>NC_056065.1:43359552-43984552 GCF_016772045.2 Ovis aries | reverse complement strand
AAATTCAAGCAGCACACAGAGCAGAGAACCAGAGATTTCGAACACAAAGAATCTTCCCCTAATGGGAAAATGATACTTTAAGTCCTCCTCCCCCTGATGACCCCCCAAATCCGCAAACATTCAAGAAATTCGCAGTTTCGGTCCTGGACTTCCTCCCTCCTCGCCCCCGCCCCCCAGTTCAGCCCACGATTTTAGTCACATGAAAGAGTTTAACCTCAGACAAGTCAAAGCAGAGCAAGACCGAGCAGCAAGGAGAGCCGGGGTCAGCAGGCGAAAGGAACAGTTACCTGGCCGGCAGAGAGTCGAGCGGCCCCGGCCCTTGATTCCCGCCTGCCCCGCCATGCGCGGCCCCCACCCGGGACCCCCGCTTCCAAGCCGACTCCTCGGGCCCGCCCCACCCCCGCGCCCAGGACGAGGGGCCACAACTGCGGGCAGACGCCGCGCGCGGGCCACTCGGAGACTCACCTCCCCCGGATGCGCTACACCATCAATGGAGGTGTGCTCGGCCGGCTCCCGGGAAAGTGGGGGGACGGGGCTGCAGGCCCGCGGGGCTGGGGCCGCCGGACTCGGGCCGAGGGCGGGCCGGCCGCGGGAACAGAGCCAGGGGCTACGGGGGCTTCCCTCCCGTGACCTTTCGTGCGGGCCCCACCAGCCTCTGCGCTTGGCCAGTCCTTCAGGAGCGAGAGCCCAGGCTCATGTCTGGTTTTGTTTTTCTGAGGGCGAGGGGGCTCCCGGAGGATGATGGTGATTTTTTTTTTTTTTTCCTCTCAACTAGGAGAGAAAACGAGGCAGAAACAATGTGGGAGGCGAACGAGGGGAGAGGAACGGGGAAGCGGAGGCGGGGGCTAGACCCGAGCCGGGCGAGCTTCTCGGGCGTGCGAGAGGAAGAGGAGGCTGGGAGCGCGGGGAGCGGCTCGCGAGCGTCTGTGGGAGCAGCGGCGCCTCGGCGATGGTGGCCGAGCCGCTGCGGGGCTGCTGCACCGACCCACCGCCCACTCCGCGCTCGGGCCCGGCCCACCTCGCAGTATCGCGCCCTGCCATTGGCGCGACCTGGAGTGACGAGCAAGGAGGCCTCGCCAATGGGAGGCGGAGGGCGGGTAGAGGGGGCGGGGCTTCTTTGAGCTATTTCTCTCTCTCTCTCTCTCTCTTTTTTTTTTTTTTATTTCTAATAAAATGAGCAGAAGAGAAGGAGGGGAGCGGCCGAGCCCCTGCGACGCGGCGGGCCAAGCTCGAGCGCGCGCTCCAGGCGGCGACCGGGCCGTGGGCTGATCTCCCCGCTGGCTGCGTCTTTGTGCGGGTCCCGCGCAGCGGGCAGGTCCCAGGGGCCGGGGTGGCCGGAGTCCAGTTGCTCCTGTTATTACCAGGGTCACAGTTTGCTTTTTCAGCCACTTAAAACCCGGATTCATATCCCTGGGGGGACCGGAGTGGGTTCGAAAGATTCGCTCGAAGACTCGAAATTCTGATGCGCATTAACGTCTTCAGAATAAGTCTTTGGCAAAAGATTATTTAGAAAAAGAAAATTGGTTGGTAGATTGCACTGCTAATATGGAAAAAAAAAAATTATAAAAATAGGAAGCCTGAAAAGAAAGTCTCATCAAGGAAAAAAGAAGGGACACAGACACAGAGGAGATTTCGGAAAGCGAGGAATGTACACAACTCTATGCTGTAAGTTTGAAAAAATCTAAAAACGGGGGGGAAATCCAAATATCACCTTTTCTTTGAGAAATATTGTGTCCCATTTTCCCAAAAACTGATAATCACAGGGTCTCCACTGCTAGAAGGGAATTGCGGGGCAGGCCAAATGTTCAGATTCTATTTACTATAATTTATAGGATTGAGGGGTTTGGGGAGTTTTTAATTATGATTAGCAGTTTTTGAAATGCATATCATGCTTATTGAGTTCTTTCACAGACCCTGGCAAGAATCCAGGGTGAATCATCAACCTATTGTTGGTTTGTTAATACACTGAAATGCTTAGTGGTCCTTATATCCTACACTCTTCCTGAAGGAACTCAGATCTGTATATAATAGAATAATTAAGGGATAGAACATACACAGAATAATTCACTCATCACTTTCAAATAAAGTGATAATTTTCTTTGCAATATCTATTCAGATTGCAATTTCCACATCCAACAGTTTAAAAAATAATAGAACTAACAGGTACTATTTGATGGTGACCCAGACATCTAAAATCAAATAGGTCTTTGCCACTACCTTTCAGAGTAACTTTAAGCAGGAAAATTCCTTTCTGCTGCAATTCCTTCAGCTATGAAATGGGGAAACTAGTTAATACCACCATATCTCTAATAATGTGAGAACTGAATTTTACAACATCATAAATTCGATAAACTGCTCTCAACCTCCTAGATACAGATGGAACTACTCCACATCAGTTTGGAAATGATGAAGGGTAAAGTACATTAGTTAGATGGCTTCGCTTGCCATCAAAATCTACATTTACAGAAGCACTATTTCTAATAAAGTTTAGCTCTGCAGTGGAGGAATGGACGATGGTTCTAAGAGGATACCAGTGGATCCTGCAGGCCATTCAGCAGGGAAGAGAGAGGTTCTTGAAATCTGAGAGGGACTGACATCATTTTCACTTCTTTTTTTTTTTAATGTAAATTTTAAAGTCTTGAAATTCCACATTGTTATAAAGCATAATATTATGGTATTTGGCCAAAAATTAGCCAACCAGACCTGTTTAACTATAACAATCCCATGCAAGAATTGTAGTCCAACCATAAAGCCAGAGAATACAGGATTCCTTCCAAGGAACTTAGAGACTGATAAGGTAATAACAATACAGTGTAATAAGAACAATGATTAAACCATTGATTGAAAGCTTATTATGTTCCAAGCACCAGGCAAAGCATGTTGCTTTCTTATCCTACTTAGTCCTGACAGCAGTTCATGAAGTGTGTTATTAGTATCTCCATTTTAAAGGTCAAGAAACTGGGCTTAGAAAAGTTAAATAACTTGCTCAAGGTGAAAGAGTTCAAATTCTAGTGGGTTATTTTTCCCATGATGAAATTAGAAAAAGTTTCCTTATTTTCTTTTTGGCAAGCTTTAGAATTTGGAGGTTACTTATCTGAACCTGATAACATCAAGAAGGACTTTTGTTAGTTATTTTATATATCTTACTGAGTAGAAGTGGTTTAGTTTGTATACAGAAGTCAAATCAGATATAATACTATTATTTAAAATAAGCCAAGTGAAAAAGAGATATTTAATAAATGGTGTTGAGTAATCAGATAGCTCTATGGGTAAACAAAAGCAACTCAGAAAAACAGAATTTTTTAAATTAGATTTCTGTTATTCCTAAACCTCTTTCCCCAAATTATAAATGGATATATTTTAAATGTAAAAATTGAAACCACTAAACCACTATTTCTTAGGTTGAGTTTACTTGTGTTTATTATTGTCTTCTGTAACCTACATATAGGTTATGCTCATTTTTTGTACATGTCAGATATTCTGTAATTTTTTAAAATGAAACAATAAAAGTATTAAAGTAATACTAAAACTTTTTCCAGTCATAAATTGAGGAAGTTCTCTCTAAGCATGAAAGGAAGCCCAGAGGTCATGGAAAAAATATCAATAAATCTTGCTGCATAAATATTTTATATCACTGTAAAGCATAAAAAATACCATAGCACTGCAAGAAACAAGCTAACAGAGGGGAAATATTTTCAACACATGCAACAGGGCTAACTTCCTGAATACAAAGGGCATTCAAATTTGTAAGAAAAAAAAAAATCAATGGAAAAACATTGATATATGTTTGTGCTCATACACAAAATGTTGTGCATGAGCAAAAAAAAAAAAGTCACAGGAAAAAAATGTGTTCAGTAAACATATACTCAAAATGAAATAAAAGCAAATTAAAGTCACCTCTTAGGAATTTTTTCTAACTTCAAAAATATTGATGAGAATGTGGGGAAACAGGCCCTCTGATGCACTGTTGGTAAAAATGTAATTATTCCATTTTTTAGAACACAATTTGGCACAATCTATGAAAATGATAAATACCCATACCCTTTGATCCAGTGACTCTGCTTCTAGAAAGCCATTCTACAAATTTTGCACAGATGTACAAAAATATATATAAAAGACTTGCAAAATTATTTATATTAGTGAAAACCTGAAAAAAGCCCAACACCCATCAACAAAAAATGTTTAAATGAATTATGGTACAAACATACAATGAAATACCTTACAACTTTCAAAAAGAATGCAGTGAGTCTGACAACTAATAAAGAATAGTAGCCACAATTCAGAGTTAAATGAAAAAAGCCAGTCACAGAACCATTATGTAAAGTATAATTCCATTTGTAGTCTAAAATTAACCATTTTGTATATGCTTCAAAACATCTAGAAACCTGTCCACCAGGAAACATATCCACTAGGCATGGAATGAAAATGAGGCAGGAAGAGGAGACTGATTTTTTACTTCATTCAACTCTGTTCTGTTTGATTTTTTTTTCTTTTTATATCAAACATGTATAATTTTTACAATTAAAAAAAAAAAGAATTCAAATTATTTGAACATATGGCCAGTAACTAGCCTTCATAATTCACCAGAAGTACTCAAGCTTTAGAACAAGTAAATTACTTTCCCCTAAAATGCCTTAAGCAAAACCGGGGTATTTTATCCAGTCTGGTGACAAACTGAAGCTCATTTCTAGGCATTTTCTTTGAATTTGCCTTTCAAGTTTATGTCGTGCAGATACCAGCCAATAATGAGCTTCAGCTACCCCCACACTCACACCATTGTACTTTTTCAGTCCATCCACCAGCAGTAATGGCTACTTACTCCTTTCTCATTGCAGCCCCTCTTTCTGCAGGCGTTCAGCACTCACCTTACATACCCACAGTGGGCTTGTACTTTATTATCTCTTGTGAACCAGACTTGCACCCTCTCCAGCCTCCTTCCTCAGGACAAGAAACCCATGGTAGACTTTGAAAGTGCCCTCCCCTGACTTGAGATGGAGCAGTGGGTGATTATTGGGGGCTTATTGCAAATTACAGGAAGCACATGTCATGCGTGCAGACACATACAAAAATGAAACATATTTTCCTCCAAAAAAAGGATCAAAATCAGAAACCTTTTTCCTTTGTTTGGACATGGATAATTGTGAGCAGCTATTAAGGTTCTCAATTCAACTCCTGACTTGATGAATTTTCTTTCAACCAGAGTGAGTACAAGTGGAGCATGCTCCTCTCTGAGTCACACGCAGCCAGCCAATAGCACAGCATGCTGTCCGAGGGCTCGAGGATTCCTTTTGGGTGAGCTCTAAACCCCAAATCTGACTTCTGACCACGTGTGGTGATTGAAAAGTCACACAGGGCTTTGTGAAAGAGTGAAGGGGAGGAGATGCTGATTTTCGTTGTCTTGGCCCAATTCCAAGTTTGATCATTAGCTGTCCTCCTCCTTTGTCTGCCTGCTGTCTCAGGGAGACGGCTATTCCACACTTCCTGTTATAAACAGCTGTCCACTGTTAACTGAGCGAGCCAAAGAGCCAGCGGATTCCACCCTGGGGAAAGCTGCATTTCAAAATGTTTCCTCTGCATCTATTGGTAAATTCCTTAGGTTTACCTTGGAGAGAAGATGTAGTTTTCTAGAGAGAATAAGGTCATAATAATGGGGACTTGAAAATAATCCACAAACCCTATTTTGTCTAAATGGTGAACAAAGAAAGCTGGCGTGGATCACAAAGAGCCCTTGGAAGGAGGAGGCCAAAGAAAATAGATTTTAGATCCTACCACATTATTTGGGTTATTAGAATTTAATCTCATAACATTGATGTGGCAGGTGTTATTAGCCACCCAAATTCATTATTTTTTCAATCCAAAGCATATACACACACACAGGAAACAGGCAAGTAACTCACAATCCTGCAAAATTCATCCTCTGTCATCCACCTTTGGTGTCTAATTTGTACATCTCTGAGGCAGTCGCTTTAATGCCTCTTTCTCTTTGACACTTAAGGCATCTTAATTTCAAAATATCCACATTCCTGATCTTCTCAACCCCAAATGTCTCGTAGTATTCCAACTTCTAGAATAAATTCTTCTTTGCTTACTTTCTTTTTCATCTTAAGAGAGCATTTTAACTTGGAAGCATTCAGAATGTCCTTCAATAAGCAAATGAGGGGCTTCCCTGGTGGTCCAGAGGTTAAGAATCCACCTTGCAATACAGAGGATGGGTTGCCATTTCCTTCTTCAGAGTATCTTCCCAACTCAGGGATTGAACCAGGGTCTCCTGCATTGCAGGCAGATTCTTCACCTTCTGAGCCACCAGGGAAGCCCTCTTCATTCATTTGCAATTCAGGGGATACAGGTTCGATCCCTGGTCCAGGAAAAGCCCACATGCCCATGGGCCAGCTCATCCCGTGTACCACGACTACTGAGCCTGTGCTCTAGAGCCCACAAACAGAAACTCCTAAAGCCTGTGCATCCGGGAGCCGGAGCTCCGCAACAAAGAGAAGCCACTGCAATTAGAAGCCCGTGTACTGCAACTAGGGAGTAGCCCCTGCTCACCACAACTAGAAAAAGCCCATGCAGCAACAAAGACCAAGCACAGCCAAACATAAATATTTTTTTAATAAGCAAATGAAAAACAGGTACATCATTCAATTAAATATTATTCATCAGTAAAAAGAAAGAAACTATCAAGCCTGAAGGAACTTCTTTAAGGCATTACTGAGTAAAAGAAACCAGTTAGAAAAAAGGTTACATACATAATGTGGGATCCCAACTATATGCTGCTAAGTCACTTCAGTCTTGTCCAACTCTCTGCAACCTCATAGACGGCAGCCCACCAGGCTCCCCCGTCCCTGGGTCATAGACGGCAGCCCACCAGGCTCCCCCGTCCCTGGGATTCTCCAGGCAAGAACACTGGAGTGGGTTGCCATTTCCTTATTCAATACATGAAAGTGAAAAGTGAAAGTGATGACGCTCAGTCGTATCCCCCTCTTAGCTACCCCATGGACTGCAGCCTACCAGGCTCCTCCACCCATGGGGCTTTCCAGGCAAGGGTACTGGAGTGGGTTGCCATTGCCTTCTCCTCCAACTATATGAAGTGAAGTGAAGTCGCTCAGTCGTGTCCGACTCTTTGCAACCCCATGGGCTGTAGCCTACCAGTCTCCTCTGTCCATGGGATTTTCCAGGCAATATTCCTGGAGTGGATTGCCATTTCCTTCCCCAAGGGATCTTCCCAACCCAGGGATGGAACCCAGGTCTCCCGCATTGTAGACAGACACTTTACCGTCTGAGCCACCAGGGAAGTCTTGATATTCTGCAAAAGGCACTGAAAAAGACGTTCTGGAAACAGTTGCCAGGGATGGGGGAGGGAGGAATGCCTAGGTGGAACCAGGAAACTTGCAGGATAGTGAAACTATTCTGAATGATACTCTAAGGTGGATACAAACCTTAGGGCAGATACAAACCCATAAAATAGCAACAGAGTAAACTCAAACTTCAGCTATGAACTTTAGTTAACAATAATGTATCTGTATTGGTTCATCATTGTAACAAATGGGCCATCATCGTAACAAATGTAACACTAAGGCAAGATGTGAATAATACCGATGGGGGTGGTGGGGAGAGGGGGCGGTGAAAGAATACATAGGAGCTCTGCTGTGAACCTAAAACTGCTCTAAGAAATAAAGCCTATTTTTTTTAAAAGCATTTTAGTTGTGTTCTTTGTGTTGCAAAGAACAGAGACTCAGCATCTCAAGTAACAGGAGATTTGTGTGCAGATGTTCCCATAGGATGTTCCCATACAAGCAAAGCTGAACCACGCAACCTCAGGAAAAAAAGGGACTAGAAGCTGGGCCAGCAGGGCTGCAGGAAGGTCAGGACCCCCAGCTCTCTCCACGGATCAGCATCACTGGCCCACTGGTCTCATCTTTACCACCAGCTGACCTCCTCACCCCTATACACTTTAGCTTTTCTTCACTTCAAAGCATCCACTTTCTCATAATTTCAACTCCCTCATAATTGCAGCTTGCATGGGGCCTCTCCTAGCTTCTCTGGTTTTTCTGGAGCTTATGACTTATCAGCTACAGCTGCTTCTCCCAGCTGCCTCATGACTTCAGTATTTCCTACTTAAAATTCCTAGGAGGGAGAAACCTGATTGGCCCAGTTCATCATTTTAGACCCAGCCCTGTCCCCATCACTGCCCCATGGTGAGGTGCAGGTAGTAACAGAGGGGTGAAAAGGGGTGAAGGATGGCAGGAAAAACCCCAGGAGCTGTGGCTGAGCAGCCTCCCTTTGGAAGGGCCTGGGGGAGGGGGTGTATTGGGGGGAGAGGGGCAGCTTTCCAGATAAGCCTAACACCCAGGGCATGCTTTTGGAATGGTGAGTGGCAAAAAAGACTAGAATTAAGTTACTTAGCAACTAAGTAATTCAATACATTTTTTACATAGTTCCTTTTACAAGGGACATTTGGTCTTTTAAAAAAATTTATTATTTCTATTTGGCTTCACCAGGTCTTAGTCAGAGTGTGTGGGATCTAGTTCCCCAGCCAGGGATTGAACCCTGTCCCTTTGTATTCAGAGCACAGAGTCTTAGCCACTGCACCACCAGGGAAGAAGTCTCACATTTGGCCTTCCTGATAGAGAAAAACCCGAAAGGAGCAGACCACAAGTCACAGAACGTTCGTGTTCTACTGAATGATAGAAATTCCATGAGAGTGACTGCAGAGCACACCCCAACAAAGACCTTCCAGCCAACCTGCCAAAGAGCCCACGGCCTTCAGACTGACAGCAAATTCTTACTCTAATCACTCAAAGAAACAGAAAGCCAAGAAAAATGAAGACAGATTTTCACTGTACACTGAAGCACCGTCTACTCCATCTGACCTGGTAACGTGTGATTAATTTTCATCCCAGCGTGAAAGAGAGACCGGGCTTAGTTGAGCCAGCAAGAGGTAACAAAATGACATAAAACCTTTGGGCAAGCTGTTTTTACCACAAATAAAAAAGGAATTTAAGCCCCAATAATTAAGAATAAAATGGAGGGAAAAGAAGCTAATGGGAAAAGAATCTTTTAAAAACTGGATATATGTGTAAGTATAATAGATTTACATCGTTGTACACCTGAAGCTAACAGAACATTGTAAATCAACTATATCCCAATAAAAAATCTTTTAATAAATAAATTAAATATTCAATTTAAAATGTTAGTCCTATGAAAAATAAAGACAATTTTGATTTTTTTTTAAAGTGACTTCCCTAGTGGTTCAGTAGCGAAGACTCCTCACTCCCAATCCAGGAGGCCTGGGTTTGATCCATGGCCAGGGAGCTAGATCCCACATGCCCCAAATAAGACCTGGTACAGCCAAATAAAATTACAAAATAAGTTAAAAATAATAATTAAAAATAAAGAAATAAACTAATGAAAACAACAGGCTCATAGACGTCCAGCAGAGGGAAAAACATCCAAGAATCTCCACAGAAGGTGATACTGTGATAGAAAAAAACCGAAGCTGGTAGTTACCCAGTTGTGTTTCACAAAATAAGGGTGGTGCCTTAAGGATGGTGTCATCTGCATACCTGAGGTTATTGATGTTTCTCCCTGCAATTTTGATTCAAGCCTGTGTTTCATCCAGCCTGGCATTTCACATGGTGTACTCTGCATATAGATTAAATAAGCAGGGTGACAATATACAGCCTTGACATACTTCTTTCCCAATTTGGAACTAGTCTGTTGTTCCATGTCTGGTTCTAACTGTTGCTTCTTGACCTACATACAGATTTCTCAGGAGGCAAGTCAGGTGGTCTGGTATTCCCATCTCTTTCAGAATTTTCCACAGTTTGTTGTGATCCACACAGTCAAAGGCTTTGGTGTAGTCAGTGAAGATGAAGTAAATGTTTTTCTGGAACTCTCTTACATTTTCTTTTTTGATGATCCAGTGGATGTTGGCAATTTGATCTCTGGTTCCTCTGCCTTTTCTAAATCCAGCTTGAACATCTGGAAATTCACAGTTCACATACTGTTGAAGTCTGGCTTGGAGAATTTTGAACATTACTTAGCTAGTGAGTGAGATGAGTGCAATTGTGTGGTAGTTTGAACATTGTTTGGCATTGCCTTTCTTTGGGACTAGAATGAGAACTGACCTTTTCCAGTCCTGTGGCCACTGCTGAATTTTCCAAATTTGCTGGCATATTGAGTGCAGCACTTTCACAGCATCATCTTTTAGGATTTGAAATAGCTCAACTGGAATTCCATCACTTCCACTAGCTTTTGCGTAGTGAGGCTTCCTAAGGCTCACTTGACTTCGCATTCCAGGATGTCTGGCTCTAGGTGAGTGATCACATCACCATGGTTATCTGGGTCATTAAGGTCTTTTTTGTATAGTTCTGTGTATTCTTACCACCTCTTCTTAATATCTTCTGCTTCTGTTAGGTTCATACCATTTCTGTCCTTTAGTGTGTCCATCTTTGCATGAAATGTTCCCTTGGTATCTCTAATTTTCTTGAAGAGATCTCTAGTCTTTCCCATTCTATTGTTTTCCTCTATTTCTTTGAACTGATCACTGAGGAAGGCTTTCTTATCTCTCTTTGCTATTCTTTGGAACTCTGCATTCAGGTTGATATATCTTTCCTTTTCTCCTCTGCCTTTAGCTTCTCTTCTTTTCTCAGCTATGTGTAAGGCCTCCTCAGACAGCCATTTTGCCTTTTTGCATTTGTTTTTCTTGGGGATGGTCTTGATCACTGCCCTCCGTACAATGTCACGAACCTCTGTCAGTAGTTCTTCAGGCACTCTGTCCATCAGATCTAATCCCTTGAATCTATTTGTCACTTCCACTGTATAATCATAAGGGATTTCATTTAGATCATATGCGAATAGTCTAATGGGTTTTCCCTACTTTCTTCCATTTAAGTTGGAGCTTTGCAATAAGAAGTTCATAATCTGAGCCACAGTCAGCTCCCAGTCTTGTTTTTGCTGACTGTATAGAGCTTCTCCATCTTCGGCTGCAAAGAAAATAATCAGTCTGATTTCGGTATTGACCATCTGGTGAGGTCCATGTGTAGAGTCATATCTTGTGTTGCTGGTATGCTATGGTGTTTGCTGTGACCAGTGCATTCTTTTTGGCAAAACTCTGTCAGCCTCTGCCCTGCTTCATTTTGTAATCCAAAGCCAAACTTGCCTGTTTCTCCAGGTATCTCTTGACTTCCTACTTTTGCATTCCAGTCCCCTATGATGAAAAGCATATTTTGGGATATCCTTAGGATATCCTAAGGTATTAGAACAGCCCCATAAGGAAACATGCAGCTCAGGCCCAGGACAACTTATTAAAACCTCGCCATCCTAATACAAACAAGGATATATTAGTTCTAGAAGGTCTTATTGGTCATCATAGAACTGTTAAACTTCAGCTTCTTCAGCTTTAGTGGTTGGGGCATATACCTGGATTACTATGATGTTGAATGGTTTGCCTTGGAAATGAACAAAGATCATTCTCATTCTGTCATTTTTGAGACTGAATCCAAGTACTGCATTTCAGACTCTTGTTGACTATGAGGGCTACTCCATTTCTTCTAAGGGATTCTTGCCCACAGTGGTAGATATAATGGTCATCTGAATTAAATTCACCCATTCTGGTCCATTTTAGTTCACTGATTCCTAAAATGTTGATGTTTACTCTTGCCATCTCCTGTTTGACCACTTCCAATTTACCTTGATTCATGGATCTAACATTCCAGGTTCCTGTGCAATATTGTTTGCAGCATCGGGCTTTACTTCTATCACCAGTCCCATCCACAACTGGGCATTGTTTTCTCTTCGGCTCCATCTCTTCATTCTTTCTGGAGTTATTCCTCCACTCTTCTCCAGTAGCATATTATCCACCTACCAACCTGAGGAGTTCATCTTTCATGTCATATCATTTTGCCTTTTCATACTGTTCAATATAGATTATCTATATTAAATATATATTCAATGAAAGTGAAAGTTGCTCGGTCGTATCTGACTCTTTGCAACCCCATGGACTATACAGTCCATGGAATTCTCCAGGCCAGAATACTGGAGTGGGTAGCCTTCCCTTCTCCAGGGGATCTTCCCAACCCAGGAATCAAGCCAGGGTCTCCTACATTGCCGGCAGATTCTTCACCAACTGAGCTATCAGAGAAGCCAAATTCAATATTGAATATCAAAAATATATTTTTGCCTTTTCATACTGATCAAAAATCCAATATAGAAATCAAATAATATGGTTTAGAGACTCAAATGTGAAATACAAAATTAAGAAATTTTGAAATGAAATACATGAGAAGTTTTTGAACAAGACTCAAAAAGGAGAAACTGTTCAAAGACACATTTGATTATAATATAAAGACTTTATGATGTTGTATCAAAGTAAGTGATACACACAGATTGGTTAGATCATTGTAATTTCCATTACTATGAAAGGATTAGTGATTGGAATATATAAGGAAAGCTTGTAAGTATATGTGAAAAAGAAAAAAAAAGCAGTAGAAAAGTGGGCAGAGGATAAGATCTGCAGGAGAATCTGTAAGTCCAATAAACATAAAAAGATTCTCAATCTCTCACATCTTAATTCTTGTTGTCTTAATAGTTTCAGTATACACATAGATGATCTAACAGCTTAGCTTCTTTTGTGCGTGTATGTGGTAAAACATATCTAACAAACAATTTATCATCTTAACTATTTATAAATGCATAGCTCAGGAGTGTTAAATACCTTCCCATTGTTTTGCAACCAGCCCCCATTTACAAAATGAAAATCTTACAAAATTACAGCTCTATATCCATTAAATTATAACTCTCCACTTCCTCCTCCATGTAGTATGTGAGATCTTATTTCCCTGACCAGAAATGTAACCTGTGCCCTCCTCAGTGGAAGCACTGAGTCTTAACCACTAGACTGCCAAGGAAGTCCCAGGTCTATTGACTTTAGGTATCTTCCATAAGTGAAATCAAATAGTATTTGTCTTATTGTCACTGGCTTATTTCATTTAACATAATGCCCTTATATTGATTTGCTAGGGCCGTCCTAACAAAGTACACAGACTGGATGGTTTACACAACAGAAACTTATTTCCTCAAGGTTCTGGAAGCTAGAAGTCTAAGATCAAGGTACTGGCAGAGTTGGTTTTTCATGAGGCCTCTCTCCTTGGCTTGCAGACAGCCACCTTCTCCCAGTGTCCTCAGGTGGCCTTTCTTCTGTGCACACATCCCTGTTGCCTCTTCATCTTCTTGTAAGGACATCAGTCCATTGGATTAGGGCCCCGTCCTAATGACCTCTCTTAGCCTTGGTCACTTCCAAAAGGCACGATCCCTAAATACAGTGACATAGGGGATTAGGGCTTCAAGATATGATGATATAATTTTCTAGGGAACACAGTTCAGTGTATAGCACTCTTCACAGCTTATTCATGTTGCAGCATGTGTCAAATTTTCCTTTTTAAGGCTGCATAGTATCCCATTGTATATACTTACCATACTTTGTTTATCCATTCATTGGTCAACAGATGTTTAGGTTGCTTCATCTAGTTGGACTTTTGGCTATTGCAAATAATGCTGCTATGAATATAGGCATACAAACACCCTATCTCTTTGAGACCCTGCTTTCCTTTCTTTTGGGATATATACAGAAGTGGAATGGGATTCCCTGGTGGCTCATTGGTAAAGAATTCACCTGTAATAAAGGAGACACAGGTTCAATCCCAGGGTCGAGAAATCCCCTGGAGAAGGAAATGGCAACCCACTCTAGTGTTCTTGCCTGGGAAATCCCATGGACAGAGGAGCTTGGCAGGCTACAGTTCAAGGGGTTGCAGGAGTCAGACACAACTTCTGTCAGACACAGAAGTGGAATTGGTGGATCATACGGTAATTTTATTTGTAATTTTTTGAGGAAACACCATACTATTTTCCAAAGTAGCTGCACCATTTTACATTCCCACCAACAGTGTATCAGGGTTCAAAATTCTCCACATCCTCACCTGCACTTGTCATTTTCTGTTTTCTTTCTTTTTTTTTAATAGCAGTCCTGCTAGTGGGTGAGAGGTGATACCAACCACTTAGCTTCTTGAACTTCTGTCCTCCAATGCTCTTTGTCCCAAACCTTATATTTCCAAACGCTGCCACCTCCACCTAATTTTAGTGTCTGGCATCTCATCCTATAAACATCTCCTTCTAGCTCTGTTGTCATTCCTCTATTATCCCATTCCAACAATACTTTGACTCCAATGGGATATCTAATCCATTGATCCTACCATCTCTTCACTTTTAAGGACATTCTAGGTCCTTAAACGGAGGACTTACCCCTTTCTGAATCTAGAGAGTTGACCCATATAAACAGTCTGTGCTCACTTGCATTTCTATTTGCCCATTTCTTTTACTTTCCCCACCCCCCCCCCCCCCCCACCCCGCCCCCTGCCTGAATTGCTCAGCTTGCAGGATCTCAGTTTCCTGACCAGGAAATAAATCCAGGCCACTGCACTGAAAGCCTGGAATCCTAACCACTAGGCTACCAAGGAACTCCTCACCTTTTAAACTGTTGTAATTAATGTAGGAGAACAAACATAATTACTTGACTAAAGTTACTAGAATACATTGAATCATTTTCTATCTCATCTAAAATAAGTGCTTTGCCCTATAGGTTAAAATAGACATACAAATACCAAAGTATGCAAAGCTACAGTCGTTGTTTATTTTTTCTTTTAATTAATTAAGTTATTGGCTGTGCCAGGTCTTCACTGCTACACGGGCTTTTCTCTGTTTTCAATGAGTGGGGGCTGTTCTCTAGTTGCCGTGCACGGGCTTCTGATTGTGGTGGCTCCTCTTGTCACGGAGCACAGGCTCTAGGGTGCTCGGGCTCCCCTAGTTGTGGCATGTGGGCTCAAGAGCACAGCCTCAATAGTTGTGGTACACAGGCTTCATTGTTCTGCAACATGTGGAATCTTCCTGGACCTGGAATCAAACCCACGTCTCCTGCATCGGCAGGTGGATTCTTTACAAATGAGCCCCACCAGGGAAGCTGGGCATTGTTTTTATTTTAAATATTTTCCGAGACCTTGTGGTTAGGCTGTGTGTGCGTAATGGCAAATATCTGTGTGTCTGAGAATTCAGATTCTTGTCTTTCACACCCAAATCTGGATCAGTCCTAATACCATATCTCCAGTGACCTCATGCTGTCTTTCCTCCCCATCCTGTTTACATTCCATGGTCAATCCCTCGACCCTCTCCCTTGCATGTATCCTCAGCAATATCCCCCCTCTTGCTTCCTAATGTTTCCTGGGCAAACTGAAACCATGGTGATAATTCCAACTTGCTGCCTACTAGGCACCTGCACCTGTCCAGCCTAATGAGGCTGACATCACACCGCCTGCTTTCATTTTAAATTCATAACCACCAACCTCAAATGGCCTCTTAATGCCCTTGGCAATCATACAATACTAACCCAGGTTCGTTGCTCTCCCAATTTTCTTGCCTGTGATTTCACATCCTCTCCTGTCTCCTAAAACCTCCAACACCTCATTCCTTCTTTCCAGGTTCATCTCGGGTGTGGATGCAATTAGTAGAGAAACTCTGCAAACTGTCCCCTCCCCACATCTATCCATCTATCCTTCTCTAAGCCCCCACATCTGGCTTCCTCCCAGCTGTTACACATGCATCATCAGTGGTCCTGTCAAAGCCCCACCCTCTGCTCCTGGCCTTGATCCCATCCCCCATCATTACTCAAGGATATCACTCAGCAGAAGAGTGAAAGAGCTGGCTTAAAACTAAATATTAAAAAAACTAATGGGCATCCAGGCCCATTACTTCATGGCAAATAGAAGGGGAAAAGGTGGAAGTACTGACAGATTTCCTCTTCTTGGGCTCTAAAATCACTCCGGGTGGTAACTGCAACCATGAAATCAGATGTTTGCTTCTTGGCAGGAAAGCTATGACAAACCTAGACAGTGTGTTGAAAAGCAGAGACATTACTCTATCAACAAAGGTCTGTATAGTCAAGGCTATGGTCTTTCCAGTGGTCACGTGCACTTGTGAGAGCTGGACCGTAAGGAAGGCAGAGCACCAAAGAATTGATGCCTTCAAACTGGTGCTGGAGAAGACTCCTGAGAGTCCCTTGGACAGCAAGGAGATCAAACCAGTCAATCTAAAGGGAAATCAACCCTAAATACTCATTGGAAGGACTGATACTGAAGCTGAAACTCCAGTATTTTGTTCATCTGATGTGAACAGTTGGCTCATTGGAAAAGTCCCTGATGCTGGGAAAGACTGAAAGCAGAAGGAGAAGAGGCCGTTAGAGGATGAGATAGCTGGATGCATCACCAATACAATAGATATGAACTTGGGCAAACTTCAGGAGATGGTAAGGGACAGAGAGGCCTGGCATGCTGCAGTCCATGGGGTCACAAAGAGTTGGACACGACTGTGCAACTGAACAACATCATCACTCAGCAACTTACCCTTCTCCCTGCTACATCAATTTCTTGCTGTCTGCTAGCTCATTCTCACTAGAATAAAGCTAAGATTTTTTTTCTTCCACCTTAGGCCTTCTGTTGACCGCACTTAACATGTTACGTACTCCCCCATTTCTTTGCTCCCTTTGGAAGCAAAACACCTTTGAAAGAATGACCTATACTTGCTTCCTTCAGCTCCTCTTTTCCCATTCTCTCTAATTTACTTGGTAAATCTTTATTGAATTTGTTACAATACTACTTCTGTTGTTTATGTTCTGTTTTTTTTTGACCAGGAGGCATGTGTGATCTTAGCTCCCCAACCAGGGATTGAACCCACACTCCCTGCATTGGAAGGTGAAGTCTTAACCACTGGACCACCAGGGAAGTCCCTCCCATTCTCTCTCTCTTTTATTTATTTATTTTTGGCTGTGCTGGGTTTCGTTGTTGTGCGTGGGCTTTCTCTAGTTGTAGCGAGTAGAGGCTCCTATCTAGTTGTGCTGTGTGAGCTGCTTATCGCAGTGGCTTGTCTTGTGATGCATGGGTTCTAGCATGCAGGCTTCAGTGGTTGTGATGCACAGGCTTAGTTGCTCCATTGCATACGGGATCTTCCCAGACTAGGGATCAAACCAATGTCCCTTGCATTGTAAGACGGATTCTTAACCACTTGACCACCAGGGAGTTCAGTTCAGTTGCTCAGTCGTGTCTGACTCTTTGTGACCCCATAAACTGCAGCACGCCAGGCCTCCCTGTCCATCACCAACTGCTAGAGACCACCAGAGAAGTCCCTCCCCTTCTCTTTTAAATCCACTCCAATCTCATGTTGATTCAACCTCTGCACCAAAACTTTTCCTCTTAAGGTCAGCATGAACTCCACATTACTAGAAAGAAGAGGTGATTCTGTCCTCCACTTTCTTGATCCATCAGCAGTATTTGAAACAACTGATCACCACCTCTATCCTGGGGAAAAGTGAAAGTGTTAGTCACTCAATTGTGTCCAATTCTTTTTGACCCTGTTGGACTGTAGCCCACCAGGCTCCTCTGTCCATGGAATTCTCCAGGCAGGAGTACTAGAGTGGGTTGCCATGTCCTTCTCCAGGGGATCTTCCCAACCAAGTACTTGAACCTGGGTCTCCCTCATTGCTGGCAGATTCCTTATTGTCTGAGTCAGCAGGGAAGCCGGGAACTAAAATCCAACAAGCTGAGTGACCAAAAAGACAAAAACAAATGAAACAGAACAAAAACCTGAAGCAGATATGAAGGAAAAAAAATTTTCAAATCTATTATCTCCTGTATTAACAAAAAGCTTTTTAAAAAATATTCAAGGAATCACTTTGCTGTACACCTGAAAATAAAACAATATTGTAAATCAACTATAGTTCAATTTTTTTTTTAAATTTAAGGTAATCACACACTCCTCATAGTATTAGGAAAAGCCATTTTCTTTCTTCTCCACATTTTTAAACACAAATCCTGGTGCTCAGTTTACAAAGATCTTTTCATCAGTCTAGATAAGCTCAGCAACAGATAAGAGAAGTGTCAAGTGCCCTTCCCAGTAAACAAAGGTTCCATTTGCTTTGGATAGAATCTCAAAGCTGAAAATGGGATTTAAGATCCAGTTTAGAAACCAGCTCTTTGAAATGTTTTATTTGTATTGCTCAGTCACTGAATTATGTCTAATTCTTTATGACCCTATGAACTGTAGCCCACTAGGCTTCTCTGTCCGTAGGATTGTCTAGGCAAGAATACTGGAGTGGGTTGCCATTTCCTCCTCCAGGGGGTCTTGACCCAGGGATCAACCTGGGTCTCCTGCATTGACAGATAGATTCTTTGCCGCTGAACCAGTCCATCCTAAAGGAAATCAGTCCTGAATATTCATTGGAAGGACTGATGCTGAAGCTGAAACTCCAATACTTTGGCCACCTGATGCAAAGAACTGACTCATTTGAAAAGACACTGATGGGAAAGATTGAAGGCAGGAGGAGAAGGAGATGACAGAGGATGAGACGTTGGATGGCATCACTGACTTAATGGACGTGAGTTTGAGTAAACTCTGGGAGCTGGCAATGGACAACTCCAGCAGTTGGCTTGCTGCGGTCCATGGGATCTCAAAGAGTCGGACACTACTGAGCAACTGAACTGAACTGAACTGAGCCACCTGGAGAGCGCCTTTGAAATGTACCCCTGTTCAGAGTGGAGAATCTTTTATCTGACTTCAATCCCCTTGAAAAGACTTTGGTATCAGTGCTTCTAATCACCTGGGGCACTGTTGACAGCTATATATTAAGTTTATGTCACTTTTTTTTAACTGATATTTTGATCTCTGAGGTAAATATAAACATCTACAAATCAATTAAATGGTTCCTATGAATGATAACAGCAATTGTCTCATCTAGTCAAGGATGTTAGTACTGAACTATATCCTCAGGGTAATGTAAACATACAAGTATCCTTAAAAGCAAGATGTTGTTGTTCAGTCACTAAGTCCTGTCCCATCTTTTCGACCCCATGGACTGCAGCATGCCTTTCACTGTCTCCCAGAGTTTGCTCAAATTCATGTCCATTGAGTCCGTCATGCTATCTCATCCTCTGTCACCCTCTTCTCTTCCTGCCCTAAATCTTTCCCAGCACCAGGGTCTTTTCCAGTGAGTCAGCTCTTCAAATCAGGTGGCCAAAGTATTGGAGCTTCAGCTTCAGCATCAATCCTTCCAATGAATATACAGGGTTGATTTTCTTTAGGTTTTGCTCTCCTTGATGTCCAGGGGACTCTCAAGAGTCTTCTCCAGCATCACAATTTGAAAGACTCTATTCTTCAGGGTTCAGGCTTCTTTACTGTCCAACTCTCACATCTGTACACAACTACTGGAAAAACAATAGCTTTGACTATATGGACCTTTGCTGGCAAAGTGATGTCTTTGCTTTTTATTATGCTGTCTAGTTTTGTCATAGCTTTCCTTCCAAGAAGCAAGTGTCTTTTAATTTCATGGCTGCAGTCACCATCTGCAATGATTTAGGAGCCCAAGAAAATAAAATCTGTCACTGTTTCCACTTTTTCCCCATCTATTTGCCATGAAGTGTTGGGACCAGGTGCCATGATCTTAGTTTTTTGAATGCTGAGTTTTAAGCCAGCTTTTTCACTCTCCTCTTTCACTTTCATCAAGAGGCTCTTTAGTTCCTCTTCACTTTCTGCTGTTAAAGTGGTATCTGCATATCTGAGGTTGCTGATATTTCGCCTGGCAGTGTTGATTCCAGCTTGTGATTCATCCAGCCAGGCATTTTGCATGATGTGCTCTGCATATAAGCAAGGTGAGAAAAGTACAAACTTAACAGAAGCCAAGTATTTCAAATCCATGAAAATTTATCTTAGAATCTCATAATGCCTCATGACTGTAGAACCCCCATAATCACCTCATCAGACTCTGGTTTCAGCACCTTAAATATTATCAGTGACTGTTTTGGGTTGAATTGTGTCCTTCAGAAAAGATATTAAGATCCTCACCCCTGCCACCTCAGAATGTGACCTTGTTTGGAAGAAAGGTCATTGCAGAGATAACTAATTAAAATGAGGTCATACTGCAAGACACTGCTTTAGAAAAGCTCTGCGGTGGTAGAGTTCTTACTTGCTGTAAGTACTAATAAATCATTCTCCTGGAAAAGAAAAAAGAAAAAGATGAGACCTCACTTTGCTGACAAAGGTCTGAATAGTCCAAGCTTTGGTTTTTCCTGTAGTCATGTACAGGTGAGAGTTGGACCATAAAGAAGGCTGAGTGCCAAAGAATTGATGCTTTCTAATTGTCATACTGGAGAAGACAATTGAAAGTCCCTTGGACAGCAAGGAAATCAAACTGATCAATCCTAAAGGAAATCAACCCAGAATATTCATTGGAAGGACTGATGCGGAAGCTGAAGCTCCAATACTTTGTATACCTGATGTGAAGAGCCTACTCATTGGAAAAACCCTGATGCTAGGAAAGATTGAGGGCAGGAGGAGAAGGGAATGACAGAGGATAAGATGGTTAGATAGAATCACCGATTCAACAGACATGAATTTGACCAAACTCTGGGAGATAGTGAAGGACAGGGAAGCCTGGAATGCTGCAGTCCTTGGAGTCACAAAGAGTCAGACAACTTAGTGACTGAACAACATACTGGAGTAGGGTGTGTACTTGGTACAATATGATCCATGTCCTCATAAGAAGATGGCCATGTGAAAACACAGATACACAGGGAGAATGTCAGGGGGATGGAGGCCAATGGCTCATGCTCTATCTACAAGCCAAGGATTACAGGGATTGCTGGCAGTCACCAGAGCTAGAGGGAAGCATGGAACAGTCTCTGTCACAGCTCTCAAAGGGAACCAACCTGGCCAATACCTTCATACTGGACTTTTAGACTCCAGAGTTGCAAGATAATAAATATCTGTCATTTTAAGCCATCCAGTTTGTGGTCCTTTGTTGCAACAGTCCCAGGAAACTACTAGAGTGATGCTAAGAACTTTTGTTTAGATAGGTTTTTTTCTCTCCAATATGAATTGTATCCAGTGTCTTTGAAACATAAGGATACACAAATATGGGACTTCCCTTGTGGTCCAGTGGTGAAGATGCCATGCTCCTAATACTGGGGGCCAGGGTTCAATCCCTGGTCAAGAAAGTAGATCCCACACACCGCAATGGAGATGGAAGATCACAGCCAAATAGATAATCAAAATATTAAAAGAAAATTTGAATTCAAAGAATCTACAAATGCACATTCCTTAGATGTCAGGACAATAGCATCATCACAGGTCACATAACCTCTGGGAAAAACTCCACTGCATACTGCCCATTGGATGGGACTGAAAAAAGGCAAATCATATCCTCAGTTCAGTTCAGTTGCTTAGTCGTGTCCGACTCTTTGTGACCCCATGCACCAACTCCTGGAGTTTAACCAAATCATATCCTAGTTTGTTGCAAAAATGGTTTTAACCCCACAGATCCCAATAAGGGTCCCCAGACCTCACTTCAAGAACTGCTGACTAATCCAAATTTTGTCTTTGTTCTCGATGAGGAAACTGAGGCTCAGCGATGGGGAATTGGCCTCTCTCATCAGCTTCCCCATTCCCTGGTGAGTGTTCCTAGAATCACAGAGCCACAGAACAAATGTTGATTACAGAAGGGCAAAATACAAGTAATGGTGTGAAACCACCTATTAATTCAGACTAGATGCTGGTCTAGACTTTGTAACATCATTAAGCACAGGTCCTTTCTTTTTTTAATTTTATAGGGGTATAGTTGATTTACAGTGTTGTGTTAATTTCTGCAGTATAGCAAAGTGATTCAGTTACACATATATATTCTTTTTCATATTCTTTTCATTATGGTTTAATCACAGAATATTGAATATAGTTCCCTGTGCTATACAGTAGGACCTTGTTTTTTATCCAATTCTATATATAATAGACTGCATCTGCTAAGCCCAAACTCATCCACAACCAGAAGTCTGTTTTCCACATCTGTGAGTCAAGCACAGGTCCTTTAATTGGGCTTGTGCACAGCACTCGTGTATTTTAAATATTTTATATATTTATTTGGCCACACTCTGTCTTAATTGCAGCACATGGAATCTAGTTCCCTGACGAGGGATCAAACCAGGGCCTCCTGCATTGGAGACTGGAGTCTTAGCCACAGGACTGCCAGGAAAGTCCCATACTTGTTTATTTTAAAAAGTGATTTCAAGAGTGTGGTTCACATTTTAAGCCAGGAACAAATGCTTTTCTTCAACATCTAAGGAAATATCTGATGCTTGTGGTTTAAAAAAAATATTTATTTACTCATTTTTGGCCGTGGTGGGTCCTTCTTGCTACATGCAGTCTTTCTCTAGCTGTGGTGAGCAGGGGCTGCAATGTGTTGCTGTGCACGGGCTTCTCCTTGCAGGGGCTCCTCCGGTGGAGCACGGGCTCTAGGTACGTGGGCTTCAGTAGCTGTGGCCTGTGGGCTTTGCTGTGGTTGTGGCACCCGGGCTTAGTTGCTCTATGGAGTGTGGAATCTTCCCCAGCCGAGGACGAAAATGGTGTCCCTTGCATTGCAAGGCGATTCTGAACCACTGAACACCAGGGAAGCCTGGAAACCTCTGATTCTGATGTCACAGAGCCCCAGATACTATATGAAGAAAATGCGAATGTGCATGTGTGTGTGCATGCATGCCTGCGTGTGTGTGTCTGTGTGAGTGCCTGACATACGCACTTTCTTGTAGTCATTGTGCAGTCACTAAGTGGTGTCCAACTCTTTGAGACCCCCAGAGTGCAGCATACCAGGCTTCCCTTTCCTTCACCATCTCCTGGAGTCTGCTCAAACTCAAACTTACTGAGTTGATGACGCCATCCAACCATCTCATCCTCTGTCGCCCCCCTTTCCTTCTGCCCTCAAACTTTCCCAGCATCAGGATCTTTTCTAGTGAGTTGGCTGTTCACATTAGGTGGCTCCATAATGCCTGGGTTTTCAAAGGGGGTCCAAGATTCAGAAAAGGGTGACACACTACTGCATGAGGGAAAGGTCATCCAAGGGGTGCTGACTTAGAGGCCTACTCTCTCTGCTGAGTGAAAACTTTGAAATCAAGCTGCTTCTCTTTTTCCTGCCAAGGACAAGGCTTTCTGCATGACTCTCTGCTGATGAGTGGATGGGACCTCCCTCAGCCTTGAACCTTTCACTCCACTGTCTCATGACATGAAAACAGCTGTGTGTGAAACAGCCAATTCATTAAAAAGTCATATGAAAAATGACCTCGCCTGCAGTAGCCATCAAGTTACAGAATAATTTAGGGCTGGAGGTGAGGGAGGGGGCACCAAGAGACAGAGACCCTGCCCCTTTTGCTCTCTCTTCCCCAGAATCACCAAATGTTCATATAAACATGAACCCTGAAACAATGACATATACAATTCTAAGTATTTTAATATTTGAACACATATTGGATAAATCTTCTTGGACTAAATTCAGCTCTAGGTAACTAAGATATTTCTAATTGGAAATAAACAGTAAATATATATATATATATTTATATTCATAGAATACACAAAATTTACAGGGACTTGCCTGGTGGTCCCATGGCTGACTCCATGCTCCCAATGCCAGGGGCTCAGGTTCAATCTCTAATCGGGGGTCTAGATCCCACATGCCACGACTAAGACCCAGCACAGCCCAGTAAATAAATAAATGAATTTTTTTAAAAGAAGATATGAAACTTATAAATGTTGTTGTTTTCCCTCCAACTATCTGATGTTCAATTTCATGAGAATCAAGTATCAGTTATTTGTCTTTGCAAGTTCACGTTCATTAATCAGCTACACTTTCCCAAATCACATTATTTTTAGAGGATTCTGAGCAGTGAAACTTAGCAGATTGACTTCTCAACTAAATGCCAAACTATGCAGCATGAAAACATTTTTCTAAAAAACTTCAATTGAACAAATGTTTGAAATAACTCATCTCTTATTTTTGTATATTTGGTGGCACAACAAAAAGAGGTCCTGGCTCTTTCTGGAAAAGGAAATTTCTCTTCCAAAAAGTGTATTGGTTCACCTTCAAATTCACAAATGCAGAAACTGCTTCCAGCCAATGAAGCTCTTTCCCCCGAGTGAGATTTAATTGCACATTCCTCAAAATCCCTTCTTATGAATTCTGTTTATACCTCGCAGCAATAAAAAGTAGTTCATTCTTGGTTTTTATCTGGTAAAATATTACCATTTAATTAAAGTATTTTGGTTTGAGTCCAAAACAGTCTCTTCACTATGTCATAGAAGTTATAGGTTTTCTGATGGATGCCAAGACTATTAAGAATGTTCATTATAATCATTACCCATCTATATATTATGTTTCTCTCTGTTTTACAGTTCATTATTTAATAGTGCTTATCTAAAAGGTTATAGTCTTTATAGGACCATTTGGCTCACTCTTAACTTGGCTAATTTATAAATAATTTCACAGACATCTTTGTGTTACCATTATTTGTTGACAAAGATCTGATTCGGGATATGGAATCTTCAGATTACAAATGCTTCATTGGTTTGACCAGATGTGTGCAAGGTTGCTTGTCATGCCTGACTCTTAACCAGATACCCTTCAGCATTTCCTTGTTTCAAATAATTATCACCTTTTCAGATAAATGCTATATCCATTCTAATGTGGCAAACTGATGTTTAAAATCATGGCACCTTCAATATAAACCTCAGAAATCAATAATCCAAGTTGCATCTCCTTGTCATTAATGTACATTCATAAGAGCCTTCATATAAAAAAAAAGAAAGAAAGCTAAAGAAATGTAAAAAATCTTAGAAGGTATTTTCTGTAGTAAAATATTTTGTGTTTCTAATGAAATCAATCAAAAGCACAAAAATTCTAAAGGAATTATATAAATGCAATAAATTATCCAAAAGAATAAGGTGCAGTTAACATCTATAGGATGGTTTCTTGCTCTGAGGAAATGCACAAGGGATACATCAGCCAGATTATTGAGATTCTGGTTGATATCCCCCTTTGTCAACCCGTCCCTTATGGAGGAACACAAGTCGACTTTTGAAGCTCATTAAAAAGGGCATCTTAACTCTTAAGAGTTAAGATAAAGAGCATTCTTTATTCACATCTTAACTCAAAATCAGAACTTTTACTTATTCATAAAAGATAAGAATGTCTGAACCATCTGTAACAATTGGTCTATTGCACAAATATTTGTTCCCTTTCCATACCAGCCTTTTTCCTGGGAGCAGAGCATCACTTAGGATCTAGCAGGTACCTTGGAAGCCTGCTGATGCTTGGCATTTCACTAACTGCATGGCACTCCTTTGAGGCTGGTAAATAAGCTGCACTGCATTTCTGAGAACAGATTTGAATGGGTTGTCTTGAATTACTTTGGTCCAGTACTGCAATTTGCCACTGAAGACATGGATGCATGGCAGAATGGCCCATCCATAATTATTAAACTGGGGGATTAGACCTGGAAGAGTCCTTCCAGATGAAAGTTATTTACTGTGACCTTCTAGGGGGCAGAGAGGTAGAAATCAGTGTGGAATCTTATTTCTCAGCCTGCACAAAATACAATTTCAATTATTTAAAGAGTTAAATATAACAAATACAAATATTTAAACTGGGGGGAAATCTGGGAACTGCTTTCCTTTTCAGTCTCCCCATCTCCAAACCTCCGATTGCCCAAGGCCCAGACCTCAGCTTTCTTCTCTTGTCTCTCTACACTCACAACTTGGGTGCTACGTCTGTACTTAGAACTGTAAATGAAAATATACAGGAATTTCCCTGGCGGTACAGTGGTTAGGGGTCCAGGCTTTCACTGCAGGGGGGAAGGGCTTGATATATGGTCAGGGAACTAAGATCCTTCAAGGCATGGCTGGAAAAGAAACAAATGAAACTATACACTAGCCATTGCTAAATGCATATGTCCAGCCCAGACCTTTGCCCAGAACTGGAGACCCATATATGCCTATATGGAAGTCAAATGGGCATCTTACGCTCACAAGGGTCAAAATCAAGCTAAGCTTTCATTTCTTCGAGGCTTCTCCTTTCTTGCATTTCCTCATCTCACTTGATAGCTACTCCGTCCTTCCAATTGTTCAAGGCAAGAATCATGAACTCATTCTTTTTTTTTTTTTTTCTTAATCAGGAGAAAGAAGGGTTTATTATTACTTGCAGCAAAGAGAACATAGGAGATGTCTCCCAAAGCAGTATAGTATCTCTTGGAATCGTTCTTTTCTTTTTTTTCCCCTCAGCCGTGTATTGAGGCATGTGGGATATTAGTTCCTCAACCAGGGGTCAAACTCGCACCCTCTGCAGGGGAAGTATAGAGTCTTAACCACCAGACCACCAGGGATTCCCTTCCTTACATACCCGACGTGGACTCTGTGAGTGAATCCTGCCTTGAACATAGAAACAGGCTCTGAGCATGTCTAACAACCTCCAGGGCTTCTGCCCTCATCCAGAAGCTGCCATTTCTCACCTGGATCTTGGTTTAGTTTCCTCATACTTGTCTCCTCACCTCTGACAGTCTATCCTCATTAGAGCCACAAGGTGGATGGTTTAAAAATTTAGTAAGATTTTGCCTTGTTGTTCAATTGCTCAGTCATGACTGACTCTTTGTGACCCCATGGACTGCAGAACACCAGGCTTCCCTGTCCTTCACTATCTCCCAGAGTTTGCTCAAACTCATGTCCATTGAGTCAGCGATACCATCCAGCCATCTCATCCTCTGTTACCCTCTTCTCCTTTTGCCTTCAATCCTTCCCAGCATCAGGGGCTTTTCCAACGAGTCAGCTTTTTGCATCAGGTGGCCATAGTGTTGGGGTTTCAGCTTCAGCATCAGTCCTTCCAATAAACTCCCCCACTGGCCTCCAAGTAGGTCAGAGAAAACCCAGAGGATTAACCAGGGGCCTACAAAGTGCTCCTTGATCTACGTGTGTTTTTCCTCCAGTTTCATTCCCAGCTTCTCTCATCTGGGCCCATTTTGCTCCAGCCACATTGGCCTGCACGGTGTTATTCGCACAATCCTAGCCTGTTAGATTGGGTGCCCCAGGACACTGGCATTTGTCATCTTCTCCCTGAAGGACCCTCAGTTCAGTTCAGTCTCTCAATTGTGTCCAAGTCTTTGCAACCCCATGGACTACAGCATGCCAGGCTTTCCTGTCTATCACCAACTCCCAGAGCTTGCTCTAACTCCGTCCATTGAGTCGGTGATGCCATCCAACCATCTCATCCTCTGTCGTCGTCTTCTCCTCCTGTCTTCAATCTTTCCCAGCATCAGGGTCTTTTCCAATGAGTCAGTTCTTCTCATCAGGTGGCCAAAGTATTGGAGTTTCAGCTTCAGCAGGGCCCTGAAGGGCCCTGGTGTAGATTAAATTGTGTCCCTCCCTCCCCTAAAATGCATGACCTAGTCCCAGCCCCCAGAACCTGTGAATGTGACCTCATTTGCAAATAGGCTCTTTGCAGATACATTCAAGTTAACAGGAAGTCATACTATGATATAGCATCACTTACATGTGGAATCTAAAAAATACAACAAGTCAGTGAATATAGCAAAAAAAGAAACATACTCACAGACATAGAGAACAAACCAGTGGTTACCAGTGGGAAGAGGGAAGGGGGAGGGGCAACAAGAGGTAGGGGTTTGGTATGGTACATGCTCCATTGCTCAATCATGTCTGACTCTTTGAGACTCTATGGACGGTAGCCCACCAGGTCCCTCTGTCCATGGAATTTTCCAGTCAAGAAGTCTGTAGTGAGTTACCATTTCCTTCTCCAGGAAATCTTCCCAAGCCAGGGATCGAACCAACGTCTCTTGCATCTCCTAGCAGGCAGATTCTTTACCACTGCGCCACTTGGGAAGCCCCAGAGGCTTAAGAGATACAAACTATTATATAACAAATAAGTTATAAGGATATATTATACAACACAACGAATGTAGCCTATGTTTTATAATAACTGCAAGTGGAGTATAAACTTAAAACATTGCAAACCACTACATTGTACGCTTGTAACTTATATAATATTGTACATCAAAAATATTTCAATTTGTAGAAGTCTTAAAAATTTTTTTTTCTAAATGAGGTCAGGTGGTCCAGTGGTTAAGACTCCATGCTCCCAGTGCAGGAGGCCCTAGTCTGATCCCTTGTCAGGGAACTAGATCCCACACAACTAACAGCCTGCATGCCATAACTAATATCCAGTACAGCCAAACAAACAAATAAATAAATAAATAAAAATATTTGAGACTCCATGCTTTCAAGGCAGGGGGTACAGTTTCAGTCCCTGGTTAGGGAACTTCAATTCCCACATGCCTCTCGATGAGGCCAAAAAATAAAATAAAAACACGTTAAAAAAATGAAAGTAAACATGAAGCCATGCTGAAATGGGGTGGGCTTAACCAGTGACTGGTGTTCTTCTAAGGAGAGGCTTAGAGATGTCCACGAAGGAGGGGGCCTTGTGATGATGGAGGCAGAGGTTGGTGTGGGCGATGCAGCTGCAAGCCTAGGACCACCGAGGAAGCCAGCATGTAGAAGAGGCCAGGAAGCATCCTCCCCAGAGCCTGAGGTAGAGGCCACAGCCCTGCCGACACCTTGACCTCAGACTCCCGGCCTCTAGAACTATGAGACAATCTGTTTTGTTTGAAGATACCCAGTTGGTGGTCATCTGTTATGGCAGCCCCAGAAAACTACTGGTGGCCCCCCCTCAATACCAGATGCGTCACACTGTCAGCTGAGGGTGAGTAGGGGACGGCCAATACTTGCAAGGAGGGTCTCCCGGGGACTGACCTGCTCTGCACCTCTGTTCCACCACCTCTGCGCAGGTCACCCCCAGCCCCATTCTTCCCTCTTGCCCAAGCCCCGGTGGACTCTCCCATGGTCTGGGCATACCTAAGGGGGAGCCTTCTTTCTGCGTCCTCTTTCCTGAGTCTCTCAGTGTGACTCTGCTGCTTCCCTAGCTTTTTCCTGCTGAGTCCAGCCCAAGGGGCTATTGATTGTTTCCTCTGCATTTGCTTTCCTACTGTGCCTCCAGCAACTCAGATGCCTTCTCTTAAGGGAGGAGTTGCAAAGGAAGCCGGAAAAAGAAAAGTGCAGATATAAATAGTTCGAGACTTTCAAGATCCTATCTTGCTTCCTTAACTAGTGGACCTGTTCACCCAAAGGCGAAACTACAGAGATCACAAACTTTAACCCATTTGTAACTAACTCAACTGCTTTGTCAATCAATTCTTTCAGCCAATCCTCCAGGAAAAAGAAGTTAAAATGGTAGGAACCACTGTTACCGGTGGGCTTCCCTTGTAGCTCAGTTGGTAAAGAGTCCTCCTATAATGCAGGAGACCTGGGTTTGATTCCTGGGTTGGGAAGATCCCCTGGATAAGAAAATCGCAACCCACTCCAGTATTCTTGCCTGGAGAATCCCATGGACTGTAGCCTGCCAATCCCCTCTGTCCATGGGATCGCAAGAGTTAGACACGACTTAGCAACTAAACCACCACCATCACCACTGTTACTGGTGGGCTAAGTAGAACAGGTAGTGTAGTGAATGAGCTTTGTGTCCTGTCAATATCTGAACAAAGGTAAGTCATGCTGTTGCTCAGTCGCTGAGTTGTGTCCAACTCTTTGCAACCCCAGGGACTGCAACACACCAGGCTTCCCTGTCCTCCACTATCTCCTGGAGTTTGCTCAAACTCACGTCCATTGAGTCAGTGATGCCGTTTAATTGTCTCATCTTCTGCCTCCCCCTTCTCCTTTTGCCTTCAATCTTTCCCAGCATCAGGGTCTTTTCCAGTGAGTTGGCTCTTCCCATCAGGTGGCCAAAGTATTGGAGCTTCAGCTTCAACATCAGTCCTTCAAATGAATATTCAGGACTGATTTCCTTTATGATTGACTGGTTTGATCTCCTTGCAGTCTAAGGGACTCTCAACACCACAATTTGGAAACATCAGTTCTTCAGCGCTTAGCCTTTTTTATGGTCCAACTCTCACATCTGCACATGACTCCTGGAAAAACCACAGCCTTGACTATATGGACTTTTGTCAGCAAAATGATGTCTTTGCTTTTTAATTTGCTGCCAAGTTTTGTCATAGCTCTCCTTCCCAGAAGCAAGTTTCTTTGAATTTCATGGCTGCGATCACCATCTGACTTGCACACATTGTTTCAGGGATGGTGCTACTACCTTGCACCCCTACCCCTAGCTGTGGACTGAGGACTGAGGTGGCAGAGAGTTGGTGGGAGGCAACAAATGGAAAGCCGTGAAGTGGGTCCCAAAGACCAACAGTTAGAGGGTCGGTAGGCTGAGTCCTCTGGGAGCAGACACCGTGAGCTCAGCAGGGCAAAGACCCGCTAGTAACTGGAACCAGAAGGGTGGTCAGTTTTTTCCTCTTGAATAATGGTTCATGTTTCCATGTATTTTCTCTTCCATTTTTAGTCGTAGTGTGATGGCTTAGGGGCTTCCCAGGTGACGCAAGAGGTAAAGAACCTGCCTGCCAGTGCAGGAGATAGAAAAGACACAGGTTTCATCCCTGGGTTGGGAAGATCCCCTGGAGGAGGAAATGACAACCCATTCTGGTATTTTTGCCTGGGGAATCCCATGGACAGAAGAACCTGGCTGACAACGGTCCATGGGGTCACAAGAGTCATACATGACTGAGCGACGTAGCATGCATCGTGCATGCGTGTGATGGCTAATGACTGTTCAGGAAAGGTCACACTGATACACTTTGAGAATAAAACTCTATGGGAGAGGGGATGGATAAATTGGAAGATTGGGATTGACATATATACACTATAATACATAAAATAGATCATTAATAAGGACCTACTGTGTGGCACAGGGAACTCGACTCAATACTCTGTAAAGACCTATATGGGAAGAGACTTTTAAAAAGAGACATATGTAGATGTATAACAGATTCACTTTACTGTACACTTGAAACTAACAAAGCATCGTAGGTCAACTGTATAGCAATAAAAATTTTAAAAACAACTCTGTAGGAAATTGCGATAAGCATAAGAGCAAAGAAACCCTCCTATAAGTGATGCTGGGAAGAGAAGAGAGAAGCTGGGAGGAGTAGCTGGAAGAATCTGGGGCTTTATTCACAGCTCCAGGCAAACCGGTTTTGAGTCACTGGGAAACAGAAGGAGCAATGGGTCATCCCTCACCTCTTCTGAACCACAGTGCATCCATCCTTGTTACCCGCGGAGCGGTGGTAAAGAAAGGTTACTCATAAATAGGTCAGCTGTCAGCTGCACACAGGCCAGCCTCCAGCAGTGCCCTGGGGGCTCCAAGGGAAAGAAGCCATCTCTCAGAACTGTGCTCAGGGACCAGCTGTGCCTGGGACCCTGAAACCAACATGTTACCTTGTCCAGATGCTGTGCAAACAGGTAAGGACCCCTTGGCTCAAGCCTTCCCAAGAAGAACAGAGGGCCGGATGGAGGTGCCAGACTCCATCTGTGCTCAGCCCTGAGTGCTCCAAGGCCCCAGAGGGTGAACTGAGATTCTAACACAAATTCAGCCAGACCAGGACCTTGACAGGGCTGCCTGCTCCCCTGTGCCCTGAGCTGGGCCTCCTGCTCATCCAGGCTCCACTTCGTCCTTCCCTTTGCTGAACGCTTCTAAGGAAACGTAGGGGGAAGCAAACTCTGAGGCTTTGCCAGCATCATTGTTTCCATTCCTCTTCCTCATCCTTTGCTTATCAAGGCCAAAGGAACCGAATTCTTAATAAATCACCTCGTAATCTAGTCCAATGGAGGTTTCAAATACAGTAGGAGCCCCAGGATACCTCTGTCATGTCCTTGTTTTTCTAAAGGAAAGGACATGAAGACTGAAACAAGTTGAGTTTCCAGCTGAGGCTCAGAGAAGATAAGGGGCCTAGACAAAGTCACACAGCCAGGTGGTGGCAGAAGTCGCTGCTCTGAGAGAGTGGGTGTGAAGTTTTTGCCTACCATCCATTCACCCTTTTTCTAGTTGCATCTTCCTTTGGGAAATGCCCCTTAATTTTAGTTCATGTTGTGTGGGCTTTTTTTTTTTAAACATTTATCTATTTGGCTGTGCTGGGTCTTAGTTGCAGCATGCAGAATCTTTAGTTGCAGTGCGGAAATTCTTAGTTGCGTCATGTGAAATCTAGTTTCCTGACCAGGGATTGAACTCTGACCAGCAGCATTTGGAGTCCAGAGTCTTAGCTACTGGGCCACTGGGGAGGTCCCAGCTCACATTGTTGAGTGAGGCTAACCTGGTCCCAGAATCTGGGGTAAACCTGTGACCCAGACCCAAGCAGTAATTTCACCCTCAATGATCGGCTTAAGGATGGGCACATGACCCAATTCAAGCCAATAAGAATCAGACTTAGGATTTTGGCTGGAACAGTTGGGAGAGGAAAGCTGCGGCAGCTGAGCTGAACATAAACATGTGGGGGCCGCCAAGCCCGGAAAGCCTGACTGTGGGTAAAGCCAGCACAGAGGACAGCAGAGCAGAGAGATGAAGAGCTACTGAGAACTGGTGACAGTCTTTCCGCTTCTGGATCCAGCCCTGCCTGAAGCCATAAGCCAATAAGAGTTCCTTTTGGTTTGAGCTCATTTAGATTGCTCACTGCCATTTGCAAATGAAATGTCCTGAACCAAGTGGACTCTAAATCCAGACTCCACACTGTCACCAGCTGGTCCATCAAGCCTCTGAAGCACCATCCCAGCCCTCCGCAGGATGTCTACTTCAGCAGTATTTTGGCTTGCCAGTTGACTCAGTGGTAAAGAATCTGCCTGCCAATTCAGGAGACTCAGCTTTGATCACTGAATCGGAAAGATCCCTTAGAGGAGGAAATGGCAACACACTGCAGTATTCTTGCCTGGAGAATTCCATGGACAGCGGAGCCAGGAGGGCCACAGTCCACAGGGTCGCAAATGAGTTGGACACAACTTAGCAACTAAAGAATACAATAGTACTTAGCTTCAGCTTGTCTCTGCTCCATAAACTGTTTACCTTTAAAATCTACCCCCTAGGACTTCCATGGTGGTCCAGGAAATCCACCTGCCAGTGCAAGGGACACAGATTTGATCCCTGGTCTGGGAAGACCTTACATGCCTTGGAGCAACTAAGCCCTTCCACCACAACTACTGAGTCCCTGCGGCCCAGAATTCGAGCTCTACAACAAGAGAAACCTCTGCAATGAGAACCCTGAGCGCTGGAATGAAGAGCAGGGCCCACTCTCTGCAATAAGAGAAAACCCACACAGCAATGTAGACCTAGCACAGCCAAAAATAAATACATACATAAATAATTTTGTTAAGGTATGTCTTAAAAAAAAAAAAAAATCAGGCCCCTGGTAATTTCCTTGCAGTCCAGTGATTAAGACTCCATGTTTTCACTGCCAAGGGCCCGTTTCCATCTCTGGTCTGGGAACTAAGATCCCACAAGCCTTGTGATGTGGGATCACTGGCTTATGATGTGATTTTTTAAAGCACCTGACCCAGGTGCTTAAAAAAACTAAGGGGACTTCCCTGGTGGTCCAGTGGTTAAGACTCTGTGTTCCCAAAGCAGGGGGCCTGGGTTCGATCCCTGGTCACGGAACTAGATTCCTCATGCTGCAACTAAGACCCAGCCCAGCCAAATAAATAATTTTAAAAAAAAAAAAAAGAAGAAGAAGAAAGAAGAGGCCAGGTGAACAAGCACTGGCCGTTGCTTTCTCCTTTGGATCAAATCAGCCCCAGGGAATGTGGGACCCTCAGCAGAGCCCAGGGTGCCTTCTGTGTGTTTCCTTCCACCTCCTCTCCAGTCACCCCAGGGGCTCCTCATCCTTCTAGGAAGGAGACAGCTAGAGATAAGCGAACAAAGCTTCCATCCACCATCTCAGAGGAGGCAGGAACCATGACAGGGACTTATACGCAAAACTTTATAAGCTTGGTATCTTGTAAACTTTTATTATTTTTTGTTATCCCACAGATGTTTCCTCGTAATGTCTAGGGGTGGAGGAGGAAGAAGAGGAGGTGGAGGAGAAATCCATTATAGAGAAAAAAAAAAATCAATGGAGGGAGCTAGTCTGTGGAAGTGCCTGCATGAATTTCCAGCATCACTGTTGCTTTGACAAATGCAGCTGCTCTGTTGTGGGCTTGTGGGTAACAGACATCATTTCTTTTTTAAATTAAAAAAAGTTTTTTTGCCATGCTGTGCAGCAGACAGGATCTCACTTCCCTGACTAGGTATCAAATCCATGCCCCCTGCATGGGAAGCATGGAGTCTTCACCACTGGACAGCCAGTGAAGTCCCCGCATCATTTCTGGCAAAAGTTGCACCCCAAGATCTCAAGAGCTGTCTGATGACATGTCACCCCTAGTCTATGTGCAGTTTATCAGGGGATTTTGTTCCAAATCTCATGTGCCAACAACCTTGAAGAGCTCCCTGGCCCCTTGTATGAATGGGCAGTAAGCTTTGTGAATACAGAGTCGGTTGCCCTTTTTTGGCAGGTGCAGTTAAGACAAAGGACACCCACAAGGGCAGGGGCATTTCATTTTGGATTCCAACACTTGGGGTCAGTGGTTAATTACTAAGTCTCTGTATTCCAAGGTCACTTGAAGTGACATGAGAATGGAGACATGAATCCTATGTTAATCAGTGGATTAAGCTGAGCAAATGGCCTTCTTTCAACAGGAGGGGCCGCACCCCAAACTGCGAGCCCCCAGTACACAGCCTCCCCTGAGGCCAGAGAAAAGAAGTGAAGTCACTCAGTCATGTCCGACTCTTTTAGACCCCATGGACTGTGGCCTGCCAGGCTCTTCCATCCATGGGATTTTCTAGGCAAGAATACTGGAGTGGGTTGCCATTTCCTTCTCCAGGGGATCTTCCTGACCCAGGGACTGGAACTCGAGTCTCTTGAGTCTCCTGCATTGGAGATTCTTTACCACTGTGCCACCTGGGAGGCCCAGCTATATGTGTATATACAAATATATATATATATACATCTAACCCTCTATGACCTCCATCCCACCCCTCTAGGTCATCACAGAGCATCGAGTTGAGCTTCCTGTGCTTTGTAGCAGGTTCACACTAGCTCTTTATTTTACACATGGTGGTGTGCATATGTCGATCCTAACGTCCCAGTTCATCCCACCCTCTCCTTCACCTGCTGCGTCTACATGTCTGCTCTGTACATCCGCATCTCTATTCCTGCCCTGGGAATAGGTTTATCTGTACCAGTTTTCTGGATTGCATATCCATGCTTAAATACCCGATACTACTTTTTCTGACTTACTTCACTCTGTATGACTGATTCTAGGCCCATCTACATCTTTACAAACAACCCCCCAAATACGGAGCACTTCACCGTTTGGGTGTCATCCTCACGCAGGGGCCATGCTAATCTTTGTGTCGTTCCAATTTTAGTATTTGCTGCAGAAGTGAGTGCTACAAAAACCTTTTGATGTCACGGGCTCTTTCTGTCAAGTACTTCAGCACCTTTTGTCTGGAGGCTGGTTGCATCTGATGTTGGCAGATAAGGTGGGACCAACATTCTGGAAAAGCTGGGGCAAGGTGTGAGCCTGATGTCAGAAGGGAGACTGAAGGATATGATCACTGCCCCCCACACCCCACCTGACCCCAGACTGTCCCTCTGCAGACCAGGCCTCTCTGCCTCTCAAGTCACTGCTGATTCTCCCTGAATGAAATCAGAGGGGAACAGAGAGCAGGGCAGAGCAGACTTCAAGGCCAGAAACCCAACCCCAGAGCACCCCTGGAAACAGGTGCTGTCACTCAGGGTGTGGGAAATTCCCAGCTCGAACTGCCGTCTGAGCACAGAGGTGCCCAGGGGCAGGTGGTTTCCTTGGGGGCAGGTGCTCCTGGACTCGTCCTCCCTGTGCAGCCACCTGGGCCCTGCTCCTTTCCAGCCTGCCTGCCAGCATGGCCCAGAAAGAGCCACCCCAGGGCTCCTGTGCTGTTTTTCCAGTGATGCCCAACACGGTCATGCTGGACTGAGGCCCCGGGAGGCTGGGGCAGGAGAGCTGAGACCCACGGCTTGACCCCAGAGTTTGGTTTTAGGGGAAGCACAGCAAAACAGGAGGCGTGTCTCTCAGCCTGTTTCCTTCTTGTTTCCTTCATCCCTGGAAAGACTGAAAAAAAGTCCTCAACATTAACAAAATTGAAGGGAGGGACATGCGTCCTAAAAAGTTCAGAGAGCAAAACAAGCCAGGACAAAGTCCCTGGGGCCGTGTCCCCTTGGTGCTGCGGCAGCCTCTGCGGTGGCCTCTGGAGTGGCCTCAACACAGCATCTGTGCCTCAAGGGAAGAGCAGAAGGGACCTCCTGTCTGGGAATTTCCCTTCACCCAGTGACAGCTCCACTCACCAAGCTTTGCCCAGAGCTCTGGACCACCTTGGCCCTGACCATGGGCTCCTGAGTCAGCCACAGAGTAGAGTTAACTGGGGCTGGAGGGGAAAGCTGGGAGGCTGGCCAGTGTTAGAGCCAGCAGGATGGGCCCAGCAAGCAGGATCAAGCAGAGAGGCTAAGGGGCTCAGGGTAGCTCCCGCAGTGCCCCCTGGTGGCTAAAAGCAGCCCTAGCCCACCCCTAAGAGCCCAGACTGTTGTTCAGCCGCTAAGCCCTGTTCAACTCTTCGTGACCCCATGGACTGCAGCACGCCGGGCTCCTCTGTCCTGCACTGTCTCCTGGAGTTTGCTCAAATTCGTGTCTGTTCAGTCAGTGATGCCATCCAACTAGCTCATCCTCTGTTGCCCACTTCTTCCCTCAATCGTTCCAGGCATCAGGGTCTTTTCCAATGAGTCAGTTCTTTACATCAGGTGGCCAAAGTACTGGAGCTTCAGCTTCAGTGTCAGTCCTTCCAATGAATGTTCAGGGTTGATTTCCTTTAGGATTGGCTGGTTTGATCTCCTTGCCGTCCAAGGGACTCTCAAGAATCTTCTCCAGCACCACAGTTCGAAAGCATCAAATTTTTGGTGCTCAGCCTTCTTTGTGAGCCAACTCTCACATCGGTACCTGACTGCTGGAACTACTAGCTTACCTTCTGCCCATGGCGCAGACCGGATGAGAGAGCAGGATCGAGAATCTTATTACAAGTTTTCCCCCGCAGTTCTCTCTTGCCTCACCCTATCCTAGCCCTGACTTTCACCCTAGGATGGTGGATGGAGGGTCACCTTGCTCTCTGGCCGGGGGTGCTGAAAGCTGGGTGAGGGCTTGGGGTCCTTTCCACCCCTGTGGCCCCAGGTATTACATGTCTGGAGTCCTAGTTCCACAGCAGCAGACAGACTGAAGTTTTCACGCTGACATGGGAATTTTGTTTTCCCAGTCCTAGCTAGGTTTGAGCTCAGCTACAGCAGCAGTTTTGACAGCCCTGACCATACCCTAAGGGTTTATATATATATTTTTAAGATAACAAGAAGCACAGCCAAGGGTGAGGCAGTATGCTGGGCGGCCATGACACTGGAAAACATTCTCTAAAAACACCACATTTCTGACAGTTTTGAAGTGATCTGTTGACAGTTGTTATGACTTAGGTGAAAATGACATCTTTTCAACCAAAGGTGTTAGGACAAGTGAATATCCACATGCCACAGCTTACACAAAAATCAACTCAAATGGATCCAAGACAGAAATGTAAGAGCCAAAACTGTTAAACTCTTAGAAGGAAACAGGGGTGTAAATCTTCAAGACCTGGGATTAGACAACTGTCTTTTAAATAGGACACCAAAAGCACAAGCACGAAAAGAAAAAATAAATACATTTGACTTCATCCAAGTTAAAACCTTTGTGTATCAAAAGACACTATCAAGAAAGTAAAAAGCAAGCTACAGAATGGGGAAAATATTTGCAAATCATAGATCTGACAGTATCCAGAATACATAAAGAATTTTCACAACTCAGTAACAAAAAGATGTAAACCAATTTAGAAATGAGCCAGGACTTCCCTGGTGGCACAGTGGCTAAGACTCCAAGGTCTCAATGCAGAGGGCTCGGGTTCAATCCCTGGTCAGGGAACTAGATCCCACATGCTGCAACTAAGAGTTTGCATGCTTTAACTAAAGATCCCACACTTACAAATCAATAAATTAAATATTTTTAAATGGGCTGATTTGAATAGACATTTCTCCAAGAAGATATACAAACTGCTAATTACCACACTGAAAAGATGTTCAACATCATTAACCATTAAGGAAATGAAATCAGAACTTCAGTAAGATAACACTGTTCAAAAAACCAGAAAATAAATTTTGGTGAGGATGTGGAAAATTCCCAGTGTTATGTTCCCACTGTTGGTGGGAATGTAAAATGGTACAGCCACTGTTGAAAATACTTCAGTGGTTCCTCAAAAAGTTAAACACAGAGTAAAAATATGAACCAGCAATTTCATTCCTACATATATAACCAAGAGAAGGAAAGCATGTCCAGGACTTTCCTGGTGGTCCAGTGGTTAAGAATCCACCTGCCACTGCAGGGGAGATGGTTTCCACCACTGGTCCAGGATGATTCCACATGCCTCGAAGGAACTGAGCCCGTGTATCACAGCCACTGAAGCCTGCGTGCCCTAGAGCCCGTGCTCTGCAGCAAGAGAAGCCACCACAATGAGAAACCTGTGCACTGCAACTAGAGAGGAGCCTCCACTCGCTGTAACTAGAGAAAGCCCTTGTGCAGCAATGAAGACCCAGCACAGCCAAAAAAAAGAATTCCTGAACTCTGCTTAAAAAATTATGTCCACTCTTGCCTGGAGAATCCCATGGAGAGAGGAGCCTGGTAGGCTACAGTCCATGGGGTAGCAAAGAGTCAGACACGACTGAGCAACTTCACTTTCACTTTCAATAAATATTTTAAAAAAAAAATTATGTCCACACAAAAACCTGTGCACATATGTATACAGCAGTATTATTTACAACAGGCAAAAAGTGTGTTTCCATTTCTTGGACACTCAAATGTCCATCCATTGAGAATCACCAGGGATCTTCCCAACCCAGGGATCGAATCCAGGTCTCCACAGTGCAAGCAGATTGTTTACCATCTGAGCCACCAGGGAGCCCCCAAAATCTACATACAATACCTTACACAAAAATTAATTCAGATGGGTCAAAGACCTAAATACAAGTGTTAAAACTATTAAACTCTTAGAAAGAAACATCGGTGTAAACCTTTGAAACCTTTGATCAGTTAGTGGTGGCATATCCATACAATGAAATGTAAAAACAAGTGAAATATTTACAAGCCACCACATGGATGAACCTGGAAAACATTGTTCCCTGAGGGGTCCAGCAACCCAGGCTGACATTTCTTGTCTTATAGTTCAGGGAGGCCCCAGCCTCTGCGATCTGGAAACTTGGGAACACTCAGGTCCAAAGGGCTACCTTCTTACATGATCCCGCCTTTTGAAAACGTCTGAAGATCTGATGGACTCCATTCTCCAGGTTTGCCCTCTCCTTTAGCTGATTCCTTCTGAGGTCATGCTTTTGGACATCAACCACTATTTTTTTTTTAATCTCTGCAATTAAAAAAAAATATATTGGGACTTCCCTGGTGGTCCAGTGGTTAAGACTCTGCACTTCCACTGCAGGAGGCGCAGGTTTGATCCCCGGTCAGGGGACTGTGATCCCATCTGCTGTACATTGTGGCCAAAAAAAAAAAAAGTCCTCCTTTCTTTTCATTTTCAGCATGCACCCAAACTTCTGAGCTTGAGTCCTCCCTGCAGAGGTGGCTGCATATATCACACATGGCCTGGAAAGTGGCTACCATGGACCGAGTGTCTGGTCCACACACTTGCTTATGCCTGAGGCCCTGCTCTGTCAGGCTCCATTCTTGGCTCCAGACACTGCAGTGAGCAAGTTCCTGCAAAGTAAATCCTCGTGAAATTTACATCCTATTGAAGGAAGAATGAAAAGCAGATGCTGAACATTCTGAGTGATGTTTTTGGTTTTGAAGAAAAATTCAGCACAGTAGGGGGATAGAGGGTCATGGGGGGCAGAGGTATGTGTGTGCTTGTGCATTTAAGGGGAGATGGCAGAACCCCTCTCAGCTTGAAGTGTTTCTCAAAGAGTCATAGCCCCAGTGTCCTGACAGACAGGGAACTCACAAACAAGCAGACATACTCAGACTGTTGAGCAGGCCAGAGGTAAACTTCCTTGCAAGACCTGCCCAGCAGTATGGCCAGAGACAGGCAAACCCAAACAGCTCCAGGGTCTCTTTCATTTTTAAAATTTTTGTTTTTCTGGTTTTGGTTAAATAGCATGCAGGATCTTAGTTTCCTGACCAGGGTTTGAACCTGCACTCCCTGAACTGGGAATGGAGAGTCATAACCACTGGATCACTGGAGAAGTCCTAGGTCTCCTTCTTTTAAGGTCAAGTTTAGCTGGGGTGCAAAGAGAGCAGCTTCAGCTCTTTGAGCAAAGGGAATTTGTAAGCAGCCATCTCCAGGAGGAGTCTGTGGCCTTTGGGAGGAAGTACCTCTTTGTCCTCACCTTGATGAGAGCTGCTCAGGATCACTTTCTTCCTCCTGGAAGATCCTGGTTTGGGATCCTAGTGGCCAAAGGCCTGGCAAGACATCATTTAGCTATGGAGGTTGTTTTTAAGGTAAAGATACGAGAATTCACACCTTTTGTGTCTCTGTCAACCTGGGAGCACTTGCAATGTCACCTTGCAAAAGGCAACTTGCAGCCCACCAACTTTGTGACTTAGGGTAAGACATCTAACATTTTAGGCCCCTAAGAATGATTATAGTACCTACTTCATAGTGTTTGGTGAGGAGTTAATAAAATGATGAATGTAAAGGGCTGGGTCATGGGACTTCCCTGGTGGTTCAGTGATTAAGACTGCACTTCAGCTCATGGAGCTTAGTTTTGATCCCTGGTCAGGGAACTGGGATCCCAAATAATCACATGAGGAAGCCAAAAACAAAAACAAAAAAAGGCTAGGTCATGTCTTATAAAGCTAAAATAATTGAAACAGTGGCAGTGGCATAAGGATAGACATATAGACCTATAGAATAGAGAACCCAGAAGTAAACTTGTATACATAATGAGTTGATTTCCAATAAGAGTGCCAAGACTATTCAATGCAGAAAAGACAGTCTCTTCAACAAATGGCATTGGGAAAACTGGATATCCACATGCAAAAAAATGAAACTGGATGCTTAGCTTATGCCACATATAAAAATTAACTGAAAATCGATTAGAAACCTAAATAAGAGTGAAGACCATAAAACTCTTAGGAGAAAAAGTGAGGACAAATCTTCATAATCTTGGATTTGACAATGGTCTCTTAAACATGACACCAAAACACAAGCAACAAAAGACAAAAATAAATTGGAATTCATCAAACTTGGAAACTTTTGTACATCAAAGGACACTACAAGAAAGTGGAAAAAAAAAACCCTACAGGATGGGAGAAAATATTTGCAAATCATATATCTGATAGAATCCAGAAAATATAAAGAAAATCTAGGGCTCAGCAACAAGGCAACCTGATTGAAAAATGGCCAAGTGACTTGGAAAGAGGATAAACAAATGGCCAAAAGGCATGTGAAAAGATGTTCAACATCATTAGACACTGCTGCTGCTGCTGCTGCTAAGTCGCTTCAGTCGTGTCCGACTCTGCGACCCCATAGACGGCAGCCCACCAGGCTCCCCTGTCCCTGGGATTCTCCAGGCAAGAACACTGGAGTGGGTTGCCATTTCCTTCTCCAATGTATGAAAGTGAAAAGTGAAAGTGAAGTCACTGAGTCGTATCCAACTCTCAGCGACACCATGGACTGCAGCCCACCAGGCTTCTCCATCCATGGGATTTTCCAGGCAAGAGTGCTGGAGTGGGGTGCCATTGCCTTCTCCGTCATTAGACACTAGGGAAATGCAAATCAAAACCTCAATTAGATACCACTTCTCACCTACTAGAATGACCATAATCTTTAAAAAAATTTTTTTAAAAGGGAAGTAAGTGTTGATAACAATGTGGAGAAATTGGAACCTTCATACGTTACTGGTAGGAATGTGAAATGGCACAACTGCTCTGGAAAATGGTTTAGTAGTTCCCCGAAAAGTTATACATAGAATATCCATACAACCCAGCAATTCCACTTCTTGTTATCCATCCATACACCAAAGAATATGTCCATGGAAGCATTACTCACAAAGCCAAAATGTAGAAACCACCCAAGTGTCTATTAATGAAGTAATGGATACATGTGGTATATCTATAAAATGTAACATTATTCAGCCATAAAAAGGAAGGAAGTATTGACACAGGCTTCAACGTGTATAAACCTTTAAAACGTTACACCATGGACTTCCCTGATGTTCTAGTCATTAAGAACCCGGCTTCCAATGCAGGGGACACTAGTTCGATCCCTGGTCTGGAAAGATCCTACATGACTCAGGGCAACTAAGCCCATGTGTGACAACTACTGAGCCTGTGCTCCGTAACAAGAGGAGCCACCACAATGAAAAGCCCATGCACCACAACTAGAGAGTAACCCCCACTCACCACAGCTAGAAAAAGCCCATGTGTGGCAACAAAGACCCAACTCAGCCAAAAATAAGTAAAAATCTAAAAAATTATTTTAAAAGACCATTATCTTAAAAAAAAAAAAAAGATTACTCTTAGTATATAAGTCCCTTCCCTGGAGGCTAAGATGGTAAAGAATCTGCCTGCAATGAAGGAGACCCAGGTTCAATCCCTGGGGATAATCCCCCGGAGTAGGAAATGACAACCCACTCCAGTATTATTGCCTGGAGAATCCCACGGACAGAATACCCTGGCGGGCTAGGTCCATGGGGTCCCAAAGAGTTGGACACAACTGAAGTGACTTAAGCAATGCAAGCTTTGGATGTAATTAATGCCCCTGAATTGTACACTTGACAGTTTTAAAATGCTAAATTTTGCTATGTATATTTTGCCACACACACACACAAAAGACGAGGCATTGTCTTTCACAGCAACTTGTCCATAAGAGCATCATGGATCCTATAAAAGTTCGGAGAGTCTGGGGAGCCTGCTCCCCTCAAGAATGTGCAGTCAGGGTGGCAGTCTGGTGGCCAAACAAGGGAGCTGAAAGAGACCAGTCGGAGCCAGTCTCAGAAGTGGCATTTGTGTGACAGTGATGTTGGAGGCTTTTAATTGCTCCTGAATTAATGTGCTATTTCTCACCCCTGGGGCGCCTGGGTTTAATTACTGTCTTAGGTCACATATGCAAATGAGTCTGCTATCATTCCTGGTCCCCATGGATGGCAGCCTGATTACCAGCCCTCACACTTTGCAGCAAGATGGGCAGGAAGAAGAGGGGGATGCCACTGGCCAGGCTGGCCTCCCCCTTAGAGCTGATGAGCAGAATCGGATAAAGTGGTACCCTGCCTGCCCCATTTATGGGTCTTTGTGGGCTGATGTGTTCAAGGTTGTGTCTGGGGAGTTGTTGCTACCTGAAGGCACCAGGAGGTTGCTTGTCAACAGCAGAGGAGCTCTGGAGGGCCTAAACCCCCAGGGCTCCTGGGGACAGAGGATTCTTACAGGAAAGGAACTGCATTGGGAAGATGTCAGCCTGCAGAAGAGACCGTGGACACAGAGTGGCAGATTCAAAAGCAGCTGCCTTCAGGAGACAATGGCCGTGGACTTCCCTGGTGGTCCGATAATTAAGACTCCAGCCTTTCACTGCAGGGGACACAGGTTTGATCCCTGGTCAAGAAACTAAGATCCCACATGCTGCACAGTGAAGTCAAAAAAAGGAAGATGGCCAACTGCTGCCTTCTAGGAATGTGGGCCCAGTGTTGTCAAGTTTTAATGTCTAATGTCAATCCATTAGAACCCAGAAATTGGAATTTTCACAAGAAATCTGTGTTTTAGATTCTTGACAACTAATTTGAATTTAAAAACCACTAGGTTGTTTGCTTTTCGGGGAGGCAGTTAATTGGGAAGGGGCTCAAGAAACTCCTGGGGTGTTGGAAATGGTCTGTTGTGTTAGTAATGCTGGTTACCAGGTGCATTTTTAAAAACACATCAGACTGTACACTTAAAACAGTTACATGCGGACTTCCCTGGTGTCCAGTGGCTAAGACTCCACACTCCCAATGCAGGGGGCCCTGGTTTCATTCCTGATTAGGGAACTAGATCCTACACGCCACAACAAAGACCCAGAGCAGCAAATAAATATTTAAAAGACAACACAGTAAAACAACAGGTACCTGTGACTGAAGGTAAATCATACCTCAGTGAATTTGGCTCAGTGGGTCCCCATACTTCTCTAGGATTGCTATGAACTTTCCGCTCTAAACTCTGCCCCTTTTTTCTTCAGTCATGGCCACAGGGGCTTTCTAAGCACTCAAGGGCGCCTTCCCCTTTCCCTATGCCCTGGACCTCTTCCTTTGTTGTTCGTGGACTACAGCATGCCAGGCTTTCCCCATGTACCTCTTCCTAGGTAAGTGTATCAGCACTTGATGGTCTAATTCATTCTATTCTGGGTGGGAGGCTAAGGTGATGTGACCATTTCTTTTTTTAAATTAATTTTTATTGGAGTATGTGTGCATGCATGCCAAGTCACTTCAGTCTTGTCTGACTCTGCGACCCCATGGACTATAGCCTGCCAGGCACCTCTCTCTGTGGGGATTCTCCAGGCAAGAATACTGGAGTGGGTTGCCATGCCCTCCTCCAGGGGATCTTTCCGACCCAGAGATGGAACATGAGTCTCTCAGGTCTCCGCCCCTGGTAGGTGGGTGCTTAACCAGCTGAGCCATCAAGAAAGCTGCTTTATAAACTTGCGCTCGTTTCTACAGTACAGCAAAAGGAATCAGCTATATGTATACATATGTTCCCTCTTTCTTGGATTTCCTTCCCATTTAGGTCACCACAGAGCGCTAAGAGTTCCCTGAGCTACACCGTTGTTTCTAATTATCTCTTTTATGTACAGTATCAGTAGTGGATATGGCCATCCCAATCTCCCGATTCATCCCCCCGCACCATGTGACCATTTATGGCAGGGGTCTCCAACCCTCAAGACAGATCAATACTGGTCCATGAACCTGTTAGGAACCAGGCTTCACAGCAAGAGTTGAGCTGGTGAAGTTTCATCTGCTGTTCCCCATCGCTCGTATTATCGCCTGAACCATCATCCCCCAGTCCCAGTGCCAGTCCATGGAAAAACTGTCTTCCATGAAACCAGTCCCTGGTGCCAAACCATGTAGAGAGCTGACTCGACATGGAGTTCTTAAGTCAAGAAGAAGGCTCCTGTCCAGGCTTCCTTCCTGCAAATGGCTCCGCTTGCAGTTCTGTGACTTGTGTTGACTGCCTTCAGCTGCCATCTTCCATTCTCAGCTGAATTCATTAAAATAAAATTACCAGGGCCAGAGGCACAGAGTATTACCAGGCTCAGAGCTGCATACTGGAGTCAGCTGGGAAAATTTTTTTAACACTGAGCCTCTGGTTTCCACTCTGAGGTTCTGATTTACTTGGCCTGGGAGGCAGAGGGGGTATTTCCCTCCCAGTGGTTAAGATTCTGCCTTCCGGTGCAGGGGGTGCGGGCTCGATCCTTGGTCTGCAAACTAAGATTCCCACATGATGCAGGGTATGGCCAAAACTTTAAAAACTTATGAGGAGACTCTAGTGAGTGAAAAGTTGCTCAGTCGTGTCTGACTTTTTGCTGCATCAATTCAGTTCAGTTCAGTCATTCAGTTGTGTCCGACTTTTTGTGACCCCATGGACTGCAGCACGCCAGGCCTCCCTGTCCATTACCAACTCCCGGAGTCTACTCAAACTCATGTCTGTTGAGTTCATGATCTGAGCCACAGTCAGCTCCTGGTCTTTTTTTGCTGACTGTATAGAGCTTCTCTATCTTTGGCTGCAAAGAATATAATCAACCTGATTTCCGTATTGACCATCTGGTGATGTCCATGTGTAGAGTCTTCTCTTATGTTGTTGGAAGAGGTTAGGGTTAGGGTTATAGTCCATGGAATTCTCCAGGCCAGAGTACTGGAGTGCGTAGCCTTTCCCTTCTCCAGGGGATCTTCCCAACCCAGGGATCGAACCTGGGTCTCTCACATTACACTCAGTTGAGTGCACCATGGAAGCCACCAGGAAGACACCAGGGAATTGAACTGGGGTCTCCTGCATTGCAGGCAGATTCTTTACCAGCTGAGCTACCAGGAAAACCCAGGGAGACTCTAAGGTATGGCCAACTAAAGTTTGCAAACTACACTGCTTCAAATTTTCAGTTGAGTTTTGTCACAGGAATCCGAAGCTGGAAGACAATCACAGGTGAAAAACCAATGTTTGTATTATGAGGTTAACTTTAAAAAAGAAAACACATAACACAAGTCCAGAGACTACTAACAAGAGCTACCAGAGATGTTTACTTCAAAAACACTTGGAAACTTTCAATCAGCGCTGCTCGTCCTGCTTCAGTCAGAATGCCCAGGAAAAGGCTAATGGTTTCTATTGCTTCAGTGTCAGCAACGTGCTGTTTCTGCTGGGTGAAAAGCTGTCAACCGTCCCCAGGGGCTCAGCATTCCCAGGGCCAGTGAGACCCCAGCAGCCTTCCTTCTGGGTGGAACAGATCTGAAAGGGCTCCTATCTATTCTTTAACCTGAGTGACAAATACCTTTAATTGCTGATCAGGAAATAGCGGGCTTTCCTGATGGCTCCTGAAATGCAGGAGACACAGGCGATTCAGGTTCGATTGGTGGGTCAGGAAGAGCCCCTGGAGGAGGAAATGGCAACCCACTTCTGTATTCTTGCCTGGGAAATTCCATGGACAGAGGAGCCTGGCAGGCTTCAACTTAAAGACAGAGTCAGGCACAACTGAGCGACTAAGCATAGGAAATGTTGACATGCAACCAAATTTAGCAATCTGTTTGGATGAACAAAGTCCAGTCAGACTGTCAGGCCCAGTTCAATCACTTCCTTGTAGAATCAGTTTTCAGATGGGAACCAGTCATACAAAGCTGGGATAGGTTAGCAGTTTTGGCTGTACACAGGAGGGCTGAACCACATTAGGTGAAGTAGGGTCTTGTTATCTGGAGATGAAGGATGGCTTCAGACATTTGTGTGTGGTTGCCAAGTTCACATAAGATAGGAGTCCTGCTATTCAAATATTAATCTAGGTATTACTGTGAAGCTATTCTGCAGATGTAATTCAAACCACTGTTGACGCTGAACAAGGAATTTTCTTGGATGATCTGGGTGGGCCTGAATCAGGTGAAAGTTCTTAAAGCAGGGATTACACTAGAGAGGAGTTTCACCTGAACACGTGTTTTCCCGATCACACTCCCTTCTGATTGGCCAGACTATGGACTCTCTCAGTATGCCCCTCAATCATAGGAGCCAATTCCTTGCAATCAATCTCAATATTGAGGCTACAGTCCAGGGGTCACAGAGTCAGACACGACTGAGTGACTAACACTGTCTTCTAGTCCTGCTTCTTGGGTTAGAGAGATGGGCAATGAACAAGAATGTCCACAAGGGGGCCTCTCTGGGTTCAGTTCAGTCACTTGGTCGTTCAACTCTGCCACCCCATGGACTGCAGCATGCCAGGCCTCCCTGTCCATCACCAACTCCCAGTTTACTCCGATGATCCCCTTCTCCTCCAGCCTTCAATTTTCCCCAGCATCAGGGTCTTCAATGAGTCAGTTCTTTGTATCAGGTGGCCAAAGTATTGGAGTTTCAGCTTCAGGATCAGTCCTTCCAATGAATATTCAGGACTGATTTCCTTTAGGATGGACTGGTTGGCTCTCCTTGCAACGCAAGAGGCTCTCAGCGGGTTTTAAAACACAATTCAAGGGATTTGTATCAAGTCAGGGGAAGTAAATAAAACATTAGTAGAACACCAGAAATCAAGGGGCAGAGGACAGAGAAGCCACAGTATTTTCACCTCTTACTGGTGCTCATCCATTACTCCAGACAGTACTCAAGGCAGTGGGTATCAGCAACATGAAGCCTCTGAACACTTGAGATCAGGCAGATGAAAATAAGGAATGAATCAAATCTTAACTTATTTAGCTGCCCTTGAGGTACCCTGTGAGAGCTCTGCATTTTTCTCTCCCGAACAAGTTTGGTCCTGAAGTGGGGCCCTGCCTCCTGGCACCGACCCAGCTTCTGCTGTAGGGCATGGGTTGACCCCTCTCTCACCTTTTCCCCAACATGCTCTCCCCAAAGTCTTATACAATGTCCTCCACAAACTCCTGTTCCTTCTATCAGACACAAAGCCTCTGGTTCTTGTAGAGGTGCTTCCTGAATACCCAAGATGTGAGAACAGACTCAGACACTACTTCATATACACAGGGCATATATATACGGGTCACTCAGGTGTTTTTATTTTGCACACGAACCCACTGGACACCTCAGAGATGACAACCTAGATACACGTGGCTCTGGATACTTGGTGGAAGCGAGGTGAGAAGAACAATGATTTGGGCCAAGTATGTGATTACAGAGCTAGGGTTTCCAGCAGGGCTCCAGATGGTCAGGCGTGGCTCTGCAGTAGGTCTAAGGAAGCAGTGGGGACGTCACAGGACGAGGAGAGAGCAGCTAACTACCAGAGGCCCCTGTGGGCATCAGTGGGGGCCTCACACTGCCCGGCGACATCAGACGCAGGTCTAAGGAGCCAACGAGTGACTGCAGGGGCTCGCCCGCCTACAGCTTACTTGGCCAGCGGGTTTCTGAAGCTCCTGCCGGCAAACTTGGCCTTGCTGCCCAGTTCCTCTTCAATTCTTAGGAAACAGAAAGAGAGATAGGGAGACAAAGAAAGACATCAAACGTCAATGCAGCAAATCTTCCCACCCAGAGAGGTGGTCAAGGACACACTTCTTGCTAGGAACTTGGGGACTCAACCCTCGCTCAGTCTGCCCGACTAATCCCTAAACTTGAGCTTCTTGGAGATGCCAGGAATAGAACATCTGGGCTCGCCTCATGCACCTGTTCTTCCTGCCCTGCCTTCCTAATATAAAGAAATGGTAGGACTGTGACTTCTTAGAATACTTAAAAAAGAGAAAAAAAAATTTTTTTTAAAGAAAGGATAACCCAGTTTCTTGAACTAATAAGTGGTACAGGGCAAAAAGGCAGGGGCACTCATCAGTGTGAACTTTGTTTGGATCCTGATGTCAAAAGCAACAGCCACTTTGCGACGAGAGAGGAGACAGACTAGCAGACAGACCTGATGTTGACACTGAGAGGTCAGCACTAACCGTGGGAACCGCCAGAGTAGAGCGGCCACGCTAAACCAAAGGGAGACTTTACCTGAAATGTGCCAAGTGAAACCATAAAACGCCTGGGGTTGCTTTAAGATTCGTCAGAAAAGGGTATGTCGACAAAACACGGAGGAATACGGACAGCGGGTGCATGCCTGTGATGGGGAGGGAGTACAGTCTACTCTTCACTTATATTTTATATGTTTGGCATTTTCCAGGATAAAGTTTTAAAGATGGGGTAATGTGGGAGGCCTTATGAAACAGATGTTCCTTTTCCCTTCAAGAATGAAAGAAAAGAACAGAAGGGCAGGTCTCCCTGTGTTTAGAGGCAAAGCTTCCCAAGGACAAGAAGGGGAGAGACGAGAGTGTCCGAAGGAGCTGAACACTGGAAACCCCGCTGTTCGCCCTTTGGCAATTTTTCTTTCTCTCTCTGAGCTCTGTTATCCTGTTCACAAAACAAGGCTGTGAAGTGAGAGAATCACTAAGGCCTCCTTGTAGCCCCCTCAAATTCTAGGATGTGACTGTCCAGAGGGGAGTGGTTCCCTCTCCCGCCAGGAGCCACCCGGCAGTGTGGTGCGGAGCAGGCCCGCTCCAGGGCAGGGCTGTCGGGTGCCTGACTGGCCCCAACCTAACACCGCTGGGGCCAGGGCGCCTGCCCCACCTCGTACCGCCGAGCACAGCCTGGGGCTCCTTCTGGGGACCAAGCCCATACTCAGCGCGGGCAGCCTCTTACCTGAGGATCTGGTTGTACTTGGCCAAGCGCTCAGATCGGCACGGGGCACCAGTCTTGATCTGGAAGGAGAAAACAAAGGCCACAGCTGCTTACAGTGGACAATGAAGCCTCTCGGACACTTTGGGCAAGGGGAGGGTGCCAGGCAGAGAGATAGCAAGGCCTTAAGGAGGCTCTCTGACCTAGAAAGGGGGGACTCCATTCTCTCCACCCCACCCCAGATCTGTGTTCCGGAGAGAAGCAAGGCCTGTCCTTCGTGTCAGGGAGCTCCTTACCTGCCCCGTGCACAGCCCCACGACCAGGTCAGCAATGAAGGTGTCCTCAGTCTCCCCGGAGCGATGTGACACCATGACGCCCCACCCGTTGGACTGGGCCAGCTTGCACCTAGGAGCCAGAGAAACCAGGCTGGCACGGCTCCGCGGCTCAGGGACCGCAGCCCCTCCCAAGCCCTCAACTGCTGGGGCCAGGATAACCTTCCACCTCCCCCAAAGGCCCAAGGATGTTCTCTGCCCTGTAGTCACGTTTGGAAACCTAGTGGGCTTAGCCCCCCCTCGAGAGAGAGGTGTGTGTGTGCGCCCTGACTTTCTCCGTGTGAGATGAAATTGTGAGCGCACGGCCATCCAGCGGTCAGGACCAGGCCACAACTGCCGAGTGTCCTTGTCCCCTGGGGGCCATCGCTAACTTTAAACGCCACCTGGAGTTCCAATCAGGAGCCCCCTCCCCACCATCAGATTCAGGCCCCTCTCTTCACAAGAGCTGCCCCCGGAGGGAGGGCACTCACGCCTGCAGGGACTCGGTCACGGAGCCGATCTGGTTCACTTTGAGCAGGAGGCAGTTGCAGGATTTCTCGCTCACGGCCTTGGCGATCCGCTTGGGGTTGGTCACCGTGAGGTCGTCCCCCACCACCTGGATCCCCGCGCTGGCAGTGAACTTCTGCCAAGCTTCCCAGTCATCCTGGTCGAAGGGGTCCTCGATAGACACCACTGAGGAGAGGAGAGTGTGTTTCATCAGGGTGGCCTCCCAGGCTGCTGACTGGCAACACCGCTGGAGCCCCCCTTCCCCCGAACTGAGGCTCACCTGGCCTCACCCTTCTCACCTGCAGACAGCCCGTCCCTAAAGCAAGTTCTGGAAGGAGTCTGCCCTACCCAGCCCTCCTGTGACAGGCAGCACGGTAACTGCAATCCTGCAACCCCATGGTCGTGGAGGCAGAAAACCCACTGCCCAGCGGGTTCTCAGTTTAGTGCCACTGAGTAAGAACAGGGCTGTGGACCCAGAGGGGCGATACTGGGGTGTGCGTTCCAGTCCCATTTCCACCAAGGTGCTCAGTGTTAAACACAGGCACTCAGAGGAACTGCCTGGTGTGAACACCTGTGCCGCTGTTGGCTGAGCGCCCCTGAGAAGTTCTAACCCACTCGCTGCCTCAGGGTCCCCTCTCCCACGTGCAGGAGTGCCCAGCAGTCTTGGCCTCACATCTGCTCATTCAGGAGGCTGTTGTGGGAGTGACACAGGCATGCACACCACGCAGGGGCGCTACCCGCCGCTCACACCCGCAGCCACCCTGGGAACACTCACCTGGGTAGTCCCTGATGAAGGACTTGTACAGGTCGGCCAGCTCGTCAGGTGTGATGTACCTGTTGGGGTCATCGGGCGACTTGAAGTCCAGGTCATACTTGCCCGACCTGTAGAACTCAGAGGCAGCTACGTCCATGCCAATGACGACCTTGTCGCTGTAGCCAGCCTTGCCGATGGCATTCTTCAGCAGCTCCAGGGCTGGAAAGAGATGGTGGTGACGGCTTTGGAGACCAGGCCAGCTCTGCCCAGTGGGAACCGTAACACAGGGAGGATAAGGTGCTCTGGCCCCAACCACCAGTCTCAAGATTCCAGGAACTTTTTTATGTTCTGGGGCAAGAAACCTTTGCTTAAGGCCACGAGTGCTTGGCCAAGTTGGAAATTGACTCTCAGAGGCTTTTTCACTGACAAATGCTCCCAAATTTAGCACCAAAGAACAGCTGTGCTGGCCAAGATACAGTTACAGTGACCAGCTGAGATCAGCTGTTCCGAAGAATGGGCTTTAAATAGAGCCAAGACAGAGAATAAGATGGTTAGACAGCATCACCGACTAAATGGACATGAATCTGAGCAAACTCCAGGAGAGGGTGAAGAACGTTCGGAACCCTGGCATGCTGTAGTCCATGGGATCAGAAAGAGTCAAGACACGATTTAAGTGACTGAACGACAAGGCTGCGATCCAAAAGGGAGCCCAGTGGACTGACAGGGAGCCCCACGCTGAGGCTCTGCTGTCCGGGTCCAGGCTCAGGGTCGGCCTCACTCAGAAGCACTGCCTGTAGGGATACGGACCAAGACACTGGCTACTGTTGCACAGCAAAGGCGCCCGAATTCAAACCACATGAGATGGCTGAGTTTTCATAAGTTAAAACAGTCGAATGTCAGCTACTGTGTATGATGGACCCAAAGGTCAGGATGGACATTTCCTTTCACTAACCATCCCTGAAGCCCATGAAATATGCTTGCAACCCTAACTTTTTCTTCTAAAACAAAAAATTTAGCCATGAATTCTTCTCCTAAGACTTCTGTATCCTCTCTTCAACTCTCAATCTAAGGATTCAAAGTGAAACAAAGCATGTACGGCATTACTGCGGCTGAATGACCTGAAACCTCAGCATGCCAGTATCCTTAAACAGGGAGCAGGCCGCACACTTTTGCCATCGCTTAGGAGCAAGGATGGTATAAGCAAATCATCCAGCCATTTAGAAGTCAAATTAATAAGAAAACTTCTCTTTCTTTTTTAAAGGAAGTGCTAGTTTCTTAAATCACAAAGGGTTTTTCAATTTGGTACTTGAATGGCAGGTGGAAAAGCAGCAGACCAGGGGTGGGGGTGGGAGGGGTGCTGCGGTGCCCAGGGTTGGGGCTCCCCTGGAGCTGCTACCTTCTTTGTTCTCCAGGATGTTGGGGGCAAAGCCGCCCTCATCTCCCACATTGGTGGCGTCCTTCCCGTATTTCTCCTTGATGACGTTCTTCAGGTTGTGGTAAACCTCTGCTCCGATGCGCATGGCCTCCCGGAAGTTTTCGGCCCCAACAGGAAGGATCATAAACTCCTGCATGGCCAGCTTGTTGCCAGCATGAGAGCCACCGTTGATGACATTGAAAGCCTGTGGGGAGAGAGAGGAGTATAGCTCCCGGCCCGGAGGGTCTCTCTGCCCCCAGCAGCCCCCAATGCCCAGCTCCTGCATGGAGCCCATGCCATCACTGCAATGCAGCCACCGCCACAGGTGCACATAATCCAACAAGGCAAGTGCAGAGTCCCTCTCCCATCGACAACTAAGGAGATGGGTGCAGGGCAGCTGGGCCACCGCTCAAGGTCGCTGTCAGCCGGCGCTGGCAGAGCTGTCTGCAGCCGAGACCCCCAGAGCCCCCTTGTACCCTTGTGCTGGAGGGTCACATATGGATGAACTGGAGAGGCGGGAGCTCTTGGGTCCCCATGAGAAAGCAAACACTCCCTCCTCCACACACGGGAAGCTCAAAGCAATTACTCACTGGAACTGGCAGGATGACCTCGGCATTGCCAGCCAAGTCGGCGATGTGGCGGTAGAGGGGTACCCCCTTCTCCACAGCACCAGCCTTGCAGACAGCCAGGGACACGCCCAGGATGGCGTTTGCACCAAACTTGGCTGGAACAGAACAGAGTTAAATGAAGGTATATCTTACCCACCAGCCTTCCTCTAGCTGGCATTCCTGCCTGGACCACCACTGTGTGAGCCCTGGATTGTATTCCGAACCTCTTCATCTCTATCACACCAGAAATGCAACAGCCTCCTTCCCACATACACTCATCTGCTCTTCACCGAAAGAGAAAGCCCGTTCTTTGGTCTATGGAACTCTAGAAAGTTCTGCAAATTGCTACACTATCTAAAGCACAGGCCTCTTCTGAGTAACCCTCAACACCTGCTGCTGTCAGCTGGCTGTACTCCTGATATTCAAAGATGTAATTTATGAACATGAGGCAAGGACCACAGCTATCTGGTCACATAACTCATCGTTAGGGACGACATGACCTCTCCCCAAGGGACTTCAAGAGTCTTTAGGAGAAGCTATGGCCATCCTGCAAAGGTTCCCTTTGGGCCACTCACACTTATTTTCTGTGCCGTCCATCTCTATCATCAGCTTGTCGATCTTCTCCTGCTCCACGACGTTCAGCTTCTGCAGGGAGAAAGGAGGGTGAGCTGCCTGGACGGAATGGTGCTTCTACCCGCATGCCCTGGGCCCTCCTGTCACAGAGCCACCAGCAAAGCCCAGGTCAGTTCTGTGCTTATCCACGTCAGGAGCAAACAGGGAGACACAATACTGCCCATCACAGGCTTTAAGAGCATCAGGTGCTTCTCCCAGCACTGTGACTTTGGGGGCCGTAGAACAACAGAACTCATTCTTTATTTGAAGAGCCGTGCTCATCAAAGTCAGCTTCTGCCGTCACTCAGCGGTCCTCAGTGAGGATGTCTGAGTATCTGATGGGAGATACAAGTTTTGTAGGTAGTCCACAAGGCCAAAAAAAAAAAAAACAACTTTATTTATTTAATGTTTTAGGCCAGGTTGTGTGTGGCATGTGGGACCTTAGTTCTCTGACCAGGGATCAAACCTAGGCCCCCTGCATTGGGAGTGTGGAATGTCAGAGAAGTCCCCAAAATGTCTGATAACTGACCAAAATGAATACTTTTGGTGAGAGTATCAAGTAACCAAATTGGCATCTTAAAAACTGGCTCAAAGTAATGAAATAAAAGTCAACATTACTTTAAAAACTTCACAACAGCAAATTATTTATCATCTTTCTTATTAAAAAACTAAAATACAAAAAGAAAACAAAAATCTCTTAAGTCCATCAAACCCTGTTAACACTTTGGCATCTTTTAACTTTTGTGTCAAGGCAACTTTGGGTAAAGTTAGACGTCACCCCAGCAGTTGGCTCAAGGACAACACCCACCAGGAGTAACCAATAAAAGAAAATGTCCAAGAAAGTTAGCTGTGCCAGCTGAGGGTACCGAGGCACAATGAAGAACAGGGGTGCGTGGAGGGGGCTGGGAGGCTGGAATGGCACAGCAGTGATGGAAACTCTGCCTGGGGACCAATCACAGAGGGCCACATGGGCCGGCCACAGCAGGCAAGCTGGGAATAGAGCCAGCAGAGGTGCCACTTGCTATGGGCACTCAGAGTGGAGCTGGGAGAGGGATCACGCCAGGGAGGACACATGAGGCCAGGCTAGGCCATAGGAATCTGGGAGGGAGGGGCTGGAGAGAGGATACAAGAGACAAAAAAATAGCTGCGCAGGTTGGGCTGTGAGATCCTCAGCCTCACTTCCTCTACAACAACTCTACTTATATCTGTTTGCCATATTGAGGCTCCAAATAGGATTTTATTTAACAAGAGTTCTGCTGTTTAAACATATAGTAAGTAATTCCACAGCTCATGAAAAATGAGTCAGTCACCACAGGTACTACATTCAACACCCCTGGGAGCCACCCTTAAAATCTGATCTTAACTCCCAAGAGGTCAAGATCATTGCTGGGGAACATCAAGGCTCTTGGAGCCTCCTGACCCTCAGATCCAGTTCCATGCTCTGTTAGACATGGCCACGCAGGCAGAGGGCGGGTCAGCAAAGGCCAAAATTCGCATGCAGGGAAGCCCACCGGCTTCTTTAGCTCTCAGAATAAGCTCTTCTGTAAACAGGGAAGCCCCCCGGCCTGGACTGGGCGGCGCTCTGATAGCATTAATATACATTAGTCATCAGGAGGCAGGTCCTACCTTGCTAACCAGGGCAGGCGCAATAGTTTTATTGATGTGCTCAACAGCCTTTGAGACACCTAGAAGGAATAATCAAATCAAATTACCGACGCTGATGAGAGAGGCTTGAGCAGCACTGCTGGAGAACCGCTCACCATATTCACCCAGATATTCAGAGCCCACCAGAGACCTTCAACGGGACCCCTGGCTCTCTCCCCCTGGAATCGGAGGGCTTTCTGGCCCAGTCTGAGTGCTCTTACCTAGGACCCCCAGGAGTTAGAGCCACACACAGAGCCGCCAAACAGTGTCTGAAGGGAGGTTAGTTGGCAAGAGCATGCACGGGACAGGCCAGCCGCAGAGGCTAAAGGACGCCCCGTGTATTACCTGTGTGCACAAGGCTGGTGCCAGGAACTCGTTAATATACTTAACGGGTCTGGAGACACCTGACCAGCAGAGATTGACAGAGAAGGAAAAAAGAAAGACTCAGAAGAGAACAGGTTTGTGAAGGACGCTGAGTGAGAGAAAGAGGAAACAGGAAGGTGTGGAGAAGGCGGGGGGACCATGCATTCGTCCTCATCATAACTGGGGTGGGGCGTGGTCCTCCTGCCCTGGGCAGGCGTCTACCTGGGCTGCCAGCGAGACCCCTCAGGAGAGCTCTTTACAGACGCTGCCGCCTGCAGTGGAGCCGCTCTGACCCTGGCCCTGTGTCCCCCTCAACCTGACCTCGTTCGCTGTTGCCCTTCCAATGCAGTGTCCCTAGACTATTTTCCTCCGCTCCCTCCCCTGGAAAGTTGGCAGCCCACTCGTGCCCTCCACCTCCTTACAGGGTGGCCCTTGGGAGGGCCACGACCCATGACACAGCCTGTGCTCCTGCCTTCTCTCCAGAACCGATTCCCATCCCTGGGGTGACACCACTCCGTGGAGAATGCAGTCCAGCCCCATCTGCCTTTCTGCGACCTGGCCTCTGGGGTTTGGGGTTCTATCTGCAGAAAGGTGAACATGGGCACAGGACCACCAGAGGCCGGCTCTGTTAGAGAGACAACGACTGCTCTATCCATCACGAGTCGGCAGCCTCCAACCCCTGAGACCACACCTCGGGAAGAGGCCCGCCGGCTGGGAAGGCCCTCAGAGCCCTCCTGGAGGATGAGAGGCTTCTCCTGAGCACTAGCTAACGTGTCTTCTTCTCCCTCGTTCCCTGGCCCAACCAGGAGTTCTTCACGACTGGAGACAAATCGCAGGAGAAAGAAGAGTGAAACTTTTTGCCTGCCCTGGGTTACAGGCTCAGGGGCCCTGGCATCCATCAGCCAGCGCCGAGCTGGCCTGGGTCTGTGCTCACCTTTCCCCATGTAGCGCGTCTTATCATTGTCTCGGAGCTCCAGGGCCTCATAGATTCCAGTTGAGGCACCACTGGGCACAGCAGCTCTGAAGAGACCTGGATGTTGAGAAAGGGAAGGGGGAAAATGTTTACTAATGATTAGGCAATAGCTCCCAGATCCCTCCCGGCACAGAGGGCATCGGCCCTCCGGAAATGGTCACTTCCTCCCAACATCGGGGAGACTCAGATGGCTGTTCCTCCTGCCTCCCGTGGTTTTATGACTTTATACCGAAGACCCTACAGCAGAGCTGATGAATCTCTCTAGTTTAAAGAGAAAGGTCCGGAGCAGAGCTTCTCCAGTTTTAACATGCGCACACAGCACCTGTGGGTTAAAATGCAGCTCCTGAGGCATGACAGGACATTTGAGTCTGCATCTCTGAAACCTCCCAGGTGGTGCCCTGCCGCTGGCCCATGGACCACACCCAGCCACACAGTCCAACAGAAGCACCATGAATCCACTTGCGGGATTTGTCATGTTCTAGGAGCTAGTAACCCATGGAAACACCAAGCTATTTTAGACAGTCCTGCTAGAGAGCACTGTTGCTAAGCTTCCCTTAGACAACTGAGATCACGTTGCTAGCTTTCAAGTTTGGAAGGCGATGGCTCAAGAGGAATCTCTACAGCTCATGTGCCTCTGCTCAGGCAGCAGTGAATGCTATTTGGAGGTTCTCTGCCTAACAGGACAGGCTGGAAGAGAAAAGGAATAAGGACAACAAAGGCGCAGAGTTAATGACACTAGAACCCAATCACAGTCCCGCAGATACAGAAACCGGCCGCCTGGCTAAGCCTAGACTATGGAGCAGAAAGTGGCAGCTGTCCTTGGAGGACAGACGGGGTCAGGAAAGGTACTGCAGAGATCCGGTTACATGGGGCAGACAGGGTTAGGGGAGCAGGAAGTGCAGGCAGCCTTCTTGAAACTATCAGGGATTTCCCCTCTGAGAACTGGCGAGTGCAGGGATGTGAGGGCAACTCAAGAGGAAAAAACCAACCAAGTATCTCAGTAACACTTGGTTACATGCTTGGGTCACCACACGACTATGTGAGCAGCAGGCCACATGTTCTTTGTATCCAGCCCCTGGCTTTCTCTGTATCCATCAGCTCTGGATGAGGTGAAGACGCGATGGAAGTAAGAGTGACTCTAAGGTCAGCTATGGACTTTGGCTGATAACAAGTCAATACAGGCTTGACTCTAACAAAGGTTAGTCTAGGCGAAGAAGGTCAACTATGGATTTTGGGTGTTAACGTATCAATGCAGGTTTGACTCTAACTACTGCTCAGCTTAGAGTGTTGATGGTGGGGATGGGGGATAGATGAGAACACTCTACTTTCCACTTGATTTTGCTGTGAACCTAAAACTGGCCTAAAAAATAAATTCTAAGAAAGAAAGAAGTGATGAAAGGTTCTTAACAAATTTATGATTTCCTGGCTTTTTTTTTCTTTCTGAAAAGGATTAAGACACATAAGAGAAAGTTCCATTCATTTAAATGTTAAAAGACATTAATTTTAGTCATTTTAAAGAATTTCAAAGAAAATGCCTCCTTTTCAACAATCTTCTAGCATCCTGGGTCTTTTTTCGTTGTTCAAAGTCCATTAATTTCCAAGTGGAAAGTTCCACTCTCTAAGTGAGCCATTCTCATAAACTGAAAGGAAATTCTTGCAATCTTTGGAGAATCCACAAGGCACATGCCCAGAAGCAATGGTGTTCTCATGGCAACCCCCACCGTAACCACAGGTAGACTTCTGCTGGATGAATCTACACTTGAGGGGCCTTCACTTTCTGGGCAAGGGGGAAGGCAGGACAGGAAGGGATGGGCTGGAGGTTCCTCTGCCAGGCCTGTGATTCAGACCATGACTCAGCTCTGACTGGCAGGTCTGTGCTCGGCACCACTCGGTGCCTCTCTGCCTGAAGCTCCCTTTCCAACTTCACGCACTTGGGCCATTCAGAAAATGGCTGAGATGTTGCTAGAGGTAACACAAGGGGTAGGGAAGCACCAGATTTTCTTAAATTAAAAAAAGATTAAGGAGGGGATATTTTAAGGGGGTCCCATTCTATCCTTTTCAAATGTGGGCAAATTCTTCCTATGTGGACTTAGAGCCAGGTAAAAATACCAGCCTCTGGAATGTCCCAACATAGAGCGCTACATATACCCTTGCTGCTAAGTCGCTTCAGTCATGTCCAACTCTGTGTGACCCCATAGATGGCAGCCCACCAGGCTCCTGTGTCCCTGGGATTCTCCAGGCAAGAATATTGGAGTGGGTTGCCATGTCCTTCTCCAATGCATAAAGTGAAAAGTGAAAGTGAAGTTGCTCAGTTGTGTCCGACTCTTAGCGACCCCATGGACTGCAGCCTACCAGGCTCTCCCTCCATGGGATTTTCCAGACAAGAGTACTGGAGTTGGCTGCCATTGCCTTAATCTCTTTCCTTTTCAAGGAAGATCCATCCTATCACACCGTACCTACTTATTTGGTCACAACAAGCTGTGAGTGACGGGCCCTTTTAGGGACAAGGTATCACCTTACCTCCCTATCTCAGTGACCTGGGAACTGACCTGCATCCTGCTCTAAATACCAAGAAGCACAAGGGACTCTTGCCTCCCAACCTCGGAGCACAGCCTACCAACATGTGCAGATCAGAAAGAAAGGCTTTCAAGACCACAAGCTGTTTCTTGCCTAAGGCTCTGTCATTTGAAGCTTTAAAAATGGAATGTGGCGCAACAGACTATAGAAACAAAGGTGGCACATACCTTTCGCGGTGAAGAGATCAACCTCGACAGTGGGATTGCCACGAGAGTCAAAGATCTCTCTGGCGTGGACCTTCAGGATGGACATGGTGAATTTCTGCAGGGAAACACAGTTCACGTTTTCCATGAACCATAACGAAGCCTCAGCTCATTATTCACAAGGTCACGTCTGCGGATTTCTATACTAGGAAGAGTCTGCATATAACTAAAAATTAATGTAGGAAAGGTGACTAGAAAATGCCTGCTGGAAAGCAGTGGGAATTGTTCCTAAAAAGTAGGTGGGGGGCAGCTCTGAAAGGCCCTACTAGTTCAGGGCTGGTCCTGCAAGCAAAGAAAGCCTGACCACATGTGTGCTGGTGGGATTAAAAAAAAAAAAAAGAAACTACAGGAGGAAAATTTGGTTTTTAGCAGAACAGTGAATTAAAAGCTGAAAACACAATTCATCAGGTAACTTGAGGCAGCAGGAGGATCTTTAATGGGTTGATATAGGATAATCAGAAATTATGAGTTTGGAAGAGAAGAGTGAGCTTCTTGGTCGGTGTGCTGAGAGCTTTGCCAATTTCTGAGCCGTTCAAACCTCACAGTGCTTGGGTTTTTAGCAAGACAGGGCACAAAAATAACGTTATCTAATTAGTATCTCTTTCAATGGGCATGTCACCCCATCTAAAAATCTTAATTATGAAATCTTAATTGTACCTAGAGAAATGATTTTTTGAGAACTAGGATATGCCAAGTGAAGAAGTTTCCTTTGAAAACACCTTTAAAAAAAGGTGGGGGTTGCAGCTACAAAGAGTTAATATCAAGAGCTAAAAAAAAAAAAAAAAAAAAAAGTCCTTTTCTTGCTTTCCCTCCCAGGGGATCTCCAAGGAATAAACTAATTGAACAACGTGTAAGACAGAGGTAGACATCTAATCACTGTTCAAAAGCCGGGCCCTCCTCCAGTATCTTCTCTGGAATGTTCTGAAGCAGCAAATGGCATCTTTTTAAGTTTCAAAATTAGACAAGAAGTCACGTGTGTGGCTTTGTCTTTCTAACAATGGAGTTTTTATTCATTAGCCAATAAAAAGACATCTAGTTTTTAATCTCCTATTTTACAAAAAGGTAAATTTGCTTCGTTTTAAAATTCTAGTTAACTCTGGGGTTTGGAAAATCATACCTGTGTAACATTTATCACTGCCAAAGTTTGCTTAGGCCATTTCCAGTCACCGTCCCCTCATCCTCAGGCCACCACTGATTTACTTTACAGATTTTAGATACACTTTTAAACACATCTTCATTTCACTACCTCATCACACAGTTTTAAGATTTCATTTTTGGTTTCCTTTTAGTGATATAAGACAAAGTAATTAACTTATTTCATGATGTAAAAATAAAATTCAACTTATCTTTAAATTGGATAGAAAAACTTTTCTCCGAAGTTATTAAAACGCTATGAGCACAGAGAGAGAGGAAGGTGTGTCTGACTGGGAGCCTGCACGGCTTTTTATCGGTCTAGACCGAACCCTGGACCAGGGGCAGCATGGGCAGATCGGGCAGCCAGGGCCTACACGTGCCCCGGAAGCAGGTCAGTCGGCTGCCCTCACCGCTCAAGGGGAAGACCACATTGCAGAGGAAGCAGCGAACAAGATTTCGTAAAATACATCCTTTTTATGTCAGATCAGGGTTTGACTGTTGGTGGCCAGCCCGGGGAGCCGAAAGCGGCTCGTGCCCGACATGGGTGAGGTCGCCAGGAGGGCTTCCCAATGACTCCCCGGCTCCGCTGCAGTCTGTTCTAGGACAAGCGCCTTCGAAACCCACATTAGTTTCTGCTCATTCTGGAGCAGCGACGGGCTGGACACCCAGGCGCCAGGCCGGGGGCCACCAGCGGGAGGCAGGGGCGCGGGACTCGGAGGGGGGAGTTGCAGCTCCGCGGGAATCTCTCCTTTCCCGGCCATTTTGTCCATTTTCTTAAGCGCCTGGCTTTAATGAGCACGCAGGTTGGACCTGGAGCGCTTTCCAAACCTTCCACCCTCGCCACTTGCTGTCTTGGTGACTGTGTGTTGTATCCCTGATCTCCCGGGACAGTTACGCGGCCCCGTAACCCGTAATCTCAGGCTGAGGTGCACTTCCCCCTCCGGAGAAACCGGGCGCCGTGCCCCAGCGTCGAGCCGCGAGTCCGGCCAGGGAGGCCAGTCGCGAGCGCGGACCCACCCCTTCCCCATCCCAGCCGAACCCCCCACCCGCAGTCTGACTGGCAGGAGCGCCCGCGAGCCCGGGGGACCCACGCACCGCCCGCCCGGGTGCTCGCTCGGCAGCCCTTCCTCGAGTTCTCACCCGGCCGCCGGAGGTCGCCGCCCGAGAGAGAGAGAGACAGAGGGTGCTGCGGACACCGAGGATGAGCGATTAAGTCGCAAAGGCCGAGCGCTCCGACTACCCCAAGCTCTTCTCCGCGCCTCGGGACAGGACTTCCTGCCCAGCCCGGAGGGGACCCCGCCCACTTCCCGCCCCCTCTGCGGCGCCTTGCCATTGGCCGAGCGCGCCGTCACTCGGTCTCTCGTCCGAGGGAAGGGAGGGGCTGCGGTCGCTGCGGATGGATAGATGGGGCGACATACCAGGGAGATGGGCGGGACCAGGCTGGGGCGTCCCCACTGCCCCAGCAAATGGGTGGGGGTATGGACAAGCCCCAATCCCCCCTGCTCCAGTGTCGGGCTGAGGTCCCCCCCCCCCGGCGGAGCGGAATCTGTGGCTCTGGGGCCCCGGGGGAGAGGAGGGGCGGGGCGGCGCGGCCGGCATGAGGACTCGGGGTTCCGTCACGTACTCCGAGTCCCGCACGCATGCAGCGTCGCTCCGGCGCCGCACGTCCGGCCCACGACCTTGGTGACGACCTTCGCGGCCCGTCCTCCCTGGCCGCCCCACCCCTCGCCTGGCTGCGCGGTGCTGGAGACCCCAGGGAGACGTTGGCGGCCACGTGCCCCTACCCGGCTCCCGGGCCGCGGAGCCGGGAGCCTAGCCACGTGCGCTCACTCGCGCCTGCGCCCTGCGTTCCCGGCCGCCCGCCAAGGTGACATGGTCCCTTTGTCTTTGTGCGTCGGTCACTCATAAGTTATCAGGCCAAGATAGCGGAAAGGATGTTCACTTTGTCTTAATTGGAGCTCATTCTTTTTGAGCACTTCCTACGGCCCAGGCACTCCTCCATGTGCGTGCCCAGGGTTAGTTCATTCTTAGCCTCTTGTTAATGTTGCATCTTAAAAGGAGGCCCCATCCCTCCCTTTCTCATCCCTGTGAACCATACTTGTCCTGGTTTGCTTGTGTGTGTGTGTGTGTGTGTGTGTTAGTCGCTCAGTTGTGTCTGACTCTTTGCGACCACCATGAACTGTAGCCCACCAGGCTCCTCTGTCCATGGATGCTGGAATGGCTTGCCATTTCCTTCTCTAGGGGATCTTCCCGACCCAGGAATGGAACCGGGATCTCCTGAATTGCTTGCGGATCCTTTACCATCTGACCTGCTAGGGGAGCGTTGGTTTGGCAGTGGAATTTCACACAGATCCTGGGGGATTTCTCAAAATTCAAAACAGGCAATATTCCTCAGTGGTCTGACAAATAAAAATTAGACAATGGTAGATGTAGTTGTTTTACCCTCTGCTGAAGAATGAACGGATTCCCGTTTTAAATCAGTTCTTCAGTACATCCCCACCCCACCCCAAACACACTCAAGGGAGGGCTTTGTTTTCCAGTAAGAATTATTTGTACTGTCTTAGCCATCCTCTTGGTGTGTAATTCAGAGAGCTAAAACAGTGTCATACATCTTCAGGTTTAACACATTGCATAGAGAGATCAAAGTGTATATTCAAATTATTATTTCTTCTTGTCAGCTGCAAAACCTGCTTTTCTTCCTTAATCCCTAGCTTTGGATAAAGCTGAAGGCCTACTGACTAAGAAGAAAGAACTTTAGGATTAAATTCAGCAAAAAAGCAACAAGGAAATTGTAAAATATTTGCAATATGAATTTTGCAAGCAGAGTTTGTGATTTCCTCAACAATACACTGATGTTTCAGACTGCTTAAAACCAAGATCCCAGCCCCATGACTCAGCAGCTAAATCAACAGCCACCATGTCCTAAACCTTAAGAGTTCTACAGAAATCAGACACTTACAGCTCTTATTTTCAGAGCAATTCTAAGGTGTGGCCCTGAAAGGGCTCCAGAACAATCTCATTTTCTGTTAAAATGGTTAGAGAGATAAAGATAGAAAAACATGACTCTTATAACAGGTCTCTGGCCACAACCAGTGATTCTTCTCAGGAAATCAAATGTAGAACATGATCTCAGACCACTGCTATTGCAAGATTCTTGGAGGCCACTCCCCAGTGTTTTTGAGCCAGCACTTCAACCTCAAATAGGAGCTCAAATGTTAATGATTAGTAGAGATGTCCTCCTATCCTTTCCAAAACTCACAGGCTGCCAAATGCCCTGCCAGTCTCCATGGCTCCTGAGGATTTGTTAGCAGGCTGTGGAACTCATGGTGCCTTCAGTCCATTGCAGGCCATCTACTTTGTTACAGGCGTTTAGTCATTATTTATCACTGACAGTATGCTGGGTGAGCAGTTTCAGTGCAGTGGCAAACCAAAGGCTGCTTTCCTCCTTGCTGGTGGGCAAGGAGAAAAAATGTGTGTACAAGGCTCTTATCAGAAGATACCTACCCTCCAGGTAGGGACTGCATGACATTTGCAGAGGCAATGCCAGGATTGAGGGAAGGTGAATCTTCAGCAGCATGTGATCCACCTGGGTCATAGTGATTCTGTCTGTGGTCTGTGCACCCCTGGTTGAAAACTGCTGGTCAGTGGAATAGGTGGCACACCCTTTTTGGAAGGCAGGTCTTTAGCCAGATAGGAAACTCCAGGGTTAGAGAAGAAGGCCTAGGGAGATAAGAGTTCAGAGTAGTGTAGAAGGACCTCAGGGTATCTAGGCGGATCGCCCCTCCTAACAGTCTAGAAACTTTCTGTGTTTACCTCTGTGGACAAGGAATGTCACCTGCCTTATCAGTAACCAAAGGATGTTACTTTGCAACAAATATCCATATAGTCAAAGCTATGATTTTTTCCAATAGTCATGTACGGATATGAGAGCTGAAAAATAAAGAAGGCTAAGCACCGAAGAATTGATGCCTTCATACTGCAGTGCTGGAGAAGACTCTTGAGAGTCCCTTGGACAGCAGGGAGATCAAACCAATCAATCCTAAAGGAAATCAACCCTGAATATTCGTTGGAAGGGTTGATGCTGAAGCTGAAGCTCCAACACTTTGGTCATCTGATGTGAATAGCTGACTCATTGGAAAAGTCCCTGATGCTGGGAAAGATTGAAGGCAGGAGGAGAAGGGAACGACAGAGGATGAGATGGTTGGGTGGTATCACCAACTCAATGGACATGAGTTTGTGCAAGCTCTGGGAAATAGGGAAGCCTGGCGTGCTGCAGTTTATGGGGTCATAAAGAGTTGGACACAACTGATCGACTGAACAACAAAGGATGTTACAGCCATCGAGCCATCAGACACTGCAGCCACCTCAGCATTCAAGAGGGGATTCAGGATGGAGAAGAATAGGATACCTGTCCTAGAGAGTTATGGTGCATCTCAAAGGAAAAATTTCATTCAGCCTGGACTCTTGTATCTTCTTATACATAGGAAAGTGCTGAATTCATTACCTTGAGATGTCCCATTTTTCTTTAATTAGCAGTAATCTTGATGTTTGGTTACCTGAGTTGTTTTTGATTTTTCAAAAACTCTTATATATCCTGGCATCGCCCATACCCCTTTGGAATAGTCCCTCAGAGCTATCTGAGAGGCTGTATCCTGGGCTTAAGTCCTCAGTAAATCCACTGAATAAAACATAATCCTCAACTTTTCGGTAGTGCATTTTTCCCATCCTACACACTAAGTATTTCACATATACCAAAGACTGCATAAAATATATCTGATGTAAAAAAATAATAAATGTCTGTGTACCTAACTTACCAGCTTAAAAAATGGGGTACTGGCAATGCCATTCGTGTCCCCTGTATATTCTTCCCTGGCCCCAGAGGTAGCCACGATCCTAAATTTTGTGTTTACTTTCTCCTGGCTTTTCTCTGCAGTATTTAAATATGTATTGAACTTTATATAAATGGCATTGTACTGTTTGTGGCCTTTGCTACAATATTTTTTTTTGCTCCATTTAACATTTGTGTGCTGGAGATAGATTGTTTCAGTGCTGAATAGTATTCCATTGTGACTATCCACATTTTCCTTTCAATATACATTTGAGTTTCCTGATTCTTTCTGTCTTGCTAATAACAACATTGCTGCTACGAACTTGGTTTCAAATATCTCTTGCGTACAGGTGCAAGAGTTTCTCTAGGACAAATACTTAGGACTTTGTTTTCCAAAGTATTCTTTTGAGACTTCCCTGCTGCTGCTAAGTCGCTTCAGTCGTGTCTGACTCTGTGCGACCCCATAGACTGCAGCCCACCAGGCTCCCCCTTCGCCGGGATTCTCCACACGAGAACACTGGAGTGGGTTGCCCATTTTCTTCTCCAATGCATGAAAGTGAAAAGTGAAAGGGAAGCCACTTAGTCGTGTCTGACTCTTAGCGACCCCATGGACTGCAGCCTACCCGGCTCCTCCATCCATGGGATTTTCCAGGCAAGAGTACTGGAGTGGGGTGCCATTGCCTTCTCCGAGACTTCCCTAGTGGTCCTGATCTCCAGTGGCCTCGGCCTGTAATGGCTTGGAGCAGAGCTTGGGTTCCCAGGGAGAGACTTAGGCCAGGTCGTAATGGTGTGAGCACCAAATCCTAGCCAGTGATCAGTGACAAGGGCTCTGGCCCTTCAGTTTTGCAGAAAAGAAATTCCACAAAGACAGTAGTTAAGCAAGTAAAGTATCTATTAGGAGAATAAAAGAGTACAGCGCATGTAGACAGACACACGGGCAGACTTAGAGACAGAGTCACTGAGCTGCACCATCCTGGCTGTTTAATCGCTTATGTGGGGCATCTCCTCCAGTTTTCTTTGGTCGGCCGCTTCGACTTGCCTGGTTCGCATTCCATATTTGGTATATCTCAGGATCCTTCCATGTGTGTGCATGCACCTCTTAGCTAAGGCAGATTCTACCAGAAAAGCCTAGGGGTAGGGCATCCTTTGTGCTTCCCTGGTAGTTCAGATGGTAAAGAATATGCCTGCAATGCAGGAGACCTGGGTTCGATCCCTGGGTTGGGAAGATCCCTGGAGGAGGGCATGACTACCCACTCCAGTATTCTTGCCTCAAGAATCCCATGGACAGACCATGGGGTTGCAAAGAGTCGGACATAACTGAACGACTAACACTTTCTTCTCAGAGCATCCTTAGAGGTTGCTCCCCTTTTGACCTCCAAGGAGCTTTTCTGCTCACATGTGGTCAAGGAGGTCTCCTGACTTCAGGAATGAGAAATATGTGGTCTGAGGCTGGCCCAGCCTTCTCCCTTAATTGTCCTGCTATTCTTGTCTTGGAGTTTTGGCCCTCAGGGAATGAATCTCCAGTCGCTTTACCATGGGGTGACCCATGTACTTCCTGCCTCAGTCCAGTGGCTAAGACTCCACGCTCCAAATGCAGCAGGCCCAGGTTCAAGCCATGCCACAGCTAAAGATCCCCCATGCTGCAGCTGAGACCTGGTGCAGCCAAGTAAATAAATATTTTTCAAAACCCAACAAAGTATTTGTGTTTTCATGAGAGATGGAATATTTCCGGCCGTATCAGCAAACAAGGATGTCGCAGTCACCGACAGTTGCAGCCACCACGGATGGTGAGCCTTGAGGGAACTCAGGAAGGAAAGAGCACCTGCAATTGAGCAGCCTTCAGACTCCAGAGGCTGCCTGGAGAGCCCTGAGCTAGCCCAGGATGTGAAAGCAGGATACTGGCCCCAGAGAGCTGAGGTGAACATCAAAGAAATAATTTCTGTGAGACCAGACTCTTCCGTCTTCCCACACATAGTAAAGGACTAAATTCCTTAACTTAAGATATCTGGTTTTCTTTAATTAGCAATAACCTTTTGATGTTCAGATCACTTGCCCTTTGTTACAAAACTTCTATATAACTTGGCTCCCCTCCTCACCTCCTCAGAGCAGTTCTCTCAGGGTCATTTGAAATGCTTCTCCTGGGCTTGAAGTCCTAAAAATTCCCACTAAAGAAAGCATAACTCTCAACATTCAGGTTGTGAACGTGTTTTAAGTGCACAACCAGAAGTGTACATGAGTTTTGACCTGGATGGAAAAAATAAAATTCAGCTCTTCCTTTGCAATATTTTTCTAGAAATTTGATCAATTTTCAATAACCCCCTTTCCAAGTATTTTGTTTAAGGAAACCAATGTAAACTCTGTAAATTACAGTCAGCATTCTACCCCATCATGGTTTTGAAGGCATCTCTTAGGGCTCCCTGCTGTCTGTCCACAGCCCCTCCTTTGCCTTCCAAAGTCAGCTGTGGAGGTAGGGTGTGGATAAGGCAGATGTTTGGGGAGGCACTTATCAGTGGTTCCCAAATGAGGGGAGTAAGGAGCAGAGGGGTTAAATAAAGAAAACCCAGGACTGAGGACTGAGAGCAGCTAATGAAGGTGGGGAGGCAAATGGGAACTAAGAGGAGCTGTGCACCAGCCAGAGAAAATCTCAGTGGAGGATTGCTGTCTTGGGTCAAAACGATTCTGTGAGGATCTGCTGTCTGTGCCTCAGCTCCTTTATCTTTGAAATGGGTGTGAAAAGACCACCCTCTGGAGGCAGTTTTGAGCTGTCACTGCCCCAGGTGGCTCTTATCATCCGTTTGGGAATCATTGCTTACTGCTGGAATGGAGGCCTGCAAGGCACTGATAGCTCTAAATAGCAGCTGCATTTGGCCCCCTGCCCCAGCAGTTTTCCCTTTTCATCTCTATCCTTTCCCATCCCCTTTTCCTCACAGTTTTTAAGGTTTTCTCTTGAAGGGAGGCCCAGAGTAGCTGCAGCCCAGGGAAGAAGAAACCTTGATCTATCAGCCAGGCTGGTGGCTCTCCTAGAGGCTGTGATACCAACCAGAGTCCTTGGCCTTCCCCAAACAATAGAAATGGACTAGAGGCCAGACAGGAAATTCATGCAAGGCTCTATTGGGCTTTATTACACTGGCTGCAAGAGGGAGCAAAAAGCAGCCGCAGGGGCAAGCTCGTTTCTTATATGGGATGAGGGTAGGGGTGTGCCCCGGGGTCTGACCACAGTGGTGGCTTAGTCGTTCTGCCCACCCATTAGGTGGTGGTGTGTGCAGGAGCCATGTGCAGTGCCCTGCTTTTGCTCCCAACACCCAACTTTTGCTCCTGGCTCCTCAGAAATGGCTACTGGGTTTTTTGTGTTTTTGTATCTTGTGGTCCTAAATTTGCCCCAATTGCCCATGCACACAGTTATTTTCAGTACCATATAGTTTCTTTGTATTTTGTAGCTTGAGGAGGAGAGGTTTGTCCAGGTACCAGCATTGCAGCATTGCTGCCAAGGGTCCCAGGTCCCAGGCCCATCTCAACTGGGGTACGGGACCCTCGGACGGCAGACTCCAAAATGCCAGTCACTGTGAAGGAAAGAGAAGTCATGTAATAGGGAAGAATAAGTCTGACTCCATATTAGATCTGTTTCTTTAACGTCTATATTCTATTGCTTTTGCTTTGCTTTAAGATTGTTGCCTATAGGGGATTCTCTGGCAGTCCAATGGTTAGGACTTGGTGGTTGGCATTTTCACTTCCAAGGCCTAGGTTTGCTCCCTGGTTGGGGATGTAAGATTCTGCAAGCCACGTGGCATGGCCAAAAAAGAAAACAATGTTGTCTGTAGCCTGAAATATACAGGCTAATCCATTCTCAAGGCTCTGACCTTAAGGATATAACACTTTTCACTTATACAGAGATTAAAAGTTGCGGAATAGAGACAAACATTTGTCTTTTTGGACATTTAGAAGAACATCATGGCCTGACCTATGTGGACAACTACTAGAACAAAGGATTTCTACACCAAGACGAGTGTATCAACTAACCACGCCCCTTCCTCACCTTGTTTTTAAAAACGCTTTTCTGAAACCCTGGAGTTCCAGCTTTTGAGGGGCATGAGCCACCTGTCTCCTTGCATGGCCCTGCACTAACCTTCCTCTGTTACAAACTCCAACATGTATTGTTTGGCCTCACTGTGTGTCAAGCACCTAAACTTTCCCTTGGTAACAGTCAAGTGGTGCAGTATGTGAGCTCTAGACAGCAAACAAGAGCCAGGTTTTTCCTCCAGAAGCAAGTGGAGGGAATTCCGTGGTGGTCCAGTGGCTAACATTCCACACTCCCAAGGCAGGAGGCCCAGGTTCGATCCTTGATTGGGGAATTATATTGTACATGGTGCAACTAAGACCTGGTGCAGCCAATTTTAAAAAAAAGGAAGTGACCCTTTGTGATTCACTGACAGTAGGGTTTCCGTGGAGGCTTTGCATGGATGGCCTGAAAATGAGAAAATGCTTCCTCCTCCTATCAGTGGTTGATAACATTAGGGGAGGCCTTGTTATCTGCCAGGTGTAACTCTGTAGCCCATATTATCCTGTTCCATGTGGTCATTTCTGCTTTTCAAAGTTCAGAGAGGTGAGCTGAGCTGACTAAACCCAAAACTAGTGAATAGCTGCGGTGGACGAACCTGGCTCCCAACCTTCGCCCCCAACCACTCAGCATCCTGCTTTCCCAAGATGAAGTTCCACTTGCCCTTGGATCTGAATGAGATGCCACAACATTCAGTACAAAAATCCTTCCCTTAATTTGCACATCCCCCCCACGACTATAAGCATGTTTCTGGTGGTGGTTTATTTGCTCAGTCGTGTTCAACTCTTGTGACCCCATGGACTATAGCCCGCCAGGCTCCTCTGTCCATGGGATTTCCCAGGCAAGAATAACAGAGTGGGTTGCTATTTTCTTCTCCAAACTATGGCCATGCACAGAATTTAACCACAGCAGCATCAGGTTTTGAGAAATAGGACTCAGGAAGACCTCATATCTGTGGTGTTCTCTCTAAAGGTTTGCAGTCGGAAGAAGAGAGCAGCCTGCAGAGTGGGAGTGGCGGTTACACTGTATCGCAGTTTGAGTTCCAGTTACAAAATGTCCCCAATCCCACACTTGTGGTGGCATTGCTGCCATCCTAAACAAAAGGGTAGAAACTCTGATCTTCTCCAACCCTTGACAGTTCCCATGAAGCGAAGTCAGCAGAGCTTCTGTTTTGGAATTCCCTGACTGATATATTTTTTTGTTTGTTTCCTGGTAGCCAGGCAAGTGGGGAGGAGCGAATAGATTTCAGGACAGCATTTGTCAGAGTCTGTTGGGATATTCTTGTGGCCAGAAGAGCAATGCAGACTGCGGGGATTGAGACCCGGCTGCATGGGTCTCCTAAGGGGCTGATCTAAGACTGAAGGCTTGCCCCTGGACGAGGGTGGCAAGAACAGGCAGCCGTAAATTCACAGATCAGCAGAGCTGGGCCAGACAGCTGCCCTAGTGAAGGGCTGACTCAGGATTTGCAGCAGACAGCTAAGCTGGCTGCCAGACCAATAAAGTGCCCCCTTTAGAGGGGTTTATGTGTGCCTGCCACTCTCACAGAGCCTTTGAAAGGGCTTCACAGACTGGTCAGGCTTTGGCCACCTCAATACAACTGAGTGGACCGAGGATTAGCACCATTCCTCTTCTCTCTTTTTATAAGCAATTCACATTGTACTTAAAGCCCCCCTTAACCCAATATGACCTTATCATAATTTGATTACATCTGCAAAGATTGTATTTCCAAAGAAGGTCACATTCGCAGATTCTATGCAGACATGAAGTTTGGGGGACACTATGCAACCTGGTACAAACTCCTACCTTGCAGGGTATCTCCCTGCAGCCCCTCCTCATTCAGTAGTCTAGCTCAGGAGTTGACAAACTATGGCCCGTGGGCCAAATCTGTTTTTGTAAGTAAAGTTTTATTGAAACACAGCCATGCACCTTTTTTTACGTATTGTCTGTGGCTGCTTTCAAGCTACAGTGGCAAAGCTGAGTAGTTGCAACAGACTTGCAATTCCCAATCTAAACTTTATAGAGAAATTTAGCCCACCCCTTGTCTGTCCCTACTTCTTTGATGGTAGCTGTAGCCCAAGAAGCATCCATCAAAAGGACAAGTCTCAGTGTGAAGAGCTGATGGAGATACCTCTTGCTGATACCCCATTGGCTGAAGCAGGTCATATGGTCAAGCCTAGTATCAGTGTGGGAGGGGCTACCTACCAGAGTGGATACTAGGAGATTGGCTTATTGGGGCCACCAAGGAAATAGCCTTCCATGGGGGCAGGGCTGGAAACAGGAGGCCTGTCTAGGGGAGAGATGATGGTGGCTCCACTGGTCCCTGGGCTGGTAGCAGTGCTGGTAGCAGCACTGCTGGTATCAGCAGTGGTCCCTGGCCTGTCTAGGGGAGAGATGATGGTGGCGTCACTGGTTCCTGGGCTGGTCCCTGATGAGAAGTGTTTGGATTCCAGATGTACTTGCAAGCTGAGCTGATGGTTTTCGCAGATGATCTGAATGTAGGCAAAGCATAGAATTATTTATTTCTACCCCACCTACTTCCAAAAAGAGTCTGAGATTCCTTGAAGAGAGTTTGTGGATAAAATCAATAAATACTAAATAAGACTGGGAAGATAAGGACCAAGTATCAAAGGAGAGGGGCAAGCAGGCATCAATGGGACAAAAACTCATGGGAGCAGGGCTGCCCTTGGGCCAGAGGGCACCTGTGTGGGGATCACAAAAAGCCACCTCTTCCTCGAGACTTTTTGCTTCCATCTTAGGATTCTATAGTTGTAATAAAAACATCAAAATGTCAGAATAAGAAAGATGGCTGTGCTGGAAATGATGCCTCTTTAGAGGCAGTACCCTTGTGTGTTGCAGTGTGAGGGTATCCATGCGATGACCCTGCTTTCAAACTTAGTTCAGTGTAAGCCTTGGCGGGGGGTGTGATTGGTCTTCATAATACTGTTGCAGTAAGGGGGACTCCTTCCAAGGCCTGAGAGTGGGCTCTTATCAATACTCTGAAATGAATTGTTTGAGGAGACACATGTGCTGACAAAGCAAGAGATTTTATTGGGAAAAGGATGCCTGGGCGGAAAGCAGTAGGGGAAGGGAACCCAGGAAGACTGCTCTGCCACGTGGCTCACAGTCTCGGGTTTTATGGTGAAGGGATTAGTTTCTGAGTTGTCTCTGACCAATCACTCTGACTCAGGGTCCTTCCTGGTGGCGCATGCATTGCTCAGGCAGGATGGATGTCTGCGAGAAGGATTCTGGGAGATGGTTGGACACATGGTATCACCTTTTGACCTTCCCAGAACTGTTCCAATTGGTGGTGGCTTATTCATTCCATGTCCCTTAGCAGGACCTCCTGTCATAAAACAGCTCACACAGATGGTTACTATGATGCCTGGCCACGGTGGGGAGTTGCAGACTGTGCTTCTCCTAACAATAGTGTGCATATAATACAAGATTTGGAAAAGATTATTGATGAGGTTGCCTCCATTACAGCCAGGAAAGTATAATAAATTTCTTTGGTTTGAGTAAAATATGTGAACGTAAAGTGATGTGAGTTTTAATAAACCTAGTTTCCAATTTTTGTATTTTTTTTTCAACCATTTTGATATTTGGAAAAAAAAATCAGCTATTAAGAATACATTAAAATGTAATGGGGGCTATACATATTTCCTCTTGCCTCAAGTTCTTATTTAAAATTTTGATATTTTGCTCATTGTGGATTTTTGGTGTTGATGTTTCAAAATATGAACTCTCTTGATTTCTGAGGTTCTTGGCACTCTTACATTTTTTGCCTAAGGCAAGTGCTTCATTTCAGTTCAGTTCAGTTCAGTCGCTCAGTCGTGTCCGACTCTTTGCGACCCCATGAATCACAGCAAAATAGAATCTTATTCCAAAACAACATGCAGTTCCTGCCACTGGGAGCTGTTTGGGGAGAGTCTGGGGTCTGCATTTGTTCCATAGTATGCAAATATATATATATATATATATATATATATATATATGCTTAAGGTGAATTAAAATTAATTTACTTTCATTCCTTTTGAGATTTTTAGAATATCTTTAAATCATCTGTGAAACTTACTTTGAGCTTAAAAAAAAAAAGTTAGGTAGGTAGAACAGGGAAAAGGAGTCCAAAATGGTGGTGGCTACAAGACTAGGAAGGGAAAAGCCCGCGAAAATGAAACAAAAGAAGGTCCGAGGATGGGGTGAGGACCTCAGGTAAAACAAACAACACTCCTGGCTGGCCCAATTTACATAGGAAAGGCCCAGGGAGAGAGAAACATATAAATAGAGGAGCCAAAGCTAGCTCTTTCTCTCCTGTGTGCTGGGGCGCTCTTCTCCTCATGTTTTTAGGTCGACGTGCCCTCACGCCTCAAAGATGGATTTTCCTGCTATCTTCTAAATAAAACAGAGCTGTAACACTGAGCTGTTACACGGATTTGTCTAAGAGCTATAGCATGGTCTATTCGAGACCTGAGAGCTGTAACACAGTCTATCCAAGACCTGAGAGCTGTGACTCGCCGAGGGGGCTTTAATGTTCGTCTCTCCAAATCTTTGTTGTGACGAGACAAAAAATTGAGGAACATACACTTGCATGACAAAAAGAAAAGATAAACATAACCCCAAGGCTGATCTCTCTCTCTATATATGTATGTATGTGTTATATATATATATATATATATATATATATAACTCAACAACATAAAAACCATTAAAAAAAGTTTTAAAAAAAACACCAAGAAAACCAAGGCTGAGAATTAACATTCCAGTCTCCTGCCTCTTATTCCATTCATTGCAAACAGCTTTTTGAATCCAGGAAAGACAAAGATGATTCAGCAAAGACAAAGATGCTTCTGTTTTCAATTAAAGTCCACCCCGCTGGACCTGGTCCCGGGTCTTGCTAATGCGATGCCAAGGGCGTCTCTTGGTTCCATCTTAATGGTGTCTTTGGGTTTACACTGGACAGAGTTTTACTCCTGCCAGACCCATAGATACCAGCTCCACAGACAGGGGCTTATGTCTTGGCAGTGCTTCTTGTACTATGAGTTTAATTTATTCATATTCCTCAGAAGAGTCAATATACTATGTCCCATTTACTGCAAAGCACAGTTTCTTAATCTGGGCAAGAGTCCCATGAACGAGCTGTCAGAGGTCCAAGGAATGCCCCAAACTGTGTACAAATGTGAGGTAGCTGTGCATATTTCCTGTGGCTAAGGCTTCTGCTTTAAATTCCTGAAGAGGTCCATGGCCCCATCCGCTTCCAAGGTCACCCTGATTAATTCTGTCTTGGCATATCTGTATCACTGGAACAAATGAATTAACTTTTCTATGAGTTCTGTAAACTGTCACTATTCTGTCACCTCAGGTCATCATAGTTTTCCACTTTAAGCTCAGGAATTCTGTTACATGAGCCGCGAAGCTCTCCACACCCTCTGAAAGAACCCATTCATTTTCTCTCCTCTTCTCTCAGCTTCTCAGGAGAAGTCCTTGGAAGGAGGAGGCGAGGTCTCTCACGTGGGTTGTCCTGGCTCCCAGCCCTTGCCTGTGCCAGGCAAGTGTTGCATGTGTGTTGGGTGTAGGGTGTGTATAGCTCTAAGTGTACATCAAAGTCTTTGATTCTGGCATTTTGCTCCCTTGAAAAACAGTCAGGAGCTTAGCACAGCATCTTATGGAAGGAGGTAGGGAGGGGTCCCCCTTCTTAGCAGGAAGAATTACCCCCCTGCTTATTTGATTTGCAGCAATGCTTTGGGTCAGAATCTATAATAAATATGCTGGAGGAATATAGCCAAAAGGGGAAAGAAAAGACATCAATTTCTACTGTGAAATGAAATATTTTCTGCCCTACCAGTAAAAGGCTTTTCCAAATGCAAATTTCTGAGCCCAGGTGAAACAAAGCCAGCTATTTGGAAGGCAACAGCTACTTCCTCCCTGGGAAGCGCTGAAGAGCTAGGGGGTTGTGAGAGGTGGCCACAGGCTACATTCGCCATCTCTTAAGGTTAATAAGGAATTAATATGTGAACAATAAAGGAAATAGGATTGGCCCCAGTAGCTACATGCATATGAAAGAAATGATTTCAGCAAGCCCAGATGCTTGCATCTTCCCATTCATAAAAGATCGCTAAATCTCTTCACAGGAGAGATTTCGTTTTCTCTTAATTAACAGTAATCTTTTAATATTCAGATTACCTGCTCCTTGTTGCAAACTTGCATATGGGCTGGCACCTCCCCTGCCTCTTCGGAGTCACCAGAGATACTGCCTCTAGGCTGGAGTCCTAACATTCCCACCGAATCAAACCTAACTCAACTTTTGTGTTGCACATAGTTTTTTAGTTGACACTACCAGCCAAACTGGCATTTTTCACCTTTTGAGGGAGGGTTTTATACCCCTTTTGAATTTGGGATTCTTGCCCAGTAAAGAAGTACATTTACGTGCATATTCAGAGTTTTAGGTTGTTCTTAGATGTAGGTAGGGAAGAGAGCACCCGTTTCTTGCTTGCCTTACAGATGAGTTATTCAGAAAAGCTTCTCATGCAGTGATGTTTATTAAATAACCTTCCACCTACTAGCTCACTGCTGGGGATTCTAAGATGAGTCAGATATGGTTCCTCCCTTCAGGGCCCTGAGCTGGCTGAGTAGACGCAAAATTAAATGTTGAAGGAGTCCACCATAAACCACTGCGGCATGAGAATTATTTTGAGCTGAAGGCATTTGAGAACAGGATTTTTTTTCTTCTGAACTCTCTTATCTGTCCCAAAGCAGAACCTCCCCCAAATAACTCAGTTTTTCATAAATTCTCTCCTTAGGGTTAACCAGGGACGATCGACTCTTATAAACAGACATTGTCATAAAACTGTCATATATTCCATCTACTCTCCCTTCCCTCCCTTCTCTTTCCCTATTAAGATGGTATATAAGCCCCCAGAGCTAATCACTTTGAGTTACGTTTTTTTGCAAATTCCCCTATATATGGGAATAGAAACCTTTTTTTCTTGCTAATCTGTTGTTTGTCAGTTTTAATTTGCAGGACCCACTCCAGCATTCTTGCCTGGAGAATGCCATGGACTGTGTAGCCTGCCAGGCTCCTCTGTCCATGGGGTCGAAAGAATCGGACATGACTTAGTGACTAAACCAACACCACCACCACCAATTACAGAACTAGCGGCTCAGACATGAAAGAATCTGCCTGCCAATGCAGGAGATGCAGGAGCCTTGACTTCAATCCCTGGGTCAGGAAGATCCCCTGGAGAAGGAAATGGCAACCCACTCCAGTATTCTTGCCTGGAGAATTCCATGGACAGAGGAACCTGGCAGGCTACAATCCATGGGGTTGCAAAAAGTGGACACAGCTGAGCAACTTTCACACACACAATCACGGAACACGAGAGTAAAGTTTTCTTTCCTGACAAGGTCATTGCTGGGGTAACAAATCCTTTCATTTTTGATTTGTGATGAAATATGCAAGCTGCATACCCTGAAGTTACCTTGCCCTTCCTCTGCAGGTCAAGGTTCATTCAACAAATATTTACTGAGGTCCTGCTATAAACCAGGAATTGGAGTTAGAACAGAAAACAAAACTGTCTGCCAGAAGGCAAAGTTCTGGCCCTCAGGTTGCTTATACTCTGGTGCAGAAATAGAAAATACACCTGTAAATACATAGATGATCAGTTGATGGTAAAATCTACAGAGATCACTGAACAGTTCTCAGGGGGAAAGGAAGTGCTGGGGGTGGGCAGCATGTGTATGAGTAGTATGTTATGTGATCCATATGACAATTCTCAATACAAAATTCTAGCAGTTTATATTTTTAAAGATGCTCCCAGTTTCTTTTTTTTTAAGGGCAGAAAAGAAGCAATTGAGTGTCTTACTACTTTTTTAAAAATTATTATTTCAAATGTATTTATGTTTAGCTGCACTGGGTCTTTGTTTCTGTGAGGGTTTCTCCAGTTGTTAGCAGGGGCTACTCCCTAGCAGCAATGTGAGGGCTTCTCACTGCTGTGGCTTCTCTTGTTGCTGAGCACGGCCTCTAGGGTGTGTGGGCTTCAGTAGTTGCGGCACCATGGGTTTTTTGTTGCCCCATAGCAAGTGGAATCTCCCCAGACCAGGGCTCAAACCTGTGTCTCCTGCATTGGCAGGCAGACTCTCAACCAGTGGATCAGCAGGAAAGTCCCAGACACTTGCTTTTTAAAATACAGGAATACTCTATGCTGGTTATAAAAAATTTCAAAACAGAAATATACTCCTTCCCTTTCCTTCCTATTTTTCTTCCCACTGTTAAAAGTCTAGATATTTTTTTCTATGCATGTTCCAAGAAACATATTCATATTCATACAGAGGTGGTTGCCTACTTTAAAAAAAATCAAAACAGAATAATGGTAGACACGTTCTGCAATTTGCTGTCTTCCCCACACCCGCCATGTATCATTCCTATCTTCAGAGGAATACCTCTGCAGTTCATCTGTCCTTGCTCTTCTGAAGGCTACCCTGAATATCACAGTTTAAATGTCACTCAGGATTTAATTAGTGTGCTGACAATGGACAGTGATGTTGTTCCCACATTTTCATTCTTACGGTAGGGCTGCAACAAACCTCCTGCATGCCCAAGTGTTTCTGTACAGCAGATTTCTAGAATTTGAACTGCTGAGTCAATTGGTCCAAATATATAGCATTTTCACAGACATTGCTCAGGTGACCATGTTGCAGTGAAGAGGAAAAAGAAGACAGATGAGTTCTTTTTTCCTTTTCTTTTCCTGGGAATAAAGGAGATAAAGAGAACAGTGAGAAGGCCTGAACATTCCTAGTTTTTTTTGCTTTAACTGCTCCTAACTCTGAATGTCTGCAAATAAGCTTGCTTTTCTGCCCCATAACTCTGCAGGAGCTACACTTCGAACCTGTTAACCTTTGACTCTATGCTAAATACATCCTGTATCTGGTGTTTACCCTTACAACACCCTTCCCCTTGTAGTTACACATCAGAAGGAAGTTCTGCAGGGCCACCAAACTGCCAGACTCAATTACTGGGTTACTGACGCCAGCCTATGACTGTCACTGAAACAAGCCCAGAGAAAGAAAGAAAGAGCCTAACACCTTTGTTCCTCATCACACTCTTGATATTTTTTATTTGGCTTTGATGGGCAGAGAAAGCCAAAATTTTGTCCAGCAACAACCATATCAATTTCCATGACTTCACTGTCATCAAAACAGAGTTCATATTTCCCAACATTTGGTAATGCCAGTATTTTATTTTTTGCTAGTCTGTGAGATGAAAAGTCTTCCCTGATAGTTCAGCAGGTAAAGAATCTGCCTGCAAGGCAGGAGACTCAGGAGACACGGGTTCTATCCCTGGGTTGGGACAATCCCCTGGAAAAGGGAATGGCTATCCATTCCATTATTCTTGCCTGCAGAATTCCATCAACAGAGGAGCCTGGTCGGCTATAGTCCATGGTGTTACAAAGAGTTGGGCATGAATGACTAACATTTTCACTTTTTTCAGAGTGTATGGTAAGACCCAATAAGACCTTAATAAATGTTTATTGACTGGTATCACGTGAAGGAAAAAATCCTTTTGTTTTCTGAAAGCAGTCTGAAGTTTGTGAACCATAATCAGGACAAAAGAAACAAAGCAAGAATATTAATGTGTATAGTCACTGTGAAACAACCTTCTAATTATAGCCCTTTTCCTTTTAAAAAGCAATCAGAAATTCAGAAAATACAGACAAGTGAAAGAAGCAAATTACACCCACACATCATCCTATTAACAATTTGCGATGGTTTTTTTTTTCTTAGCAACTTTATTGAGGTAGAATTTGCATAAAAGAGAATTCATCCATTTCTCCAAAGAAGACATACAGATGGCCAATAAACACATGAAAAGATGCTCAACATCACTCATGATTAGAGAAATGCAAACGAAAACTATAATGAGGTATTACCTCACACCAACCAGAATGGCCATCATCGAAAAAAATCTACAGACAGGGAGTTCCCTGGTAGTCTGGTGGTTAAGACTTGCACTCCCAGTGCGTGTAGCCTGGGTTCAATCCCTGGTCAGGAAACCAGGTCCCACATGCCACAACTAACTAAATAAATGTATTTTTAAAAGTCTACAAACAATAAATGCCGGAGAGGATGGTGTGGAGAAAAGGGAGACCCTTGGCACTGTGGGTGGGAATGCAAATCGATGCAGCCATTATGGAAAACAGTGTGGAGGTTTCTTTAAAAAACTACCATATGGCCCAGCAATCCCACTGCTGGGCATATACCCTGAGAAAACCATAACTGAACAAGATGCATGTACCCCAGTGGTCACTGCAGCACTATTTACAATAGCCATGACAAGGAAGCAACCTAGATGTCCACCAACAGATGAATTGTGGTCCATACATGCAATGGACTATGACTCAGCCATAAAAAGGAATGATTTTGAGTCTGTTCTAGAGATGTGGATGAACCTAGAGCCTGTTATGCAGAGTGAAGTAAGTCAGAAAGAGAAAGACAAATTAGCACATGTATATGGGATCTGGAAAAATGGTACTGATGAACCTCTTTGCAGAAAACATACAGACATAGAGAACGGACTTGTGGACACAGCCCGGGAAGGAGAGGGTAGGTCGAGTTCAGAAAGTTGTATTGATATATAAATATACTATCACGTGTGAAATAGATGGCTGATAGGAGGCTGCTGTGTAGTGCAGGGAGCCCAGTCTGGTGCTCTGTGATGACCTAGAGAGGTAGGGTAGGAGAGGAGAGGGAGGCTCAGGAGGGAGGGGATATATGTGTAATTACGGCTGATTTGTATTGTTGTACAGCAGAGGCGGGCACAGAATTGTAAAACAGTTATCCTCCAATTAAAAAATAAATAAATAAAAATAGAGAATTCACCCACTTATAGCCCCAAATCACTGTGGATGGTAACTGCAGACACAAAATTAAAAGATGCTTGCTTCTTGGAAGGAAAGCTATGACAGACCTAGACAGCATACTAAAAAGCAGAGACATCACTTTGCCAACAAAGGCCCATATAGTCAAAGCTTTGATTTTTCCAGTAGTCCCGTACAGATATGAGAGTTGTACTGTAAAAAAAGGCTGAGTGCCAGAGAACTGATGTTTTTGACTTGTGGTGCTGAAGAAGACCCTTGGAGAGCAAGGAGGTCAAACTAGTCAATCCTAAAGGAAATCAACCTTGAACATTCATTGGAAGGACCGATGCTGAAGCTGAAGCTTCAATACATTGGCCACCTGATGCATTGAGCTGATACATCGGAAAAGACCCTGACACTGGGAAGGATTGAGGGCAGGAGGAGAAGGGGTTGACACAGTATGAGATGGCTGGATGGCATCAACAACTCAATGGACATGAGTTTAGGCAAGGTCCGGGAGACAGCAAAGGACAGGAGAACCTAGCATGCTGCAGTCCATGTGGTCACAAAGAGTCAGACATGACTTAGCGACTGAACAACAAAAGTATTTGCAGTCACTACCATAATCTAAATTTTAGAATATTTATTACTTTGTCAACAAAGGTCCGTCTAGTCAAGGCTATGGTTTTTCCATTGGTCATGTATGGATATGAGAATTGGACTATAAAGAAAGCTGAGTGCTGAAGAATTGATGCTTTTGAACTGTGGTGTTGGAGAAAACTCTTGAGAGTCCCTTGGACTCCAAGGAGATCCAACTAGTCCATCCTAAAAGAGATCAGTCCTGGGTGTTCATTGGAAGGACTGATGTTGAGGCTGAAACTCCAATACTTTGGCCACCTGATGCAAAGAGCTGACTCACTGGAAAAGACTCTGATGCTGGGAAAGATTGAGGGCAGGAGGAGAAGGAGATGACAGAGGATGAGATGGTTGGATGGCATCACCCACTCAATGGACATAGATTGGACTCCGGGAGTTGGTGACGGACAGGGATGCCTGGCATGCTGTAGTTCATGGGGTCGCAAAGAGTTGGACAAAACTGGGCAACTGAACTGCACTGAACTGTCCTCAATAAAAGAAACCAACCCAGTAGCAGATAATTCCCATTCTCCCCAGCCCTAAGCAACCTATTTTCTATTTTCTGTCTCTGACAAAATTTGCTCATTCTGAATGTTTCGTACACATGACATCATATAATATGTGACATTTTATGCCTAACTTCTTTTACTTGTTATTATCTTTTCAAAGTTCATCCATGTTTTAGTATATGTCAATACTTAATTTCTTTTTCATTATAAAATAATAATCTACTCTATGGATATGCCACATTTGTTATTTATCCATTTAACAGTTGGTAGACATTTGGGTTATTTATTCTTTTTGGGTATTATGATTAATGCTTGTATGATCATTCACATTCTTGCTTTTGTGTGGACATCTTTTCATTTCTCTTGGGTGTAAACCTAGAAGTGAAATTCTTAGGCCATATTCATCAAAGACTATGACCCTCACTTACATATTTATATAGGGGTTCCCTCCTCCTACAAATGGACATCTTTTTGAATATACTGTAAAATGTTAGGTGAGCTGATGCAGGTTGTGAAAGAATTCACAAAAATATTAACAAGGGAGAAAAAGAGAGTTTTTTTAGTGTCTTTCCAAGGGAAGAAAGGAGCCAGAGACATTGCATGACCCTGAAGGATGAGGGGTTGAGTCTTTTATTGAGTTTTAAAGGGCAAGGAGCAGGAACGAAGGGGTGGGTTCATGTCTATTTTGGGCCCCAGTTGTATCCAGGCGGCCGTTCCTCTAGAGGATGTGGTTCTTCTGAGAACAGACTTGTTGTCTTCAGTCATTTTCCAGTCCTTGGATGTCTGGAAGAGACTTGATACTGGCCTTTGACAGGCATTACTCTATTTTGAATAATGTTAGATGGGTTTCCATTTCCCCTCTCTGAATATTAACTTATTCTTAAGTTTATGTGGAACCCAGTTGGCCCATTTATCAGGAATTGTGGCGGCAGTCATATTTTCTATAACTTCTTCCTGCTGAATGGGGGTATATAGCTGTTCCTACCTGTTGGGGGGGCCATGTGGGTTGTTTTGGGTTGAATGGTACTCTCCCCATGAAGAAGGGGAGAGTTCAGGCAAAAAATTATAAAGTACAGAAGGAGAAATAAGAAAGTAAGGCGTATGAGAGCCCATTCAAGCATATTAATTGTGAGCTGTGCTCACAGTTTTGGCGGCCTGGGTTCTGGTAAATCTGTAGTCTTGTGTCAGATAACTGCTGACAGCAATAGAGGGCCTGTGTCGAGGGCCCCACTCGGGATCAGTAGGCTTGAGTCTTGGCAGATGGATCCAGGATGGGTGTCCTGAGAGCTTGTCTGCTCTCAGAGTTGTGGGCAGTACCTGAAATGGACCCTAATTAGGGAGTAGGAAGGGTGTGGTGTGTCTGGGGAGGTCCTTTAACAGGACCCAGTCCCCAGGTTGTAGGTAGATAGTGGCAAGTCCTGAGGTTGGGGTAGGTATTTATTAGCATGGATTTGTAAAGACTGAAAGTTAGTTTTAAGGCTGGAAGGTAAGAGTCCAGAGGAAGCGGCTTTGTGGCAGAAAAGGGAGTTGGACATACTTACATGAGTAAAAAGGGATGGAGGTATAAGGGGGCCTCAGAATAACCTGGAGTCGGAAAAGGGCTTAGGGGAGGAGTTCTAGTCAGCTCTGATTAAGCTTCAAGGCAAGTGTGGAGGAATGAGCCTTTTCTTTTTTTTTTTTTTTTTTTTAAGATTGAGGATGCCAGGCTGCATGTAATGTAATGTGTATTTAATATCTAAACTTGAGACACTTCTTGGGTAGTTTGAGAGGTGAAAACCGGGCCACTGTCATTCTGAAGAGAGGTGGGAAGAATGACTCTAGGGATTTTCTTGAAGAAGAGCCCGAGTTACTTCAGAGGCCCTTTCAGGTGTGGTGGGGAAGGTCAATCCACCTAGAGAAAGTGTCTGTGAGTGTTAACAGGTATTTCATTTTTAATGAATGGGCATATGGGTGAAATCTAACTGCCACTCCAGTCCTGGCAGCTGTCCCCTTAATTGGTGGGTTGGTTAGCTGAGGTCCTTGGGGGTTTACTTGTTTGCAAATAAGACAGAGCGTGGTGATCTTTTAGGGCTGATTCTAAGTTAGTGGAATGGAGAAGAGGGGTTTAGAGAAGCTTTAACGGCAGTGACGGGTTTGAGTACCCTACGAACTTCCCATCAGGGGATACTTTCCTGGTGGTTCAGTGGTTAAGAATCTGCCTTCCAACACACAGGATGTGACTTAAATCCCTGGTCCAGGAACTAAGATCCCACATGCTGAGGGGCAATTAAGCCTATGGGTCACAACTACTGAAGCCCACGTGCCCTAGAGCCCATGCTCTGCAACAAGAGAAGCCACCACAATAAGATGCCCATGTACTACAAATAGAGAGTAGCCCCCACTCCCCGCAATTAGAAAAAGCCCGCATGCAGCAATGAAAACCCAGCACAACCAAAAAGAAACAATAAATATATCTCAAAAAAAAAAAAAAAGAAGAAGACCCAGCACAGCCAAAAAAAAAAAGGAAAGAAAAATAAAGAACTTCCAGTTTTATAGGATATTGGGAGTGGTGGGGAAAGTGAGAGAGGGGTCCCTCATGGTGATAGTGACCAGAATTAGGTGAGAGACCCTCCCAGGGTATCAGTGTCCCACAGCACTGACGGAATCTGTATTTCAGGTGGGAGATTGGAGAGCTGAGCATCAGCGGGAAAGTATCCTAAGACGCCGAGGAGGGAGGCTTGTGGCTGGAGAATTAGTTGAGTCCCAGGTTTGGTAATAAGGTCCCTGCCTAGGAGAGGGGTGGGACAATTGGGAAGGACAAGGAAAGAATGAGAGATCTGATCTCCCAGTGAGCATGGTAAGTCAGAGGTTTGGAGTATGGGATGAGGTTTGCCTTCTACGCCAATGGTGGTGATTGGTGAGGGAACCAAGGGGCCCAAAAATTCGAGGAGAAGGTTCTCTTAACGTCTCTTCTCCAGTACCGATTAAGAAATTGATTTTCTTACCTGCTATGGATAGAGTTACCTGAGGCTCGGCCGCGTCGATCTTATGTCGTGGAGCCGGGTCCCAGGTCAGGGCCGTCAGTCTGGAGCCTGTAGAAGTCCTTGAAGGTTTCTGGGGATGGAAGGAATCCTTTCAGGAGGGTTCCTTCGCTCTGGAAGGGGATTCTGTTCCCTCTTATCAAGGAGTGGGCAATCCTGCTTCCAGTGCCCCGTTAGTTCACAGAGGGGGCACAGTCCTCGAGATACATTTTCCTGGAAAATCTTGACTCCAGGGCCTCCTTGTTTGCAGCTAAAGCAGGAGCCAGCACTGGGGCCCAGTTGGTGTTTTCCTTGTTGGTTGAGGGGACTCGGGTATGTGTGATTCTGAAAGTCAGCCACTCAGTTGTGTCTGACTCTGTGACCCCATGAACTGTAGCCCACCAGCCTCTTCTGTCCATGGGATTCTCCAGGCAAGAATACTGGAGTGGGTTGCCATGCCCTTCAAAGGGCACCTCTGATTGTGGAGGCAATTTGCTCTTGAGACCATTGTGGGCCTTGCTCCCTCTTTTCCTCTCATCCATCCTCATCTTGGTTATCAAAGCCCTTAAAGACCAGGTTGGTGAGTTCAGGCTGGGGAGTCTGAGGGCCCTTCTCTGATTTCTGGAGTTTGTGACAGATATCAGGGGCGGACTGGGAGATTAAATGCATTGTCAAGATTGTCTTGCCTCTTCAGAGGTTAAATCTAAATTGGTGAAAAGGCATAAAGCCTCTGAAAGGTATAACAGGAAGAGATCGGGGTTTTCTTCTGGGCCTGAGTCCTTTCTTTAATTTTGTCATTGTTTATGGCCTTGCTGGTGGCCCTTTTCATGCCTTCAATGAAGCAAGTAAGCATATGGTCCTATCGATGTCTTTCTTGGGATCTTGCCTGATAGTTCCAGCTGGGGCCATTGTCAGGGAGCACTGTGGGTTCGGGTGCACAAACGTTGGGTTGGTGCCCATTAAGTTTGTCCCCAAATTCCTGAGCTTTAATCCAGATTCTAGGTCTTTCTGTGGTATTTGTGCAAGTGGAGAAAATGATATGTAAGTTAAGTCAAGAAAGGTCTTAAAGTAAGATATTCAAATTCTTTAGTAAATTTGGTAGGGTCTTCTGAGAAATGGCCTAGTTTGAGGTCAGTGAGGGAGAGCTCAGACACAGAAAAATTCCTTTTTTGCATTTGAACAGAAATGCAAATAATTCCCTCAGAACCAGTCACTTCACGTAAGGGCCACTGCGGGGCTGCTGGCTCCAGAGAAGGCTGAAGGGAACATCCAGACAGAGTGTGATGAAGGTGAGAAGGAGAACTAGGGGCCAGCAGAGGAGAGGCTGATGGTAGGGAAGGAAGGGGTGCTGGGGGTCCAGGAAGGGAGTCCTGGCCTGAAGAAAGAGATTCAGTGGGGTGAAGGGGAGGAGGAGGATGTGGCTAAGCGGGGACTTAAGGAGGGCAAGAGTGGAAGTAGGGAGATGCTCAGGATCTGAGAAAGGGACAAGTGAGTGAAGTGGAGTTGCTCAGTCGTGTCCAGCTCTTTGCGACCCCGTGGACTGTAGTTTGCCTGGCTCCTCCATCCATGGGATTTCCCAGGCAAGACCTCTGGAGCAGGTTGCCATTTGAGGGGAAGTGAGATAGGCATTAATAATAGCATGCATCAAGAGGACCGCACTTTGGGGTCTTGGGGGAGCTGAAAGAAGGCCTGGACATAAGGAATTTCAGACCATTTGCCAAGGCAGCGACAGCAAAGATCACCTGGAGAATAGCATCATAGTTAGAGAGCCATCCTTGCTCCAGACCTCTTGGTCACCCAATTTATATCGAGGCCAAGCCAAGTTGTAGAAGAAGACCATTTGTTTGGGTCTGAGGTCATCTAATTTGAGATCTTTCCAGTGTTTGAGGAAACATCCCAAGGAGCAGTCTTTCACCAAAGCAGCTTGATAGTGGTCCATAATGACAACTTAGGAAGAAAAGTAAAGAGAAAATTTTGAGGACAGAGGCCATTATTGGAGTCCTGGAGTTCAGAAGGAGCATCTCCTACAAGGGTTCATCCTGGAGTTGAGTAGCCCTGATTCTGAGAAGATGAATCAAGGGCAAGAGGAAGATGAACAGGAGGCGTCCCCCGAGGCCAAATTCCAACCTAGGTGGTGATAGATCCAACGTTGGGCTTTTTGCCACCTCAATTCTGCCACTATTTTCCCAAGAAAACCCCATCAAAGGAATAACTTACAGTTTGGTGGAGTCTTGCTGGATGATGAAGACTGAGCTGGAGGTTGAGGTGAAAGGAATTTGGATAGTGACGATTTTCCATACAGCTCACCAAAAATCTTAGATTGTGAAAGAATTTGCAGAGGTATTAACAAGGAGAGAGAAAAAAGAGCTTTTTATTCTCTTTCCAAAGGAGGAAAGGGGCCAGATGCATAGAGTGGCATTGGCCCTGAAGGGTGAGGGGTTCAATTTTTTACTGAGTGTTAAAGGGCAAGGGGCAGGGAAGAGGGGGTGGGTTCATGTCTATTTTGGTCCCCAGTTGTACCCAGGCTGGCTGTGGCTCTATAGGATGTGGTTCTTCTGAGAATAGATTTCTTGTCTTCAATCATTTTCAGTCCCTGGATGTGTGGGAGGGACTTGATACTGGCCTTTGACAGGCATTAACCTGTTTTGAACAATGTTAGATGAGTTTACATAAAGTAGCTTACTTTTATTTTTTTTCACACTTAAAAACATACTCTGAAGATCTTTTCATATCATTAAGTATTCCTAACCTATAATCTCAAAAACAAATGAGTGTTTTGGGCAAAATATCACCTAAGTCTCGGTTCAGTTCAGTTCAGTCGCTCAGTCATGTCTGACTCTTTGCAACCCCATGAACCGCAGCACACCAGGCCTCCCTGTCTATCACCAACTCCTGGAGTCCACCCAAACCCATGTCCATCGAGTAGATGATGCCATCCAATCATCTCATCCTCTGTCATTCCCATCTCCTCCTGCCCTCAATCTTTCCCAGCATCAGGGTCTTTTTCAATGAGTCAGCTCTTTGCATCAGGTGGCCAAAGTATTGGAGTTTCAGCCTCAACATCAGTCCTTCCAATGAACACCCATTAGAATGGACTGTTTGGATCTCCTTGCAGTCCAAGGGACTCTCAAGGGTCTTCTCCAACACCACAGTTCAAAAGCATCAATTCTTCAGCGCTCAGCTTTCCTTATAGTTCAACTCTCACATCCATACATGACCACTGGAAAAACCATAGCCTTGACTAGATGGACCTTTGTTGGCAAAGTAACGTCTCTGTTTTTTAATATGCTGTCTAGGTTGGTCATAACTTTCCGTCCAAGGAGTAAGTGTCTTTTAATTTCATCACTGCAATCACCATCTGCAGTGATTTTGGAGCCCAGAAAAATAAAGTCAGCCATCATTTCCATTGTTTCCCCATCTATTTGCCATGAAGTGATGGGACCAGATGCCATGATCTTCGTTTTCTGAATGTTGATCTTTAAGCCAACTTTTTCACTCTCCTCTTTCACTTTCATCAAGAGGCTCTTTAGATCTTCTTCACTTTCTGCCATAGGGGTGGTGTCATCTGTATATCTGAGGTTATTGATATTTCTCCTGGCAATCTTGATTCCAGCTTGTGCTTCCTCCAGCCCAGCGTTTCTCATGAACTCTGCATATAAGTTAAATAAGCAGGGTGACAATATACAGCCTTGATGTACTCCTTTTCCTATTTGGAACCAGTCTGTTGTTCCATGTCCAGTTCTAACTATTGCTTCCTGACCTGCATACAGATTTCTCAAGAGGCAGGTCAGGTGGTCTAGTATTCCCATCTCTTTCAGAATTTTCCACAGTTTATTGTGATCCACACAGTCAAAGGCTTTGGCATAGTCAGTAGAGCAGAAATAGATGTTTTTCTGGAACTCTCTTGCTTTTTCAATAATCCAGAAGATGTTGGCCATTTGATCTCTGGTTCTTCTGCCTTTTCTAAAACCAGTGTTCATGGTTCATGTATTGCTGAAGCCTGGCTTGGAGAATTTTAAGCATTACTTTACTAGTGTTTCAGATGATGCTGCCGCGACGCATGAGCGCGGCAGAGAGGAGCTACCCTGGGCCGGAGGTCAGGGGCAGTGACCAAGAGGAACTCCCCAGCATTCAAGGTAAGGAGCAGCGGCTGTGCTTTGCTTGAGCAGCTGTGAAGAGAGACCTGGCATCCAAGGTAAGAGAAACCCAGGTAAGACGGTAGGTACTGAGAGAGGGGATCAGGGGGAAGACAGACAGAAACTAAAGTCACGGACAACTAGCCAACTGATCACATGGACCATAGCCTTGTCTAACTCAATGAAACTAAGCCATGCCATATAGGGCCACCCAAGTCGGACAGGTCATGGTGGAGAGGTCTGACAGAATGTGGTCCACTGGAGAAGGGAATGGCAAACCACTTCAGTATTCTTGCCTTGAGAACCCCATGAACATTATGAAAAGGCAAAAAGATAGGACACTGAAAGATGAACTCCCCAAGTCATTAGGTGCCCAATATGCTACTGGTGATCAGTGGAGAAATAACTCCAGAAAGAATGAAGGGATGGAGCCAAAGCAAAAACAACACCCAGTTTTGAATGGGACTGGTGATAAGCAAGATTTGATGCTGTAAAGAGCAATATTGCATAGGAACCTGGAATGTCAGGTCCATGAATCAAGGCAAATTGGAAGTGGTCAAACAGGAGATGACAAGAGTGAGCATCGACATTCTAGGAATCAGTGAACTAAGATGGACTGGAATGGGTGAATTTAACTCAGATGACCATTATAACTTTCCTGATGTTATTTTGATAATAAAGCCAAACAAAACATCATTGTCTGTTTTTGTGGAATGATGCATAATATTAAAATATTTTTTATAACTTATTTATTGATTTTTGGTTGCACTAGGTGTTTGTTGCTGTGAAAGGTCCCTCTCATTGCAGTGCATGGACTTTTCATTGCAGCAGCGTCTCTCGTTGCGGAGCATGGACTCTAGGCTCATGGGCTTCAGTAGTTGTGGCACGTGGGCTCAGTAGCTGTGGTGCATGGTCTTTAGTTTTCTGTAGCATACGGAATCTTCCTAGAGCAGGGATTGAACCAGTGTCCCCTGCACTGGCAGGTGGATTCTTATCCACTGTACCACCAGGCAAGTCCTTAAAATATTAATAAAGCTCTAATAAGGAATCCATGGACTGTAAGGAGATCCAACCAGTCCATTCTAAAGGAGATCAGTCCTGGGTGTTCTTTGGAACGAATGATGCTAAAGCTGAAACTCCAGTACTTTGGCCACCTCATGCGAAGAGTTGACTCATTGGAAAAGATTCTGATGCTGGGAGGGACTGGGGGCAGGGGGAAAAGGGGGCGACAGAGGATGAGATGGCTGGATGGCATCACCGACTCGATGGACGTGGGTTTGGGTGAACTCCAGGAGTTGGTGATGGGCAGGGAGGCCTGGCATGCTGCAATTCATGGGGTTGCAAAGAGTAGGACACGACTGAGTGACTGAACTGAACTGAATAAGGAATCATGAAAAGTGAAATTGGCTCAGTCATGTCTGACTCTTTGCGACCCCATGGACTATAGAGTCCATGGAATTCTCCAGGCCAGAATACTGGAGTGGATAGCCTTTCCCTTCTCCAGGGGATCTTCCCAACCCAGGGATCAAACCCAGGTCTCCTGCATTGCAGATAGATTCTTTACCAACTGAGCCACAAGGGAAGCAATAATTTCTTTTTGTTGGAAGTTTGGGTCACGTATTTCCACTTAGATGCCTTCAGCTCAGAATTCCTTCCCCAACAAAGGCCCTGAGGAGGGTGGGGGCTTTTCTCCTGCAGGGAGCAGCTATTGTGCAGCCAACATGGACCGGGAGTACTCCTGGGGTTTCACACTGTCCTCAGCTCCTCTGTGACCTGCTGACCCTCCAAGTGTTTTGAGGGCTCTGAACTGGGCAGCAGCAGACTTCCTGAGGAAGATTTTAGTGATTTTTTAATTCAGTTTTCAAACACTGTGGGTATAAAAAAGACTAACACCAAATACAGAAAATATGTTGTGGTTTAGTTGCAAAGTTGTGTCCAAATCTTTACGATCCCATGGACTATAGCCTGCCAGGTTCCTCTGTCCATGAGATTTTCCAGGCAAAAATACTGGAGTGGATTGCCATTTCCTTCTCCAAGGGAATCTTCCTGATCCAGGCATTGAACTCAAGGCTCCTGCATCTCCTGCACTGGCAGGGAGATTCTTTACCACTGTGCTGCCTGAGAAGCCCCTAGAGAAAATATACCTAAAATGAAATTATTGGATTAGAAATGATTAAAAATTGAAACAGTCCATTGGGAGTTGATCCAGGGCACAGGAGGCCCATACCTGAAAACCACTGTGTCTGATCATGTCCCAGATAAGTAGAGAGAGGTGGGGCCTGAAAAGAAAGAGCAGGAGGAAGGTGTTGGCAGATACAGAGGCACAGCTCACATCTCTTGTTTTTCTTCATTTTGAGTAAATTTGGGGTTAGGCACAAAACAATGTTTTAAATGTCAATAATGCTACAAACAATAAATGCTGGAGAGGGTGTGGAGAGAAAGGAACTCTCCTTACACTGTTTGTGGGAATGTAAATTGGTGCAGCCACTATGGAGAACTGTCTGGAGGTCCTTAAAAATAGAGCTATCGTATGACCCAGCAATCCTATTCTTGAGCATATATCTGGAGACAAACATGGTTTGAAAAGACATGCATCCCAATGTTCGTTGCAGGTTTGTTTACAGTAGACAAGACAAGGAAACAACCTACACGTCCATCAACAGACAAATGGATAGAGAAAATGTGGTGCATATAAACAATGAAATACTATTCAGCCATTAAAAAGAGTGAAATAATGCTATTTGCAGCAACATGGATGGACCTGGAGATTACCATACTGAATGAAGTAAGTCAGACAGACAGCGACAAATATACACTATCAGTTATATGCAGAATCTTAAAAAGATGATAGAAATGAACTTATTTGTAATATAGAAACAGACTCACAGACTTACAGAATGAACTTATGGTTACCAGAAGAGAAGTGTGTGTGTGGGTGGGGCGGTGGCGGAGAAAGATAGATTGGGAGAATGGGATTGACATGCATTCACTGCTGTATTTAAATATTTACAGATAACCAAAAAAGACCTCCTATATAGCACAGGAAACTCTGCTCAATGCTCTGTAATAATCTAAATGGGAAAATGATTTGAAAAAGGATAAACACATGTATATACATAACTGAATCACTCTGCTGTACACCTGAAACTAACACAACATTGTTAATCAACCATGCTGCTGCTAAGTCACTTCAGTCGTGTCCGACTCTGTGCCACCCCATAGACAGTAGTCCACCAAGCTACCCTGTCCCTGGGATTCTCCAGGCAAGAACACTAGAGTGGGTTGCCATTTCCTTCTCCGATGCATCCAAGTGAAAAGTGAAAGTGAAGTTGCTCAGTCGTGTCCAACCCTCAGCGACCCCATGGACTGCAGCCTTCCAAGCTCCTCCATCCATGGGATTTTCCAGGCAAGAGTACTGGAGTGGGGTGTCATTGCCTTCTCCGTAATCAATTGTACTCCAATATAAAATAAAAAATAAATAAATAAGTTCAGTTATGGGTGACTGAGATACACTGAACACCGAGATGACCACTTGCTGGAGAAAAAGAATGAGGGGCTCTCTTTAAAGACTCCTGGTTCTCTGATTCCATCCATGCCTCACCCTCCTGGGGAGAACCCCATGGTTCTGAGCTGTGTGTGTGGTTCCCTTGCCCTTCTTGCCTGGAGAATTCCATGGACAGAGGAGGAGCCTGGCAGGCTACAGTCCATGGGGTTGCAAAGAGTCAAACATGACTGAGTGATTAACACACTTTGCCCTTCTTTAAAGCTTTATCTCACTTCCTTGTATCCCTACATAATAGATTGTATCATTTACATGTCTTTGAACTTCACAGAAATGGAATCACACTCTGTTTTCCTCTCACTCTGTCACCCACTTCCAGCCCCCCACCTCTGGCCTCCTGAGATTATTGAGCATGGTTCTAACCCGTTCATTTTTACAACACAATAGGGCCCTATTGTAGAAATAATCCAACGTTGTGTTTCCGGTCTACTGATGATGAATCATTTGGATGTCTCCTCATTTTATTTTATTCTGGCCACACTGAGTGACTTACTGTGGATGGTGACTGCAGCCATGAAATTAAAAGATGCTTGCTCCTTGGAAGAAAAGCTATGAGAAACCTAGACAGCGTATTAAAAAAATAGAGACATCACCTTGCTGATATAGGTGTATATAGTCAAAGCTATAGATTTTCCAGTAGTCATGTACGGATGTAAGAGTTGCACCATGAGGAAGGCTGAGCACTGAAGAATTAATGCTTTCAAACTGTGATGCTGGAGAAGACTCTTGTGAGTCCCTTATACTGCAAGGAGTCAAGCCAGTCAATCCTAAAGGAAGTCAACTCTGAGTATTCATAAGAAGGACTGATGCTGAAGCTGAAGCTTCAATACTTTGGGCACCTGATGCAAAGATTGAGGGCAGGAGAAGAGAATAAGATGGTTGGATGGCATCACCGACTCAATGGACATGAGTTTTAGCAAACTCCAAGAGTTAGTGAAGAACAGGGAAGCCTGGCATGCTGCAGTCGCTAAGTGTCACAAAGAGTTGGACACGACATAGCAATTGAACAACACATCAAGAGGCTTAAGGGATCTTACTTCCCCAACCATGGTTTGTACCAGCACCCTAGGCAGTGAAAATACAGAGCCTCAACCACTGGACTCCCCGGGGATTCTGGGGTGCCTCCTTTTGATGTTAGTAATAGAGCTTGGGTGAACATTGAACATTCTTGTACTTGGGTCCAAGTGTTTGTCCTTTGATTTCTCACGATGGCAGTCCCTCCTATTCTCAGTCTTATCACCTAGTTCTGGTCACCTGTACGCTGGGGGAACCCCCTGAATGAGTTTTCTACCCATCTTTACTGCATGTCTGGTTTCTACAGAGTTCTGCCCTAGCCTTTCCTAACTGAGGCCCATGGTCATCTGGGTTTGGGCACCTTTGAACCATTCTTGGCTTGGTGATGACTGTTCTTCTGAGAACTAGCTGATGCTTGTTGTCAGGAGATGAACTCCTGAGACTGGGGCTCTGGAGCTGCCCCTACTTGGGACACACTTTCTGATTTTCAGTACCTCAGCTTCCCTATCTGTTAAATGGGGAGAGAAACACTTGTCCCGTCTAACTCAGAAAGTGAAAGTGAAAGTCAGTCCATGTGGTCCGACTCTTTGTGACCCCATGGACTAGTTCATGGAATTGTCCAGGCCAGAATGCTGGAGTGGGTAGCCATTCCCTTCTCCAGGGGATCTTCCCAACACAGGGATCAAACCCAGGTCTCCCACATTGCAGGCTGATTGTTTACCAGCTGAGCCACCAGAAAAGCCCCCAAATAAATACCAGGCCCACCTCCAGGGGATCTAACCTAGGAATCAAACCTGCATCTCTTACGTCTCCTGCATTGGCAGGTGGGTTCTTACCACTAGCACCACCTGGGAATCCCCTCTAACTCAGAAGTGAAGTCGCTCAGTCGTGTCCGACTCTTCGCAACACCATGGACTATAGTCCACCAGGCTCCTCCGTCCATGGGATTCTCTAGGCAAGAATACTGGAGTGGGTTGCCATTTCCTTCTCCAGCTTCTAACTCAGATGGTTGTCACAAAAAGCAACTGTTGAAAACTGGCTCCCCAAATATCACCAACACAGTCTGCTGGGAAGAGCAAGTTAAGTTTATTGCTTACCAGGTAAGGAAGAATCTCACTTTGCAAAGTTTCCCCAGGGCTTCTGAAAGGGCATGTTAAGGTCAGAATTTATCGAGTTGGAAGTGTGGCTTCAGGCAAATCATTCAATGAGGACAGTTGATTGGGACTGGGTAAGAATCATGACACAGCTTTCCAGGATTGGGGGAGCAGTAAGACGAGGATTTTAAAATAAGCCAAGATTTCGAGGGATTCAAAGAATCTTAGGAGGCAAACTGTCCATTGGTACTTTCCACTGAAGAGCTGATGGGTGTTTCAGCAATTCCTTGTAGTGATTAAACTATTTTCCTGGACAGAAGACTCTGGAGAGCACAAAGGCAAAGACAGGGAAAGAGTGAAGTTACCTTAATGCAGACAGAGGGGTCTGGTTCCCAGCTGAATGTCAGTAAAGATACTTTCCATTCCCTAAATCCAAGCATGGCCTAGAAAGAATAAAGGTCCTTGAAAAGTCAATGAATTAATGATATCAATAAATATGTCTTTATAGAGAACAGACTTGTGGTTGCCAAGGGGGAAAGGGAATAGGTGGGGGGGGCTGCAGTGGGAGTTTGGGTTTAGCAGGTACAAACTAGTATACACACGGTGAATAAACAACAAAGTCCTACCATATAACCAGGGGAACTATATTCAATATCCCTTGATACTCCATAATGGAAAGGAATATGAAAAAGAATGTATGTATACGTATAACCCAATCTCTTTGTTGTACAGCAGAAATGAACCCAACATTGAAAACCAACTATACTTTGATTTTTAAAAAGTCTCTAGCTTTCCAGAAAGCACTGTTGGCCAGTTGTGGAGTGAGATGACTTTACTTTGTACAACCCAGAAATACAGTACCTAGAGAGGTAGAATCCTGAGTGCAGGGCCGGGGAGCCTGAGATGTGAGGATGAGGAAGCTTGCTGTCCCCTCTTCTGTGCTCTGGTCATCACCCATGCCATTTGGTAGGATCGGGGGCTGTGTGGGAAAGTCTGCGACAATGGTGCTTCTGTTCGTGGGGCTCCTTCCACCTGGGGCACCAACCCTCTTTGCCAGACTCATGAAAATGACAGCACAACAAAGCCCCTGATGATGCTTTAAATGGAGTTGTAAACCAACTAGCTCTTCCTCCACCTCCACGCTGCTCCTACTCCCCGAGACTGTGGACCACGTGCTCCCTCCTCTGGGTTCCCGGCACCTGTATATTGCACACCCTAACACCCCCAGCTCACAAGGCCATCTCCCCCGTCAGACTGGGAAGGCCAGGCTGGGACTTCGATTCACGGCCGTGTTCCCATGTCCAACCCAAAGCAGGTGCTTAATAAGTCTTTGCTGAATGGATGAGGTGCTTCTCTGTAGGGGATGGTGACTTGCATTTTCCTCAGACCCACTCTCTGAGACTCAGGTTCCTCTCATTGTCCTTATCTGCCAATGCTGAGATTTGCTGGTGACCTTCAGGAATCCCCCTGTACTTGTGAGAATCTGAAGAAGCGGGCCCAGTCTTCAAAAGCTTTCAGATCCCCTTTCCAGTGGGGACTGGCTGTGGGGATTGCAGGAGACCCCTCTATCTTCCTGTGGCCCCAGCAGGATCCTTCTGGGCTCTGGAAGCTACCTGGGTTAGCAGGCCAGCCACATCTCTCCCCAGCTTCCTGGACTTAGAGGATGAACTAGTTATTATAGAAACTCAGCAGCATTAGCCAGGCATTCACAACATGCAGGCTTTGGCACCGCTCTGCCATTTGGATAATGTTTTTCTCCTGTAATCAGCAATTGACAAAGCTCTCTGGCTCCAAACACAATGTCAGAGAAGGTGTGTGGAACAGGTTGGGAAAAAAGGTTAGCTCCAGGCCAGGCTCAGTACCTCTCTGACAAGCGGGAGAGGTGCTGATTTCTCTGCGGCTTTTGGACAGACCTTAGTGGGGGGATCAATGGAGGTTCTTTAAGTTTCCTACAGTCTCTACCAGAATCTCCCTCATGTCATCTCCCCAGACATGATCTAGATGAAAATGTGCATAAATGCTGGTTTTACCTTTTTTGGCTTTGGCTACGCTGGGTCTTTGTTGTTGCACTCGGGCTTCTCTTACTGTGGGACTCAGGCTCTAGAGCTCCCAGGCTCGGTAGCTGCATTTATCAGCCTTTTCCAGTTGCAGCGCTCAGGCTTAGTTGCCCTCTGGCAAGTGGGATCTCTGTTTCCAGACCAGGAATGGAACTTGTGTCCCCTGCATTGGGAGGCAGATTCTTAATTACTGGACAGCCAGGGAAGTCTCTTCAAAATGCAGTTTCATGGAAAATCTTTGAATCTCTCTTCTACCCCATTGATGTATTACCCAGGAATTCTGGAGCTTGTATCAGCATCCTCTGTGCCAAAGTTCTGCTTCCTGGCTGTTTGTTCAGCCAGGTTAGTGAGGATTCCAAATTGTACATAGTAACATTTCTCTAGTCAAGGCTATGGTTTTTCCAGTAGTCATGTATGGATGTGAGAGTTGGGCTGTGAAGAAGGCAGAGCGCTGAAGAATTGATGCTTTTGAACTATGGTGTTGGAGAAGACTCTTGAGAGTCCCTTGGACTGCAAGGAGATCCAACCAGTCTATTCTGAAGGAGATCAGCCCTGGGATTTCTTTGGAAGGAATGATGCTAAAGCTGAGACTCCAGTACTTTGGCCACCTGATGCGAAGAGTTGACTCACTGGAAAAGACTCTGATGCTGGGAGGGATTGGGGGCAGGAGGAGAAGGGGACGACAGAAGATGAGATGGTTGGATGACATCACTGACTTGATGGACGTGAATCTGAGTGAAGTCCGGGAGTTGATGATGGACAGGGAGGCCTGGCGTGCTGCGATTCATGGGGTCGCAAAGAGTCGGACATGACTGAGTGACTGAACTGAACTGAATTGAACTGAACATTCCTCTGTGACTGTGAAAATAATTTTTTTCTGATAAACAATGATCTCACATGACTTCATCACACAACTACGCATTTCTTTCATTGCCTTTAACATCCATCTCAAATATTTTCTTCTCTTCTCATCTCCTGGGACACTTACTGCTGCCGCAGTGTCAGACCACGAGGCATTTTACTATGTGTCATTCACTGCTTTTCCACTATGGTTGCTTGCGTCTCATGTCACTCCTCCCTGGAGGAAAGCCTCCCCAACTTTACCCTCAGTGTTACTCAGGCTAAGTTTAAGTAAATACAGGCTCATGATACAATTTCCCAACACATAAGGAAATGAGTCGTCATGAGTGAGAATCAGCAGAAACTTGAGCAGCAGACCTAGGTATCCTAAGATTTCAGATTGTGGAACAGTTAGATACAGATCACTAAATAATGGTACATGGAATTTTAAAAAAGCATTTAAAATGAACAATCAAAAGAAACTTCCAAGAATAACCAGGTGTGTATATATGTGTGTGTATTTTTTTTTGGCTGCACTGATGCAGGATCTTGGTTCCCTGACCATAGATAGAACACAAGTCCCCTGTATTGGGAGTGAAGAGTATTAACCACTGGACTACCAGGGAAGGCCTGACCATGTATATTTTTAAAAGAACCAAATAGAACTTTTAAAAATGAAAATGAATGGATGAAAAGCAGATGATTAGACACAATCAAAGATAGAACTGATCACAAGAAGGACTGAGTGGAAAAAAGTTAGCTAGTATGCAGCACAGAGAGATGAGGAGAAAAACCGTGAGATATTAAGAAACTCAGAAGACTGAATGATAAAGTCTGACACAGGTTTCATTAGAGTTCCAGAGCAGGCAATGGGCTTCCCATGTGGCACTAGAGGTTAAGAACCTGCTTGCCAATGCAGGAGCCGCAGGAGATGTGGGTTCAATCCCTGGCTTGGGAAGATCCATCCCCTGGAGAAGGAAATGGCAACTTGCTCCAGTATTCTTGTTTGGGAAATCCCATGGACAGAGGAGCCTGGCAGGCTACAGTCCTTAGGGTTGCAAAGAGTCAGATATGACTCAGTGACTAAGCACAGTGTTTGAAAAGATAATGGCTTGAGAATAATCCAAAACGTACACAAGTTACAGGGGAAAATCCACATGATGATCTTAAAAGCCAGGAAAAAGCATTCAAGAGAAGTCAACAGTCATCAATGCTAAGAAAGTTCAGCAAAACTAGGAACAGGAGGAAAATTCCTTAATCTGAGTGAATTAGTTTTTTCGAGCATACTTTAGAAGCGCCACAGACAAGTGGGCTCATGACAGAAAAACTCTCTCACAGTTCTGGAGGCTAGAAATCTGAGATCAAGGTACAAGCAGGTGGTTCCTGCCGAGGGCTCTGCTAGAATCTGCTCCAGACCTCTTTCCTTATAGATGGCCATTCTCCTGTGTCTCTTCAGACTGTCTTCCCTCTATGTGTTTAAGCTTCCCCTTTTTACAAGGATACCATTTATACCAGATTATTCCCCATCCTTCCCCTGCCCCTGGCCAATGACTTTATTTTAGCTTAATTATCTCCATAAAGATTCTGTCTTCAAAACCAATCACATTCTGAGGTACTGGGGGTTAGTAACTGAACATTTGAATTTGGAGGGGAAGCATAATTCAACCCATAACATAAACTAGGAAACTGTTTCATCTGAGAAACCATCCTTCTCTTTAAAAAAAAAAAAGTTTTTTATTTTGTATTGGAGTATAACTGATTAATTGGCTTCCCTGGAGACCCCAGTTCAATTCCTGGGTTGGGAAGTTCCCCTTGGGAAGAGATAGGCTACCCACTCCAGTATTCTTGCATGGAGAATCCCCATGGACAGAGGAGCCTGCTGGGCTGTAGTCCAAGTGTTCGCAAAGACCTGGACATGACTGAGAGACTAAACACAGAACAGCACATAGCTGATTAAGAATGTTGTGATAGTTTCAGGTGAACAGCAAAGGGCCTCAGCCATACACATACATATGTCCGTTCTCCCCCAGACCCCCCTCCCATCCAGCCTGCCACATAATATTAAGCAGAGTTCCCTGTGCTATACAGTAGGTCGTTGTTGGTTATCCGTTTTAAATGTAGCAGTGTATACACGATGATCCCAAACTCTCTAACTATCCCTTCCCAGCTTCATCTCCCAGCAACCAGAAGTTCATTCTCTGTCTTTGAATCTGTGAGAAACCATCCTTTTAAGTTGGGAAAGCAACTGGAATCTTCATCATTACTATCTTATTTAATACAAAATGGTTGGTCTTTGCTAACATAGACCCCATGGACTGGAGCCTGGTGTGCTGCAGTCCATGGGGTCACAAAGAACTGGACATGACTTAGTGACTAGACAAAGCTAATGCAGCAAGACAAGAAAAATAAACAAAATGTAGAATTAGAAACCAATGTCATCATTTGAAGATGATATTACTGTCTATATATGTGCTATCCAAAAGAAATATAAGGCATATATATAAGCAACAAAGTTTGGTAACCACAATAAACAAAGTAAAAAGGAAAGCAAAATTAATTTTAATACTATATTTTATTCAGCCCTGTATATTCAAAATGATGTTTCAATATGTAACTAATATAAAGGCTTATCCATGAGATATTTTCACTTTTTCTTTGAAATCTAGTGTATATATTTAACATGCACAACTCACTTTACCCATATTTCTTGGTGCTTGATCCCACATGAAGTACTCTACTGCCAAAAAAAAAAAATTAAGTGAAAGCTGGATCTAGGTCTGTCCTTTCACAGAAAATACAAGAGAAAGCCGTTCAGTTGTGTCTGACTCTTTGCAACCCCATGGACTACGCAGTGCGTGGCATTCTCCAGGCTAGAATACTGGAGTGGGTAGCCATTCTCTCCTCCAGGAGATCTTCCCAACCCAGGGATAGAACCCAGGTCTTCCATATTGCTGGTTCTTTACTAGTGAGCTACCAGGGAAGCCCACAGGATACAGAGGAACAAGTTAAATACACCACAAGAAAGCAAGCCACATTCTCCATAGGACAAATAACCTGGTTTCTAAAGCAAATCACAGTTGTAAAAAAAAAAGAGGAAATCAGAAGGAAGGAGTGGTTGGCAGAGGGAAACAGAGACTTAAAGGACCTGACATCCTGCCATAATGTGACTTCAGATTCAAACAAATTAAATGTAAAAAACCCTTGATAAAAATCAGAGAAATGGACATGTGGACCAGGTATAGATGACATTAAGGACTTACTGTAAATGTTTTCATTGTGAGGATGGCATGGTCATTCTGGTGGCTGAATAATACCCCCCAAAGATACGCCCATAACCTAATCCAGATCCAAGAGTATGTTACCTTCCATGGCAAAAGGCACTGTGCTAATGTGATGAATTTAAGGACCTTGACATGGGGTGGTCGTTTTGGATGACATGGGTGGGCCAAAGGCAATTATCAGGATCTTTAAAAAAAGGGAGGCAGGAAGGTCAAAAGCAGAGAAATGTGATGTAGAGGCTGAAGTGATGCAGGGCTGCAAGCCAGCGAATGTACGAGGCAAATGCTGGAAAAGGCAAGGACGTTGGTTCACTCCTAGAAGCTCCAGAAGGAATATGGCCCTGGCTACACCTTGATTTCAGAGAAGGCAATGGCACTGCAGTACTCTTGCCTGGAAAATCCATGGGCGGAGGAGCCTGGTAGGCTGCAGTCCATGGGGTCGCTAAGAGTCGGACATGACTAAGCAACTTCACTTTCACTTTTCTCTTTCATGCATTGGAGAAGGAAATGGCAACCCACTCCAGTGTTCTTGCCTGGAGAATCCCAGGGACGGCAGAGCCTGGTGGGCTGCCGTCTATGGGGTCGCACAGAGTCGGACATGACTGAAACGACTTAGCAGCACACCTTGATTTTAGACCCATTCTGGATTCCTGACCTCCAGAACTATAAGATTATGGTGTGTATAGCTTTAAGTCACTAAGTTGGTGGTAGTTTGTTAAAATAGCAATAGGACATTTGAAAATATGTGTATATATTTATTGGTTTATTTTGGCTGTGCGGGCTCTTCGTTACTGCATGGGCTTTCTCTGGCTGTAGCGAGTGGGGGCTACTCTCCAGTGGCAGTGCGTGGGCTTCTCATTGCAGTGGCTTCTCTTACTGCAGAGCACAGGGCCTAGGACACACTGGCTTCAGCAGTTGCCGCACGTGGGCTGTAGAGCATGGGCTCAGTAGTTGTGCACGGGCTTATTTGCTCCAAGAAACGTGAGATCTCCCCAGACCAGCAATCAAACCCAGGTCCCCTGCATTGGCGGATAGATTCTTTACTACTGAACCACCAGGGAAGCCCAAAATAGGACATTAATACAGGTGTTTGTTTTTTTTTTTTAAGGCCTTGTCACTTAGAGATGTAATGAAGCATTTGAGGGTGGAATGACACAGGATTTACTTTAAATATCCCCCAAAGAAAAAAAAGTACATACGGTAGAAGCTAAAACAAAGTTGGGAAAAACGTTGATAATAGCTGAAGGGGAATGATGAGTTTGAGGAAGCTTGAAAAGTGAAAGTGAAAGGCATTCAGTCATGTCTGACTCTTTGTGACCCCAGGGACTATGTAGTCCATGGAATTTTCCAGGCCAGAATACTGGAGTGGGTAGCCTATCCCTTCTCCATCGGATCTTCCTGACCCAGGAATCGAACTGGGGTCTCCTGCATTGCAGGCAGATTCTTTACCAACTGAGCTATGAGGGAAGCCCTTGGCATACCATTATCTCTACTTTTATGCATGGCTGAATGTTTCTAGAACAAAATATTTCAAAATGTGTCAGAGTCTCCATGCAGAGGACCCAAGTTTCAGGTGTAGCCAACACATAGTTTTATATGAGAAAAGTGAAGTGAATAAAGCTGGAAAAAACCAAAAAACCCCCAAACATATTGTGTCAGTGGTGTGACCCTGGATTCTACCCCCAGACCCCTTCTGGGCTATGCTGTGCTGTGCTCCGTTGTGTCTGACTCTTTGTGACCCTGTTCACTGTAGCCTGCCAGGCTCCTCGTTCCATGGAATTTTCCAGGCAAGAATATTGGAATGGATTGCCATATCCTTCTCCAGGGATCTTCCCAACCTTGGGATCAAACCTGGGTCTCCAGCTTCTCCTGCATTGGTAGGCAGATTCTTCACCACTGAGTTACCTGCGAAGCTCTGAGCCTGTCAAAACCCTGGTGGTCTCATTTGCTTCCCAACTTTATATCTCAAGCCAGACCCTCCTGCAAGTTCCAGATGCACATTCAACTGCCAGCTTGCTTCACCCTTGGGGCCAATGAGCGTTCAGACTCAGCCTGTCCACAGAGCGACTGCCAGGATCTACTGTAATGTGAACAAAGCTAGGTGCATAACAGCGTTTGTAGCATGCTAGCTTTTAAGCCTAAGAGAGGGCGGCCAGATGTGAATACACGAAGTGAATACGCATGCATGTATCTACATTTATTTATGTATTTACGGAGAAGACAGGCATGGTCCCAGAAGTATTACTCTTAACTTACCTTACTCTCCCTCTCCCTTCTTCTGCTTACTTGGATCACCCCGGGGTGAACCTCCACCCACAGATTTTTGCTGCTGCTTTGTCTTTGGGGGACCATGTCTTTCCTGTCTTGGAAGATGGCACTCCCATCTCCCAAGTTGCTCAGGTCACAACCTTGAGGTCAAGGTCAAATGTTAACTTTTCTCTCACACCCCAGATCCAATTCATCAGCAAATTCTGTTAGCTCTGCCTTCTAAAAAATAAGAAAAAAGGAATCCACCTGCCAGTGCAGGAGACATAGGTTCTATCCCTGGTCCAGGAAGATTCCACATGCTGCCAGTGCAGAGCAACTAAGCCCATGCTCCATAACTACCACTCAATGGACATGAATTTGAGCAAACTCCAGGAGATAGTGAAGGATAGAGGAGGCTGTCGTGCTGTAGGCCTTAGGATTGCAAAGAGCTGGATGTGACTTAATGACTGAAGACACACACTGCCTTGTAAATACACATAAGCTGGGTTTCCATCTTCACTCTCTTGCTCCCCACAGTGTTATGATCCACAAGCTAGGTGGACTTCTTGGTGGGGCCCTGGAGGGTGTGCTCTGGCCCTCGGCCTTTTCTTCTTTTCTGGAGAAAGATTTGTTTGAAGATGAGTTTTCTTGCTCTGCAGGGTTGGCTCTGGGCTCCAGCGGTGAATAAAGCAATGACAATTTCTTCAGTCTACTTTTGCTTTGCCTTCCCCAGTGCAGTGTTAAGGACCAGCCAGGGCCAGTTTCCAAAAATTCCTTTGATTAGTTAGAAAAAGCCTTACACAATTTTACCAGAGGGACCCCAGAAATCAAATGCATAGTCAGCACAGGGATGTGCTGAACAGAAAGTTCAAATTCAGTGAATAGGGCGGTTTTGGTCAATTAACTAGTAATGGGACTTCAAGGCTTCTTCCCTCAGCTCAGTTGGTAAAGAATCTGCCTGCAATGCAGGAGACCCTGGGCCGATTCCTGGGTTGGGAAGATCTCCTGGAGGAGGGCTAGGCTACCCACTCCAGTATTCTTGGGCTTTCCTTGTGGCTCAGCTGGTAAAGAATCTGCTTTCAATGTGGGAGACCTGTTTTTGATCCCTGGGTTGGGAAGATCCCCTGGAGAAGTGAAAGGCTACCCGCTCTAGTATTTTGGCCTGGAAAATTTCACGGACTGTATAGTCCATGGAGTTGCAAAGAGTTGGACACAATTGAGTGACTTTCACTTTCAAGGGGTCTTCAAAGACTGTAATGTCTTTGCTGGTCCTGGGGGGCCCCCAGATGATCCACCCAAATGCAGGGACCTTGGGTGAGTCTAAGCTCTGGGGATGGGCAACTGGGTGAGGGGCGACTCCCAGGTCACCCTGGGCTGCTACTGGACAATTAGAGAATTTTGCTGTTGTAGTCTCTAAGGTTGGGCTGATTGAAAGTGATGCAAAGGTCCAGTGCGACTAAGGTTTCATTAAGATTCTTGCTATTGTCAATGAGTATTTTAAAGACATAATTTATTACACGGGGGACTCCTGAGAAATCACTCCCATGTTATTCTTATTGGTTGCTCTGTGTGTGTTCTAAAATGCAGATAACTTACCCTCAAGTTTATTTCTTTAATAAGTTCATATTGCCAAGCTTCTAAAGACCCAAGGGTCAGTAATGCTAGGCGCCATCCCTTCCTGGGTAAATCCCCTTCCACAAGAGACACAGCTGCTGTACTTATTACCTACCCTGGTAGGGAGATGCAATGTTGGGAAGGCTGCAAAGCCTTAGCTCTTTAAGAGGGAGAAGTTCCTAAGCAAAGGCTTTGGAGTCTGAATTGGGTCCTATTGTCTTAAACTGGGATCGTCCCAGGTGACACTTGCAGTAAAGAACCTGCCTGCAAATGCAGGGGACGCTGGAGATGCGGTTTGATCCCTGGGTCAGGAAGATCCCTTGGAGAAGAAATGGCAACCCGCTCCAGTATGCTTGTTGGGAAATCCCATGGACAGAGGAGCCTGGTGGGCTACAGTCCATGGGGTCGCAAAGAATCAGACACGATTGAGAACGCATGCGCAAAACACGTCTTAGACTGGGTTCCCTTGAAACACTGTAGCCATTGCCTGGGGAGTCTCTGGGGAGAGATGCCCAAGGCAGTTACGAGGGCAGGCCTGGGCACAAGAAGAAGACAAGTCCATCTCCTGCAACTGAGGCCCATCCTACCTGAAAACTCTGGTTGGTCCCAAATCAAGGCAAGAGGGCTGTGCCTTTGCACCCCCACATCACCAATGGGGGATGGTTACCTGCCATGAAGGGGGGATCTGGTCTATATTATCTACTACACCTGGCTGTCACTTGCTGACCCGCCTGCCACTGACACATTTATATCATCTGAGAAAGCTACTGAATCCCTCCAAGCCTCAGTTTGCTCATCTGTAAAATGGATTAAAAGATACCCTGTCTTAAGGATTAGAGATATAAAGCTCCTAGCACAGTGCTAGTGTGGCTAATAATATGTAAAATATGCACTGATTACCACAACTTAGTACAAAATATCTCAAATATTTTCACATAAATTACCTGCTGAAATGACAATATTTTGGATATACTGGATATATACTGATATATACTGGATATACTGGATTAAATAAGATGTATTAGTCTAAGAGTCACACACGAATGAGTGACTGAGGTAACTGATAGGTCAAATTAATCCCACCATTTCTTTAAAATTTTTTAAATTAAATTGATTAATTGATTTATTTTTCACTGTGCTGAGTCTTCATTACTGCAGGTGGGCTTTCTCTGTAGCCAGTGGGGGTTACTCTCTAGTTGCAAGAAGTGTGCAGGCTTCTCTTGTTGTGGAGCATAAGCTCTAGGTGCCCAGGCCAGGAGTTTTCGAACATGGGCTTTAGTTGCCCCACAGCATGTGGAATCCTCCTGGACTGGGGACCAAACCCATGTTCCCTGCATTGGCAGGTGGGTCTTTACACATTGGGCCACCAGGGAAGTCCTCTTTTTACTTTTTATAATGGTAGCTACTAGAGAATTAAAATTACATATGGGAGGCTCATTAGATTAATACCCTCTATTTATACTTAAGTAGGAAAGACTATAGTTCAGCTCCTAGACAATGTCCTTGGCAATTCCATCATTTCATCAGTGACATACTAGTTAACAAATCATCTGGTGTTGGCTGGAGATAAAGAGAGCCAATGAGCTTTTGATGAGTCTTTTATTATTTTTTGAAATGAATTAATTTTATTTAATTACATTAATTTTAAGGCGAAAAAAATTATACCAACATTGGTCTTTCACAGTAATGAGTAATAACATCATGTTATTATTGGGAAATTAGAACTGACATATACACACTACTATGTTTAAAATAGATAACTAATAATGACCTACTGTTTAGCACAAGGAATTTGACTCAATACTTCATAATGGGAAAAGCATCTAAAAAATAGAGTGGGTATATGTGTATGAATAACTGATTCACTTAGGTGTACACCTGAAACTAACCCAACAGTGTAAATCAACCATACTCCAATACAATTTTTTAAAAAACCATTACCCCCAAACTGGGTTCAACTCTTGGTGAGTGTTGAGCCAAAAGACACAGCCAAGCCAAAGACTGGGAGGTGGGAGGGCTTATTACTTGTAGCAGGTAAAGGAGGACACGGAGCATCCTTCCCAAAGCGTTGTCTCTGATGAGTCTTTTGAGTGTAGATTCTAACTATCTCTGGAATTTTTGTGTTTCTAACTTAGCTGAACTGGTTGCCTGTAATTCACATGTTACAGATAGATTATGCTGAAGGATTTTAAGGTAGATTGCAGGGCACTTCCCTGGTGGCTCAGACAGTAAAGAAACTGCCAGCTGTGCAGGAGACTCTGGATCAATCCCTGGGTCGGGAAGATCCCCTAGAGAAGGGAATGGTTACCCTCTCCAGTATTTTTGCCTGGAGAATTCCATGGACAGGAGCCTGCTGGGCTGTGGTCCATGGGGTCACAAAGAGTTGGACATGACTGAGCGACTAACACTTTTACTTTCCCCAGTGGTCCAGTGGCTAAGACTCTGCACTCCCAATGCAGAGGGCCTGGATTCGATCTCTGGTCAGGGAACTAGATCCCACACACTGCAAAGAAAGATCCAGAATTCAGAAACGGAGACTCAGCATTCCCTTGTGGCTCAGACGGTAAAGAATCCACCTGCAATGCAGGAGACCTGGCTGAGATTCCTGGGTCAGGAAGATCCCCTGGAGGAGGAAATGGCAACCTGCTCCAGTATTCTTGCCTGGGAAATGCCACTGACAAAGGAGCCTGGGGTTGCAAAGAGTGGGACATGACTGAGCAACTGACACACAACAACACAGCAAGACCCGGGGCAGTCAAATAAATAAAAAAATAGGTTACAAGCATTATCCCCACTTTTCAAGCCCTTTGCTCTTGAGACCATGGTGTTATAGCTCCAACTGAGTCTGACAAATATGTTTGTAATCACATTCAGAACATTCTGTTTAAGGAAACAGGAAATTAAATGCTCAGTTTTGGAAAGCATTTCATCCAAAATGTTTAACACATTTATCCTGGGAGCTTAAAGGAATCTTGCATTTCTGCCACGCAGCTCCTGCTCCACTGATGTTAGAACCGAGACTATTTCATTGTACAGAGCACCTAACACGCCTTCCCACTGTTTTCTCCTTATAAAGAAAACATGACGAATTAGTGACCTGGAAGATCTGAATAAAAATCGCATAAGGAAATCATTGTTGAGACAGTTCTTTTCAGCTTAATTAATTCACTTTGGCTGTCCAAATTCATTCTAGGTCTGCAGGCAATTTTCAAGTAAACTGTTACAACAAAGTTCATACCAAAGATCTGGGACAAGGATGGGTGTTTGCTGAGCTGTCAGCTCAAGCTAAACAAATGCCAATAGAGAATCCTTAGGCAAATTAACTTCCCCCTGAATGGGTTCTTTTATGTCATCCATCTGCATTCATTCTCATGGGTACTTTCAGATGGGGCTAGCAAGTTAGATAAACACGAATGATGGAAAATTGTTTTGTTTTTTTTTTTAAAATCAATGGGTCAGTTTAAGAAAAGTTGATCCTGGTCTAAATAAGATTCTTTCTTTTTCTATCTATTTCAAGAACTCTAAAAATTTATTTCAATTTCCTCTCTCAATTTGCAAGGCATCTGAATATTTTTTGTTCTTCAGAATGTTAAATGGAGAGTGAGTGATAAATTGGGAGTTTGGGGTTGACACATACACATTACTATATATAAAATAGATAACCAATAAGGACCTGTTGTATGGCACAGGGAAATCTACTCAATACTCTGAAATGGCTTATATGGGAAAATAATCTTAAAAAGAGTGGATATATGTATTTGTATGATAGATTCACTTTGCTGTACACCTGAAACTAACAGAATATTGTAAATCAGTTCTACTCCATTAAAAATGTTATAAAAAGTTCCATATGATTTAGCAATTCCACTCCTAAAGTATATACCCAAAAGAACTGAAATCAAGTACTCAAGCAAATACTTCAACACAAATGTTCAAAACAGTACCATTGTTGTTTGGTTGTCAGGTCGAGTCCGACTCTTTGTGACCCCATGGACTATAGCCTATCAGGCTCCTCTGTGCATGGGATTTCCCAGGCAGGAACACTGGAGTGGGCTGCCACTTCCTTCTCTAGGGGAATCTTCCCGACCCAAGAATCCAACCCACATCTCCTGCGTTGGCAAGCGGATTCTTTATTGCTGAGCCTCCAGGGAAGCCCAGCAGCACCATTAATAACAGGCAAATGGTAGAAAGACCAGAAATGTCCATCAACAGATAAATGGATAAATAAAATGGACTATGACTCACGGATAAAAAGAAATGGAATACAATGCTACAAATGGATGGACCTCAAAAAAGTGTGCTAAGTGAAAGAAGCCAGACATAAAAGTCACTTACAGTATGACTCCATTTATATGAAATATCCAGAATGGGTAAATCCACATAGAAACAGAAAGCAGAGTGGTGGTTGCAGAGGCTGGAGAAAGGATGGAACGGGGAGCGACACAGATAGGAGTTTCTATGGGGGTTATAAAGATATTTGGGACTAGACCAAGGTGGAGGATTATACATCACTGTGAACAGACTACATGCCACTGAACGGTATTCTTTAAACAGACTAATTTATGTTATGCAAATTACACCTCAATTTTAAAAAATCTGTCACCTTTTCTGTAACCACATATTTGACTGTCTGGGAAATGGAATTTTCTGAAAGTCTAAACCACCTTTTCTGAGCATCAGTCATTAATAGGTCTTCTGGTCCAACCTGGACTCTTAGACATCATAGTAGCGAGACACAAACTCATCCCTCTTTCATTGTGGGACCTTTAATCCCTCCACTGCTCAGCTGTTTGCAGTCACCCTGGCTCTTGTATGAAGCTTTTAAAATTCTGCACAGTGTTTTTTTGACCACTGGGTGTCATGAGCGCACAACATATGCTTCAGCTAGAAAAACTGCATGCCTAGGGGAATACGGCTTCATCCACGACGGCAGCAGTTCTCTGGATGGCCATGGAGAGGGCACCAGTAAAGTAATCAGGTTATGAGCTCTTGAAAATCTGTTTGTGCAAGCACGACTGAGAAGCAAACAAAATACAGGCGATTGAAGATAAGCAAAAACACAGCACTGGCTTCCTCTTTGTTTTTTTTCCAGCATATTTCAGTGGATTAGCTGTTATGGGAGGAAGATCAAAGTCTAACATAAAATACTCTTAGGGCCACTTCTCAAGTATTTTGATCAAGAAAGATGAGTGACCTGAAACTGTCTGGCCTCAGATGGTACAGGGCTCTGCTCAACCAGCAAATTAACATGAGGATAAGTAGATGCCAGTTGTCACTATCTTATTCCCAGGTGACACAATGGTAAAGAATCCACCTGCCGATGCAGGAGACGCGAGTTCAGTTCCTTGGGAAGATCCCCTGGAGTAGGAAATGGAAACCTACTTCAGTATTCTTGCCTGAAAAATTCCATGGACAGAGGAGCCTGGTAGGCTACAGTCCATAGGGTCATAAAGAGCCTGATACAACTGAGTATGCTTTCACATAGGTCTTTTAATTTCACTAGAGAGTAACTTGTAAATTGTCCCGAATACAGTTAATCCTACTTCAGAATCATATGATTATGGAATTTTGGGCTATGTCCAGTCTTGGAACCAGTATTTCCTTACTGATAAATGTACTCCTGATGCCCTCTCTAAGCTGGGGCAGCTGAGAGAGGCCTGAATGTGCAAATCAGCCCCTTTAGTTATTCCTCTTGGCTATGGGAAATCGCCTGTGTTAATGACATCATTAACATTCTTTTAATTAGGAAGAAAGGTCAATGAACAAAGGAGGAAATAAACTGGGGCTCCAGAGAAGTTAAATCTAATAATTCCGAGGACACCAGGGTCATTTATCCCCTCAGTAGGTCTGTCTGCAAGTTACAAGGATTTTAATGGTTTGTGAAAACCTATTCATGTTCACGAAGGTGGAACTGTTGAGATGTGGGCTTAGAGAAATTGGAGCCAAGGCATTGGGAAGAAAAGAAACTATCCACAAATTTAGATAAGACTTCTCAAAATATATTGTTTTATTTCTACGAGATAATCAACAATAGACACGTTAAAGCAGCAGCCTAACATCTGAGCAAACCCAGGAGTGAAGAGGAAGATGCTTTGACTTTGAGAATTCACCCTAATTCTCCCCATTCTTAACACTAATGATTTCCAGCATGGAAAAAAGAGCAGACTCGGAATGTAAAAAGAAGATTTGGTCATTCTTCAGAACTATTGTACAGGAAGAAATATAAGTGGGTATTTTGGGATGAGTGGTCAGAGAAAGCCTCTCTTAAGAGATGGACCTTGAGCAGTGACCTGAATGGGATGAAGGAGGACCCATGTGAGCATCTGGAGGAAGAGCATGTCAGGCGGGGGAACAGCAGGAGCAAAGGCCCTGCTGGTGAGAGCTCATTTGGTAGGTTTAAGGAACAGCAAGAGGCGGATGGAGTGATAGGAGGTGATGTTGCAGAGAGAGCAGGGCAGATGGTGTAGGGCCTGGAAGTCATGGTGAGTACTCAGTGGTACCCTGAGGGAAATGGGAGCCATTGGGTAGTTTTAAGCAAGGACCGCTGGGAGATGGCTTGTGCTTTAGAAGGATCTCTGGGGCCACTAGGAGAATAGACTTCAGAGACCAGAGTAGAAACAGGAGACCAGGTGGAGGCCACTGCAGGTGTGCAAGCAAGGGAGCTGGTGGCTTAGATCAGGCTGGTGATGGATCAGTGTCTGGTAATGGATTGAGTGTAGGTGACCCTCACATTTCTTCCTACCTTTGAGTTGCCATCCTGGTAGGCCTCCTTTGCCATTTCCATTCTCTGCTTCTTTCCCTGAAAGCTGTATGCAGGTAATTCCATGTGCCCTTTTGGAAAAAGAAAACACCACCACTATTTTTTAGATTGGTGCTAGTGTAAGTAGCCACATTACTCTCTTGCATGTGTATTTTAAAAGGTTTTTGTTTGTTTGTTTTTTAAATTAACACCAAAAGTCAAAGCATTATAATTTATAAACTTAAATAATATGTCTTGTATCTTATTAGCTTAGTAGTTGGAACCACTTAGTCTTTAGGTGCAAATGTTGTTAGAGGACCATTGGTCTTCTAAAACCATTGTTGTTAGAGGACCAAGATAAAGTGTTTTATGGGTTATGAGACTGTACGTTTTTAAAAATAGCAATATGCAATGAAGAGATGAATTCATTCATGATCATACTGAATGGCATGTGGGATCTTAGTTCCCCAACCAGAGGGATCTGACCTATGCTCCCTGAAGTGGAAGTACAGAATTTCAACCACTGGACTGCCATGGAAGTCCTCCCAAAATCTTACTTATTTTTAGTGTTTGTTTCCCCTGATCCGAATGTAAGCTCTGTGAAAGCACAGCTTAGAAAAGTGACAGAAATATTGTATATTTGTGAATGTATCACGTTTTTATATACAAGTGACAGGCCACTCCCCCAACCCCCACAACTGCAAGAGATTCACAAAAAGGGATATTTTGGGGATAACAAACAGTGTGGAGGCAGTATCTGATATTGCTTCAGCTTCTCCCTGAAACCAGTGAGGACCCAACCTTCTGCTCATTCGACTTGGCCATCATTAGCACCCTGGCTTTTTGTCTTCATGGTCACAAGATAGCTGCTGCAGCTCCACGCATCTCACCTGATTTTAGAAAGGGGAAGAAACAATGTTGGCAAGCTCTCCTCTCATCTGTTTTTATAACAAAGGTAAAGATTTCCCCGAAATGTCCCCACTTGACTAACTTTTATGTCTCAGTGAAAGTCATGACTACTATTAGATGCAAGAGAGACAGAGAATTGGGCAATGTAAAGGAGTTACTTAGCCAGCAAGCATCCTTCCAGAGTAGAGTGAATGAACTGAAAGAGAGTCATCAGCAAAAGATGATACTCATCTAAGGGACCCCCAAAGCCCTATGGATATAGATTGAAAACTAGGAAAGTCTCAGAGAACCTTCATTCATTCATTCATCCCTGTTTTCTTTAGATTTTTTCTATCCAAGTTCACAAGTGACACTAGATTTTAATTTTTCTTTTACACATTGTCCTTGTTAGATTTTGGTGCCAAAGCTATTCTACCCTTATAAAATGGGCTGGAGAGAGTTCTCGATTTTTAGCAAGCTTTTTTTTTTCTGTGAAAGGCCAGATAGTAAACATTAGAGAGTAAATATTTGGCTTTGCAGAGTCTACAATGTCTGTCCTAACGTCTCAACACAGCTGTTATGGTGTGAAAGGAACCACAGACAATACGTAAAACAGTAGGCCTGGCCAAGTTTGGCCCACAAGCTGTGGTTTACCTGTCCCTATTCTAGGCTATGTTTTGTGTATGTTTAGATTTATTTTTTCAAATGTTTGGAAAAACTCTCCTGTAATACCTCATGGGCCTGTTTTTGATTTGGAAAATATTTTTAAATTGTGGATTCAATTTCTTCAGTAATTATAGGACTATTCTGGTTGTCTCTTATGCAGAGACATTACCTTACATTGTATTTTTGAAGAAATTTGTCCATTTGATCTGTGTTTTCAAATGAACTGACAAAGAAGCTTTCATTATTAACTCTTTCTTTTATTATGGCAAAATACAAACAGAATAAGCATATTCATTCTAGTCATAAAACTTAAAATTTTAAAAATCGTGGCAAAATATATATAACATAAAATTTACTGTCTTAATCATTTTTCACTACTAACACATAGTTCAGTAGTGTTAAATACATCTACATGGTCATGTGACAATTTCCAGAACCCTTTCCCTCTTGCAATCTTGAACATTTTAGCCTTAAAATTTTTTTTTCTTTTTGACTGTGCCACATAGCATGTGGGATCTAGGTCTCTGACCAGGGATTGAACCTGCACTCCCTGCATTGGAAACTCAGACTCTTAACCACTGGACCTCCAGGGAAATCCCCATTTTAGCCATTTTTAAGTGTTTGATTTGGTGGCACTAAGTACATTCACAACGTTGAGAAACCGTCAGCACTATTCATATCCAGAACTTTCTCAACATCCCAGTTAGAAACTGTACCAATTGAACAAAACCTCCCCAGCCCCCTCTCCCCCTAGACTCTGGTAACCTCTATTCTACATTCAGTCTCTATGAACTTGCCTGTCCCAGGAACCTCATGTAAGTGGAGTCATATAATACCGGTTCTTTTGTGTCTGGCATATTTCACTTAGTGCAGTCTTTTCAAGGCTCATCATTGCTATAGCATGTATCAGAATTTCATTTCTAGCTAAGGTTACAGTGGCAATCATTTTCCAGTATTAACAAATTAACATATTGTTTACCTTAAACTTGCATTAAATGTCAACTATAACTTTGATAAAGCTGAGAAAAAATTTTTGAAAAGATCTCATTCCTTTTTAGGGCTGAATAATATTCTATAGATATGGGTCTACCACATTTTGTTTACCCACTCCTCTGTCAACGGGCATTTGGGTTGTTTGCACCTTTTGCTGATTGTAAAGAATTACTGTTGTGTACGTCGCTGAGTCGGACATGACGAGTGACTTCACTTTCACTTTTCACTTTCATGCATTGGAGAAGGAAATGGCAACCCACTGGTGTTCTTGCCTGGAGAATCCCAGGGACGGGGGATCCTGGTGGGCTGCTGTCTATGGGGTCGCACAGAGTTGGACACGACTGCAGTGACTTAGCAGCAGCAGCAGCACCACACAGGTGTGCAGGTGACTGTGCTTTCAATTTTGGGGGGGTTTACACTGAGAAATGGAGTTGCTGGCTCCTATGGTAATTCTAAGTTTGATCTTTTGGGAAATTGCCAAACTGTTTTCCTTTATTATGGACATGTAAATACTAATTTGTTTTTGGCTGCGCTGGGTCTTTGTTGCTGTGCACAGGCTTTCTCTAGTTGAGGTGAGCAGGGACTCCTCTTCATTGTGGCGCATGGGCTTCTCATTGCAATGGCTTCTTTTGTTGCGGAGCATGGGCAGTAAGGCATGCAGGCTTCAGAAGTTCCAGCATGCCGGCTCAGATGCTGTGGTGTACAGGCTTAGTTGCTCCTTGGCATGTGGAATCTTCTCAGACCAGGGGTAGAACCCATGTGCCCTGCACTGGCAGGTGATTTCTTATTCACTGGACTGTAGGGAAGTCCCTACTATGGACATTTTAATTGAAGGTTTTCGTATTGAATATTGCACAAATCTTAAGTGTACACTTTACTAAATCACGTCACATCAACACCCCTGGGTAAACTGTCACTAGTTCAAGATCATGAGCAGCTCTCCAGAAGACCCATGTTCACTTCCATTCACTTCTCACACTATTGGTTAGTTTTGCCCATTTTGGAACTTTATAAATATAAAATAATATTTTATTTATTCTTTTGTGATAGACTTCATTCAGCATATTGTGAGGTTCATTCATGTTGTTCCCTGGAGCAGTAGCTAATTCATTCTGTTGTGTAAATATACCACCATTTACTTATTCGTTCTTCTGTTTTTTCAAATAATATTTTTATTTTGAAATTAATTTTTAATATTTGTTTATTTGGCTGTGCCAGATCCCAGATGTGGCACGCACGATCTTTGAACTTTGTTGTGGCATGCAGGACCTTTAATTGCGGCATCTGTAGTTCCCTGGTAGCTCAGCTGGCAAAGAATCTGCCTGCAGGAGACCCAGGTTCAATTCTCAGGTCGGGAAGATCCTCTGGAGAAGGGATAGGTTTTGGGGCTTCCCTGGTGGCTCAGCTGGTAAAGAATCTGCCTGCTATGTGGGAGTCCTGGGTTCGATCCCTGTGTTGGGCAGGTCCCCTTGGAGAAGGGAAAGGCTACCCAATCTAGTATTCTGGCCTGGAGAATTCCATGGACTATACAGTCTCAAAGAGTCAGACATGATGCAAAGAGCTGGACATGTCGCAAAGAGTCCGACACAACTGAGGGACTTTCACTCATGCCATTATACTTTTAAAAAGTAAACTTATTTTAGAATAGTTTTAGTTAAAAAAAGTTACAAAGATGATGTAGACAGTTCTTATAGCGTAAGCACTTTTTAAATTAAAAAAAAAATTAGTTTCCTAATTTTCTGTTGTTGTTACATAAAAATACAATTGCATCTAGGCTTTCCTTGTGGCTCAGATGGTAAAGAATCTGCCTGCAATGCAGGAGACTCAGGTTTGAGCCCTGGGTCGGGAAGATCCCCTGGAGAAGGAAATGGCCACCCACTTCAGTATTCTTTTCTGGAGAACCACTTGGACAGAAGAGCCTGGAGGGCTACGGTCCATACGGTTACAAAGAGTTGAACAGAACTGAGCAACTAACACTTTCACTTTCATATTGACTTTGTATATATTAACTTTATATATTTGGTTATTAATTGTAATAATTTATCTATTGATCATTTTGGATGTTTTACCTATCCAGTTATATAATCTGTAAATGATACTGTTTTACTTCTTCTTTCCAAATCCCTAAAAGTTTCCCCCTGTATTGAACTTGCCTGGACTCTCAGGGAAAAATAAGCTGTGGTAGCAAGTGTCCTACTCTTTCTCAGACTCATGGGAAAATGTCCAGTATTTCTTCTTTAAGTATGATGTTTGCTATAGAATCTTTTTTTTGTAGACATTCTTTATCTACAGTTTAGATTGGGAAAATCCACACCTTACCCTCAGTTTTTTTTTTTTTAAGTGAATTTTGATTTTTATCTTTTGGATGAATTTTATCAGTTGATATTTCTCCATATGTTGAAATGCTTTTGGTATCTTTTTCTCCTTAATTTTTGTTACATTAGTTTTCAAATGTTAAGCCAACCTTGCATTTCTGGGACAAAACCAACCTCTGATGATATATTATCCCATTTATATAACTCTGCCTTAATGATCTCTGATGCTTTTAGAGAGTCTAAAAAAAAAAAAAAAAGTAATTTTTCCTACATTTCTAGTTACCTTAGTGGAAGTATTGATAAAATAAGCTAGATTTCTTTTGCTGAAGATTTTTAATTTCAGTGTATTGTTCTGTCCTCCTTTTCATTTTAAAATCAATACGGCGGAGGTTTGTGTGGACACAAAGCAAAGGAATCTGTATCCAGTGCAGAGGCTTCCCATGCATGACTCAGGCCAAAAGCTGACTGTTCCTTCTACACAACACAAAGGTGTTGATCCACCCACACCTGGCAGATTGACTACATTGAGTCTTTGACCCCTCTCCTCTCTGCTATTAACATTTTTTTCAGGCTGCTGGGTTGCTGTTCCAGTCCAACCAGCTGACTCTGGTCCTACTATTATGGCCATTAAAAGTTCAATGAAGTGCCTAGCAATTGTGTTGTTGTTGTTTACTTGATAAGTCTTGTCCCACTCTTTGCAACCCTGTGGACTGTAGCACACCAGATTCCTCTATTCATGGGATTTGCCATGCAAGAATACTAGAGTGGGTTGCTGTTTCCTTTTAAAAAAAAATTATTTATTTTTAATTGAAAGATAACTGCCTTACAGTATTGTATTGGTTTATGCCAAATATCAACATGAATCAGTCATAGGAATACATATGTCCCTTCCCTCTTAAGCCTCCCTCCCACCTCCCTCCCTATCCCACCCCTCTAGGTTGTTACAGAACCCTGGTTTGAATTCCCTGAGTCATACAGTAAATTCCCATTGGCTATCTATTTTACATATGGTAATGTATGTTTCCATGTTACTCTCCTCCATACATCCCACCCTCTCCTTCCTCCCCCTCACTGTGTCCATGAGTCTGCTCTCATGTGAAAGTGTTAGCTGCTCAGTCATTTCCGATTCTTTGCAGCCCCATGGACTATAGCCTGCTAGGTCCATGGAATTCTCCAGTCAAGAATACTGGAGTGGGTTGCCATTCCCTTCTCTAGAGGATCTTTTTGACCCAGGGATCGAACCCAGGTTTCCTGCATTGCAGGCAGAATCTTTACCATCTGAGCCACCAGGTAAGCCATGTGTCTCCATTGCTGTCCTGCAAATGATGCCATCAGTACAATCTTTCTAGATTCCATATATGTGCATTAGTATGTGATATTTGTTTTTCTCTTTCTGACTTATTTCACTCTGTGTAATAGGCTCTAGGTTCATCCACCTCATTAGAACTGATTCAAATGCATTCATTTTTATGGCTGAGTAATATTCCATCGTATATATGTACCACATATATACATTCTTTATCTACTCATGTGCCTATGGAAATCTAGGTTACTTCCATGTCCTAGCTATTGTAAATAGTGCTGCAAGGAGCATTGAGGTACATGTGTCTTTTTCAGTTTTGGTTTCCTCAGGGTATATGTCTAGTAGCGGGATTGCTGGGTCATATGGTGATTTTATTCCTAGTTTTTAAAGGAATTTCCATACTGTCTTCAATAGTGGCTGTATCAATTTGCATTCCCACCAATAGTGCAGGAGGGTTCCCTTTTCTCCACACCCTCTCTAGCCTTTATTGTTTGTAGACTTTTTAATGATTGCCATTCTGACTGGTGTTAGGTGATATCTCATCGTAGTTTTGATTTGCATTTCTCTAATAATGAGCCATGTTGAGCATCTTTTCATGTGTTTATTAGCCATCTCTTGGGAGAAATGTCTGTTTAGGTCTTTTTCTCATTTTTTGATTTGGTTGTTTGTTTTTCTGGCATTGACTTGTATGAGCTGCTTGTATATTTTGGAGCTGTAAAGAATTTGCCTGCAATGCAGGAGCTGCAGGAGACGGGTTCAGTCTCTGGGTTGGGAAGATCCTCTGGAGGAGGACATGGCAACAAACTCCAGTATTCTTGCCGGAGAATTCCTTGGACAGAAGAGCCTGAAGGTCTACAGTCCATACGGTCATAAAGAGTTGGACACAACTGAAGCAACTTAGCATGCATGCATGCAATCCTTTGTCAATTCTTTCATTTCCTATTATTTTCTTCCATTCTGAAGGTTGTCTTTGCACCTTGTTTATAGTTTCCTTTGCTGTGCAAAAGCTTTTAAGTTTAATTGTCCCACTTGTTTATTTTTGTCTTCATTTCCATTACTCTAGGAGGTGGGTCATAGAGGATCTTGCTGTGATTTATATCATAGAGTGTTTTGCTTATGTTTTCCTCTAAGAGTTTTATAGTTTTTGATCTTACATTAAGGTCTTTAATTTGTTTTGAGTTTATCTTTGTGTATGGTATTAGGAAGTGTTCTAATTTTTTTTATACCTAGCCATCCAGTTTTCCCAGTACCACTTATTAAAGACTCTATCTTTGCCCCATTGTATATTCTTGCCTCCTTTGTCAAAAATAAGGTACTCATAGGTGCGTGGGTTTATTTCTGGGCTTTCTATCTTGTTCCATTGGTCTATATTTATGTTTTTGTGACAGAACCTTACTGTCTTGATTACTGTAGCTTTGTAGTATAGTCTGAAGTCAGGAGGGTTGATTTCTCCAGCTCCATTCTGCTTTCTTAAGATTGCTTTGGCTATTTGGAATCTTTTGTGTTTCTGTATAAATTGTGAGGTATTTGTTCTAGTTCTATAAAAAGTGCCATTGGTAATTCGATCGGGATGCATTGAATTTGATAGAGATTGCATTTGATAGTATAGGCATTTTCACAATATTGATTCTTTGAATCCAAGACATGGAATATCTCTCCATCTGTTTATATTTTTTTTTATTTCTTTCATCAGTGTCTTATAATTTTCTGTGTACAGTTCTTTTGTCTCCTTATGTAGGTTTATTCTTAGATATTTTATTCTCTATTCACTGTTGCAATGGTGAGTGGGAGTGATTCCTTAATTTCTCTTTCTGATTTTCCATTGTTATTTTATAAGAATGCAAGTCATTTCTATGTATTGATTTTGTATCCTGTGACTTTGCTAAATTCACTGCTAAGCTCTAGTAATTTTTTGATAGTATCTTTATGGTTTTCTATATATGTTATCATGTTTTCTGCAAACAGTAAGAGTTTTACCTCTTCTTTTTCAATCTGAATTCCTTTTATTTCTTTTTCTTCTCTGATTGCCATAGCCAGGACTTCTAAAACTATGTTGAATAACAGTGGTGATAGTGGGCACCCTTGTCCTTTTCTTGATCTTAGAGGGAATGCTTTCAGTTTTTCATAATTCAGAATAATGCTTGCTGTGGGTTTATCAGATATGGCCTATATAGCCATATGTTGAGGTAGGTCCATTCTATGCCCATTTTTTTGTCAAAGGCTTTTTCTGCATCTATTGAGATTATCATATATTTTTTTATCTTTCAGTTTGTTAATATGTGTGTCACATTGATTGATTTGCTTATATTGAAGAATCCTTGCATCCCTGGGATAAACCCAACTTGATCATGGTGTATGATCATTTTAATGTGCTGTTGAAATCCATTTGCTAGAATTTTACGGAGGATTTTTGCATATATGTTCATCAGTAATATTGGCCTGTAATTTTCTTTTTTGTGTGTTGTCTTCACCTGCTTTGGTATCGATAGTGTGTCACGGTCTTTGTAGACTGAGACCTGTGGACTGGAGTTGAGGAGAAGAGGGATGCAGGGGACCCAAGTCTCAAGTGAAACAAGGGTGCTTTATTGGTAGAAACGCGTATTTATATATCTTCATACAAGGCAGCTTTAGGCAATTAAAAAAAAAAACTGAGCAGAAACAAAACCAAACAAATAACAATCTTCAAAGGGCCAGAAAGCATGCCATATCCTGAGTAAGAGGGGCATAACTGAATAGATTACTTTTAAGTAAGGTCACTGAAGGGATTCACTGAAGGGAGTCACTGAAGGGAGTCACTGAAGGGAGTCACTGAAAGGAATCCAAACAGGTGCCCTTTCTCATGATCTCAGTCCTAAAAACTGCACGCAGCTCTGCTCATTCCTATTTTCCACAAACTGATAAGAAATGGAGAATCCTTGAGAAATGGCACACAAAAGAAAAGAATAACATATTGGATCCCTTAAAGCTGAACGTCCCCTGACAATAGTGGCCTCGTAGAATGAGTTTGGAGAGTTTTTTCCTCTGCAATTTTTTGAAAGAATTTTAAAAGGATAGGCATTAACTATTCTCTAAATGTTTGATAGAATTCACCTCTGAAGCCCTTTGGCCCTGGGCTTTTGTTTTCTAGGAGATTTGTGATCACAGTTTTGATTTTACTGCTTGTAATTGGCTCATTCATAATTTCTTTTTTTTCCTGGTTCAGTCTTCGAAGATTGAGCTTTTCTAAAAATCTCTCCATTTCTTCCATGTTGTGAAAAGACAGGAAGTGAAAAGCAAAGGAGAAAAGGAAAGATATACCCATTTGAATGCAGAGGTCCAAAGAATAGCAAGGAGAGATAAGAAAGGCTTCCTCAGCAATCAATACAAGGGAATAGAGGAAAATAATAGAATGGGAAAGACTAGAGATCTCTTCAAGAAAATTAGAGATACCAAGGGAACATTTCATGCAAAGATAGGCTCAATAAAGGACAGAAATGGTCTGGACCTAACAGAAGCAGAAGATATTAAGAAGAGGTACCAAGAATACACAGAAGAACTGTACAAAAAAGATCTTCGCGACCAAGATAATCACGATGGTGTGATCACTCACCTAGAGCCAGACATCCTGGAATGTGAAGTCAAGTGGGCCTTAGGAAGCATCACTATGAACAAAGCTAGTGGAGGTGATGGAATTCCAGTTGAGCTATTTCAAACTCTGAAAGAGGACGCTGTGAGAGTGCTGCACTCAATATGCCAGCAAATTTGGAAAACTCAGCAGTGGCCACAGGACTGGAAAAGGTCAGTTTTCATTCCAATCCCAAAGAAAGGCAATGCCAAAGAATGCTCAAACCACCGCACAATTGCACTCATCTCACATGCTAGTAAAGTAATGCTTAAAATTCTCCAAGCCAGGCTTCAGCAATACGTGAACCATGAACTTCCAGATGTTCAAGCTGGTTTTAGAAAAGGCAGAAGAACCAGAGGTCAAATTGCCAACATCTGCTGGATCATCGGGAAAGCAAGTGAGTTCCAGGAAACATCTATTTCTGCTTTATTGACTATGCCAAAGCCTTTGACTGTGTGGATCACAATAAACTCTGGAAGATTCTGAAAGAGATGGGAATACAGACCACCTGACCTGCCTCTTGAGAAATCTGTATGCAGGTCAGGAAGCAACAGTTAGAACTGGACATGAAACAACAGACTGGTTTCAAATAGGAAAAGGAGTACATCAAGGCTGTATATTGTCACCCTGCTTATTTAACTTATATGCAGAGTTCATGAGAAACACTGGGCTGGAGGAAGCACAAGCTGGAATCAAGATTTCCAGGAGAAATATCAATAACCTCAGATATGCAGATGACACCACCCTTATGGCAGAAAGTGAAGAAGAACTAAAGAGCCTCTTGATGAAAGTGAAAGAGGAGAGTGAAAAAGTGGGCTTAAAGATCAACATTCAGAAAACGAAGATCATGGCATCTGGTCCCATCACTTCATGGCAAATAGATGGGGAAACAGTGGAAACAATGGCTGACTTTATTTTTCTGGGCTCCAAAATCACTGCAGATGGTGATTGCAGTGATGAAATATAAAGACGCTTACTCCTTGGACGGAAAGTTATGACCAACCTAGACAGTATATTAAAAAACAAAGACATTGTTTTGCCAGCAAAGGTCCATCTAGTCAAGGCTATGGTTTTCCAGTGGTCATGTATGGATATAAGAGTTGGACTATAAAGAAAGCTGAGCACTGAAGAATTGATGCTTTTGAACTGTGGTGTTGGAGAAGACTCTTGAGAGTCCCTTGGACTGCAAGGAGATCCAACCAGTCCATCCTAAAAGAGATCAGTCCTGGGTGATCACTGGAAGGACTGATGTTGAAGCTGAAACTCCAATACTTTGGCCACCTGACGCAAAGAGCTGACTTATTGGAAAAGACCCTGATGCTGGGAAAGATTGAGGGCAGGAGGAGAAGGGGATGACAGAGGATGAGATGGTTGGATGGCATCATCGACTCGATGGACATGGGTTTGGGTGGACTCTGGGAGTTGGTGATGGACAGGGAGGCCTGGCATGCTGCAGTTCATGGGGTCACAAAGAGTTGGACACGACTGAGCGACTGAATTGCACTGAACTATCCGTTTTATTGACATATAGTTGCTTGTAATAGTCTCTTATGATCATTTGAATTTCTGCATTGTCTGTCGCAACCTGTCCTTTTTCAATTCTTATTTTGTTGATTTGACTCTTCTCTTTTTTTCTTGATGAATCTGGTTAAAATTTGTCAACTTTGCTTGTCTTCTCAAAGAACAAGCTTTTAGTTTTATTGATCTTTTCTATTGTTTTCTTTGTTTTTCATCTATTTCTGCTCTGATCTTTATGATTTCTTTCCTTCTAATTTTGTTATTCTTCTTTTCCCAGTTGTTTTAGGTGCACAGTTAGGCTGCCTGTTCAATGTTTTTCTTGTTTCTTGAGGTAAGATTGTATTGCTATTAACTTTCCTCTTAAACTTAGGCAGAGAACTGCTTTTGCCACACCCCATAGGTTTTGAGTTGTTGTGTTTTCATTGTTAATTGTTTCTAGGAATTTTTTATTTCCCTTTTGATTTCTTCAGTAACCTGTTGGTTAGTTAGAAATGTATTGTGTAATCTCCATACATTTGTGTTTTTTAGTTTTTTCCCCCCTGTCCTTGATATCCAGTCTCATAGCATTGTGGTCAGAAAAGATGCTTGATACAATGTCAATTTTCTCAGATTTAGTGACATTTGATTTGTGACCCCAGATGTGATCTACCCTGGAGAATGTTCCTTATGCACTTGAGAAGAAAGTGTATTCTTCTGTATTTGGATGGAATGTCCTGAAGATATCAATTAGATCCATCTGGCATGATGTGTCACTTAAGGCTTGTGTTTCCTCATTAATTTTCTGTTTTAATGATCAAGTCACTGGTGTAAGTGGGGTGTTAAAGTCCCCTACTATTATTGTGTTACTGTCAATTTCTCCTTTTATATCTGTTAGTGTTTGTATTGAGGTGTGCCTATGTTGGGTGCATAAATATTTATAATTGTTATGTCTTCCTCATGGATTGATCCTTTGATCATTATGTAGTGTCCTTCCTTATCTCTTGTAGTATTCTTTATTTTAAGGTCTATTTTGTCTGATATGACGATTGCTACTTTGGCTTTCTTTTGATTTCCATTTACATGGAAATCATTTCCATTTACATCTTTCTCAATCCTCTCACTTTCAATCTGTATGTGTCTCTAGGTCTGAAGTGGATCTCTTGCAGACAGCATATATGTGGGTCTTGTTTTTGTAACCATTCAGCCAGTCTGTGTCTTTTGGTTGGAGTGTTTAATCCATTTACATTTAAAGTAAGTTTTGATAGATATGTTCCTGTTGCCGTTTTCTTAATTGCTTGGGGTTTGTTTTTGTAGATCCTTTTCTTCCCTTGTGTTTCCTGTTTATAGAAGTCACTTTAACATTTACTGTAAGGCTGGTTTAGTGGTACTAAACTTTCTAACTTTGGCTTGTCTGTAAAGCTTTTGATTTATCCATCAATTTTTAATGAATTCTTTGCTGGGTAGAGTAATCTTGGTTGTAGATTTTTCCCTCTCAGTAATTTAAATATATCCTGCCATTCCCTTCTGGCCTGCAGAGTTTATTCTGAAAGATCAGCTGTTATTCTTATGGGGTTTCCCCTGTATGCTACTTGCTGCTTTTCCCTTGCTGCTTTTAATATTCCTTCTTTGTGTTTAACCTTTGTTAGTTTGATTATTATGTAACTTCATGTGTTTCTCCTCAGGCTTATCCTCTATGGGACTCTCTGCCCTTCTTGGACTTGATTGACTGCTTGCTTTCTCGTGCTGGGTAAATTTTTTACTATAATCTCTTCAAAAAAATTTTCATATGCTTTCTTTTTCTCTTTTTCTGGAACCCCTATAATTTGAATGTTGGTGTGTTTGGTATTATCCCAGAGGTTTCTGAGACTATCCTCAGTTCTTTTCATTTTTTTCCCTTTATTCTACTTTTCAGCAGTTATTTCCACCATTCTATCTTCCAGCTCACTTATCTGTTCTTTTGCCTCAGATATTCTGCTATTGATTCCTTCTAGAGTATTTTTAATTTCAATAATTGTGTTGTTCATCTGTTTATTCTTTATTTCTTCTAGATTCTTGTTAAATGTGTTAATTGATTCTTGCATTTTCTCCATTCTGTTTTTGAAGTTTGGGATCATCTATACTATCATTGGAAAAGGCAATAGCACCCCACTCCAGTACTCTTGCCTGGAAAATCCCATGGACAAAGGAGCCTGGTAGGCTGTAGTCCATGGGGTCGCTAAGAGTTGGACGCAACTGAGCGGCTTCACTTTCATTTTTCACTTTCATGCATTGGAGAAGGAAATGGCAACCCACTCTAGTGTTGTTGACTGGAGAATCCCAGGGATGGGGGAGGCCTGTGGGCTTCTGTCTATGGGGTCTCACAGAGTCGGACACGACTGAAGTGACTTAGCAGTAACAGCAGCATACTATCATTACTCTGAATTCTTTTTCAGGTAGTTTGTCTATTTCCTCTTCATTTATTTGGACTTGTGTGTTTCTAGGCTGTTCCTTCATTTGTACAATATTTCTCTGCCTTTTCTTTCTTTTTTTTTTTTTTTGACTTATTGTGTTTGAGGTCTCCTTTTCCTAGGTTTTAAGGTCAAATTCTTTCTTCCTTTGGTTTCTGCTGGTCAGGTTGGTCCAGTGATTTCTGTAGGCTTCATGTAGACTGTGATTTGGGCTTGTGTTCTGGTGGGAAAGGTGAGGGTTTTTTTTTTTAAACCTCTGATGGGCAGGGCTGTGTGAGGTGGTAATCCTGTATGCTGATGATTAGGCTTGCATCTTTGCCTTTGTCGTTTGGATGAGGTGTCCTGAACTGAGTGCTGCCAGGAGTTGGGTGATGCCAGGTTTTGTGTACTGGTGGATGCCTGTGTGGGAGTTCTTGCTAATTAATACACCCTAGGGTTAGGAGTTCTCTGGCGGTCTAGGGTCTTGGAGTCAGCACTCCTACTCCAAAGGCTCAGGACCCAATCTCTGGCCAGGGGGTGGAGATTCCACAAGTGGTTTGTTATCGCATTAAAGGGGATTAAAACAAACACACAAAAAGAAAAAAGAAAAGGCAAACCCCAGACAAATGGCAAATACAAAATCACGCAAATAATAACAAAAATAATGAAATATACACACACCTATATACACCATTAAAAAAAAAAAAACAATCTCCCTCACCAAAAAAAAAAGTGCGATAGACTGGCCCAGCAAGCAAAAGAAACCAAAAGTGATATCAACCAGTTAAAAACAAAACTAAAGCACAAACTGAAAAACAAAACCAAATCAAGGTGCCAACTGGGGAATAAAGCAATGAAAACAAAACAAACTAACAAACATGGTGGGAAAAAAAAGGAAAGAAAGAATAGAAATACAAAGTTAAATAGAGATAGATAAAGAAGATTTACATATAAAGAATAACTACAATAGGAAAAGCAAACAAAAGAAAACATGTAGAAAAAGATAATAAATTTAAAAAAATTTTAAATAAAAAAAAGGAAAGCCCCACAAAATAGCAAAAGGTTAACGTACAGGCAGAAGTATATAAAAGAAATAAAAAGTGTGATTAAGAAAAATAATTCTCAAAAACTTAAATATGTGGTGGATTCATGTCAATGTATGGCAAAACCAATTTAAATAAAAAAAAGAAAGAAAAAACTTAAATAGATTTAATAGTACTAATAAAATCAACAATTATAGCAACAGAGGGGGAAAAAAGGAAAAAAATCCAGAAGCAACTACAGAACTAGTCAACATGAAAGAATAATAAATGTGTTTCTTGAATCTCAGCTATCAGCATCCTTTCCCTGGCTGTGAGCCACACTCCATCTCTCCTCCCTAGGATGCCCCTTCAATACTGGGCTGATCTCTGGACCTGCTGTGGGGGCTGCTCAGACTCTAATCTGGTTCTGCTCCTGTGTGTTCTTGCCTCCAGTATCCACACCTGCCAGAACTATTGCATTTTCTTTTGTGGGAACTCTCATTGTCTTTTTATATACTCCATAGACACAGAGTCTGCCTAGTTGATTGTGTGGACTTAATCTGCAGCTTATACAGCTGGTGGAAAGGTTTTGGGTCCTCTTCATTAGCCACACTGCCCCTGGGTTTCAATTGTGGTTTTATCTCCACCTCTGCATGTGAGTCATCCACAGGGCTTTAGTCCTGAGGCTTCCCTGGAGGACTTGGGTCTGCCCCAGTGAAGCCCAGGTATGGAGGTGGCATAGCTGCTTGGTTCACAGGGGCTCTGGTAGCATCAGGTACACAGGGGAGTCAGTGGCTAGGTCAGCAGGAAATATAGTGCTCCTAGGGTTTTTTATAGCCTCTGGCAGCTCTGTCCCAGAGTGTGAATGTGGTGGGTTGCTTGGATCACAGGGATCCTGGCAGTGCCAGGTACTCAGGGGGGGCCAGTGGCTATTGTCATGAGATAGGTGCTATTAGAGCTTTTTCTACTCCTCCACCATCTTGTTCTCCCTTACTGTTTCCTTCTGCAGGGAATCTTCCCAACCCTGGGACTGAACCTGTGTCTCCTGCATTAGCAGACAGATTCTTTACCACTGAGCCACCAGGGAAGCCCCTGGCAATTGTATTGGGTTGGTCAAAAAGTTTCTTTGGGTTTTCCCGTAACACTGTACCAAAAGCCCTGAGTGAAAATTTTGGCCAACCCGATATATTCTCCTGACAGATCAGCTGTTGTACATCTTGTTTTCCTGTAGTCCTCTCCATTTCTGATGTATTTCATGGCATTGTGGATTTGTTTTGTTGTTCTTTAAAGTTTAAATCCCATTTTTAGCCACTCATGGTTTAATTTAACTTGGTAGACCCTTGAACCCTTGCGGTAGGCTGAACAGTGCCCTCCTCAAAGGCGTCCACATCTTCATCCCCAGAACCTGTCAAAGGTACAGAAAATAATTGCAGGTGTGATTAAGGTAAAGATTTTGAGATGGGGAGATGATCCTGGATTACCTGGGTAAGCCCTAAATGTGATCACAAGGATCCTCGTAAGAGGGAAGCTAGAAGATCAAATGAGGAAGTTGGAGATGTGATGATGGAAGGGAGAGACTGGTGGGATTCAAGGAAGAAGCTGGGAGCCAAGTAGAGTAGGCAGCCTCAAGAGCTGAAAAGCAGGAGGTTCAGATTCTCCTGTGAAGTTCTAGAATGAACCACCTCTGCCGACACCTTGACTTCAGCCCAGGCAAAGCAATTTTGGATTTCTGAGCTCCAGATCTGTACAAGAAAAATATTATCTTGTTTTGAGTAATTTGTGGTAATTTGTTACAGTGGTGACTGAAGGAGTCTTCGGGGCCTAGGAAAGAAAACAACAGTTTCAAAGGCCCTTGCTGAATCATCTAACATCGGAGAAAACAAAACTGAACTTTAGGTCCTTCCCTGATGCTCCAGGCCGGTTGCATCACTCTGGGACTTATCACCCCCTGTCCATAAAACTTCCACCCCCTATACCTGCCCAGAAGACTTATCACCCCCTGTCCGGAAGCCTTCCACCCTCTACACCTCCCCAGAAGACTTATCAGCCCCTGCCCAACCACAAATGCCATCTCAGCTAAAAAATACCCCAAACATCCCACCTGATTAACGTTTCCCTTATTGCTTCCACACACCTCCCTATAAATATGGAGCCTCCCTGATCCCTCTCCACAATCAGCCTGGTCATTAGGCCGACTGTCGCCCCTCCTTGCCTGAATAAAGGTAACCTACATCTGTTGAGGTCGTCTTTCCTCTTTCTGCCATGGCCTGAACTATATCTTACATTCTTGGTGCCGAAACCCAGGAAGGGGCAAGGCACTTGGCTCGCTCTCTCTCACTCTCTCTCCTTCTCCCTCCCTCTCATTGTTTTCCCTTTTCCCGGAGTCTGGGAGCGTGAACATCCGCTGAGCTCACTTTTCTGCCAGGGCTCAAGTTCCCCTCGAGGATGCCTAGTGCCTTTGTGAGCGGTGCAAGCCTTGGGCTAAGGCTTTATTGATGCTTTGCGTACCCCCAGGCCTCAGCTCTACCCCCTTTCCCTCTCTCTCTCTCTCTCTGACGACCTCTGGAATAGGGAACTCTTGCCATTTGACTGCTCTACATGCAACACTCCACTCAAGCTGGCCCCTAGATTAAGGTAAGATCCAGACGGTGTTCTAAAGGCGCCCCAGAACTCAGTCCTCTCTGGGTCCCGGAACCCCGGTCCAGAGCTACTCTGTAGGCGACGGTGGGGTACGCTCCACCTCGACACAGAGCTCTCTTCTCATAACCCCTATTGCGACTTCGGGTGACGACTCGAGCTCTCAATAGGAGCCTCTGCTTGCCTTTCAATTATGGGGTCTGGCCAATCTTTTCCCAAAGATTCCCCTCTGACCTGTGTTCTCAAAAATCTCAAACCACTCTCACTCACTGAACTGAAAGCTAACCGTTTAAAACAACTCTGTACACAGATTTGGCCTCAATACCAATTAGACAATCAAGACCCCTGGCCTGAAGCCGGCACATTTGACTTTAACATTTTTCAAAATCTCGCAGGCTTCCTTAAATGGGATGGCAAGTGGTGGGAGGTCCCATACGCCCAAGCCTTTTGGGTCCTTCGGAGCAGGCCCTCCCTATACAAGGCCTGCTCCACCCACGCGGTCCTTCTCTGCACCTTGCCTCCCAAGCAACAGGGCTCTTCTTCTTCAGCTAACCACAGACCCCAAACTTCCACACCCCCGGAGTTCGACCCCACGGACTAGCCCCCTCCCTACCCGCCACCCCGCCAGCCCTCTCCTTCCCTTTCATCCAACTCCCCTACTGGTTCTACCTCTCCTGACTCCCCCTCCACCCCACTACCCCATCTCCCTGACTCCCCCTCCCCCCTTCCTTCTCCCACTGCCACAGGGTCACTACCCAATACATGTTTCCCCTAGGAGAGGTGGCAGGACCAGAGGGCCCCACCCGACTCCATGTGCCATTTTCCTTGTCAGATATGAGCCAGATAGAATAAAAGTTTGGATCATTTTCTGAAAATCCTACCAGATACAGAAAAGAATTCATGAGATTCTCCCAGGCCTATAACCTCACATGGAGGGATGTATATTATATCCTAAATGCCACTCTCACCCCTGACAAAAAAGACCATATCTGACAAGCAGCAAAAGCCCATGCTGATCGTTTACATAACCAAGACTGGGATAGCCCAGTTGCTGATGAGGCGCTGCCTCAGTTAGATCCCCACGGACTTACCAGCCTGGTGATCCAGGTATCAGGAGACTCAATCATATGATTACCTGCATTCTAGAAGGAATGCAGAAAAATACTCATATCCATGTCAATTATGATAAAGTCGGAGAAATCACCCAAGGGGCAGACTAAAACCCAGCCTTATTCTGGGCACGCCTCAGAGGCAGTCCAGAAGTAGACCAGCCTAGACTTCACCACCCCTGCTGGGTCACTCGACCTTCACGTTCAGTTCATCAGCCAGTCCGCCCCTGACATCAGACGCAAGCTTCGACAACTAGGAAAGGGCCCTGAGACCCCCTCAAAGAGACCTTGTAGAAGGAGCCTTCAAGGTGTTCGATAACAGGGAGGAGGAGGCTAAGAGAGAAAAAGAACGTGAAAGAAAAGCTAAATATGCCTTTTTGGTGGCAGCAATTAAGGGAAGAGATCAGCCTGGCCCAAGTCATCCCAGAACGGGGCCTAAGACCACCCCACCCCCCACCCCACCCCCGGACCCTACTTCTGATGCAACCAGTCAGGACACTGGGCAAAGGCATGCCCGAACCCGTGGCCCCCCCACAAAAGCATGCCCAACTTGTGGCCAATGAGGACACTGGAAGATGGACTGTCCCCAGGGATGCCTTGGCACCCCTGGGGAGGTCCCCACCTCCCAGACCTGGAGAGTGGAATGTCCACAGGGATGGCTTGGCGCCTCTGGGGAAATCCCCACTTCTCCCCAGAACCCTAGCCCAATCCTATGAGAGTTGTTCCAATGACGGGGCCTGGGTGCCAGCCCCCTGACCCTGTGCCCATGAGCTCAGAACTTAGGGTAGACGGGGTAGTGGCTGGAAAAAAGGCCTCCTTTATAGTAGACACTGGAGCCACTTTCTCTCTCTTAACTTCCTACTCTGGCCCAACTCAAGACTCAGAACTCACAGTCAAGGGGGTCTCTGGAGTTCCCCTAAGGTCAAAAATCAGCCCTCCATTACTCTGTCAGTTTGGAAAAGTGACTCATACACTCATTCCTCATAATGCCTCAGTGTCCGATGGCACTCCTAGAGAGAGATTTGTTACCATACCCCGCCTCGATACAGTCTCTATATTCTGCATGCAGATGGCACCTGGACAGTCCCTATCCCTCATCCCTGACCTTCCCTTGGATCTACCCACCTTAGACCCCCAAGTCTGGGATGCTGATCACCCATCCATAGCCAAACATCACCCCCCAGTCCGCATTACCCTAAAAGACCCCTCGACTATAATCACCCAACAACAGTACTCTCTCACCCCAGAGGCCCACAGGGGACTTAAGCCTATCGTAGACCGTCTTCTTCAAGCCTCTCTCCTAATTCCTACCCATTCACCACACAACACCCTTATTCTGGCAGTAAGGAAGGGACCAAGCTCTTGGAGACTGGTCCAGGATCTGCAAAAACTCAATGAGGCCATCACATAGACATTCCCGGTAGTCCCTGACCCTTACACCCTTCTGTCTACCATAACCCTGACTGCAACCCACTTCAAGGTATTAGATCTCAAAGATTCCTTTTTCACCATCCCTCTCCACCCCCTCTCCCAGCCCTTTTTCCCCTTCACCGGGCAAGACCCCGAGACTCACATTTCCCAACAACTAACATGGACAGTTCTCCCCCAGGGGTTCAGAGACAGTCCTCACTTTTTTGGGCAGGCTTTACAAAAGGACCTACAGACACTCAACCTAGCTCCGAGTCACCTCCTCCAATACGTAGATGACCTCCACCTTTGTAGCCCAACCCGAAAACTCTGCCTCCAACATATTGCCAAATTCCTTGGGACCCTGGGATCCTGGGGTTATCAGGTATCTCAATCTAAGGCCCAAACAGCCCAGACAAACGTCACCTACCTGGTTCTCTCCATATCCCATCAACAAAGAACTATTCCCCCAGATAGAATCCAGGCCTTGATTAACTGTCCACTTCCAAAAACGAAAAGGGAACTCCTGTCTATCCTCGGCCTCCTGAACTTTTTCCGTATCTGGATCCCTAACTTCTCACTCATTGCAAAGCTGCCCTATGAGGCAACTAAAGGATGTCTGGACGAGCTCCTCTTTAACCCCTCCTCGCTGGCCAATCCTCTTCGCCAGCTCACCCAGAGCCTCCTCTGAGTGCCAACTCTCCACCTGCCAGATCACACCAGACCATTCTTTCTCTTTGCACATTCCAACCAAGGACAGGCCCTGGGACTTCTGGGTCAATGGGCTGGAGATACCTGGGCTCCCATAGCCTATCTATCCAAACAGCTTGACATGGTGACCAAGGGGTGGCCTCCCTGTATACAGGCCATGGCTGCTATCGCAGCCCTCGTACCCGAAGCAAATAAACTCTCCAGACATGCCCCTTTAACAGTCTGTTCTCCACACACCTTCCGAGACTTACTATCACATCGGGCTTTCCTCTCCCTTCCTCCTTCCAGGGTACAGGTCCTACATGCCTTTCTCCTCGACCCTCAGCTCTCATTCTCCCCCTGCTCTTCCCTTAACCCTGCCAGCTGATTATCCACGTTCTCTACAACAGACTCCCTCCTACATAGCTGCAGCCTAACAGTAGATCTTACCCAAAACCCCTTCCAACATTTAGCATATCAGCCCATCCTAGACCCAGACACCCCACACTGGTTCATTGATGGCAGCTCTCAAAACGGCACTCCCCACCCTTTGCAGCAGGATATGTCATCATCTGGGGGGACCTTTGTCACAATCACGAAACCCAGACAATTGAAGCTTCACCTCTGCCACCTCACACCACCTCCCAGCAGGCAGAACTGATAGCTCTCACCAGAGCTTAAACTCTGGCTAAAAATCTAAGGGTTAACATCCACACAGACTCCAATATGTTATGCCTGTAACATACTTCACTCAAACATCCTAATATGGAAAGAGGTTTCCTAACCCAAAAGGGATCCCCCATTATTAATTCAGACCTGATCCACAAACTTCTAGAGGCAGCAGTCTTACCAAAGAAAGCCGCCATCCTCCACTGTAGAGGACATCAAAAGGGAAGACTCATATCAGCCTACAACAATGAAGGCAAAGGAGATAACACTGTCCCATCCCTCCCTCCAGTCCCCTGTCATCTTAGCTCTGACTCCACCCGACCCTCCCACCACCAGAGAAATCCTATCTTATCTACACTCACTTTTTCATCCCTCATCCAAGACACTCCAACAGTTCCTCCGTAACCACTTCCCCATATCCATTGCTGACCAACAACACTTAGATAACCTTACCCGCTCCTGTCAAACATGTCAACGTAGTAACCCCAGTTCCAACCTTAAACCAACATCCTTTCCGACCCATCAAATTCGAGGCAGCCTCCCAGCACAGGATTGGCAGATAGGCTTTACTCATATGCCCCCAGTCCGGAGAGTCAAATACCTCCTGGTCCTTGTGGACACCTTTTCGGGATTACCCACTACAAACAAAAGAGCCCACACTGTGGCCCAAATCCTCCTCACAGAAATTATCCACAGGTTTGGCCTGCCTTCATCCCTACAGTCTGATAATGGCCTGGAATTTACATCGAAGGTCACCCAACAACTTGTCCAATTCTTACAGATACCCTGGAAATTTCACATTCCATACTGTCCACAGTCCTCAGGAAAGGTAGAAAGGATGAATAGAATAATCAAAGAAACCCTTACCAAACTAACCCTTGAAGTACATCTGGATTAGGCTAAATTTTTGCCAACTGTTCTCAGAATGTGGGCTTTGCCCAGAAAGCCCCTGGGGCTGAGCCCCTTTGAGGTGATGTATGGAAGGCCCATGCAACCTCCTGGACTCCCTCCTGAACCTCCTCCCATACCAAGCTTCTTACACTCCCCTATGCTGGCGGAACTTCGAAATGCCCTCTGGAAATACAGCAAACACAACTTGCTTGCCCCTGACCCCCAAACCTCTGCCCTCTTTACAAATTGGGGACATGGTCTATCTGTCTGATAATCCCCAGGGTGACCTAACCCTAAGGTGGCAGGGACCATTGAAAATCATCCTCCTTACCCCAGCTGCAGCTAAACTTGAGAAGGTCACCTGCTGGGTACACCTCTCTCGCCTAAAACAGGTCACCTCCGATCCTGCACTGCCCTCCTTAACTGATCATTCTCAGGTCTCCCTCTCAGGACCTACCTACTTAAAATTTTCCTGGCAACAACCTCTGTCAACCATCCAAGAAGACACTAAATGACCTGGACTCTCTTCAGCCTACAGCTGGTCCAACTACTGGGTTGGAACCAACTACTACAAGCCCTCTGGACCAGCGCCCTGACAGAAACCTCCTTCAAAGGCCTGACTACACTGGTGTCTCAACTGTAGCTCCAGGGAACCTTCTTCAACCTGACTACAGAAAAAATTGATTTTTTACTCTCATTCTCTACATCATTCTACATCCTAATGAACATTGTTCCTCCTCAGATTCAAATAACCACCAACTTGGGGCCTTTTTCCCCTCACCCTGACTGGCCTCTCCTTGTCTCCCTAACTGTAATAGCACTCTTAATCTTAATCCTTGCTATAGGCCTAGTAACTGTCTCCCCTCAGGACTGGCCACCTATCCTTCGTCTTTCCATGGGTATCGCCTGCGTTGCTAGCTGGGTTCTACTCCTAGGGTGCTATTTCCCCGGCACTGCCTAACTAACAGCCCCATGACTCCTCGGTTCCTTATCCCCGCTGCACTCCCCAGCCCTCGGCTACTCCCTGCCCTGCTCTGACGTTTATTCCTATGTACATTCCTCATGTTATAATACAGCTCCAAAACCACGCACCATGAACCTCGGGGGCGGGAACTCCACATCCCTACTCACTGTTAAAGCACAAAAGAGAGGGAGTTTCATGAGTACCTGCCATAAGCCAAATGGAAGAAACATATGTTTCTATCCCATTAACCATGGGGGGTACTCAGATGGGGGCAGGGTACCAGATCAAAATCAGGAAAAGAAACAAGAACAAGTCATAAAGAACATAATTTCTGGGTTACAGGTGACCCCTGAGCCTTATAAACGCCTAGACCTTCTTTCCCAATTATGGCCTCTCCTAACACCTCCCTCTGGCAACCAACACCTTACCAGCCTTCTCAACTCTTCCTTCCAATTCTCCCAGCACACACCACACACATCCCAGTGCTGGACATGCATGTCACTCTCTCCCTCACCGCACAGAGCAATTCCTTTACCTTCAACCTGGCTGTTACAGGGCAACTAAACCTCCCCTTCCCAACAAAAAACTACACAACTCATTGGGCCAGTCTCTGACAATGTCCTACTCTCAGCCTCTTCAAACCTAACTTGTATTAACTACTCTAGTCCCAACTACACTGGTCTTACAAACTCAGCTCCCTCCTTCTCTTCCCCTTGGGTTCTCTGGAACAGCACAAAGAATTGCACCAATCAGAGAATCTTCATTCTCTGGGGGACCTATGCATATTCATGTCTCCTGTTGGACCCACCTGGACCTTGGTCTTCCTGACCCTGGGCCTAACATTCCTCAAAGAAGAAGAGGTAGAACAAATAGTCTACCCCCAAGGGGAGCTTTCCCACAGGAAAAGATGAGCTGTCATAGCCCCCCTCCTGATTGGGACTGGCATAGCAGCAGCCCTAGGCACCGGGATTGGAGGCATCTCGACCTCTGCCCGTTTCTACTATAAGCTGTCCCAAGGACTTAATGAAGACATGGAGCAGGCAGTGGAGTTCCGCGTTTCAATTCAAAGACAGATGAACTCATTAGCTTCTGTGGGCCTACAAAATAGGCGAGCCCTGGACCTTCTCACCGCAGAAAAGGCAGGGACCTGCCTTTTCCTAGGAGAGGACTGCTGCTGTTTTGTTAATGAAACGGGCATAGTCCAGGGCAGAGTCAAAGAACTTAGAGACATAATCGAACACCACAGAAAAGAGTTACAAAACCTTTACAGTCCCCGAAACCTGTTCCAACAGGCCCTCCCTTGGTTGCTCCCTTTCCTGGGACCACTGGTGCTTACCATTCTGTTCCTCTTCTTTGGACTCTGTCTTTTCAATTTCTTTCAAAGGTTTCTCCAAGAACGGATTCGGGCCATCTCGAGATCAGGTCAAGACCATTCTTGTTCTCGAGAGCTCAGCCCAAGCTCAGAGAAAGGGGATCCTGGGCCCTAGGACGATCCTCCATTCCAGACTGAAAATAGTCACCCCTATCCAGCAGGAAGTAGCCAGAGAGATACAGGGCCCTTTTCCCCATTTTTTTTTTATGATTTCAGGGTTTGGAATGAAAGAGTCTTTGGGGCTTAAGAAAGATAACAACAGTTTCAAAGGCCCTTGCTAGAAAACAAAACTGAACTTTAGGTCCTTCTCTGATGCTCCAGGCAGGTTGCATCTATCTGGGACTTATCACCCCCTATCTGGAAACCTTCCACCCCCTACACGTGCCCAGAAGACTTATCAGCCCCTGCCCAACTACAAAGCCCATCTCAACTAAAGAATACCCAAAACACCCGCTTGATTTTCCCTTATTGCTTCCACACACCTCCCTATAAATATGGAGCCTCCCGGATCCCTCTCCGCCCTCAACCTGGTCATTAGGCAGACTGTCGCCCCTCCTTGCCTGAAAAATGGTAACCTACTTCTGTTGAGGTCGTCTTTCCTTTTTCTGCCTCGGTCCGAACTATACCTTACAGTGACAGGAAATGAATAGTCTTTTACTTGTGGACTTCCCTGGTGGCTCAGACGGTAAAGCGTCTGTCTACAGTGCGGGAGACCAGGGTTCGATCCCTGGGTTGGGAAGTTCCCCTGGAGAAGGAAATGGCAATCCACTCCAGGACTATTGCCTGGAAAATCCAATGACAGAGGAGCCTACAGCTCATGTAGTCTACAGCTCATGGGGTCGCAAAGGGTCGGACACAACTGAGTGACTTCACTTCACTTCTACTTGTGTAACCAGTTTCTGGGTGTAAGGGGAAGATTAGGACTCAGTATAGATCTGGAATTGCTTATTGACCAATTCAGGGTGGAGCTGGAAGCATACAAACCTGTCCTACAGAAATAGACCAGGGGAGGAGTACACAAAAGGGCTTGAAGCAAGACCTGGTCCAAGTGTCTTTCAAGGAGCTGGAAGAGACACCCAGCAGGAGAGGCTAATGGGACTTCCAACTCCATCAGGTCCTACGGTGAGTTTGCACAGACAAGGGCCACAAAATGTGGATGGAAGTCTGAACAGTAAATATTTTTAGATATTGGATCCTAACTTGCTTGCATGTGTGTGTGCTTGCTAAGTCTCTTCAGTCGTGTCCGATTCTTTTCGATGTTGTGGACCATAGCTTACCAGGCTTCTCTGTGCATGGTGAGAGGGTAACAGGCAGGAAGGCCAGGGGTCTCCAAACAGAGGAAATAGGCTGCAAATGTCAGATGTTTTTATTTCTCTTAAGCAGCAGGAGGAAACGAACTAGCGATATTTTTTCCTTTCTCTATACAAATTTAAAAGGTTTCTCTTAAAATACTGTGTTGCCATAATGACACCTGGTTCCACCTGATGTTAACTATTCTCAAACCTTGAGTCAACCAATGCATTTTTCTTATGGAAATGTTTGTCTTAAATTATGTTAATGTACTATGCATTTACCCCAGACTCTGTCTTCAAGTTGGTTCTGCCTAATGGCTCAGAACCTACTTGACAAATCATTAAGTTATACTCAGACATTGTTTCCCTAATCTATGTAAACAAAACTATTTGTATGGTAATCTGCCCTTCTATGAGATTCAAGTCATTCATTTTATGGCCCAGGATGACTTGTCTGGTGCCAAGATTATCCCCAAATACATCTTATGGATGAGGGGCCTGGTGCCATTCTGAGTTTTAAGACATTCCTTTCTTTCATTAACAAACTGCTAGTGACCATATAACATCCAGCTGAAGACTAGCTGGGGCAGGGGGCGGGGGGTGGGGTACTCTTTCTGCCCCCTTCTGATGCCTATGTCAGAAGCTTTCTCTACCTCCTTTATACTTTAGTGAAACTTTATTACACAAAAGCTCTGAGCGATCAAGCCTAGTCTCTGGCACCGGATTAAATTCTTCTCTAGAGGCCAAGAATCCTGGCATCTTTTTGTGGTTCAGCAACAACTTTTCAATGGGATTCTCCAGGCAAGAATACTGCAGTATGTTGCCATGCCCTCCTCCAGGGATCGACCCAGGAATCTAACCCACAAGTCGCATGTCTCCTGCATTGGAAGACTGGCTCTTTACCACTAGCACCACCCAGGAAGCTCTCCGTTATTCCCATATTAATAATGGAGAAGAGAATCTCCACAAGGGTGTTGGTCTGGATTATTTTTTTAATGTTTATTTATTTGTCTGATGGGTCTTAGTTGCAGCGTGTGGGATCTTCATGTGTCATGTGAGATTTTTTGTTGTGCTACACAGACTCTCTAGTTGTGGCACGTAGGTTCAGTAGTTACAGCATGTGGACTTAGCTGCTTCTTTGCGTGTGGGATCTTAGTTCACTGATCAGAGATCAAATCTGTGTCCCCTGCATTGCAAGGTGGACTCTTGACCACCAGACTGCCAGGGAAGTCCTAGTCTGGATGTTTTTTGATGTGGCTTACTGGTACCCAGTAAGGAAGAAGGATAGATACAGTGGAGGAAAATGCCTGCTGGTAGACGAAACAGTAGGTGCTGAATTCTAGGAGGACAGATGAGACTGGAGGTTCCCTGTAAGACTGGGGAATTCATCCACCAAGAGGCTGGGGAAAGAAAGCATGGGCCTCACTGAATCAGGGCTAGATGTGGTCGAATATTCTGCAAGTATGTTATTTAGCTTGATAGTTTAGTAATGCTTCATTTATATGGGTATAACCCAAAGGCAGAAAGGATGTAAACATTTCTGAGTAGTCAAAAATGAATATTTCAGTGTTTGCATTCTTTGGTTTTAGAACAGCCTCAAGGCTCTTGGTTCAGCTGTCTTCATTCTTCTTGTGCATATAATTCTAAGGAGTGTAATTATCTGATCACTGACCAACTAGATAAAAAGCAGCAAGAAGCCAGGAAGTGAAGGCACCAAATGGACAATTAAGAAGCAACAGCTGACAGCCTATGTTGCAGTTTGTCATTGTTATTCAGTCGCTAAGTTGCGTCCATGTCATTGCAACCCCATTGATTGTAACCCATCAGGCTCCTCTGTCCATGGGGTTTTCCAGGCAAGAATACTGGAGTGAGTTGCCATTTCCTTCTCCAGGGGATCTCCCAAGACCAGGGATCTAACCCATGTCTCAAGCATTGGCAGGCAGATTCTTTTACTACTGAGCCATCAGTAAGGAATCATTAACTATTAAAAAGTGAACATACACATTGGTACCTCCAGATGCTCCAGCTTCCCAGCCTTTCCCTAGCACTTCCCAATCTCTTTATAATCTATCAATTAAAAAGTTCACTTCTAGCAGAGCAGAGTCCTCTGGACCCTGCCTTAGCACCAAGTGTCATTTCTGTATCAATTGATCTTCTGTTGTTGCTGAGTGGCTAAGTCGTGTCCGACTCTGCAACCTCATAGACTGCAGCGAGCCAGGCTTCCCTGCCCTTTACTATCTCTCGGAGTTTGGTCAAATTCACGTCCACTGAGTCAGTGATGCTATTTAACCATCTCATCCTCTGCTGCCCTCTTCTCCTCCTGCCCTCAGTCTTTCCAGTATCAGGGTCTTTTCCAATGAGTTGGCTCCTCGCATCAGGTGGCCAAAGTATTGTTGCTTCAGCTTCAGCATCAGTCCTTCCAATGGATATTTCCTTTAGGATTGACTGGTTTGAACTCCTTGCAGTCCAAGGGACTCTGAAGAGTCTTCTCCAGCACCACAATTTAAAGTCATCAGTTCTTTAGCACTCAGTCTTCTTTATGGTCCAACCCTCATGTCCATACATGACTATTGGAAAAGCCATAGCTTTTACTATACTGCCTTCTGTATGTTACATGCCTTCTATATGTTAATAATTTGACTATTTTACCCATGAACATGGGTGTACATTGCTTTAAAAATTGAGAGATGAAATTCCTCTCTCAACATCTGAAACAAGAAATCCAAAAGTGTAACAGTTAGGGTTGTTTCATGTAGGGAGAGGACTTGTGTAATTATAGGCCCAGTGGGCATAAATATATTATGATGAAGGATAATAATTGATATTTATATTAGTGGGTCTTGGTCATTAAGAAAAGTTTAATTGTGTTCAGCTTAATCTATTGCAGACAACAGGCAAGAGCAAGGTACACCTTAAAATTTTAATCCAAAGTGGACTAAGCATCTTAGAGGCGCTTATATAGAATTGAACCTTTACTCATCTAGACAACTAACTTGTTCAGAATAATTCAGTCTTCAGGATTCCAGAGCTGGAACTCCTAAATGAAACAGAACAATGGCCTGTCTGTATTACCTACAGTCAAAGGGTATGTGTTCTTGTGTAGCCAAATTCATCTTTCCATGCCAGTCCTGTGCAAACCTGAGCATTGGCTCCCCTGGGCTTACAGCACTTCCCTATTTATGTGGGCTGATAGTATTTCCCTGTACACCTGGGCTTATCACTCCTCCCTGCTCACCTGGACTGACCACACCTCCTTGTTCACCTGTGTTAATCACTTCTTTCTGCTCACCTGGGCTGATCACCCATCCCTGCTCATCCAGACTGATCACCCCTCTCTGCCCCCCTGGACTAATCACCCCTCTCTGCTCCCTTGGCCTGATCACCCCTCCTTGCCCCCCTGGACTGGTGTTGCTTCCTGGTTTATCTGGGCTAACCACACCTCACTGCCCTCCCTTTTTCTTTGCCTCAGTGGGCCTCCTTCATGCAGCTGTGGTGGCACCAAGGAGAAACAAGTCTCCTTTGTCATTTCTGACATTATGTTGTGATTAAAAGTGGCATACTTGTCAACTCATCTCAGACAGCCACTCAAATCACAGTCTCCAGAAAAACAGGAGTTGAGAATAAGACACATCCTTGATGAGCTGGAGATGTGGTTGGATGAAAGCAGAAAAGGCAAGTTCAGAGTGTAATGCGGCACATGATAAAAACCAAAACAATATGCTTTTCAAATACAGGGCGGAGCGGAAACATGTTCAAAGTCAATGGAAAATTTTGGGGTCAAAGAAGACAGTGAGCTAGAAAGTAGACAACAAATGTGACCTTGACCGATTCTGTGTGGATTAGGTCACTGGAGTCTTCTACACAGGAGAGGGAGGGGACCCAGAATCCCCACCCCTCCCTAGTTAGGTGTACTCATTAGCAGATGGGACTTGACTAGTCTGATCACACTATTAACTTAATTATTCACCCTAACCACTTATTCGCAGTGTTAGCCAGCTGTACAGACTAGCAGCTGGCCAAAGAGACAGAGAAACCCAGGCAAAGCTGCAGGTCTGATGGATGGATGCATGTTCTGCAGTAGGGTTCCAGGTGAGGGATGCTAACATCACAGATGCCCAAAAGCAACTGTGCACTTACTTCAAAGATTTCGCAGAGCAATAAAGCACCAGGGCTCTCTCAGACATCCCAAAGCGCTGACCCTAGGACCACACTTCTCACACACAAATGAGAAACGGCGTATGGGAGCCATTGGAAGCAGCTGACGCTCAGGCCAGACCATGTGGCTCCAGGAACCCTCCTTTCTCTGTAGGTCTATTCCCATCTTCTCTCATTCTCCTTTCTGCCTCCCTCTCTCTGCAGTTTCCCCTGTCTTACACTCTGGTTTACTTGAGTTCCTTCTCATGTCAGCAAATCTCCTTGGCTTCTCCACATCAGGATCTTTCTGGCTCCCTCTGCAGTTCTCTAATTCTTTCTGTGATTCTTCAGAAAAAAGTTGAGATGGCTCAGTTTTTGTTTTCTTACCAGTTGGGTATCAGGGCACCCTGGCTTGTCTAAAAGTCCTAAACGTAGATGCCCAGCTCAGTGTCCTCAGAAGAACTGGGGTCTTACAAGGTGGCCCTTTCAGCCAGACCTGGGCCCAGCAGGCTGGGATCTAACTTCCTTAGCAAAGACTGGGCAGTGGATTTCCGAGTTCCGAAAACCTGGGAAAGCTGTTTCATTTGGAGATCGAGTTCTGCATTTTCACCTCTGTTCCCTCCCCAACAGGCTAGATGACAATGATGTCACTTCCTTTCTCCATAAAATGATAATAACACTGTTTGCCACATACCAGGTGCTACTCTTAGTATTACATCCTCAGCAGGAGGAGGTTGCTGTTTTTCAGTTGCTCAGGCATGTATAACTCTTTGCGACCCCATGGAATGCAGCACGCCAGGCTTCCCTGTCCTTCACTATTTCCAAAAGTTTGCTCAAACTCATGGCCATCAAGTCAGTAATGCCATCCAACCATCTCATCCTCAGTTGCTCCCTTTTCCTCCTGCTCTCAATCTTTCCCAGCATTAGGGTCTTTCCCAATGAGTCAGCTCTCCACATCAGGTTGCCAAAGTATTGGAGCTTCAACTGCAGCATCAGTCCTTCCAATGAATATTCAGGGTTGATTTCCTTCAGGATTGACTGGTTTGATCTCCTAGCATGAGGAAATACTATCCTTAAGTCTTATTAAACTGGAGAAATGGAGGCAAAGAGCAGTTGAGTAACTTGCTGAAGGTCACACAGCTAGTAAGTGGCAGAGAAAGAATGTGAACTCTGTTGGTCTGGCCACAGGATCCTTTCTCTCCACCAGAGTTAAATCATGCTACTGTACTGCCATTGCAGCATCCCTCAGACTCCAGGGAAAAGTAGGCCATGAGATTAAAGAAGCTGTAGAGGGCGTTAGCTCTGTTCTGCAGAACAGGACTGTCCTTTGTTTCAGGCCAAGAACATTTCTGCCCTTTGCCTGTGTCCTCTCTGAAGGGCATAGGAAGGGCAAGCCTGTCAGCAAGTATAATCTCGAAAATTTCTCTCTCAGCTAATTTCAAGGACTGTTTACCCAAGTGGACACAGGAGGATTAGGCAATTCATTGATCTGGAGTGTTGGATGGGTTTGGGTGTGACCAAGCGCACTGTGGCTGTCAGAGCAAGTCCATTCCATAGAGCAACTCAGACACCCACAGTAGCTGGGATAGCCCAGAACACGTGTTGGGATGTGGCTCATGAGCTGGGACTCAGCATCCACCAGTGATTCAAGAGTTAGGACGAGGAACTTCCCTGGTGGTCCAGTGGTTGAAACTTTGCCTTCCAACGCAGAGGGTGCAGGTTTGATCCCTGGTCTGGGAGCTAAGATCCCACATGCCTTGTGGCCGGAAAACCAAGACATCAGAAAACTGAAGCAATGTAACAAATTCAGTAAAGACTTTAAAAATGGTCCACACACACACACACACACACACACACACACGCTTAAGAGAAGAAGAGGGTGAGAACAGGGCAGCCTGCAGTTGGATCCTCCATTTTATGCTCAAACATGGGGCTTCCCCAGTTGCTCAGCAGAATCCGCGTGTAATGCAGGAGACAGAGAGATGTGGGTTTGATCCCTGGGTCAGGAAGATCCCCTGAAGGAGGGCATGGCAACGCACTCCAGTACTCTTACCAGGAGAATCCCATGGACGGAGGAGCCTGGTGGGCTACAGTCCATGGAGTCTCGAAAGAGTCGACACCACTGACCACGCATGGGGCCCAGGCCATCTCTCCAACTGTCTGGCTGAGGACGGCCATAAGTCTGCATTAGTGGCAGGTGTCTACTGCTGAGGCAGGCAGGAAATACCATGCAGCATCCGGCTGGGGTTTTAGGCACTGGTGATGCCCCTCACCGGTTCCCTTCCTGGGCCCTGCTTGCCAGGAGTGAGGTCACAGAAAATGCCATTGTTTTGGAAAAACCTCCCCACTCTGCAGCCCTCTGCCTGGGGCCATCTCCTTGGCCCGAGGTAGTCGCTTGCCCACAAAGGCCGCACTGTGTGACCCTCTGAGTGAGTTTTCATAAATCAGACAGCAAACAACCAAACCCTCGGGCCAAGTGGACTCAGTGCTTGTGCCAGGGGTGATGGGGCAGGTGCGCGTCACCTGGCCGGGGAAGCGGGTGTGAGGGGCGTGCTATTGTTCAGTGGGCGCAGCGAAGGGTGGATCAGCCGGCCAGACCCGGTAAATTGTTATTTACAGTTTCTGAGCTTTTAAAAGAGGAGCCTCCGCAGCATCGGCCCTGACTCCAGACCTGCCGCAACATGATGCCCCTGATCACCCTGCTATCCCTGCTCGTGCTGGGAGCCCAGGCCGGGCATGGGGTCGAGTGGACCTATTCAGGTAAGTCCCACCCCAGGGGCAGTGCCCAGTTCTTGAGGGTGAAGCCTGGTCGGTCGGGGTGACCACATGTGACAACTGTGTGCGGTGCTGTTGGGGGCTCCACATCTCACGCTGGGGGAGACCTCGGTTAGGGAGAGAAGGACAGAGTTCTCCCCATTTCTAGATCCCTGAATCAAGCACAGGGTTTCTGCTTTTCCAGTCCTGGTGCTGGCTTGACAGCCTGCTCAGTGCTTCTGACAGCGAAGCCATTTACACTCTCTGTCTGTGGAGATAAAAAATAAAGCGGTTATATGGAGTGAAGTAAGTCAGAAAGAGAAAGACAAATACTGTATATTAACGCATGTGTATGGAATCTAGAAAGACGGTACTGATGAACCTATTTGTAGGACAGCAAGGGGGATTCCTGCAATGCAGGAGACCCGGGTTCAGTCCCTGGGTTGGGAAGATCCCCTGGAGAAACGAATGGCTGCCCACTCTAGTATTCTTGCCTGAAGGATTCCATGGACAGAGGAGCCTCGCTGGCTATAGTCCATGGGGTCACAAAGAGTGGGACATGACTGAGCGACTATCACTTTCACTTCAGTAGAGATGCCGGCATAGAGAACAGATTTGTGGACACAGGAAGGGGAAGAAGAGGGTGGGATGAATTGAGAGAATAGCATGGAAACAAACAAATTACCATACGTAAAACACATTGGCAGTGGGAATTTCTGTGTGACTCAAGGAGCTCAATCCAGTGCTCTGTGACAACCGAGAGGGGTGGGATAGCATGAGTGATGGGAGGGCAGTTCAGGAAGGAGGTAACATATAAATGCATGTGTACTAAGTCGCTTCAGTCATGTCTGATTCATGGACTGTAGCCCACCAGGCTCCTCTGTTCATGGGATTCTCCAGGCAAGAATATTAGAGTGGACAGCCAGGCCTTCCTCTAGGGGATCTTCCCAACCCAGGAATCAAACCTGTGTCTTTTATGTCTCCTGAATTAGCAGGCAGGTTCTTTACTACTAGCATCACCTGAGAAGTCCAGACATATGTATACCTATGGCTGATTCATGTTGATGTATGGCAGAAACCAACACAGTATTGTAAAGCAATTATCCTCCAATAGGAAAAAAAAGTGGTTGACGGGAGCTCCCTGCAGTCCCACTGAAAATGTATGGGGTTTGCAAGAACTTTCTTATTGGAAATTCCATGATACACAGTTTATCTAGAACGACTCAATGTGCCAAGAACCAAGTGACCACTACACGGCCTGCGGGCTGGTCTCTCTCCGTTGCCTAGCCCTGCTGAGGCCCCAGACTCACACCTCGAGCCCCGCTTACAGGACATGAAGTGGAAAAAAAACCTCTAGTGTTTACCACAGGCTCACATGTGAGCCAAAGAGAGGAAGATTGTGGGGTTCAGATAAGAAACACCTCTTCTGTGTGGCAGGAGCAAAAGCACTGCCTGGCCCTCCTCCTCTATGTCCTGGAGGGAGGCATGGGGCCCAAGAGGATGCTCACGGCTGCTGGAGTCAGGAGCAAGCAGGTTTTGTAAGTGCTCTCTGCACAGTCCACCCTGGCCTCAGATACTGGGGGGAGTGTCCACCTAGGGTGGATGTGTGTCCTGTTACGTCAAGGGCAGCAGAGTTAGGGACATCATGGGAGGGTTCAGGAAGTCTGGCAGCAGAGGGTAGGAAAGCCAACTGACCAATCATTCTGTCTGACCCAGAGGATCCCTCCCTGGCTCAGTGCCATGAGACCCCAGGGTTTCTGCTTGGGCAGGCCCGTAGATGCTGAGGGTGGTTGTAGGGTAAGGACAAGCGAGGATTCCCACAGTGCAGACTGTTCCTCTCAGCTCAGCATAGCCTGAGACTGCGGCCTTCTGGAAGCACCAGGAGTACAGGACAGCTACTGCAAATACCTCTCGGAAACGAGAGACCCTCCTGCTGGGAAAAAGCCTTTTGACAGTGCTCAAGACGTCTGGCCTTGGGACTTCCCTGGGGTCCAGTGGTTAAGATTCTGCACTTCTAATGCACAGAGCAGGGGTTCGATCCCCGGTCCCAGATCTTAGATCCTGCATGCCAGGCAGCGGAGCAAAAAAAAAAATTCTGACTTTGATGCTTGCATCTGCTTCTAGGAAAGACTTGTCTACAATTTGATGTGTATTATTGAATAGTGAGGAGAGGAAGAGAAATAAAGAATTGACTTTTTATTGAACCAGGAAACTATAAGAGGCCCAGATATGATCATCTTTCTCAAAATAACCTGTGGGTGACGCAGCTGCCCCCTGAGAGGGGAGAGAGCTGGAGTCCCTGCTGCAAACAGGTGAGACCAGAAACCCACAACTGTTTGCAGGCTGAATAACCCATTACAAAGACTTGCTTTTTTTGTTGTTTTATTTTTTTAAATTTTTTGGCTGTCCACACAGCTTGTGGGATCTCAATTCCCAGTCCAGGTATCTAACTGTGGAAGTGCACAGTCTTAACCACTAGACTACCAGGGAATTCCTATGCTTTCATCACTCTTTTTTGTAATTAGTAACTACCTTTAAGAAAGTAAATTTCCTTTCTTTGACATTTTTTCAACTAATTTTTCTAGATTATCCTTGAACCTGATGCTTCATTTCTTGCCTTGAATCCACAGTGTAGGCACCCAGGTGGTCTTTACAATACTGGGAACCAGTGAAGGGGGGTTGGGAAAGAAAAGAGGTGGGAAGGTCCTGCCGTAGGGTGCAGATGGGGCTTTGATAGTGTTGAGGGCTGTGAAAGGAAACTGCCACTCAGAAGTGAGGAAAAGCCCTTAAAAGTAACACAGGAAGACCAAGGCCAAGGAGCCCTCAGCACTGTTTATCAGCTGTGTGCTGTGGCAAGTTCCTTTAGTTATGTCCGACTCTTTGTGATCCCGTGAACTGTAGCCCGCCAGGATCCTCTGTCCATGGGATTTTCCAGGCAAGAATACTAGAGTGGATTGCCATGCCCTCCTTCAGGGGATCGTCCCAACCCAGGGATCGAACCTGTGTCTCTTTTATCTCCTGCATTGGCAGGCAGGTTCTTTACCACTGGCACCGTAGCCAGACCCCATATTCATCAGCTGACAGTCACTCAAAGAAAAAAACCAAAGCTAGGTCTTAAAGATAGCCATTGCTTTCAAAATACTAAGTCATGTTCTCAGGGCCAGTGGTTGCAACAGAAAAATTAGGAACCAGCCCCGAAGCACCCCCAGGGTCTGTGAAGCTGATTTAGATGTCCTTCCTGCCTCCTTGGGCTTCCCAGATGGCTCAGTGGTAAAGAATCCATCTGCCATTGCAGGAGATGCAGGTTTGATCCCTGGGTCAGGAAGATCCCCTGGAGAAGGAAATGGCAACCCACTCCAGTATTCTTGCCTGGGAAATCCCAGGGACAGAGGAGCCTGGCAGGCTACAGTCCATGGGGTCACAAAAATTTGGACACAACTGAACAACTAAACAACAACAACAACCTGTCTCCTGGAGGCCCTGCTCTGCTTTCTAGAAGGCAGACCTCTGGCCTTGACCTCAACCTCTGCTGGCCTCCCTGGCCAGGCCCTGCTGTGAGCTACCAGCTCTGGCCTCTATACTGAGTGAAGTGCCCACAGACAGGGCCCAGCTGGGCAGCATCTCTCACTGTGACCCCCTTGCCTCTCTCCCATGTCAGAGGGTATGCTGGACGAAGCACACTGGCCGCTGGAGTACCCGAAATGTGGGGGGAGAAGACAGTCGCCCATTGACCTGCAGATGAAGAAAGTTCAGTACAACCCTTCTCTGAGGGCTCTGAACCTCACAGGCTACGGACTCTGGCACGGGGAGTTCCCCGTGACCAACAATGGCCACACGGGTAAGGATGGGCTACAGACCGGCTTCTGTCCCTGGGGGGAGAGCGGGGGAAGTGGGCGGTGGGGGAGGCTGGTAGGGCTGCCTAGAGCTAGACATGCAGAGTTGCAGAGTGTGGCCTGGGGGCTGCAGGTGTTGAGTCCTGGCGCTTTGTCTCGGGTTGCGCAGCGGCTGTCTGTAGACTCAGTTTTCCACTCACCCCTTCATACCCCACTGGCCTCTCTCCAAGCCCACTCTGACTCAACCAGTGGAAATTCAGCGGACAGACAGGCGACGCAGTGAAGCTGCACGGCCCACTGTGTGTTCTGTTGATCTGTGCCCTGGTCTGATTGGCCATGTTTTATATGTGAGAAGGTCAGACAGGAAAGGCTGGGTGTTGGGGCCTCCCTATTTTAGAAGCCCAGACTGGACACTTATAAAATCTGGCTATACCTTGGCACACGTCTTTCTCATTTTCACCAAGTGGGTTGTTTCCTCCAAGCCTCAAGACAAGCCCAGAGGGAGGTATTTTTTAGGCTGAAACCAGGGACTTTGAGAATCCAAGGGACTTCCAGTCATACAGTCTCTAATGGTCGAGCTGGACCCAGTCCCCGGATGTCGATTCCTCCACTGTGTCCTCCATGGAAACATCCCTTTCTACTCCCACTACTGTCCATTTGCATAGGCTTATGGTGGGTAGGGTCATAGGACTCAGATTTCCTCTTTGCTCTGCTGAGAAAATAAAACCCATTGCTCTTCATGTGGCTAGCGAAGGTAGCAGCCCTCAGATACCTATGATTTGGATCACTGACCTCCACAAATAATTCATGAACGGGTCATTTTATCACGAATGTCAAGATCCTGCTTCCAGCATCACTCTCTGAAGCATCTGGGAGGTTGGCAGAAAAGTGTGACCTTTTCAGATTGGCTTATTTCACCTGTGCTGGTGTCTGACTCTTGAAGACCCCATGGACTGCAGCCAGCCAGGCTCCTCTGTCCACGGGATTCTCCAGGCAAGCATACTGGAGTGGGTTGCCATGCCCTCCTCCAGGGGATCTTCCCAACCCAGGGATCTAACCGGGGTCTCCTGCATTGCAGGCAGATTCTTTGCCATCTGAGTTACCAGGGAAGCCCTTCTTTCACCTAGTCATGTGCATTGAAGGTTCCTCTGTGTCTTTTCACAACTTGATAGCTCCTTTCTTTTTCAGCATTGGATTGTATTCCATTGTCTGGATGCACCAAAGTTCATTTACCCATTCACCAACTTAAGGACATCTTGGCTGCTTCCAAGATTTAGCAATAAGAATAAAGCTGCTATAAACATCAATAAACACCAATGTGTAGATGTTTGTGTGGACATAAGGTTTCCACTCATTTGGGAAGACAGCAAGGAGCGTGATTGCTGGATTGTATGGTAAGAGTATGTTTAGTTTTGTAAGGAACTGCTCATCTCTCTTCCAACGTGGCTGCACCATGTTGCATTCCCACCAGCAATGCATGAGAGTTCCTCTTGCTCCACATCCTTGCCAGCATTTGGTGTTGTCAGTGTTCTGGAATTTGGTTATTTTCATAGGTGTGTAGTGGCATCTTATGGTTGGTTTAATTTGTATTTCCTTGATGAACTGTGCTATGGAGCATCTTTTCATGTTTATTTGCCATCTGTGTATCTTCTTTGGGGAGGTATCTGTTATGGTCTCTGGGTTATTTGTCTTCTTATTGTTGAGTTTTAAGGGTTCATTGTATATTTTGGGTGGCAGTTCTTTATCAGATGTGTCTTGTACAAATATTTCTTCCCAGTCTATGGCTTGCTGTCTAATTCTCTTGATGCTCTCTTTTGCAGAAGTTTTAAATTGTAATTGAGCCCAGGTTATCAATTCTTTGTTCCATGAATTGCATCTTTGCTGTTGAATCTAAAAAGGTACCATACCCAAAGTTATCTAGATTTTCTCCTATGTTATCTTCTAAGAATTTTATAGTTTTGTACAGTACATTTAGGTCTGTGATCTATTTTGCATTAATTTTGGTGAAGTGTATAAGGTCTTTATCTAGATTCTTTTTTTTTTCCGCGGGTGGATGTCTAGTTGTCCCAGCACCATTTGTTGAAGAGACTCTCTTTGCTCCATTGTATCACCTTTGCCATAGGCTTCCCTGGTGGCTCAGTGGTAAAGAATCCACCTGCCAATGCAGGAGATGAAGGTTCGATTCCTGGGTCAGGAAGATCCCCTGGAGAAGGAAATGAAAATCCACTCCAGTATTCTTGCTTGGGAAATCTCATGGACAGAGGAGCTGGGCAGGCTACAGTTCATGGAAGTCACAAAGAATCAGACACGACTCAGCAAGTAAAGAACAATAACAACATCACCTTTGCTACTTGGTTAAAGATCAGTTAGATGTGTTTATGGGGGTCTATTTCTGGGCTTTCTTTTCAGCTCACCGATCTATTTGTGTATTCTTCCACCAAGACTACACTGCATTGATTATTGTAGCTTTTTTCCTTTCCTGGCCTTGTGGAGAGGCATGTGGGATCTTAGTTCACGACCAGGGATTGAACCCACACCCCTTGCAGTGGAAGAGCAGAGTCCTAACCACTGAACTGTCAGGGAAGTCCCTACTGTAGCTTTTTAATAAGCCTTTAAAAAATTAATTTATTTATTTGGCTGCACTGGGTCTTAGTTGCTGCATGTGGGATCTAGTTACCTGACTAGGGATCAAACCAGGGCTCCTAGATGGGGAGTATAGCGTCTTAGCTACTGGACCACCAGATGACCCTACTGTAGTTCTACAATAAGTCTTAAAGTTGGGTATCATTGGTGCTCCAGCTTTATTCCCCTCCTTCAACACTGTGTCAGCTATCCTGGGCCTTTGGCTTCTCCATGTGAATGTTCGAATTAGTTTGTTGACATCCGCAAGACAACCTGTTGGGGTTTTGATTAGGACCACACTGAGTCTCTAGGTCACATGGAGAAGAACTGACATCTGGACAATAGTGAGTCCTCCTATCCAGGACTGTGGACTACCTCTCCATTTTTTAAGTTATTCTGTGACTCCTTTTATCAGAATCTTTCAGTTTTCCTCATATAGATCTTGTATATAATTCGTTAGCTTTATACCTAATTATTTAATTGGGAGGGAGTGCTAATGTAAATGATATTGTGGGGTTTTTGCGGCTTAAACCACAGAATCTTATTTTCTCACTGTTGTGGAGAGTAGAAGTCCAAGATCAAGTGTCGCAAGGTTAGTTTCTTTTTCGAGGCCTTTCTCATTGATTTGTAGATGGTCAATCAGATTGTATTCTTAATCTCAAATTCTACTTTATATGTCTATTTTATGTTTATATCCTTCCATTTTTATTATTAGATTAGAATACAGATATAAAATTACATTTTAACAAAAAGAAATTGAAAACACACTTGGATGTTGAGAGAAAGTGCTGCAAAAGTTTCTAAAGCTTATTTTCTTCTTTTTTAAAAAATATTTGTCTATTTGGTTGCACCAGGTCTTAGTTGCAGCGTGCAAGATTTTCAGCTGTGGCGTGTGGGATCTAGTTCCCAGACCAGGGATTGAACCCCGGGGCCCCCTGCATTGGGAGCATAGAGCACCAGGGAAATCCTTCTAAAACTTGTTTTCAGTTTCTCTATTTTGTTGTAGACATGAGCACAGAAAATGCTCAGATCATGTGGTTTTTCTGGGCTGATAAGAATCTGGTTAAATTAGTTCCGAACAAAGAGGAGTCAGTTCTGGAAGTTAAATCAATTGTCAGAACCTGGAAGGTTCAGCAAATTGATTTTGGGGAGGACAGCTAGTTGGCCTTACCTTTTCAAAAGCACAGTGATAAGCCCAGAAGTGCTGCCATTTTTCAGTCTGGCCTGTGCGATCCTGTTGATACAGCTTGAGAACTGAGACATTCTGTCTGCAGGGGATTGTGTTTCTGGGGAAACACGCTTATCGGGATCTCTGTTACGGCTCATGTGGTACTAATTGTCCTCAGCTCTGCAGTCTCTGGACACAGAAAACTGAGCATCTTCTTTGATAAACTCTTCCATTTTTCTCATGGGAGCATTGACTTTGAGGCTGGCCACATTTTAAGCACTAAACACAAAACACCTGTTCTGCCAAAGGGCATGTAAAACCTCAGAGGCCAGATTCCTGCCTTCTGGCATATTATGAAGCTGTCATCAGCTTCCTGCTGCTTCTGGAAGGGAAGAAGGGGGCATTTGACAGATATCAAATTCCTAATTTGGGGGTTTTTTGGCCACACCTTGAGAAGTGTGGAATCTAATTGCTTGACCAGGGATCCAACCCATGCCCCCTGCATGGGAAGTACAGAGTCTTAACCATTGGACCACCAGGGAAGTCCTCAAAGATCTAATATATGCTTGTTAAGAAAATGTACTTGTTTATAACTATCATCAATGACTTTAAATAGAAAACCTTGTTAACAAGACAGATGCTGACTGTCCCTTTCCGAGTCCTAAGTTGTACTCTCATAGATATTTTTCTTGGTCACTTTTGGGGTCACTCTGCATGTCTCCCTTTGCCTGACTCATTCCAAAATATAGAGCTTTCTCTGAGGCCTGAGCCAGTGGAATAAACAAGACAGCTGTCTGACCAGAGTGACTTCCCTGTAGAAAGTCTGTAGGGCCCAAGGCATGAGTTATCTAGAAGACTAAACCATTTTCCTGTCAACAAAAACCTAACATTTGAAACTGTTGATGATTACATCAAATTCAATCCCATGCTGAGAGTCTGTGTATTCCCTGACATCCTGCAGAATTTGATCTCTTGTCTTCTGAAAACCAGTTGAGGCCTGCAGTGATGATGTCCTGTCCAGGCCTGGTTCTGCCTGGACCTACAAACTGAGTGACTGCAAACCTTTCTACCTCCCTGGGTTGGCTCTTTGGTCCATAAAATAAAGGGACTTCTCTAGGAGTCCAGTAGTTAAGAATCTGCCTGCAGCTGCAGGGGACACAGGTTTGATCCCTGGTCTGGGAAGATTCCACATGCCACGGGACAGCTAAGCCCAAGGACCGCAACTACTGAGCCTGTGCTCTAGAACCCAGGAGCTCCAACTATTGAGCCCTCATGCCCTAGAGCCTGTGCTCCACAACAAGAGAAGCCACCATAATGAGAAGCCAGCGCACCACAACTAGAGAAAGCCTGAGCAGCAGTGAAGACCCAGAGCGGTTCAACCAAAAAAAAAAGTGTAGAAACCCTCAGGGATGCTCCTTTCTATGCAGCAGGATTGGTTGTTAGTTGGGCTGGTTCTAGAAATCAACAGGGGATGAAGATTTTAACCACATCGTGGAGAAGATTATGACCTCAATTCGGCCTTCCAGGGTATTCACCTCAGGTAGTAAAAGTAATCAAAACAGTCCCAAGAGGCCCCATTTCCTGTTCCCTACCCTGCGGGCAAATTTCAAAATTGGCCTCAGCTGAAGAGTGGAATTCTGGCTTCCACACTCACTAGCCCTGTTTTTTCAGGAATAATCTTGGTGTCCTGCTCCTGACCTGCTGGTCCTGAGTGGGAAGGTGTGTGCCCTGGGACAAGTGCCTGTCCAGCCCAGCTCAGGGGCTGGTCCCCAACTGGCCCTGTGTGCCAGTTGCCTCCTCAGCGGGGGTCACCCTGCCCATGGCAATCTAGGTCTGTCTATAGCACCTGCTTGCTCCAGGAGTGGGCAGGTGAGCAGGAACGCTGCCTCACCTGTGGGCCTGCCCTGTCCTCACCCATCCGCACACTCCCCACCCCTTGTCTTCTCTTCTAGTACAGATCAGCCTGCCATCCACCATGAGCATGACGACATCCGACGGCACGCAGTACTTAGCCAAGCAGATGCACTTCCACTGGGGCGGAGCGTCCTCGGAGATCAGCGGCTCTGAGCACACTGTGGATGGGATGCGATACGTAATTGAGGTACCTTCAGGTTCCTCTTTCTTTCAAACCCCATAGTCATGTTTGTGATACTTTCTTTTTAAAAAATATTTACTTATTTATTTATTGGCTGTCCTGGGTCTTTGCCACTGCGAGGGCTTTGCTCTAGTCTGCCACCCCATGGACAGCAGCCCGCCACGCTCCTCTGTCCATCTGATTTCCCAGACAAGAATATTCGAGTGGGTTGCCACTTCCTCCTGCAGGAGATCTTCCCAACCCAGAGATCAAACCCAGGTCTCCTGGGTCGGCAGGTGGATTCTTTACCACTGAGCCACCTGGGAAGCCCTGTTTTAAAAAATATCTATCTATTTTATTTTTGGCTGTCCGGATCTTCATTGCTGCTAGGCCTTTTCTCTAGTTGCAGTGCTTGGGCTTCTCACTGCGGGGGCTTCTTTTGTGGAGCGCGACTGTAGAGCCTCAGACTTCCATAGTTGTGGCATGTGGGCTCAGTAGTTGCAGCTCCCGGGCTCTAGCGCATAGGCTCAGCAGTTGCGGAACAGAGGCTTAGTTTGCTCCTCAGCATGTGGGATCTTCTCAGATCAGGGATCAAACTGAGGTTTCCTGCATTGGAGGCAGATTCTTTACTACTGAGCCACCAGGGAAGCCCTGTTTAATTTATTATTACTGTTTTTTGGTGGCTCTTGCTGCTTCTAGGCTTTCTCTAGTTGCAGTGAGTGGGGGCTACTCTCTAGTGATGCTGCACGGGATTCTCACTGCGGTGGCTTCTCTTGTTGTGGAGTTCGGGCTCTCGGGTTTGCAGGCTTCAGCAGCTGTGCTGCACCGGCTGAGTTGCCCCTTGGCACATGGGTTCTTCCCGGACCAGGGATTGAACTGGTGTCCCCTGCATTGCAAAGCAGATTCTTAACCATTGGATTACCAGGGAACCCCTACTCTTCTCACTAAAACAGCCAAAAACACTTTGTGCAGTGATGAGTCAGGTCACCCTGAGGTTAAATTTATTTTTCATTCACTCACCACTAATCCCTGTTCTGTGCTGGGGGTTCCGGTTGGGTCCCCGCCTTCACGAAGTCAGCCCGAAGCAGGAGTATACAGCCCACCGAGTGGGGCAAGCCCTCTTTAGTTTCAGCTGGATTTCTGTGTGGTAGATTTGCTGGTTTCCTCTCTTGCTTAGGATGGATGCATGCCAAGTCGCTTTAGTCGTGTCTGACTCTTTGCAACCCCATGGATCGTAGCCTGACAGGTTCCTCTATACATAGGATTTTCCAGGCAAGAATACTGGAGTGGGTTGCCATGCCCTCCTTCAGGGGATCTTCCCAGCCCAGGAATTGAATTTATGTATTTTAAGGTTCCTGCCTTGGCAAGCAGGTTCTTTACCACTAGTGCCACCTAGGAGGCTTCATAAAGATAGCCTATTGGATTCTACTTCAAAAGAGAGAACTGATGAGACACTAGTGAGGATTATCACTGCTTCGGCTGACCATGTTTTGACAGTGGCCTCCTGAGGTAAGGGGGCATATGCCCACTCTAGGGAGACCTCAGGAGAACCCCGTGGCCTCATACGATCTCCTAGAACTCTGCCAGCTTGTCTGCCTAGGGGAAGGTGAATTGCCATCTCCCCATAAGAGACGCAGGTTTGATCCCTGGGTCAGGAAGATCCCCTGGAGGAGGGCATGGCAACCCACTCCAGTAGTCATGCCTGGAGAATCCCATGGACAGAGGAGCCTGGCGGGCTACAGTCTGTGGTGTCACAAAGAGTCAGACGTGACTGAAGCAACTTAGCACACAGCACACATAATCCCACTCATGTTCTTTGCATTCTTGGAGAATTTTCTGGGCTCTTCTTTTTAGGGTCAAAATTTTAATTTAAACTTGATTCACATATTTCATACCTTATTCTTTTTTATTGATATATATGTTATTGAAGTATAGCTGATTTACAGTTTCAGGTGTACAGCAAGAAGATTCAGTTATACATATAGACATATATTATTTTTCATATTATTTCCCATTATAGGTTATTACAAGATATTGACTATAGTTCCCTGTGCCATACAGTAAACTTTTGTTGCTTGTTGTGTATCTGTTTTTTTTTAAAATTAGAAATCTAGCACTTATTCTTACTAAGCAAACAAGTGGTATACATTATTTTTTTGTATGAGTACAGGCTATGCAAATTAAGCTGTTTTAATAAATATTAGAAGTGTTCATTACTTTGCAAATATAAGGCAAAATCAGCTAATACAAGCCTGCATTAACCAGAGCTTCTCCCCATGAACTTTTCTCAGCCCTCTCCTCATGTCCTTCTCAGAACTTTCTGGTCTTAGATGTTGTAGCCCAGATGGAGGGAGATGGTGGTCAGCAGTGTTTGTCGGTCAAGCAGAGGTGCCAGATGAAGCATCTTTTTTTCATTTTCCTCCTTTCCTGAAAACCTGAAGCATTTGAAGGTTATAGGAATTGCCCTTGACTTGCCCTGATAGCTCAGCCTGTTAAGAATCTGCCTGCAATGCAGGAGACCCTGGTTTGATTTCTGGGTTGAGAAGATCCACTGGAGAAGGGATAGGCTACCTACTCCAGTATTCTTGGGCTTCCCTGGTGGCTCAGTTGGTAAAGAATCCACCTTCCATGCAGGTGACCTCAGTTCGATCCCTGGGTTGGGAAGATCCCCTGGAGAAGGGAAAGGCTACTCACTCTAGTATTCTGGCCTGGAGAATTCCATGGACTGTGTAGTCCATGGGGTCGCAAAGAGTCAGACACAACTGAACAACTTTCACTCCCTTTCTTGTTTCCACAGATTCACGTCGTCCACTACAATTCTAAATACAACAGCTATGAGGAAGCCCAGAAAGAGCCAGATGGTTTGGCTGTGCTGGCGGCCCTGGTTGAGGTAGGCCGAACCTACACACTCGAAGTTATAAACTGGTGTCAAAACAAGGTGTTAAGTGTAGACAGAGGGTTTTCCTACTTGTCTCTCCTCATGTATTCCTGAGCTCACAATTCTTGGAAACACTGACTTGATAAAAGATCCACTCTTTTATTTTTATTTATTTATTTCTTTAAGATCTACTCTTTTAAAGAAAAATATTTGTCTACTTATCTGGTCTTAGTCGTGGCACGAAGGATCTTTGTCCCTTATTGCAGCATGCAGCATCTTTAACTGAGACGTGTGGGATCTAGTTCCCTGATCAGGGATCGAACCTGGGCCCGCTGTATTGGGAGTGTGGAGTCTTAACCACCAGACCATCGGGGAAGTCCCTGAAAGACCTACTCTTTCCCCAGTCCTTGCTCACAGTTACTGTGGTGCTTCTGGGTCACCAACCTCAAGGACCTTGGATGATCTGGACAAGCTGAGTTAGAAGAGCTGATCCCAGAGGGGCTGACTTGACAGAAACTGGTCTGAGGACATGAGGAAGCCTGTGGCCCAGTAGACAGAGGCCACATCTCTGCATCCCTCAGAAAGTCTGGAGAGTGGGACTTATGTCTAGGCAGCAAGAAATGGTCAGTGAATACGATCCCCTCCCAAAAAAAGTATTATATTAGCTTCCCTGATGGTTCAGCTGGTAAAGAAACCACCTGCCAATGCAGGAGACATAAGAGACACAGGTTCAATCCCTGGGTCAGGAAGATTGCCTGGAGAAGGAAGTGACAACTGTCTCTAGTATACTTGCCTGGAAAATTCCATGGACGGAGAAGCCTGGCAGGCTACAGTCCATGTGGTCACAAAGAGCTGGACACGACTGATCACAGCTCATCAAAACCAAGCATTTCAGTGCTCTGGAAATGGACCAAAGACAGTAACAAGGTAAAGCACTTATTTATGATAAATGCTGAGAATTTTGAGTAAGAACAATGGGGGTTTGTGGGCTTCTTGCCTGGCACTCTTTCCATCTGTTAACTTGGTCAGCAAGTAATCCAAAATGAAATCAAACCTAAATATTCATTGGAAGGACTGATGCTGAAGCTGAAGCTCCAACACTTTGGCCACTTGATGGGAAGAACTGATTCACTGTAAAAGACCCTGATGTTGGGAAAGATTGAAGACAAGAGGAGAAGGGGACAACAGAGGATAGGATGGTTGGATGGCATCACCGACTCAATGGACATGAGTATAAGCAGACTCCTGGAGATGGCGAAGGACAGGGGAGCCTGGCGTGTGGCAATCCATTGGGTCACAAAGAGTCGGACACAACTTAGCAACTGAACAACAACAACTTGGTCAGCAAGGTAGTTTCCTCAGGGCAAGTGAACAGGAGAACCAGTAGCTTCACTGCCTGGTACAGGGATTCATTAGATTGCTGATAAAAGTAGCAAACAACAGAAAAGACAGGAACCAGGAAAACTCACAGCTTTGGGAGTCTATCATGTCCTCATTGAGGTGAGTGGCCAGGGGCAGACCAATCAGAAATCTAACTGGGAGATCCTGAAAATGAGAGAGACACAGAGAGCTTGTGTTGGCTTCCCAAGAAGGCCTGATGGAACGTGAAAGCTGAGTCTGACTTGGTAACTGGCTGACCTTTGAATGTGCTCCTCAAGCCACACACAGATCCATCAGCTTGGGCTCCTGGGGTTTGAGCACAACCTCTACTAAAATCACTGAGTGACTTTAAAATTGTGCTGACCATAGATGGTCCTAGGCTAAAAAAATAAAAATAAGACTTAAGACCTGAGCAGATCCATCAGCTGCTACACAGTACTATGGACACATATTCTACAGATAAAGCCCAGGCAAGTCACTGAATAGTTACATGAACAACAACAAAAACTCCACAGGACAGTTTTTAAAAATCAGAATTTAGATTAGCTACCATATGTTATCTAAAATGTCTAGGAATCAAGGAAAAATTTCAGCATGCAAATAGGAAAATATGATCTGTATTTAGGAGAAAATGCTCAGTTGTGCCCAACTCTTTGCGACCCCATGGACTGTAGCCCACCAGGCTCCTCTGTCCCTGGAATTTTCTAGGCAAGAATACTAGAATGAGTTGCCATGCCCTCCTCCAGGGGATCTTCCTGACCTGGGGATCGAACCAGAGTTTCTTGTGTCTCCTGCATTGGCAGGTGGATTGTTTACCACTGCACCACCTGGGATGCTCTCTAGCACAAACTGATGTAAGTTGCACATTGAAGTCACTAGAGCAACCATTAATAACTTAAAATGGTTAAATGGTACACTGAAAGTATTTGTTTAACACGAAAGGTAGCTAGAAGGACAGAGAAAGAGAGAACACATTTAGAAAACAGATAAAGGACAGTCAGAAATCGAAGGAAGGGGGTTGGGAGGAAGGAGACCTCCGGAGGGATGTATGGGAGAGAGTAACATGGAAACTTACATTGCCATATGTAGAACAGATAGCCAATGGGAATTTGCTTTATGATTCGGGGAACTCAAACCGGGCTCTGTAACGATCTAGAGGGGTGGGATGGGGAGGAAGGTGGGAAGGAGGGTCAAGAGGGAAGGGACATATATATACCTATGGATGACTCATGTTGATGTTTGGCAGAAATCAACACAATTCTGTAAAGCAATTATCCTTCAATTAAAAAATAAATTTAAGATTAGAAAAAGAAGAAATCCAAGAAAGTCTGAATTTTCACGCAATGGAAGAATGGATCAGCATCGTTGACTGAAAAGAACCATTGTCCACAGACCTTTGTCACCAAAAGCAACTCTCCTGACTTCTAAAAAGTAAACACTCATTCAAAAAATAGAGGATGTCGGAGGTCAGCGTTGGAGCAATTTTGCCTTGGACAGTTGGCTCTCGTCCATCCAGTTAAAAGTCCTGAGGATTAAGAAGGGAGCACTTGAGACCAAGCTCCCTGACCATAATGCATCTGGGGGCCTCCCTGGTGGTCCAGCAGTTAAGACCCTACACTTCCCCTACAGAGGGTATGGGCTTGATCCCTGGTCAGGGAACTAAGATTCTGCATGCTGTGTGGCAGTGGCTAAAAAAAAAAAAAAAAAGCAGGATACAGCATGCTTGGGGCTGGTGCACAGTGATGACCCAGAGAGATGTTATGGGGAGGGAGGTGGGAGGGGGGTTCATGTTTGGGAACGCATGCACACCTGTGGTGGATTCATGTCAATGTATGGCAAAACCAATACAGTATTGTAAATTAAAATAAAGTAAAAAAAAAAAAAAAAGTGAGCCACTGGGGGGAAAAAAAAACCCCACAATGAATCTGACTGTGGCTGACATTGCCCAAAGCTAAGGTCACTGGGGATATTTTAACAGTGACTTTGGCCATTCCATGAGGATATCACCAGATACTGCCAAGAAGATCTTTTTCTGGGAAGCTGCCAAAATGGTTCAGATCTTGTCTTTCTGGAAGAAACTGGTGAGCCAAGGCAGTTGGTGCAAAGAACAGCTAGACTGTCTCCCCAGATGCCTCCTTGCGCTCATAGCTCTGCCCCACCAGCAAGGATACCAAACAGCTGAATTAAGGGAGATAGTACCAGATGGAGGACCCACCTCCGTTAGGTTAACTGCTCCATGTTTCCCCTGCAGGTAAAGGATTATACTGAAAATGCTTACTACAGCAAATTCATTTCTCACTTGGAAGACATCCGGTATGCAGGTAAGGGAAACCAACAGAAGGTGCACCGGGGCAGAGGAATGAGCCTGCGTGTGATGGGGACGGAGGGCAGGGAGAGCCACGGGCAGGGCGGGTTGCAGATAAGCTTTCCAGGGGTCACTTAGCTCCCTGTGCAAGGTCTCTGGCTCCAGCAGTTCCTGTGGTTGGCTCAGGCTGTACACACCTCTGAGAGACCCGTTCATAAACTGCCTGTTGATTTCCACAACTGGAATGTCTGGATGGCCAGAGTTCATGAATGAGGGATATTTTCAATTAAGTCACCCTCACCTCTGGCCCCATCTGGTAGTGATGATCCTGGTCCTTAGACAGAGATGAGCTCCTTGGTTTCTAGTTGAGAAGAGTCTCAAGAGTGAAGCCTCTTGTCATGGTGTCTGTGAATGCAGACACTGGGCTGGTCTCCCTTCTCTCTGCCTCTAGAAGGCAGAGTTCTTGTCAGAGCATTTGCCCACTCCCACGATCAACTCTTGACCTTAAGCTGTAACCATGTCTGCTGCAGCCTTGGTTCTGGGCATCTCACTTTGCCCCATATACCGGACTCCAGTTCCCTGACCTCAGTCCTCAACCTCTCCAGTAATCTCCTGACCTCCAATTCATGGGCCTCCACGTTTTCACTACTAGTCACGCTTCTTGCCTCTCAGTTCTCTTTACCTGGCTTGGATGCCACGGACCATCATACTGACAAACCCATGCAAATGCCCTCCCTCCCTCCACAAGCTTACCTGATAAAGCCCTATGCCAACTTCTACTTTCTCAGAGTCTGTAGCCAAAGAGCCTATAAGGAATGTGCCTGAGAGAAACCCAGATATTTCTAACTGGTATTACTTTCATTCCTAGCTAAAATATAAACAAGTACTAACACTGCTCAGAAATCCTAAAATACTCCTCTGGGCATTTTCTTTTCCCCTCTCCACAATGATTGCATCACCTTTTCTCCTCTCTCCTGAAGCACCCCTCCCTGGCCCCAGCTTCTCCCCTGAAGGGGATCCCTGACCTCCCACTTCATGGAGAAGGTAGCCAGTCACTCACTCATCTTCTTAACTTGGCAGTCCAGTGGTTAAGACTCCCAATTTCCACCGCAGGGAGTACGGGTTCAATCCCTGTTCAGGAAGTAAGATCCTGCATGCCATGTAGTGCAACCAGAAAAAAAAAAAAACAACTTAGAAATTTTTTGCCTGCTCATTGGGCTATGCACTACTAGACTTCACAGCCTTGGTTAAACAAGCCTGTTTATGTATATATTACACTGATATCCTCTTTGCCATTAAAAAAAATGCAAAAGTGCTCAGGGAAAAAAGCAGAATTCCTGCCACATGCAGCATCTTTCATTGCAGCATGTGGGATCTAGTTCCCTGACCAGGGATCGAACCCAGACCCCCTGCATTGATAGCACAGAGTCTTAGCCACTGGACCACCAGGGAACTCCCATGAGTGTCCCCTGTCTATAGACAGGTGAGTATCCCGCCAGGGCCACCCAGCCAGAGGAGATATTTGAGTGGGTTTCTCCCCAAAGTCTTTTCTCTTAACCCTTTCCAGGAAGTAGCACACTGGGTGATGTTTCCCAGTGATCAGGTTCTAAGTTCTTCTGCTTAAATCAGGAGATTTAAACATGGTGAGATATGAGCCAAAAGCTGTCCTCTCAAGGGGCAGCAGTGGTCCCTGACATTGCTTCTCATCCCCTCTATTAGGACAAAGCACAGTTCTGAGGGGCCTTGACATTGAGGACATGCTACCTGGGGACCTCCGCTACTACTACAGCTACTTGGGGTCACTCACCACTCCTCCCTGTACAGAAAACGTCCACTGGTTTGTGGTAGCAGATACTGTCAAGCTCTCCAAGACACAGGTAATGTACGAGATTGCTTTAATATCCAAGTCTCTCCACGGCCTGATCAACACGAGTGTTCCCCTAAATCTTATCTAATGCCAATATCTGGGCTCCTGTAGTGTTTTCTATGTCCAGGGCTGTAGTGCCTCACCTCTATCACCATGGGTGATCTTACTAGTGCTGTGCTCTAGCAGAAACGGGCCAACAGGCATCAGAGAGTCCAAGAAATTGATAGGCAATGCAACAACAACAACAGAAAACACTGGGACCTGATCCAAGTCATAGGAGAAAATTTGCATAGTGAAGGCAAATATTTATTGAGTGCCGCTCTCACCAGGTATTACATGCGCAAACTCCATGTCCTTATGGGGCTACATTCTAACCTCGTAAATAACTTTATGCAAGAAGGACAGCTTCAGATTTAGCCCTTTACCATTTAAAAATGTCTGTAGCCCTTTGAGGAGAAGAGCTGTATCAATCATCTTTTGTCCTTGAGCCTAGCATGGGCACATAATAAGTATTTGTTGAGTTGAATAAAGAACAAATGTTACTGAGGTTGCAAAGCAAACCTGGGTTCCTCAGAATGTTGTTCCTCTTTTAAAATTTTCCATTTCCCTATTTCAGGAAAAAATGCAAAGTCCCCTTATTCTTATACCAACATGTAAAAACATTGCCAACCAGGTTGAAAGTGCCCTGAAATACCTAACAAAAGTCAAGGTTAGTTATCTACGAGAAATGCACCTTAAATTCAGATCTAGAAGAATTTCTGCAAATAAAGTTATCTGAGATGAACTCAATTTTTAAAAAAAATCACAAAATACCAAGAAAAAGGCACTATGAGTGAGTATCAGCAGAATTAGACCTACAAAGATTTCAGATATTGTAATTATCAGCCAATTAATATAAAGGATGTTTAATATTATAAAGAATGCATAATATCTATAAATAAACATATTCGATATGTTTAATATGTACAAGAGTTTGAAATACAAAGAAAGAACAAAGTATAAAAATGACCAAGTCAACTTGAAAAAAGTAAATTGTTAATTTCTAGAAATGAAAAGATAGTAACTGAAATTAATAATTCAACAAATGAGTTTAATAGCATGTAGGACAAGTTCAAGAAAGAATCGGTAAGCGGAAGACAGAGCTGAGACAATTATGCAAAATGCGGCATCATAAAGAGAAAAAGAGGTAGAAATATGAAAAAGTAGAGAGGTATGGAGAAAATTCTAGAAAGACCTGAAAAATGTCAAGTTGAAATTATAGTGGGAGAAGAGAGGTGGTATGGAGAAGAGGAATAATTTGAGAAATGTTGACTGACAATTTTCCAGAGGGTTGAAAGGCACCATGTTATATAATAAGGAAGCCCAATGAGTCAATGAAAACAAAAAGGAGCCTACATTAAACACGTCACAGTGAAGCCACAAGCTATCAAAGCAGAGATCTAAATATCAGCCAAAGAGAAAAGACATATTTCATGAAAGAAATACGGCTAAATACCCATAGAAAAAGATTGAAAGATATTGTCAGAAGAATGATTGGGTGGATGAACGCCAAGGCACGTAGTACCCAGAACCACTCCAGGACTTGAGATCTTTATCAGAGTTATATAAATCCAAGCGCTGGTTCAACTGTTAACTAACTTAAAAAAAGTTACCCAGTGCCTCTCCTCTCATGAATTCCTTTCATGTTGCTGGCAGGTTGAGAAGCTAGAGAATTCCTTACTGAATCACCAGAACAAGACCATCCAAAACGATTACCGCAGGACTCAGCCCCTGAACCACAGAGTGGTGGAAGCCAACTTCATGTCTCGCCCTCATCAGGGTGAGTGAGATCAGCTCTCGTTTGTCCTCTGCCGTATGTGATGATAATTTCCCGTTTTCCTCCTTCTCTGGGTGAGCCCCTCTCTTCTGGCCACAGTAAGGGAAGGGGAGTCATCTAAACCTCAGGGGCCACGGGTGGACCAATAAGAACGGGGCTTGGGCGAAGAGCATGACTCATTTTCCCAGTCCAGGCAGTGGTACTCCTGAGTAGGACAGAGAGGGTGATGAGAACGAACCAGCTCCATAATAGTATCTAGTATTGGCCAGAGACAGTGGGAGAAGCAAGATGTCAGTAACATAAGATGCTCCCATCGAGTGTTGGCTCAAGTTAACCTCATCATATCCAACTCAGATATTTCCCCCACACTTCTATCTTGGTCTGCATTACAAACCCATCCTCAACTCCTCCCATAAATTCCCTCAAGGTGGAGTTAACTAGACCACATAATGCTTATTACCTTTTCTTGAGGATCAGACTGGGGGTGGATTAGCCACCAAATGGCCTTAGAACCTCCCAGGTGGCTCAGTGGTAAAGAAACGGCCTGCCAATATTAGGAGAAGCACAAGATGCAGGTTAGCTCCCTGGGTCAGGAAGATCTCCTGGAGGAGGAAACAGCAACCCACTCCAGTATCTTTGCCTGGGAAATCTCATAGACAGAGGAGCCTGGTGGGCTACAGTCCATGGGGTCACAAAGAGCTGGACACGTCTGGATGCACACAGGTGAAGCTGCAGATGCCAGGATGCTGGAAGCAGGCATCAGTGGTCCAGTTTCCCCTGGACTTCCAGTCCAGGAGGTGGGGCTTCAACTGTGTCTGTTTGACTTACCTCATTTCTGTGGTCACAGGAATGTAAATATTCTGCAATTTCCCGTCCCTATTTTGTCCAGTTCTCTGTAAAGTGGTGGTGAACTGCACGCATTCCCTGAATTCACTGTCTTTACAGTATATTCCTATTAACCATTCCTGAGGACTTTATTGGAGTAGGAAATGGCAATCCACTCCAGGATTCTTGCCTGGAAAATTCCATGGATGCCTTTATATTCTCTAATAAATAGACCTGGTCTCCAGTCAATATTACCCTACCTCTACATGTACCTTGCAAAACTTAAAAATTTCCATACATATTCCCCAGCACAATAAAACTCCATTTATAGTTTTCGCCCCATCTCTCCTGGATCATTTATTGTTTTCCATTGTATCAGTTTGCTCCTTTCATACAATACTAACAGGAACAATGACACCAACTATAATTTTAATTTCCCCATATTATACTTTATACAATATTGTTGTTGTTCAGTCACTAAGTCATGTCCGACTCTTTGTGACCCAATGGATTGCAGCATGCCAGCCTTCCCTGTCCTTCACCATCTCCCAGAGTTTGTTCAAACTTGTGTCCATTGAGTTAGTGATACCCTCCAACCATCTCATCTCTGTCTCCACCTTCTCTTTCTGCCCTCAGTCTTTCTCAGCACCAGGGTCTTTTCCAGTGAGTCGGCTCTTTTCATCAGGTGGCCAAAGTATTGGATATTAACAGTCACAATTTCTTTTTCTAAAGGACGACACCCTCCTAAACAGGTCCAATCACTAGCAGACTAAACAAAGGGAGCTTAGACCCATTGATCTGTCTCCTTGTTCTAATTTTGCTACGCTCCCTGTTTAACATCTTATGCTATTCTTGCAACAAGCACAGCTTGTATCATTCTCCTTAGGCCACTTCTCCAATGCTCTTTCTGTTGCAGCAGGGCAGGAGTGTCATTCCAATGTACCGTCATGAGCGATGCCTCAGAGGTTCTAATAACCGCTTCTTAGTCCAGAATGTCCCATCTTGCAGTATGTCATTTTGGCCCTCACTTCTGAGACTTGCTATTTAGGAGGAGTACACTAAGCCCCAGGCTTCCCTGGTGGCTCAGCACTAAAGAATCCTCCTGCCAATGCAGGAGACTTGGGTTCCATCCCTGGTTTGGGAAGATCCCTGGAGAAGGAAATGGCACCCTGATTCAGTACTCTTGCCTGGAAAATCCCGAGGACAGAAGAGCCTGGCAGGTTACAGTCCATGGGATCACAAAGAGTCGGACATGACTTAGCAACTAATGATAGCGATAACAATAGCAACAACATACCAACTCCCAGGAGATAGGAACAGGGCTTCTTCCCAACCCCAGCCAAGGGATCTGAGCAATGCCCTTCCTTTACCGAGAAGAGAACAGAGAACTGGCCATCATCTCACTCTTACTTTACTCAGACCCAGACTTCTATGTAGCAGCCCAACTGTACAATCCACATGGTATTTCATAGTTCTACAGTATCCATGCCAGATCGGTTAATATGATCAACTCATCAAAGATGAATGACCTGAGAAACAAAGATCAGTTATAAACACAGGAGAATAGCAAAATCGGCCCTCTCGCAACTTATTTATTAGAAAACACCTATGTATTCTAAGGAAAGGCTACTGAGCTTCACATGAAAAAACCAAGGGTCAAGGGTTGAACCATCTTTGACATGTCACCCCTTGGATTCTGGCAGCTTACAAGCCTAAGTTCAGACATAGCAAGGATGCCTGAAGCCGATAGGATGGGAACATGGCAGGCGTATGAAAGAATCAAAAATATTTCTCCTAAATATTCATGTAGGGAATGGTATCTGGCTGTCCTGTTGCCCCTGTTTTCATGAATCTCTTCAAAGTTCTGACTTTTTCCTGTTAACTCTTCTTTTTATAGAATACACTTTAGCCTCCAAACTCCACTTTTATCTAAACAATATTGACCAAACCCTTGAGTACCTGAGAAGATTTATTGAACAGAAGATACCAAAGAGAAAAAAACAAGAGAATTGGCCTTGAAGAGTGAGCCCTGCCTTCTGTCCAAGAAGCCCTGGGTGACCAGATCATACCGTTTCTACCGAGGCAGCTACTTAATTTACGATTAAAACAGGAGAAACCGTCATCCATGAACGGAAATGAGATGGCTTAAATGCATGAGAAGAGTTTGAGCGAGATGATACCAATGGGAATTGACTGGAAAAGAAATTTAACTACCCTCCTATCGAATCATGTACATTGATTTGTCTTAATTAGAAATCAGCCTGAAATCCTAATAGCATTTAGATGAAATAAAATAACTTTGGAAATTTGTTATTTAAGAACTTCTCCCTTCTATTCCTTTGTGCCATTTCAAATACTGTTTCTTTGCTATATCGGGAGGGACCCAGGTGATGGGGTAGAAATGAAGGTGGGACGGATTTCCAGCTTTTTTCAAAAGTTCCCACCGACGTTATTGAAAGGTTAAAAATGAAAGTTTCCAGTCAAGAACTGATATTTTTATAACTTTTATGAAAACTGTAAGTACAATTGTTTGTATTATTATTGTTAATTTATGCTTCCAACTTTCCACTATTACAACAATGCAGAGTAGGAATTTCAGTCGTGTCCAACTCCCTGTGACCCTATGGACCATGGCCCACCAGGCTCCTCTGTCCATGAGATTCTCCAGGCAAGAATACTGGAGTGGGTTGCCATTTCCTTCTCCAGTGATAAAGTGTGAAGTGAGTGAAGTGAAGTGGCTCAGTTGTGTCTGACTCTTTGCCACCCCAGGGACTGTAGCCTACCAGGCTCCTCTGTCCATGGGATTTTCCAGGCAAGAGTACTGGAGTGGTTTGCCATTTCCTTCTCCAGGAATTTGGCTGAGTTTAGCTTTAAAAACCTGACTTCCCTGGTATCTCAGACCAGGGAAGAATTCACCTGCTACACAGGAGACCCAGGTTCAATCCCTGGGTTGGGAAGATCCCTTGGAGAAGGGCATGACAACCTACTCCAGTGTTCTTGAAACCAAAAAAATAAACCCAGCACAACAACAACGAAAGCCAAAAACACCCAAAGAAAAAAGTAAAATGGTTTGAGGTGATATTCATTTGGGCTAATGTTATTTCTCTAGATTGTCATTGCGAACATTTAAAAAACTATCTGCATTGGCAGGTGGAGTCTTTACCACTACACCACTTGGGAAGCCTTTTTAAACTAAATTGCTGTCAACTTTGTGATCCAATAGTTTTGTCCTGGGAGGGAGCTGTGGAGGACAGAGGGCACATTGCATCCTAGTGACAGAAGAAAAAAGACGCTTACTCCTTGGAAAAAAAGTTATGACCAACCTAGATAGTATATTCAAAAGCAGAGACATTACTTTGCCGACTAAGCTCCGTCTAGTCAAGGCTATGGTTTTTCCTGTGGTCATGTATGGATGTGAGAGTTGGACTGTGAAGAAGGCTGAGCGCTGAAGACTTGATGCTTTTGAACTGTGGTGTTGGAGAAGATTCTTGAGAGTCCCGTGGACTGCAAGGAGATCCAACCAGTCCATTCTGAAGGAGATCAACCCTGGGATTTCTTTGGAAGGAATGATGCTAAAGTTGAAACTCCAGTACTTTGGCCACCTCATGAGAAGAATTGACTCATTGGAAAAGACTCTGATGCTGGGAGGGATTGGAGGCAGGAGGAGAAGGGGACGACCGAGGATGAGATGGCTGGATGACATCACGGACTCGATGGACGTGAGTCTGAGTGAACTCCGGGAGATGGTGATGGACAGGGAGGCCTGGCGTGCTGCGATTCACGGGGTCGCAAAGAGTCGGACACAACTGAGTGACTGAACTGAACTGACAGCAGAAAGTGTGGTTCTTTAAAAAGCAACAAAAACAGCCTCCTGCTGTCAGGGAGAAGAAAGCCACCTGGCCAGCCACCCCCTTCAGGGGCAAGCCTGGGTCCCCCAGGAGCGGAAGCTGGGGGGACCCCCTTTGCAGGTTCTGCGATTTCAGAATACTAAAACTCGTTTCCGTGAGTTCATGGTTCTCGAGAGAAGTTTTGAGAAACAAAATATCCCTTAGAAACAGCCCTTTAGTTGTTCCATGGTGCTCTCAGGGGACGTTCCTCTTCAAGAGTGCTGGAAATTTCCCCGAAGGCCTTCTGCGCCGGTGCCATTTTGTGAAGGACTGACTAGAGCAAAGGTTTTTGTGAAGGACAGGTGAGAGAGAGGTGAGAGGACCGGCTGTGTTTGAAGGGAAGCTGCTGCCCTCCAGTGGCCACTGTGAGATTGGCGGGGCCTGTGCCCACGGGACCTTGGCAAGCCCCTCCACCCCTCCCATCTTTCCTGTTGGTAACCTGGGGCCCAAAGACCTCTAAGGATTCTTCTGTAAGTTACAGGCATATCAGGGAAGAACATTACAGCGCAAGTCCCTGGACTTCATCCTTTTCACACAATGAAAGACGTGGAGTTGCCCTCACTGGGCTGTGGTCCCTCTTACTTCCATGTCCTGCTTATAGAATTTCAAAGCATCACCACCCTTGGATGATAGATACCCAGCCCTTCCCAACTACCCTCTTGTCACCTGGGGGGCCGCCTCCCCCACCCCTGCTGAATGGACAGGCTGGCAACTCAGATGCCCCCTCTCAGGCCTGAGCTGGCAACTTGAACCCAGTTGACATGAGGCCCGGCTGATGTCCAACCAAGGCCGTGCAGAGGGGCCCAGGACAGCACCTGGCAACCTGGAACCTCACATGGGGAGCAGATGCCATGCTCTCCCAGGGACAGCTGCTGTCCAGAGAGAAGCTTCTGGAGAGAAGCACAGAAGGACCTCTGGCCTCAGAGAGGTGGTCCAGTGTGGCTGAGAGTGGCAGGTGGTGAATGCTGGACTGGGCTGTACTTCCTGCCATTGGAAGTCCCCTGGCCACAGGCCTCGACTGAGCAAGTTATGATTGCATTTTTGCTCTCCACAAACACACAATCTCCAACTAAGACATAATATGTCTCTTATTTTGTTGGAGCCTCAGAAGCAAACAGCTGGAGGACTTGGTTTGATTATCTCCAGTTAAGATAATCAATTAACTGGGACCAGATAGTGTGCTCTGACACACAGCATCTTAGTGGGGAAGCAGGAACTCAATGGATGTGAGAGCTGGATCACAAAGAAGGCTGAGCGCCGAAGAACTGATGCTTTCAAATTGTGGTGCTGGAGAAGACTCTTGAGAGTCCCTTGGACAACAAGGAGATCAAACCAGTCAATCCTAAAGGAAATCAACCCTGAATATTCATTGGAAGGACTGATGCTGAAGTCTCAATACTTTGACCACCTGATGCAAAGAGCCAACTCATTGGAAAAGACCCTGATGTTGGGAAAAATCAAAGGCAAAAGGAGAAGGGGTTGGCAGAGGATGAAGAGGATGGTAGAAAACAGCACAGACTCAATGGACATGAATTTCAGCAAACTCTGGGAGAGTTGGACAGGACTTAGCAACTGATCAACATCAAGGAACACAACTCCCAGTCCTGTGCTATAACCACGTTCTTGTTGACCCCTTGGAAGACTGGAATTGGCCTAGGGAACAAGTCAGGAAGAGGCAGCGGGTTATTTTCAGGCTTTCAATTCAGTGGCCTCAGCTCCACCAAGGAAGATTCCTGGGGTGAGTTTTAGGGTGTCAGTGCCCCAGAATCTTCCAGATGCATGGTAAACGCCTCATTGGCCTCTGCTCCAGAGCTCCCCACCCCACCCTTGACAGCATAACAGGCTGCTGGGGGTGGAAGCTGAGAGAGAGAGGCCCCCAATGGCTCCACGGTGGGTGCTCAAACACTGGTCCCTCTGTGGGGAGTCACAGGAAAGCCTGCTGATGTACATCTTGCTTAGAGGCAGATGGTGGGCAAACAGAGCCATCGCTAGGCCCAGGGGCAAAATACCGCCGCATGGAACAACTAGCCTTTGCCAAGAATGAAAGGATCCAAGGAGGGCGTTGGAGGCACTGCTCACTCTGCCACCCCCTCTCCGCCTGGTGAGCTCATGTCATCCTTCAGGGCGCGGTGCATTCTTGCCTACAAGGTTGCCCACCGATACGATGCTGGGACCCTGATGCTGGGAGAGGTTGAGGACAAGAGGGGAAAGGGCTGACAGAGGATGAGATGGGTGGATGGCATCACTGACGCAACGGACATGAGTCTGAGCAAACTCAGGGAGACAGTGAAGGACAGGGAAGCCTGGCGTGCCGCAGTCCATGGAGTCGCAAAGAGCTGGACACAACTGAGCGACTAAACAACACAACAATGATACACGTTTAAGAGGAAAGACCAGAGACGAGGGGGTTAAGCAACTTGTCCAGGTGCTTCAGGTACCAAATGGGAGAGCAAGATCTAGAACCAGGTCTCCTGTTTCTTAGGTTAGTTGTCTTTCTAATAATTTCTTATTTAAGGGCTTCCCTGGTGGCTCAGAAAGGGTCAGAAACAACTGGATGACGGAACAACAATGGCATACTTGCAATATAGTGGATGTTTCTTTCATTCAAGCATATGGCAATTGGCAAATTAATTGTTAATCAAGTACGTACAAGAAGAGGTTCTGGGAATTCCCTGGTGGTCCAGTGACTTCCACCGAGGGGGTGCGGGGCGTGTAGGTTAGACCCTTGGTTGGGGAACTAAGACCCTGCATGCTGCACGCTGTGACAAAAAAAAAAAAAAAAAGTCCTATGAGTCCTGCTTTAATAAAGAGTTTTCAATTACCAGTGTGTTTTCTTTTATGCATGAAAACTGAACTAGAATGGTTCTTTAAAGTGGAAGCAGTGGCAGATTGTGTTTTCTTGGGCTCCAGAATCACTATGGATGGTGACTGCAGCCACGAAATTAAAAGACACTTGCCCCCTGGAAGGAAAGTTATGACAAAACTAGACAGTGTACTAAAAAGCAGAGACATCACTTTGCTGACAAAGGTCCATATAGTCAAATCTATGGTTTTCCAGTAGTCATGCACGGATGTGAGAGTTGGACCATAAAGAAGGCTGAGCTCTGAATAACTGATGCTTTCAAACTGTGGTGCTAAAGAAGGCAGATTCTTGAGAGTCCTTTGGACAGCAAGGAAATCAAACCAGTCAGTCCTAAAGGAAATCAGTACTGAATATTCAGTGAGACAACTCACTGGAAAAGACCCTGATACTGGAAAAAATTGAAGGCAGGAGGAGAAGGGGGCAGAGGATGTGATGGTTGGATGGCATCACCAACTCAATGGACATGAGTTTGAGCAAACTCAAGGAGATGGTGAAGGACAGGGAAGCCTGGCATGCTTCAGTCCATGGGGTGACAAACAGTTGAACATGCTTCAACAACTAAACAACAATGGTTCTTTAAGAGCTAGTTTTCTTTAGAGGACTTCCCATTCTTCCCTAAAAACTGACAACCATGGCACTTCAAGTCCACGTGTAAATGTGAATTCCAAAGAGAGGCCCAGCCAAATGGAATTCCTCGGGGTCTCACCAAAACCTTGGCTCACTCTCTTCCTTCCTGGGAACCTTGATCTGGGCATCCCTCCTTATCTGCAGAGTCACGTCTTTGCAGCAACTGGGCTTAGGAGTAAAGATCAGTGAGTCCCTGTAAACTAAGCAAAGTACAAGTATTATGCTTAATTCTCAAATAAGACATGAGTCGAGGGCATGAAGAGTTACCCAGTGTGGGCCCTACTCCTCAGAACAACATGATTGAGGCAGCAAAGGGGGAGGCTGCAGCTGGTATAACCTGGAGCCTGGGTCACCTTACCTCGAATTAAACCACCTATAAAATAATTGAAAGTGTTAGTCGCTCAGTCATGTCCAACTCCTTGTGACCCCATGGACTGTAGCCTGCCAGGCTCCTCTGTGCATGGAATTCTCCAGGCCAGAATACTGGAGTGGATTGCCATTCCCTTCTCCAGGGGATCTTCCCAACCCAGGGATTGAACCCAGGTCTCCCGTACTGCAGAATGATTGTTTACCATCTGAGCTGTATATACCCGGATATATTATTATTCTTATAACACAGTACTGTATTCTATTTGTGAAAAATTTAACATAATTTTTGTATTTATGTTTATGAGGGTATTAGTCTGTAGTTTTCTGTCTCTAGTTTGGTTTTGGTATCAGAGAAATGATGGTTTCTAAAATGAGTAATGTATTCCTTTCTCTTAATTTTCTGGAAAAATTCATGTCAAATTGGTATTATTTCTTCCTAAAATGTTTGGTAGAATTCACCAATAAGTCCATTTGGACCTTGAGTTTCCTTTGTGAGAAAGTGTTGTTTTTTTGTTTGTTTGTTTGTTTGTTTGTTTTTTTGCTATGCTGAGTCTTCACTACTTTGTGTGGGCTATTCTCTAGTTGCAGCAAGCGGGAGCTCCTCTCCATTGTGAAGCTTGGGCTTCACATTGCGATGGCTTCTCTTGTTGTGGAGCACAGGCTCTAGGATGCTTGGGCGTCAGTAGTTGCAACACACAGGCTCAGTAATTGCGGTTCACAGGCTCTAGAGTGAGGGCTCAGCAGTTGTGGTGCAGATTTAGTTGCTCCATAGCATGTTGAACCTTCCTGGACCAAGGATCGAACCCATGTCCCTGGAACAGGGATCGAATCCACGGGCATTGGCAAGTGGGTTCTTATCCACTACACCACCAGAATTGTCCCGAGGGAAGGATTTTAACTACACATTCAATTTCTTTAGTTGATGGAGATACAGATAATCTATTTCAGATTGAGAAACTTTTAGTACTTAGTATCTTTTAAGGAGCCTGTTTCATCTAGTTCAGTTCAATTCCGTCACTCAGTTGTGTCCGACTCTTTGCGAACCCATAGACTGCAACACACCAGGCCTCCCTCTCCATCACCAACTCCCAGAGCTTACTCAAAGTCTTGTCCATCGAGTCAGTGATGCCATCCAACCATCTCATCCTCCGTTGTCCCCTTCTCCTGCCTTCAGTCTTTCCTAGCATCAGGGTCTTTTCCAATGAGTCAGTTCCTCGCATCAAGTGGCCAAAGTATTGGAGTTTCAACTTCAGCATTAGTCCTTCCAATGAATATTCAGGACTGATTTCCTTTAGGATTGACTGGTTTTATCTCCTTGCAGTCCAAAGACTCTCAAGAGTCTTCTCCAACACCACAGTTCTTCTCAGTTACCAAATTACTGCCACAGAACTGTTTACAATATTCCCTTCTTATCCTGTCTCCTTGCTGTATTCTACTGGCTAGCAATGAGTCAGCTTTGTTCAGGCTCAGACTATATTCGCACTCCAACAACGACGACTGCATCAGACTGTCTTCCGTTTTACTCCAGAGGCAGCTACCGTGTTGGGTGACCCGGGATCGTTCACCAACATTGTGATAGGTGTCTCTTTTATGGTTTTGTTCTTGCACCACTAACTGGGCCCAACACCATAAGACCTGGGCTTCCCTTTCAGGACGGGCTTATCTGTGGGTCGTGGGAAAGGCTGGTGGAGAAGACTTCTAGATGTGGGTTTGTGATCTAGGAGTGAGGGATCATCATTTGGGGTGCGGAGGAGTCCTGGGGAGCTCATGGAATTCCTGCTTGGAGTACTTGGGCTGGATGAGCCATAGCACCAGCTGGGGCCACATCTTGAACCTCCTGAACATTCCATCACTGCCACAGGGCGTTGAACACATCCTTGTAAAGAGAATGAGGCCTGGGGAGGTAGTGGGGAGGGGTTCTGTGATGAGCATGCTGGGGGACTCCGCTAGCAGATAGACTATAATAGTAATGATAAATATAACCTCTGGGCTTCCCTGGTGGCCCAGTGGTTGAGAGCCTGCCTTCCAGTTCAGGGCACACTGGTTTGATCCCTGGTCCAGGAAGATCCCACATGCCTCAGAACAGCTAGGCCCGTGTGCCATGGCTGCTGACCTTGCTCACCTAGAGCTCTGCAGCAAGAGAAGCCACCACAATGAGAAGCCTGCACACCTCAACTGGAGAGTAGCCCCCGCTCTTAGCAACTAGAGAAAGCCCTTGAGCAGCCACAAAGACCCAGCACAGCCAATAAATAAATAAAGTTTTAAAAATTACTTATGCTTAAAAAAAAAAAAATGGCCCCTGACATTGGTAAAATGCTTCTTAACTTAGCATTTCCACCTGGTTTATATGAGGCAAGAATGATCAGCCTTAACTCAGAGATGCACAGACTGTAGCCAAACAAGATTAACTTACCTGATTAAGGACCAGAATGGGTAAAAATGTTGCCCCCCCCCGCCCCCCGCAAAGGTCCTAAGGTGGTTTTAAATAATTTCAGCACATTTTTTGGCATGCCTCTGTTCAAAAGTTGCAGTCTGAGTCCACCCACCCTCAGGGTGGCCTGGAATTAGTGATGAGTTTCTAAAGAACAGAATGTGGCAGAACTGATGCTATCTACATCAGAAGCCAAGGGTGTGAGTGTGCCTGCAATTTTGTTTCTCCCCTTCTCCCACCCACAGGAATCCAGTTACCAAATATGAGGAAGCCAAGATTATGCATCAGTTTCAGCCAGCATCAACCACCAGAAATGCAAGTGCACGAATCCTGCAGTATGTAATGCTGACCCGGGTTAGCTGCATGACCCACAGCCACCCAGAGAGAGGAAGCCACCCAAGAAAGGCAATGGAATCCAGGGCCTTGCACCTGGTTCCTCGATTCTCCCACTGACTGAATTTGGAGGAATTCCCTAAATTCTGACTGAATTCTCTAAATTTTTAAAATTTTGATCAGGATTTAGACATCCATATCAAACACTGAAGTTGAAAACTTCAAAACTTAAAAAAGTGCATCTAGGACTTCCCTTGTTGGCTCAGTGGATGGGAATCTGCCTGCCAGTGAGGACATGAGTTCTATCCCTGGTCCAGCAGGATTCCACATGTTGCAGGAACAACTGAAACCATGCACCACAACTACGGAGCCCGAGCTCTAGAGCCTGTGCTCTGAAACAGGAGAGGCCACCACTCACAGTAACAAGGAGCAACCCCCACTCACCACCACCACCACCACAAAAAAAACCACACAAAGTGATGAAGACCCAGCGCAGCCAAAAAGAAAAAAAACATCATCCATCTATCACTTAAAAAAATTTATTTGTTAATATTTATTTATTTGGCTGCACTGGATCTTAGTTTCAACATTCGGGGTCTTTAGGTGAGGCATGCGAACTCTTAGCTGCAGTATGTGGAGTCCAGTCCCCTGTCCAGGGCTTGAACCCGGGCCTCCATCATTTGAGATTTGATGCTGATGTAGAATCAGTGAGTCTGTTCTTGCTGATTAGTACTTACATACCTGCCTGTCCTTCCAGGTCATTCCTCCCCAGGTGAGCAGCTAAGTGCTTCTCAACTAAATCAGGGACCAAACTTTCCAAAATCTTCTAGCCACCACTAGGGGCTCAGAAATTCCTCAGTGGTTCCCCTCTCTTGAGGCCTGGGGCAGGGAGTCCCTTCCTCAAAGAAGGAAGTCTTGAATTTAGCCCCTGGGGATGTGCACAGCCACAAAAGGAAGTCTCCGTGGCCGACAGAGGTGGTACATGAGGCTCAGCATCTGCAATTTCTTCTTCCTCCTCTGGAACCTCCGCTCTGTTTCTCTTGGCAAAAATTCTGTTTATCTCCACAAATATTCGGCCCTTGGTCTCAGGAATGACCACATAGATGTAAACAGCAGTGAGGAGGCAGATTTCTGCAGAGATAATGAGACTGTAGGCACCAGCGACTTCCTGGGCCAAGAGACAAGAAAACAGGCGGGGCTGGAGGAAGAAAGACATTCCAGGGCCAGCGCCAGGTGAGGCCTATGTGAGTCGCACAGAGGTCTCTCGGTGGCCCGTTTTACTTTACTCCCCGGGAGTGAAATAGCTAGAAAATTAGATCCTGCCTCATGTCAGAAAGGACTCAGCCTTGTGACAACGGGGACAGTATGAACAGTATGACCTCTAGATCGGACTGCACACTCTCAGAATCGGGGGTGGGGGTGGGGAGGTGGGGGATGCCCCCTGGCTCTAGCTTGCTTGAACTTGGCAGACCAGAGCCCCTACATCCTTAACCCTTCATGGTCTGAGTGCCTAAGCTCCTTCAGTAGGTGGGAAACGAGTAGGTTTGACTGAGATGGCGCCACCTTTGTTTTATGGACCTTGGAGAGCTGCCCCCTCTCTTGTCAAATTAACAGATGTTCTTAGTAGAAGGGGGACCCCCTGCCTATTTCCTGGAGTCCCATCTGCCTAGAGGCAGGGGCCAGGTGGAGCAGGGAGTTGGGGCAAGGGGCTGTGCCCCCCACCCCCATGCTCCCCGCAAGATGCTTCCACTCACCTGGACGGACTGGAACACAAAGCCCACAATGAAAGTGGTGAGCCCCTGCAGCCCCCCATCCACTATGAAGGTAGGAGGCCGGCGAGGGCTACAGGAAGAGCTCAGAGGGGGCGGCACCTCAGGGAGCTGGACCAGTGGAGCAGAGGGTGCAGAGGGCCCTCGAGGGGTGCACAATGTTCTGGATGGCCGAGGGAGGGAGCTCCAGTCTCTCAGCCCCCTGCTTCTATCTGCCCTCCCCTCCCCACTCCCTGCCACCGCCCCCTCAACCCCCGCCCCACCCAGCTTCTGGGTACACTCACCACTGAGCTCCAAACTGAGCCTCTGAGGGCATCAAGGTCACACCAATGCCATTCTCTCCCGTGTTGGAATCATTTTGAAATTCGCCAACAGAGGAGGGGGAATGTGAAAGTCAAAGTCGCACAGTCATGTCCGACTCTTTGTGAACCCATGGACTATACAGTCCATGAAACTCTCCGCCAGAACACTGTAGTGGGTTGCCATTCCCTTCTTCAGGGGATCTTCCCAACCCAGAGATTGAACCCAGCTCTCCTGCATTGCAGGCAGATTCTTTACCTTCTGAACCACTAGGGAAACTCAAAATCCCACTTGGATATCCTTGGACTCGACTCTGTCGGTCTGGGTCACAGCTGCCTGGCACAGTGCAGACTAAGCAGGCGTTCCATCTGAGCGTTCTGTGGATCAGTACCTTGATTTTGGTTTATGGACAGCTCTTTCGGAACCAAGATTCTGCAGGGAATATTTTAATCTTAGGAATCAGAGGGGACGAGAACTGTATCTGATTCTCAGGAGGACACACAGAGAGGAGGGGGTTTCTAGAGTCTGCCCACAAGGTAGGTGGAGGTGAAGGCCCAAGGCTGCCAGCTTATGGACCCAGGGCTGAATCAATGAGGAACTGTAACTGGAGGCCACAAAGACAACTGAGCCTTGTGTGGGCAGAGGCGAATATGAACGTGTAGACTGTTTGGATGTGAACCGAGGGTCCCCCAGTGGCATCTGGCTGGCACGAGCTCCCTCTTTGCAGAGGTTCACCTCCTTGTTGGGCACTGGACCTGAAGCTCGGCACCGTGGGAGTCACAGGAGATGGGGCGGCTCCAGTCTGGTCATGGTACTGGCTAACACTTAGGAAACATTTGTTGAATGAGTGAACGTGAGCTGGAATGTCCTTTCAAGAAAAAGGTAAACAGAACTGAGAATTCCAGTGAGGGTGGGGCTCGTATAGGAACAGGGGAGAAGGTGGAGGATATGATAGTATCACCAGTCATGAGCATTCATTCACTCAGCAAATACCAGACACCTCCTCTGTGCTGGGCCCTGGAGGGCTGCGGGGCCCTGGAGGGCTGCAGGGCAGCAGGTCCTCACTGGGCCTGATGCCCCCATGCAATGCCCAGATGTAGGTGAAGATGCAGATGATACCGAGATAAGACAGCTTTGCAGGGAGAGGAAGGGCTGTCTGTGCCTGAGAGGCCCAGGCCTGGGACCTCTGAGAGCTTGAGGCTAAGAGCCCCATGTTCAGAAGACACTTGCGCACTTGCAGGCCCCACCTTCCTGCCGCAGGAAGGAGCCACACGTGGATTTCTGAGCACCTGCGTGGGCCTCCAGGGCTCTGAGAGCAACAGTGTGAGTGATACCTAGCATTCTAATCAACAGGGACCTCCAGGAGCCATACCTGTTTGAGAGAACAGGAGGAATGCCGACCATTTTATTCTCGGCCCTTCACAAACATCGGGGCTGCCTAGGTGGCACTCGTAGTAAAGAATCTGCCTGCACATGAAGGAGATGCAAGAGATGCGGGTTCGATGCCTGGGTGGGGAAGATGCCCTGGAGCAGGAAGTAGCACCTGCTCCAGTATTCTTGCCTGGGGAATCCCATGGACAGAAGACCTGAAGGGCTACAGTCAGGTCTACCTCCTTACAGGGTTGCAAAGAGTCAGACGTGACTGAGCGACTAAGCACACAGACATCAACGTGTTCTCGGTCCCCTCTGAGTGAGGGTATTATTGTTTCAATCCTGCAGTCGTGAAATCAGAGCACAGAGAGCCTGAACACAGACCAAGAGGACACTGGGTCCCTCAGGGGGTCAAGCAATGGCTCAAGTCAGACGATCAGCAGGCACGGAGCTGGGACCGGGACTCTGCCCTATCTGACAGGATCCTTCTAGAAGCCATTGGACCAGGAGAGAGACCCCCATCTCTTCCAGCTCCCCACTACTAGGGCAACAGATGGCACTCACTCAGGGTGAATAGACTGCAACCCAACTAACCAAGCAGGTAACTCTTTCACTAAAAGTATGAAAAAGGCTGCAAGGGTGGGGTTGGCACAGAGCTGGCAATGGAGGTGGACTGGGAACAGCTCCTTTCATGAAGCTGTCTCTGAGCTGCAATGTGGCGGTGAGCTGAGGGAGGGGCAGCTTCCTGGAATGGATGACCTGGGGATGAAGAGCCAGCAGGGCTGCTGAGCAGAGGCTCTGATTCAACAGACACAAATCTTGGGCGGAAGCAGGAGAAAGCAGGTGGGCAGGATGGCATCCATTTCAAGACTTGAAGCAAAAGAGGAGTTGGCTGAGACTCGAGGGCCATACTGGGTCTGGTGCCATTTGGACAGCTGCTGGGTATGTTTTCAGGCAGAACCAACAGAACTGGATGATGAGTTGGAGAGAGTGAGAGAAAAGAAGACTCAGGGGACACCACCGAGGGTTCCAAAAGCAGCTGGCAATTATCTCTGTAGATAATGTCCCATTTTATTTACTTCTTTTCACTTGTCTAAAGTCCCTAAATGTTTTACTAGGAACTTAGACTCGTTTTAAAATGAGAAAAAAAAAGTCTTTAAAAAGGATGCTTTGGGACTTCCCTGCTGGTCCAGTGGTGAGGACTCCAAACTTCCAGGGCAGGGGACACAGCTTCAATCCCTGGCGGGGGAATATCCCACAGGCCATAAGATGTGCCCCACCCCCCACCAAGAGGGAAACACTGATTAAACCGAAGCAGGACTGTAACTAGTATATTCCTTGCCAGCTTCATCTTCACCTTCCACCTCACCTGTTCCTCCACAGGCCCTGCTGTTCAGTGAACACAAACAGGCTTCGTCCACCTGAAGGTCTTTGCACACACCCAGGAAGCAAGGAGGAAGTCATGATGGAGAGGACGGCTTGGAAAAAAGGCAAAGCATGTAGCATTGTCTCTGAATTACGGGAATAATCCCTTGACACATTCTCATCCTCACACGTTGATAGTTTATGGTGAACGGAGTCAGATTCATGATCTTTGAAGAGAAAGATTTAGCTTTGGGACCAGGGACCAGGCTTGATCGCTCAAGAGGTTTTGCATAGCAGAGCTTTATTAAAGTAAAAAAGGGTCCGACACATGTGGTCGCTGGTACAGCCGCTATGGAGAGCAGTGCGGAGATGCCTAAAAACTGGAAATAGAACTGCCATATGACCCAGCAATCCCACTTCTGGGCGCACACACCGAGGAAACCAGAATTGAAGGAGACACGTGTACCCAGTGTTCATGGCAGCACTGTTTACAATAGCCAGGACATGGAAGCAACCTAGATGTCCATCAGCAGACGAATGGATAAGAAAGCTGCGGTACATAGACACAATGGAGTATTGCTGCTAAGTCGCTTCAGCCGTGTCCAACTCTGTGCGACCCCATGAATCGCAGCACGCCAGGCCTCCCTGTCCATCACCATCTCCTGGAGTTCACTCAGACTCATGTCCATTGAGTCCGTGATGCCATCCAGCCATCTCATCCTCTGGCGTTCCCTTCTCTTCCTGCCCTCAATCCCTCCCAGCATCAGAGTCTTTTCTAATGAGTCAACTCTTCGCATGAGGTGGCCAAAGTACTGGAGTTTCAGCTTTAGCATCATTCCTTCCAAAGAAATCCCAGGGCTGATCTCCTTCAGAATGGACTGGTTGGATCTCCTTGCATTCCAAGGGACTCTCAAGAGTCTTCTCCAACACCACAGTTCAAAAGCATCAATTCTTCGGCACTCAGCCTTCTTCACAGTCCAACTCACATCCATACATGACCACTGGAAAAGCCATAGCCTTGACTAGAGGGACCTTCGTTGGCAAAGTAATGTCTCTGCTTTTCAATATGCTATCTAGGTTGGTCATAACTTCCAAGGAGTAAGCGTCTTTTAATTTCATGGCTGCAGTCACCATCTGCAGTGATTTTGGAGCTCCAAAAAATAAAGTCTGACACTGTTTCCACTGTTTCCCCATCTATTTTCCATGAAGTGTTGGGACCAGATGCCATGATCTTCGTTTTCTGAATGTTGACTGGTCCACTGGAGAAGGGAATGGCAAGCCACTTCAGTATTCTTGCCTTGAGAACCCCATGAACAGTATGAAAAGGAAAAATGATAGGATACTGAAAGAGGAACTCCCCAGGTCAGTAGGTGCCCAGTATGCTACTGGAGATCAGTGGAGAAATAACTCCAGAAAGAATGAAGGGATGGAGCCAAAGCAAAAACAATACCCAGTTGTGGATGTGACTGGTGATAGAAGCAAGATCCGATGCTGTAAAGAGCAAATTTGCATAGGAACCTGGAATGTCAGGTCCATGAATCAAGGCAAATTGGAAGTAGTCAAACAAGAGATGGCAAGGGTGAACGTCGATATTCTAGGAATCAGCGAACTAAAATGGACTGGAATGGGTGAATTTAACTCAGATGACCATTATATCTACTACTGCGGGCAGGAATCCCTCAGAAGAAATGGAGTAGCCATCATGTTCAACAAGAGTCCGAAATGCAGTACTTGGATGCAATCTCAAAATGACAGAATGATCTCTCTCCGTCTCCAAGGCAAACCATTCAATATCACAGTTATCCAAGTCTATGCCCCAACCAGTAACGCTGAAGAAACTGAAATTGAATGGTTTTATGAAGACCTACAAGACCTTTTAGAACTAACACCCAAAAAAGATGTCCTTTTCATTATAGGGGACTGGAATGCGAAAGTAGGAAGTCAAGAAACACCTGGAGTAACAGGCACATTTGGCCTTGGAATGTGGAATGAAGCAGGGCAAAGGCTAATAGAGCTTTGCCAAGAAAATGCACTGGTCATAGAACTGCCATATGACCCAGCAATCCCACTGCTGGGCACACACACCAAGGAAACCAGAATTGAAAGAGACATGTGTACCCCAGTGTTCATGGCAGCACTGTTTACAATAGCCAGGACATGGAAGCAACCTAGATGTCCATCAGCAGACGAATGGATAAGTAAGCTGCGGTACATATACACAATGGAGTGTTGCTGCTAAGTCGCTTAGTCGTGTCCAACTCCGTGTGACCCCATAGACGGCAGCCTACCAGGCTCCTCCGTCCCTGGGATTCTCAAGGCAAGAACACTGGAGTGGGTTGCCATTTCCTTCTCCAATGCATGAAAGTGAAAAGTGAAAGTGAAGTAGCTCAGTCGTGTCCGGCTCTTAGCGACCCCATGGACTGTAGCCCACCAGGCTCCTCCATCCATGAGATTTTCCAGGCAAGAGAACTGGAGTGGGGTGCCATTGCCTTCTCCGAATGGAATATTACTCAGGCATTAAAAAGGATACATTTGGATCAGTTCTAATGAGGTGGGTGATACTGGAGACTATTATACAACGTGAAGTAAGTCAGAAAGAAAAACACCAATACAGTATACTAATGCATATATATGGAATTTGGAAAGATGGTAACGACCCTATATGCAAGACAGCAAAAGAGACACAGATGTATAGAAGAGACTTTTGGACTCTGTGGGAGAAGGCAAGTGTGGGATGAATTGAGAGAATAGCATTGAAACATGTATATTATCACATGTGAAACAGATCACCAGTCCAGGTTCGATGCATGAGACAGGGTGCTCAGGGCTGGTGCACTGGGATGACCCAGGGGGATGGGATGAGGAGGGAGGGTCAGGATGGGGAACATGTGTACACCCATGGCTGATTCATGTTAATGTATGGCAAAACCCACTACAATACTGTAAAGTAATTAGCCTCCAATTAAAATTTTTTTTAAAGAGAATAAAATATGATGGAAAGGCAAAAAAAAAAAAGTATAAAAAGGGACAGAGAAAGCTTCTGACATAGACATCAGAAGGGGGACAGAGAGTGCTCCCACTCACTAGTCTTAGCAAGGGAATTATGTACTTTTTCAACTGATTATTACAGTCAATCAAAAGAAAGTCTCAAGGTTGTAAAAGTCTTACCAGACCCACTCCCTTGACACATACTTTAAGATGACCAGATTAGTCAGAAGATTCTTAAGGAGAAACATGTCTTCAGGCAGGATACGTTTTTGTTATATAGTCATTGGTACAGAGCTTAAGGAAAAACATATCCTTGAGCAAGAGGAGTTGTTTAGCTCTGGGCTTAAAGAAAAGAAACATTTTATGTGACTAAAATGAAGAAATGTAGAAAAAAAGTTTGTCCTTTTCTCCTCCTGAAGATCTCCATACCCCTTTCTCCTCCTGGGGGACCCCAGACTTCTTATCAACCTACCTAAGAATTGACTCTCTCAATAAGATTGTGTTTTCAAATAGAGTTCCCTGACTTGAGCAGGTTCGACTTGCAATTTTTCGACTTTACAATGGTGGGAAATGATACACATTCACTAGAAACTGTACTTTGAATTTTGATCTTTTCCCTGGTCTATCGACAAGCAGTACGATCCTCTCTTGTGATACTAGGCAGCTCCTGGCAGCCACGTGCTCACCAGGGTCAGTGACAATCACTCTATTTTTCACTTCACGAACAATATTCAACACCTTACATGGGACAATCAACACTTCATTATAAAATAGGCTTTACGTTAAGTGATTTTGCCCTACTGTAGATGAATGTGTTTTCTGACCACATTAAAAGTAGGTTGGGCTAACCGATGATGTTTAGTAAGTCGGGATGTTAAATGTATTTTTGATTTCCAATATTATCAACTTATGATGGGTTTCTCCAATACTTTGGCCACCTGATGTGAAGAGCCAACTCACGGGAAAAGACCCTGATGCTGGGAAAGACTGAAGGCAGGAGGAGAAGGGGGTGGCAGAGGATGAGATGGTTGGATGGCATCACTGAGTCAATGGACATGAATTCGAGTAAACTCTAGGAGATAGTGAAGGACAGGGGAGCCTGGTGAGCTGCAGTCCATGGGATCCCAAAGAGTCAGATATGACTTAGCAACTGAACAACAACAAATGATGGGTTTATTGGGATGTAACCCCATTGTAAGTCAAGGAGGAACTGTATATAGTTTTTTTTTTTTCCCTTTTTTTTTTTTAAATTTTAAAATCTTTAATTCTTACATGCATTCCCAAACATGAACCCCCCTCCCACCTGTATATAGTTTTTAAAAACAAAAACCAAACTCACTCCATCTGTGCACAGTTTTCAAGAGGGTTTTTAGGTTTTTATTTATCTATTTTTTTTATTTTTGGCAGTGCTGGGTCTTCATTGCTTTGCTTGGGCTTGTCTCTAGTTGTGGTGAGCAGGGGCTACTCTCTGTTTGCCATGGGTGGGTTTCTTCTTGCAACGGCTTCTCTTGTTGTGGGGCATGGGCTCTAGGGTGGGAGCTTCGGTGGTTGTGGCATGTGGGTTCAACAGTTGTGGCTCCCAGGCTCTAGGGCACAGGTTCAATAGTTGTGCTGCACAGGCTTCATTGCTCCACGGCGTGTGGGATCTTCCCAGACCAGGCATCAAACTCATGTCTCCTCCATTGGCAGTGGACCTCCACTTACCCCTGGACCACGAGGGAAGCCCTGTGCATAGTTTTCCTTGTAAAGGCTCAATTACTGCAAAAGCAATGACAGGGAGAAGCAGCCAAGGATCTATAAAATGCCGTTTTCAGAATATTTCATGCAATGGCCATCCTGTGTATCTTCAAAACTTTTGTAGAACACGGGTAATAAACATATGCTAAGAAAATGATAAAGTGATATATTTCTTGCTTGGAAGCCCTTCTCCAGGGGAACTTCCTGACCCAGGGATTGAACCGGCATCTCTTACATTTCCCGAGTTGGCAGGTGGGTTCTTTACCACTAGTGTCACCTGAGAAGCTCCATTTTATTCTGACTCTGATACTATTCCCAGTTACTCCATAGTTTCTCACTGTTTCTTTCCCCACTTCTTTCTGATCTGGGCTCCAAGATATTTATATATTAGAGACTGACATACATCTTGACACGTGGTAGAATTTCACATAAGAGCTCTGCCCCGTTTATAACTGGGGTTTATTTGTTTATTATATTTATTGACTGCACTGCTTGCAGGATCTTAGTTCCCTGACCAGGGATCAAACCCAGGCTCTGGTGGTGAGAGTGCCGAGCTCTAATCACTGGACCGCCCGGGAATTTCCCCTTAATTTTTAAAAAAATTTTAATTTCTTTTTTAACCTGGGGGGTTATGTTATTTTTTAATCTTTGGCTGTGTCAGGCCTTAGTTGTGGAGTGTGGGCTGTCGGTTGTGCCACGCTGCACATGCCGTGGCCGACCAGCAGGAGGCGCCGCCGCTCTGGTCGCTCGCCAGTGCCGGTTTGCAAGGGAAGAGAGGGCGGTGATGGCACCGGGTGGGGGCGGAGGGCGCCCCGAATTATTGGGCCTGGCCCCACCATTCCCTCCTCAGCCCTTCCTTAAGTGCCCTCTCTCCCCTGCTGCTTGCTCGGTGGGACAGAGGTCCACGTGAACTTGACGTCGGTGGCATAGACTCGGCACCTTCCCTGTCTCTGGCATCCACAGACCCCGGATCTCAGCTCCGTGCCCCGCCCCACCGTAATTACTAAGTTTTCTAGTTTCCGCGTCTGAAGCTTTGGCGTCTGAGGGCCTTGCTGACGCTGGAGGGACTGCCCTCCTACCGTTAGCCAGTTTCTAGAGACAGCAAACAACTCAACCTGTATGTGCACCTTTCACGTGACACCAACCCAGAGCACCCCTCTCCGCTCCACCAGGCTCTCGCCGCCACTCCCAGCCCCAGCCCGTGCCCTCTGCCTGATCACCCAGGGCAGGTACCAGACAACCAGGAACAGCCCAGCACTGATGCCTTGGAAATCTCTGAAGTAGTAGCCAGTCCTAAACCTGCTTATCCTACCTTGCCTGTTCCTTCCCACGGAAACCACCATAAAGGCTCTTGCCCAGGTGCCAACCCACTACCTCCTGACCCCCGACCCCAGGTGCTTCTCCATGGGGCCCTGTGTGCCCCTCTCTCCCTCAGAAGCAGTGAGCAACAAACTGTCTTTTCAGTGGCAACCATCTCACAACCCCCCCAAATAATAAGACCTACGTTTTAAACTAGCCCCCTCCTATAATCTGCAGCTTCAGTTCACACCAAAACGACCCAGAACCTGGCCTTCCAGCATAAGGGTCTTATTCACTCCATACACTTCCTTTTGCACTGACATGTACCTCCTGCTCAGCCTATTCCTTCTCGAATATTCTGAGCTTGCACCAAGCTCCAGCCTGGCAGCCTGCCTCACTTCCTTCTTGTTCTAATGCTGTTATCATCCCACTCCATCCCCACCAGCAGCAGCCAAGTCAGCGCCGTCATCCAGGCATCACCATCTCCATCACCATCATCATGCCAGGCACTGTACTGTCACTTTGCACGTGTCCCTTCCATCCTCCCCAGAACCCTGCATGCAGGGATTATCACTGCCATTCACCGAGGGCCCAACAAGAGCGAAACAGCAATCCTGGAGGAAAACTGCATAAGCGAGTTACAGGTAAGACCAACCTCACCTATGCCTAGTACCCAGTACCTACTCCTAGTACCTAGTACCCAGACGCTACTCCTCAGGGAGAGAGAGGGAGGTGCCCTTTCTTTCTTTCTAATTGCTTTTATTTTGTTAACGTACTTACTTTGGCCTTGCCTGAGGCGCGTGGGATCCTAGTTCACCTGACAGGGATTGAATCGGCACCCCTTGCTCTGGAAGCTGGGAGTCTGAAACACTGGACCACCAGGTAAGTACCATGCGCCCTGTCTTTCTGGCTTGGGTCTCTCCAGGTAGGATGATGGGGAAGAGGGTCCTAGTCATGATGTACCCTGGAGGAAGGGGGCTGTGAGGGCAGAGGGTGGACCCTGCCCTAAAGGCAGGAGGAGGAAGGGGTGGACAGACTCCAGGAAGGGTGGAGAACTGGGCCTGGAGGTCTCCCACCTCCTCCAGTAATCCTCCCATTTCCTGCTCTTTTCCTTCACTTGGTCCTCCCCATCATGCTAAATACTCTGAAAGTTGATTGGGGCTTAAAAACTGCCTCTGGGGAAACCATAGATAAGTATCGAATAATTTGCTAAAACACCTCCAAGGTAACTCAAGAAACAGGAACCAAAATCATAGTGAGATAACACAGAAAAGTTCTAGAGAAAGGGCCGTCATGGTCACTTGACCTTGTAAATGAGCACACCTCTGTCAATTCACTTTGTTAATACAAGCAAAAGTAGTTCAGATTTTAAATGTACAACTCTGAAATAGTAGTTTTATACCAACAATAAATAACGGCTACATCAGTATGCTAGGTATTATAATCACCATAACCATTGCACAAAGGAAGAAACATGAATTTCAAGGTATTTAAGTGGGCTTGTTGGGCTTCCCCTGTGGCTCAGATGGTAAAGAATCTGCCTGCAATGTGGGAGACCCAGGCTCAATCCCTGGATCAGGAAGATCCCCTGGAGAAGAGAATGGCAACCCACTCCAGTATTCTTGCCTGGAGAATTCCATGGACAGAGAAGCCTGGCAGGCTATAGTCCATGGGGTCGCAGAGAGTCGGACACAACTGAGCGACTGTCACTTCACTTCAAGTGGCCTGGTCAAGGTCAGACAAGCGCTAAGTATGTGCACATCTGAAAGTCTATGGCCCCCCAATAACCCCAGGACGAGCAGCTCTCAATGGACTCCGGGGGGCTCTTGTCTGCCTGGGGGTGACTGGCTCAGAGATGCCCGTTGGGAAGGACACTTTGGGGTTTCTCACCGAGATGCTGGTAATCACTATGATGGCCACACCAGCACCCACTGTTACACACTGGGAGTGAGTGGCCTCGACACCAGTGGATGCACAGAACACGTCCATATAGTAGTTGACCTAAAACAAAAGCACGAGGGCTGTAAAGAGGCTCAAAGGCCCAGGCCATTTCCTGACTGAAATACACAGTCCTAAAAGCCCAGGGGGCCCCTTGAGCAGGAAGGAGGCAACAGTTGGGAGCACAGAGCTGGGACCTGAGGTCAGGAGACCAGGGTGGAGCCTGGCTCTGCTGGAGCGCAGGTTACAGCCCCTCCCCTCCTGGACATCGGGTTCTGCGTCTGTGAAATGGAGCTGGACTAGCCGACCCCGAGAGGTTTCCCTCTGTTGCTCTGTTAGTCTACCATCTCAGGCCCCATCCTTGATTCTGGGCCTCGCCAACCCCAACTTCAGCTTCTCTTCTGGCCCAGCCCCAAGGATGTGGCAGGGCAGCACTTCCGAAAGCAACACAAGCCGTGGTTCCTGCCTGTGCGGGGCGTCACTCAGTGTCTCCTGCTTTGCGTCCCTGAGTCCCTGAGGGCTGGATGCCACCTCTTTCTGACACCTTCCTTGAGCACCATCTGGGTTACCTATACAGCCTTGGATGTTTCTGGAAGCTGCCCCTTATCTCTGTTTCGGGAGATCTCCACTCATCTTCCCACACCATTGACAGATGCAGTCATAGCAAAAGAACCACATTCACTGAGAGTGATGCCATCAATGGTCATGCCTGAGTGAGCCTGGCAGGCTCCTGACCTGAGCTGTGTCCATCGGCTGCCTTCCCTGGGAACTGGAAATTTGTCCAGAGATCTTCAGCTCATCTCAGAGGAGAAAGGACTAGTGGTACCTTCTTCCATGGATGACCCTGAGAATGGGCCTAGGGCTTTAGCCATCACTGGAGGTACCTGCACAGACTCTCAGCACTGCTCGAGAAAGATGATCAGCTTGAAAGCTCTGGTCACTTTGCTGACTCCCATCAGGATGGCAGGGATGATGGTGAAGACACTGTTGATCTGCAGGGTCCCTGTCTGCAAGGACAGCAGAACCCAGAGGGCAGGGGGCTGGGGTGGCAGAAGCTCTTCCGACACCAACTCCTGTTCTCCAGGGCAGCTATTACACAATAGATGTGTCGAGAATGTGCCGGAGAAGGGCTGATGGCTGGGAAGGACAGAAAGCAAAGACGTTGGGCAGAGGTCCTAGAGAGAGAGGTTTGGGGTCAGCAGGAGTTGGGTGACGAGTGGGAGCATGCTAACAATTGGAGCTGACGGAAAATTGTAGGGAAGGAAAGAGAATGGGCTGTCTGTACAGGCAGGGAGTTTCCTGTCACTGGTGGTAATCAAGCAGAGATAAGACTAGACAAGGAAGATTGCCAAGAATGTTGAACAGGGGAGCCCCACGACAGGTAGGAGACAGAGTTGGATTAGATGATGTCTATGATTCCTCCCAAGCCTGAAGACTCGGGGGTCTATGAAGGAAAGGGGGGAGTGTCTGAAAAATAGAACGATGCTGGATGTCCCCTGCTGGCCCCCCAGGATCCACCCCAATCTTCCCCACTGTGTTCTGTGCCCTCTGCTGACTTGGGTCAGTGGCTCCCTTGCCCCCTCACACCCACATTTGGCTTTGGTTTTGCCAAGGGAGAAAACAGCAGTGGATCAAGAAGGAAGATGGTGCCCCCGCTATTGGGGTGGCCTACGGGCTGCACCGCCCTTGGCGATGTCTGCACACACTGCCCAGCTCTGAGGACCATCAGGACCCTGACACAGGTGCATCAGCCAGGGGGGTGGGGCTCTGATGCCAGGAGTAAGGGAGCAGAGATCTCTAAACAGAGCCCCAGACACCCCTTCTGGGGTGGTGGTGGGGTTAGCCTTAAGAGTTCCACCAAAGTCCCCTGCCAGGCAACACTGATGACTCATCAGATACACAGGCTGGTTTTCTCAGGCCCCTTTTCTCCTCTTGGGGCGGCTGTACCCCTGAGACAGCTGCCACTAGAGCTCTAATTCAGAGCAGAGGATCAGCTGGCCCAGAGACCTGAGGCCCAGAGAGACAAAAAGAGCCCACACGAGCCCCTTCCTGATGACAGGAGGCTTAGCTTAGCTCGGGGCTTGTCTACACCCCACTAGGACGAGGCCAGCTCCATCACACCAGCTGGTCTCAGGGTTGTCATCTGCAGAACAAGGGCAATGGTAAAGACATCTCTGAAGTCCCAAGTTCTGGGACACTGGGTTCAGACAAGCAGGAGGGGGCCAAGCTTCTAGAACAATCCGGTCACTCCTGGTATAGCTGAGAACAGCACATTCTGAATTCCAAAAAGTCTGGATTATGGCATAACTGCAATATAGTGAATGTTTCCTGCATTCAAGTATACAACAAATGGCAAATTAGTCAGGTCTTGTTTTGTTTTATTGCTGTTTTGTTTGTTGTTTTGGCTGTATCACGTGGCATGTGGGATCTTCATTCCCCCACCGTGGATTGAACCCATATCCCCTGTAATGGAGTCTTAACCACTGGACTGTTAGGGAAGTCCCGAAAATTCATTGTTAATCAAGTAACTCTAAGAAGAGGTGATATGAATCCTCTTTCAATAAATGACTTTCAATTGCTAATATTTTCTCTTTTTTGTTTTTGGCCACGCCTTGTCGCTTGTGGGATCTTAGGTCCCCAACCAGGGATTGAACCCTGGTCACCCGGCAGTGAGAGGAAGGAGTCCAAACCACTGGACTGAGAGGGAATTCCCCAATATTTTCTTTCATGCGTGAATACTGAATTGGTATGGTTCTTTAAAATCTAGTTTCCTTTAGAGGACTTCCAACCCTTTTTGCATTTTGAAATGCCAACATGTCAACTCCAAGTATAACTGTGAATTCCAAAGAGTGAGACCTGGTCAAATGGAATCCATGGGACCTAACCCTTAGACCTTGGCTCACTTCCTTCCTAGGAACCTTGACCCAGGCATCCCTCCTTATCTGCAGAGTCATGTCTTTGCAGCAGCTGGGCTTAGGTGTAAAGATCAGTGAGTCCCTGTAAACCAAGCCAAGTATAAGAACTATGCTTCATCCTCAAACAAGACATGAGTCAGGGGCATGCAGAGTGACCCAATCTGAACCCCACACCTCAGAGAACATGACTGAGGCTGCACAGGAAGAGCTGTAGCTATTACAACTTGGAGCCATGGGTCACCTGACCTCAAATTAAACCCCATCAACAAGCATTTATTGAACACCTGCTAGAAGCGCTAATGAGGCCCCTCTGCTGAGTACCGTCCAGACTTCGCTCTCAAAGGCTGAACCACCTCCACGAAGTGGACGACAGAGGGGCTGCTGTTCCTGTGCAGCTGACAAGGGGGAGAAATCCCAAGAAATTCAAGGACTTCCTTTAAGGTTATGATATCTATGGCAAAGTGGGGGCTGGACTTCAGGCCTCCTGATTTTTAAGATCACACAGCTCCCCACCACAAGCATGATCACCAGAACATCATGGTTTACTGATGTGAATTTTGAGTGAGAGCAGCCCCTCCCCGCCAAACTACCACATGTGTCAACCAGCAGTGCTGACCCCACCAAGCCTCCCAAAGGAAACATAGACACAGTGCAGGCTGTGACTTTCCTGTCCAGGAAGGCTCCATGCTGCTTGAACTAGGTTTCATTATAAAAGGACTTGAAGACCTGGAAGACATTGCCCCATCCACAGCCCAGAATACTGGGCAACTCATGAGAGACCAAGAGGTAATATTCTCAATTGCTTCAGTTTCTGTACTACAGAATGTTTCGGCCAGTATTTTGGGGAACAGTTGATTCTCTGTTGTTTGCTGGAGATTAAAAAACCCTACTGTCCAATGGGGTGAGACGAGGAACCAGACTGCACAAAACGCTGTGAAAAATGCACTATGGCAACTCCCCTGGTGGTCCCGTGGTTAGGACTCCACTCTTCCCCTGCAGGGGGCCTGGATTCAACCCCTGCTTGGGGAGCTAAGATCCTGCAAGCTGTACAGTACGGTCAAAAAAAAAAACAAAAAAAAACAGATATGTCTTGGTGTAGTTTTTTTTTAAACAAATTTACTGTTAAACTTCACTTCATAGAGCCTTACTGTACAAGAGGCAACATAAGAAATATTGATACTAATAGTATGACTGTGTGAGCTCTATCTTCATAAGCCTTAGTTTCCTCATCAGTTATAGAAATAATATGTATTTAATAGAGAATATGTGAGCTTTCACTCTGATATATATAGTGGTGGTACATTGCTTGACTGAGAAAAAGTGTTCCTTCAATGGTAATAATTATATTAATATAATATATATAATCCATGAGCAACTACTGCAGTAGCTCCTATAAAGCAGAATAAAGTGTAGCTAAAAATGAATAACAGTGATTTTTTTTTTGCCATAGTGAGTGGCTTATGAGATCCTAGTTCCCCAACAAGGGGTAGAACTCATGCCCCCTGCAGTGGAAGGACAGGGTCCTAACCACTGGACCACCAAGGAATTCCTGAAATGACAGTGATGTTTATTTTTTTTATTTTTATTTTTATTTGACAGTGATATTTAAAGTGCTGCAGGACTCAGATACCCACATGAATGGGGACAGACACTGGTTCCTGTTCTTGCCCTTTCAGGGACACGTTCTCTATCTGTCCTGCATCTCTGGGCCATCTTTACTGCATCCTCATCACAATAAGGGCATCCCAGGTGGCTCAGTGGTAAAGAATCTGCCTGCCAGTTCAAGACACTCAGGAAATGTGGATTTGATCCCTGGATTGGGAAGCTCCCCTGGAAGAGGAAATAGCAACCCAATCCAGGATTCTGGCTTGGAAAATTCCAACGACAAGGGAGCCTGGCGGTCTACAGTCCAAAGAGTTGGCCATGACTTAGCAACTGAGCACATGCGTGCGTGCGCGCACACACACACACACACACACACACACACACACATCACAATACATACATGGCTCTTGCCCTATAAAAAGCCAACATAACCCACTCCTCTCTTCACTAAGCTCCATTTTTTGCTCCCTTGTACAGCAAAACACTTTCAAAAAGCTATCCTTCACCCTGCTCATTCTTCCTGAATCCACTCCAGTCAAGCTTGTCTCCAGGTCTCCCCTTAGCTGCTCTTGTCAAAGTCAGCCAAGCCCTCCATGAGGTCAAAGCCGGTGGTCAACTCTCGGTCCTTATCTTGACTCCTCATCAGGCCCTGCCCTCTCTCCTGACTCACATGCTTTACCAGGCCGTGGAGACACTTTTCTTTGCTTCTTCTCACCACAGTCCCAAGCCCTAAGGGTTTAGTCTTTCACTCCATTCTCTTTGCCATCTGCAAGTGGCCTTCGCAGGAGGAAGAGCAGTGGGACTAAGGTCCAAAGCGACTGGGCAGGGAATCCATGCCCGTCCCCTCCTGCCCCCTTCCTAATGTGTCTATAAAGGATGACATTCCTGTGGTGGGGGGGCGGAGGGCAGAGTGGAGGTGGGACAACTCTAGTCATCCCCTGGTCTTCAGAGGCCAGCCTCCAGGGAGTATCAGAGGAAGACAGCAGCTTCTGGAAAGAAGAGGGTGACTTCTGGAAGGAAGATGGCAGCTTCCACGGAGCAAGATGGCAGTTTTCTCCTGCCCACCTTGTGTGGCCTGTTGACCACTCAACGTTGTAGCTGTGCTGCAAGGCGGAACCAAAGTCTGCACCCAGTGTGTCCAGCACCAGCATGGGTTGCAGCGCTGCCAGAGAGGTTTATGGTCAGGGCCTCTGGGGTTAGTCCTGGGAACTTCTGGAAGGGGAGAGGGGGAAGCTTCAGGAAAAGGTCCACCGTGCTCTGCCTGTGGGGAGCTTACATTCTAGAGGGGGCTCGGGGAGGGGGGAGCAAAAACAAACAAAAGACTAACCTTCACACCAACCCCTGCTCCCCCGGCCCTCAAACCACAAACAAATAGGAGACTTCCAAATAACCATAATGCTGTGAAGACATTAAAACAGAGGACAGGGCTGAGGGCAGGGGGACAGCTCTCTGAGGAGGTGCCGTTGAACTGAGACCTGGATGAATGATGTGGGCCTGTGAGCATCTGGGGAAAGGGTATTCAGCAAACAGAGCCCCTGAAGGAGGCACATGGCTTGTCGGGAAAGCCAAGGCAGTCACATTTCCATGGCTTCCCCAACACCCAGGGCAGCTCCGGGGACCTGGCCCCAGGGCCAAAGTCCCAGCAGGTGGTGGCAGAACTGGGGCGGGGTCTGTGGCTCCCTGAATCCATGCAGCCCAGGGCTCCGAGCAGCAAGCTGGCGCAAGTCACCTCCCCAGACCATCCCCCCATGCCGCTGCGCCTCTGCTTGCCTGTTGCCTCTGACCCCCCACCCCTACCATCAGCTGCCTGACTGTGACAGTCCTCAACCCTGGCAGCCCGCAAACAGAATTCGGGCAACTTCAGAGGCTGGTGGGACAGGATCGGGACACACTTCCCAACAGCTGGACTCACCCGCCACCCCACGTCATCTTGTTTCTGAGTCAGGAAGCTGCATCTCCCCACCTCTCCCCCAGGGCTGATGGCTCCCCAGGAAAGGCACAGCCAGTGCTGTCCTCATCCTCCCTCCACAGTCCCCTCACCTGGTGGCAAAGGGACAGTGGGTGACAGTTTCCTAGACTTGGCACTAACCCCTTCCCTGGGTGGGGTGGGCAGAGGAGTCCCTGCCTCTTTTTTTCTCCATGCTTGTTCAGCAGAAAAACAGGTGCACTCTGGCTCCTTAGCGACACCTGGGTCCTGCTCTGTGCTGACCGCCTGGGGCCTGTGAGGTTTTATTACTCCTTTGGTCTCTGAACTCTGCTGACTTCCCCCAGGAGAACATTTTCCTGGGACTTGTTGATAAGATAAAGGGTCACAGTGTGAATTCTGTCTTTGCCTCCACCAAGCCTCAAATTAGAAACTCTCCCTTGCACCAAGGAGAAGAAAAACACCACCTGCCCTGGGTCCCTGGAAACGAGGCATCTTGGAAACCAAGTCAGGCCTGATTGTCTGGGTCTTTTATGTGTCTCTTGTGTTCTCTCTCCATATGTGCTTTCTCTTAGGAATTTGGACTACTTGTTCCTTTTGGGGAAAGAGGACGCTAAATACCTTTAAATTATTTCTACTTAAACTTATTAGGGCTTCCCAGATGGGGCTTCCCAGGTGGCACTAGTGGTAAAGAACCCGCCTGCCAGTGCAGGAGTTGTAAGAGACTCAAGTTCAATCCCTGAGTCAGGAAGATCCCCTGGAGGAGGTCATGACAACCCACTCTAGTATTCTTGCCTGGAGAATCCCATGGACAGAGGAACCGGGAGGACTATAGTCCCTACGGTCGCAAAGAGTTGGACAGGACAGAAGCGACTTAGCATGCATACTTATCAGTACTAAATAAGTCACTAAAATATTGAACAAAGTTGCTCAATTCAGAAATATCTCTATTAGCAAAATAATTAGGGAATAACTGAATAACTTATGACAGACTGGAATGTCAGGCTGCCATTTCAAGGGATAATTATGAAAATTACCTAGGGACATGGAGACATGTTATGAAAGTCATATTAGGTGACTAAAGCAAAATACACTCGTATGCCTGGGTAAAAACATGTTGGCACGTGGACAGTAGCGTGATGGCCACAGGGAGAGGAGAAAAGGGGTCCTTATTTCTCCTAAAGGTCTGCTCATGACAGTTTAGGTATTCTCCCAAGGACTATTAAATCTAAATGTATTGTCTGCTGTGCCCTTCATCCATTCTCAGGCCTCCCTAACAGAGTGTTAACTCTTGGGACAGGCCTAGGCCTGGGCCTGGGACACTTCCTGCCAAGACGTGAAGGGCCTGCACAGTCTGTGCTGGGCTTTTCAGCTTAAGCTCAGAGTGTGCTCCTGGGTTCTGCTTCAAGCACATGCGGCAGTGACCCACAGGCAGGCCCGCAGCTTCTGTATTTGAGACCCCACGGGGGAGGAGGTGGGACCCTCCCACACGGCATAGAGTGGGGTCTGTGCAGCCACACAGCCCTCCAGCGGGGTGCACACTTTGCCAGGGGCTGCATCTGGCATACCCCCCCTCTCCTTTCTTGCAGTAAGTCGACGCTGTACCATTTGTGTTTGGTGTGAGAGGTTTGTCCTCAGAGACCTTGAATATTACATTCATCTCCCCCCTGGGGGAGGGCACTTCCCTGCCTAAAAAAAAATTATTTATTTATATATTTGTCTGTACTGGTCTTCACTGCTGCATGCACACAGGCTTTCTCTAGTTGTGGTGAGTGGGAGCTGCTCTAGTCGTGGTGGGTGGGCTTCTTATTGCGGTGGCTTCTCTTGTTGCAGCTCGTGGCTCAGTAGTTGTGGCGCTCAGACTTAGTTGCCCCGTGGCACATGGAATCTTTCTAGACCAGGGATCGAACCCAAGTCCCCTGCATCAGCCGGTGGATTCTTAACCACTGAGCCACCAGGGGAGCCCTTACCTGCCTTTTAACATTGGTGGCACAGCCTGGTCACTCAATGAGCAGTGAAATCTTAACATTTCTATTTCTACAAGGTCTGTCCAAGGCAATCTAGGCTTTTTCTGTCACGGTCCTGAGAGCACTTCCAGCTTCTTTCCATTGCCCAAGGCCAAAGCCATTTCCATGTTTTTAGGTATTTGTTAAAGTTTCCCCCACTTCTCAGTACTGTATCAAGATCTACTGAAGGCAAGAGAGGGGGATGACAGAGGATGAGATGGTTGGGTGGCATCACTGACTCGATGGACATGAGTTTGAGCAAGCTCCGGGAGTTGGTGATGGACAGGGAAGCCTGGCGTGCTGGAGTCCATGGGGTCACAAAGAGTTGAACACCACTGAACTAAACTGATTAATTTCTTGTGGCTGCTGTAAAAAATTACCACAAATTTATTGGATTAAAGTCACACAAATGTATTAACTTACAATTCTGGAGGTCATGAGTCTGACAAGGGTCTCAGTGGGCTAAAATCAGGTGTCAGCAGAGCTGTGTTCCTCTCTGGAGCCTGTAAGGGAAAATCCATTTCTCTGCCTTTTCCAGCTTCTAGAAACCTTCCTCCATCCTCAAGGCCAACAGCATCAGACTGAGTGTTTCTCATGCTGCTGTCAACTAAAAAAGATGTTCAACTTGAGAGTTGCTTGAAGTTTTATCTGGGGCAAAATGAGGACAGCAGCCCAGGAGATAGCATCTCAAATATCTGAGAGACTGCTCCAAAGCGGCAGTGGGGGAAGGTCAACACATAAGGGTTTGGTGAAGGGGGCGTTCAATGCCATAAAGCACTCATTTTACAAAAAGTTTTTTGTTAGTCGTGAGGGTCTGATGGCACTGTGAAGGGATTTAGTGCTTCTCTATCTATACATGATTATCCAGGTCCTGAAGATATTTTTTGTAGAGTTCTTCTGTGTATTCTTTCCACCTCTTCTTAATATCTTCTGCTTCTGTTAGGTCCATACCATTCTGTCCTTTATTGAGCCCATCTTTGCATGAAATGTTCCCTTGGTATCTCTAATTTTCTTGAAGAGATCTCTAGTCTTTCCCATTCTGTTCTTTTCCTCTATTTCTTTGCACTGATTGCTGAAGAAGGCTTTCTTATCCCTTCTTGCTATTCTTTGGAACTCTGCATTCAGATGCTTATATCTTTCCTTTTCTCCTTTGTTTTTCACCTCTCTTCTTTTCACAGCTATTTGTAAGGCCTCCCCAGACAGCCATTTTGCTTTTTTGCATTTCTTTTCCACGGTGATGGTCTTGATCCCTGTCTCCTGTACAATGTCATGAACCTCATTCCATAGTTCATCAGGTACTCTATCTATCAGATCTAGACCCTTAAATCTATTTCTCACTTCCACTATATAATCATAAGGGATTTGATTTAGGTCATACCTGAATGGTCTAGCGGTTTTCCCTACTTTCTTCAATTTGAGTCTGAATTTGGTAATAAGAAGTTCATGATCTGAGCCACAGTCAGCTCCTGGTCTTGTTTTTGTTGAATGTATAGAGCTTCTCCATCTTTGGCTGCAAAGAATATAATCAATCTGATTTCGGTGTTGACCATCTGGTGAGGTCCATGTGTAGAGTCTTCTCTTGTGTTGTTTGAAGAGGGTGTTTGCTATGACCAGTGCATTTTCTTGGCAAAACTGTATTAGTCTTTGCCCTGCTTCATTCCGCATTCCAAGGCCAAATTTGCCTGTTACTCCAGGTGTTTCTTGACTTCCTACTTTTGCATTCCAGTCCCCTATAATGAAAAGTACATCTTTTTTGGGTGTTAGTTCTAAAAGGTCTTGTAGGTCTTCATAGAACTGTTCAACTTCAGCTTCTTCAGCATTACTGGTTGGGGCATAGACTTGGATTACCATGATATTGAAAGGTTTGCCTTGGAAACGAACAGAGATCATTCTGTCATTTTTGAGATTGCATCCAAGTACTGCATTTCGGATTCTTTTGTTGACCATGATGGCTACTCCATTTCTTCTGAGGGATTCCTGCCCGCAGTAGTAGATATAATGGTCATCTGAGTTAAATTCACCCATTCCAGTCCATTTTAGTTCGCTAATTCCTAGAATGTCGACGTTCACTCTTCCCATCTCCTGTTTGACCACTTCCAATTTGCCTTGATTCATGGACCTGACATTCCAGGTTCCTATGCAATATTGCTCTTTACAGCATCGGATCTTGCTTCTATCACCAGTCACATCCACAACTGGGTATTGTTTTTGCTTTGGCTCCATCCCTTTATTCTTTCTGGAGTTATTTCTCCACTGATCTCCAGTAGCATATTGGGCAACTACTGACCTGGGAGTTTCTTTTTCAGTATTCTATCATTTTGCCTTTTTATACTGTTCATGGGGTTCTCAAGGCAAGAATACTGAAGTGGCTTGCCATTCCCTTCTCCAGTGAAGTCAAGTGGGCCTTAGAAAGCATCACTATGAACAAAGGTAGTGGAGGTGATAGAATTCCAGTGGAGCTGTTTCAAATCCTGAAAAATGATTCTGTGAAAGTGCTGCAGGCAATATGCCAACAAATTTGGAAAACTCAGCAGTGGCCACAGGACTGGAAAAGGTCAGTTTTCATTCCAATCCCAAAGAAAGGCAATGCCAAAGAATGCTCAGACTACCGCACAATTGCACTCATCTCACATGCTAGTAAAGTAATGCTCAAAATTCTCCAAGCCAGGCTTCAGCAATACGTGAACCATGAACTTCCTGATGTTCAAGCTGGTTTTAGAACAGGCAGAGGAACCAGAGGTCAAATTGCCAACATCCACTGGATCATGGAAAAACCGAGAGAGTTCCAGAAAAACATCTACTTCTGCTTTATTGACTATGCCAAAGCCTTTGACTGTGTGGATCACAATAAACTGTGGGAAATTCTCCAAGAGATCGAATACCAGACCACCTGACCTGCCTCTTGAGAAATCTGTATGCAGGCCAGGAAGCAACTGTTAGAACTGGACATGGAACAACAGACTGGTTCCAAATAGGAAAAGGAGTCCGTCAAGGTTGTATATTGTCACCGTGCTTATTTAACATCTATGCAGAGTGCATCATGAGAAACGCTGGACTGGAAGAAACACAAGCTGGAATCAAGATTGCCAGGAGAAATATCAATAACCTCAGATATGCAGATGACACCACTCTTATGGCAGAAAGTGAAGAGGAACTAAAAGGCCTCTTGATGAAAGTGAAAGAGGAAAGTGAAAAAGCTGGCTTAAAGCTCAAAATTCAGAAAACGAAGATCATGGCATCCAGTCCCATGGGAAGTAGATGGGGGAACAGTGGAAACAGTGTCAGACTTTATTTTTTGGCTCCAAAATCACTGCAGATGGTGACTGCAGCCATGAAATTAAAAGACACTTACTCCTTGGAAGAAAAGTTATGACCAACCTAGATAGCAAATTCAAAAGCAGAGACATTTCTTTGCCAACTAAGGTCCATCTAGTCAAGGCTATGGTTTTTCTAGTGGTCATGTATGGATGTGAGAGTTGGACTGTGAAGGCTGAGTGCCGAAGAATTGATGCTTTTGAACTGTGGTGTTGGAGAAGCCTCTTGAGAGTCCCTTGGACTGCAAGAAGATCCAACCAGTCCATTATGAAGGAGATCAACCCTGGGATTTCTTTGGAAGGAATGATGCTGAAGCTGAAACTCCAGTACTTTGGCCACCTCATGCGAAGAGTTGACTCATTGGAAAAGACTTTGATGCTGGGAGGGATTGGGGGCAGGAGGAGAAGGGAACGACAGAGGATGAGATGGCTGGATGGCATCAATGACTCGATGGACGTGAATCTGAGTGAAGTCTGGGAATTGGTGATGGACAGGGAGGCCTGGCGTGCTGCTATTCATGGGGTCGCAAAGAGTCGGACGCGACTGAGTAACTGAACTGAACTGAACTGATGTATACATGAGGAGATGCAAGCATTGAGATCATTGACTATTTTCCTAAAAGCATCCAACTATCTAAAGACCTGTCCCACTAAATTCCCTGGAGCACAGAGTGCCTCGCTCCACCCTGAACTCCCTCTGGGGTTGTTGAAGGTCAGCACCTATGGCAGCGTGGGGTTCAATCTCCGTAGAGGCAGATGGCAAAGGCCTTTGTTGTTCACTCGTTGGCGATGCCCTTGGTAAGTGCCAATTTGTAGTTGACACTGCCATCTTTCTGGTTCTTCCTGTCCCTTGTGTTACATTAACTGCACTTGAATAATCCACAACAATCTCCCATCTCAGGGTTAGTTGACCACAGTTCTCTCTCCATTTGTTCCTCAAAATGCTAGTTTTGTTTTGTTTTCTTTGCTTTGCTTTATCACCTGAATTCTGGATTCTTTTGGCAGAAATCACAATGTCTAGTCACGATGCCCCTAGTCTACTAACACTGATTAAACACCTTATGGTTCTCCTTTTCTCTGAGTCAACTGCGACAACAAGGTCAAGCTGATGGCAAAACCAAGCTTCTTCATGCTATTCCTTCTGCTTGAATCATACCTCTCGCAGGTCTCAAGTCAAATGTCACCTCCTTGGAGACGTCCTCACTAGGCACACCCTTTCGAAAGTAACTGCTACCCCTTGCCCTGCACTCTCCACCACTTTATCCTGAACACTATATAAAATGACCCTAAATGTTTTCTGTTACTTTTTACCGTTATATCCATTACATCCACTGCTCATAGTAGGTGCTCAACAAATATCTGTTGAATGAATGAATGTCCTTGATGTATGATGTTCTCTCCTCCATGACCCTCCAAACATCTTATGCTCCCTTCCTGTACAAATCTTACCCATTCTTTTTTTTTTTTAATTGGAGGATAACTGCTTTACAATAGGGTGTTGGTTTCTGCCATATATCAACATGAATCAATCATAGGTATACATATGTCCCCTGCTTCTTGAACCTCCCTCCCACTTCGCACCCTATTACCACCCCTCTAGGTTGTCACAGAGCACTGGACTGTGTCATACAGCAAATTTCCATTGGCTACCTAATTTTACATATGGTATTGTATACATTTCAATGCTACTCTCTCGATTCATCCCTCCCCTTCCTCGTGTCCACAAGTCTGTGCTCTACATCTGTGTCTCTGTTGTTGCCCTGTAGATGGGTTCATCAGTACCATCTTTCTAGAGTCCATGCATGTGTGCTAAGTTGCTTCAGTCATATCTGGCTTTGTGTGATCCCATATACTGTGTGTAGCGTGCCAGGCTTCTCTGTCCATGGGATTCTCCAGGCAAGAACACTGGAGGGGTTGCCATGCCCTCCTCCAGGGGATCGTCCCAATTTAGGGACTGAACCTGCATCTCTTACATCTCCTGCATTGGCAGGCATGTTCTTTTCTACTAGCACCACATGGGGAGCCCTCCAGATTCCATATACATGTGTTCAGTTCAGTTCAGTTCAGTTCAGTCACTCAGTCGTGTCCAACTCTTTGCAACCCCATGAATCAGAGCATGCCAGGTCTCCCTGTTCATCACCATCTCCTGGAGTTCGCTCAGACTCCTGTCCATCAAGTCCGTGATGCCATCCAGCCATCTCATCTTCGGTCGTCCCTTTCTCCTCCTGCCCCTAATCCCTCTCAGCATCAGTCTTTTCCAATGAGTCAACTCTTCACATGAGGTGGCCAGAGTATGCAGTTTCAGCTTTAGCATCATTCCTTCCAAAGAAATCCCAGGGCTGATCTCCTTCAGAATGGACTGGTTTGACCTCCTTGCAGTCCAAGGGACTCTCAAGAGTCTTCTCCAACACCACAGTTCAAAAGCATCAATTCTTCGGCGCTCAGCCTTCTTCATAGTCCAACTCTCACATCCATACATGACCACAGGAAAAACCATAGCCTTGACTAGACAGACCTTAGTCGGCAAAGTAATGTCTCTGCTTTTGAATATGCTATCTAGGTTGGTCATAACTTTTCTTCCAAGGAGTAAGTGTCTTTTAATTTCATGGCTGCAGTCACCATCTGCAGTGATTTTGGAGCCCAAAAAAATAAAGTCTGACACTGTTGACACTGTTTCCCCATCTATTTCCCATGAAGTGATGGGACCGGATGCCATGATCTTCGTTTTCTGAATGTTGAGCTTTAAGCCAACTTTTTCACTCTCTTCTTTCACCTTCATCAAGAGGCTTTTAGCTCCTCTTCACTTTCTGCCATAAGGGTGGTGTCATCTGCATATCTGAGGTTATTGATATTTCTCCCGGCAATCTTGATGCCAGCTTGTGTTTCTTCCAGTCCAGCGTTTCTCATGATGTACTCTGCATAGAAGTTAAATAAGCAGGGTGACAATATACAGCCTTAACGTACTCCTTTTCCTATTTGGAACCAGTCTGTTGTTCCATGTCCAGTTCTAACTGTTGCTTCCTGACCTGCATACAGATTTCTCAAGAGGCAGGTCAGGTGGTCTGGTATTCCCATCGCTTTCAGAATTTTCCACAGTTTATTGTGATCCACACGGTCAAAGGCTTTGGCATAGTCATTAAAGCAGAAATAGATGTTTTTCTGGAACTCGCTTGCTTTTTCCATGATCCAGCAGATGTTGGCAATTTGATCTCTGGTTCCTCTGCCTTTTCTAAAACCAGCTTGAACATCAGGGAGTTCACGGTTCACATATTGCTGAAGCCTGGCTTGGAGAATTTTGAGCATTACTTTACTAGCATGTGAGATGAATGCAATTGTGCAGTAGTTTGAGCATTCTTTGGCATTGCCTTTCTTTGGGATTGGAATGAAAACTGACCTTTTCCAGTTCTATGGCCACTGCTGAGTTTTCCAAATTTGCTGGCATATTGAGTGCAGCACTTTCACAGCATCATCTTTCAAGATTTGAAGTAGCTCAACTGGAATTCCATCACCTCCACTAGCTTTGTTCGCAGTGATGCTTTCTAAGGCCCACCTGACTTCACTTTACAAGATGTCTGGCTCTAGATTAGTGATCACATCATCATGATTATCTGGGTCGTGAAGATCTTTTTTGTACAGTTCTTCTGTGTATTCTTGCTACCTCTTCTTAGTATCTTCTGCTTCTGTTAGGTCCATACCATTTCTGTCCTTCATCGAGCCCATCTTTGCATGAAATGTTCCCTTGGTATCTCTAATTTTCTTGAAGAGATCTCTAGTATTTCCCATTCTGTTCTTTTCCTCTATTTCTTTGCACTGATTGCTGAAGAAGGCTTTCTTATCTCTTCTTGCTATTCTTTGGAACTCTGCATTCAGATGCTTATATCTTTGCTTTTCTCCTTTGCTTTTTGCCTCTCGTCTTTTCACAGCTATTTGTAAGGCCTCTCCAGACAGCCATTTTGCTTTTTTGCATTTCCTTTCCACGGGGATGGTCTTGATCCCTGTCTCCTGTACAATGTCATGAACCTCATTCCATAGTTCATCAGGCACTCTATCTATCAGATCTAGACCCTTAAATCTATTTCTCACTTCCACTGTGTAATCATAAAGGATTTGATTTAGGTCATACCTGAATGGTCTAGCGGTTTTCCCTACTTTCTTCAATTTGAGTCTGAATTTGGTAATAAGGAGTTCATGATCTGAGGCACAGTCAGCTCCTGGTCTTGTTTTTGTTGAATGTATAGAGCTTCTCCATCTTTGGCTGCAAAGAATATAATCAATCTGATTTCGGTGTTGACCATCTGGTGAGGTCCATGTGTAGAGTCTTCTCTTGTGTTGTTGGAAGAGGGTGTTTGCTATGACCAGTGCATTTTCTTGGCAAAACTCTATTAGTTTTTGCCCTGCTTCATTCCGCATTCCAAGGCCAAATCTCCCTGTTACTCCAGGTGTTTCTTGACTTCCTACTTTTGCATTCCAGTCCCCTATAATGAAAAGTACATCTTTTTTGGGTGTTAGTTCTAAAAGGTCTTGTAGGTCTTCATAAAACCGTTCAACTTCAGTTTCTTCAGCGTTACTGCTTGGGGTATAGACTTGGATTACCGTGATATTGAATGGTTTGCCTTGGAAACGAACAGAGATCATTCTGTCATTTTTGAGATTGCATCCAAGTACTGCATTTTGGACTCTTTCGTTGACCATGATGGCTACTCCATTTCTTCTGAGGGATTCCTTCCCACAGTAGTAGATAATAATGGTCATCTGAGTTAAATTCACCCATTCCAGTCCATTTTAGTTTGCTGATTCCTAGAATGGTGACGTTCACACTTGCCATCTCTTGTTTGACCACTTCCAGTTGGCCTTGATTCATGGACCTGACATTCCAGGTTCCTATGCAATATTGCTCTTTACAGCATCGGATCTTGCTTCTATCACCAGTCACATCCACAACTGGGTATTGTTTTTGCTTTAGCTCCATCCCTTCATTCTTTCTGGAGTTACTTCTTCACTGATCTCCAGTAGCATATTGGGCACCTAATGACCTGGGGAGTTCCTCTTTTGGTATCCTATCATTTTGCCTTTTCATACTGTTCATGGGGTTCTCAAGGCAACAATACTGAAGTGGCTTTCCATTCCCTTCTCCGGTGGACCACGTTCTGTCAGATCTCTCCACAATGACCCGCCTGTCTTGGGTTACCCCGCAGGCATGGCTTGGTTTTATTGAGTTAGACAAGGCTGTGGTCCTACTGTGATAAGATTGACTAGTTTTCTGTGAGTATGATTTCACTGTGTCTGCCCTCTGGTGCCCTCTTGCAACACCTACCATCATACTTGGGTTTCTCTTACCTTGGGCGTGGGGTATCTCTTCACGGCTGTTCCAGCAAAGCAATAGCCGCTGCTCCTTACCTTGGACGAGGGGTATCTCCTTACCGCCGCCATTCCTGACCTTCAACATGGGATAACTCCTCTAGGCCCTCCTGCGCCTGCGCAGCCACCGCTCCCAGGTTGGTATACGATATTTGTCTTTCTTTTTCTGACTTACTCCACTCTGTCTAATAGACTCTAGATTTATCCACCTCATTAGAACTGAGTCAAATGTGCTCCTTTTTATAGCCGAGTAATATTCCAATGTGTATATGTACTACAACTTCTTTATCCATTCGTCTGTTGATGGACATCTAGGTTGCCTCCATGTCCTGGCTATTCTAAATAGTGCTGTGATGAACATTGGGGTACACATGTCTTTTTCCATTTTGATTTCTTCAAGGTATATACCCAGTAGTGGGATTGTTGGGACATATGGTAGCTTTATTCCTAGTTTTTAAAAGAATCTCCATACCATTCTCAATGATGGCTGTATCAATCATGCATTTTTTTAAAAAATTATTTTTAATTGGAGGATAGTTGCTTTATAGTGTTGTGTTGGTTTCTGCCATACAGCAATGTGAATCAGCCATAACTATACGTATATCCCTTCCCTCTTGAGCCTCTCTCCCACCCCCACCCCTCATTCCACCCCTCTAGATCATCACAGAGAACCAGGCTGAGCTCCCTGTGTTATGCAGCAGCTTCCCACTAGCTAGCTATTTCACACATGGTGGTGTATATAAGTCAATGCTGCTTTCTCAATTTGCCCCACCCTTTCTCCCCCCATGGTACATTTATACAATGCAATATTCCTCAGCCATAAAAAGGAATGAATTTGAGTCAGGTTGAACTGAGGTGAGTGACACCAGAACCTGTTATACAGAGAAAAAGAAGTCAGAAAGAGTATATATATATATATATACATATATATATATATATATATATAGAGAGAGAGAGAGAGAGAGAGAGAGAATATTAACATATATATGTGGAATCTAGGAAAAATCTCACCCATTCTTGGAGGCTCAGCTTAAGGCAGGAGAGAGATGGGTTCCAGATTAGGCATTTACCTCTGGCCTCCAGTTGCATTTCATGGTGCAGGAAGAAGTGGGCTTCAGGGTGGATACTTAACAATTAGCCTCCTGTTTGCATTTCCTGAGACAGGAGATAGGTGGGCTCCAGGTAAGGCATTTACAATCAGCCTCCTCTGAAATAGAAGTAACAACAGAAACGGGGTAAGCAGCCAGGCTTTAGCTCTTGTAAACACCTTACGATAACAGCCATGGCAGGAACAGAGAGGGGAAAAATCCTGTTTCGGTAAAGGACTAAGCAATCTTCACTCCCTCCCTCCCACTTCCCCACCCCCTACCCCTGCTTTCTGGGGACACTACACATGTGCAGAAAGGCTCCTTAGGGGTCAAAAAGTCAGCTGATAATGCCAGGCCATGATAAGTCTTGCTCCTCCCGGAAGCCTTCACTTGAAGATACATCTTGGCTGAGGAGTGCCTGCACACCTCACATCTTGGGTGGGGATGACTGTGCACATCCGGGGAGGTAGAAGGCCTCCTTGGGTGATGGAGGTGGCCAGCCATGAGAGAGCCTGTACAAGCACCAGCCTGATGCAAACATCCTGAAGCGAGAGAGGGCTGACCATGGTTTGGGGAGTGACGAGAGGTTGGTGGAGTTGTAGCAGAAAGGGAGAGGAAGGAGGTAGCAGGCACATAGATACTGAGCAGGCTGAGAGGACTGGGGGTTTTATTCTGAACATAATGGGAAGTCATTGGCTGACTTGAGTCAGACTGTCCTGGACTAATTTGCAATTTAAAGAGTCATTTTACATTAGAAAATATCAGGAGAAGGGAGGTCTTCCTTCTAGGCATCTTTCATGTGAGATGAGCTCCCCATCTCAACAGGTCCAAGAATGTTAACTGTCTTCTCGCCAAAGCTGCCACTCAGTTCCCCAAGCCACTTCCTATCGGCCCCAGTTAGAAACCTGGCAGGGACCCCAGACCTGTGGGGGCTCCGGAATCCCAGCAAGTCTCGCTGAGTTCTTGCTCTCATCTGCCCCACCACCACCCCCCTGCACTGCTGGCTTTGCAGAGCCCTCATTATTCTTCTCCAGTAGGCCTCCCTCCCCAAGTCCCACCCAGTCTTGTTACTGCCATGGATGTCCCTGAAACTCAACAGCCATCTAAAGCCAGACTCATCTTGAGGACAAGGTTCAGGCTCAGCGTGGCTCACTGGGACCCACAGAATCTCGTTCAGGCTTTCTGCCTTCACTTTCACAGCAAGCGATCCGGCCTTCCCCTCAACCCCTCCGCATGTCTCTGTGCCCTTCCTCACCTGGCACAACCAGCCTCTCCCCTGTGGCATCTTCTCCACCTGGAGAAATCCTTTTTGTCTTTCCTAAGTCCCCATCTTCCTTCTGTGCAGCCATAGCATCAGGCCCATACCTTTCTTCTGTTGTATTTGACTAACCCATAGAAATCCACGGATCTGTAAATATTCCTATGTGTAACCATCTGTGTCTATATTCGGCTAAACCACATCTCCAACTCTAGTCTATTAGCATATGGACCATCCTAAACCCTCTCTCGGCTTATCTGTAATTTCCACTGCAACAGTGAGCTAGTTCCCAGCACCTGCCATCCACTTACTTGTTAAATCCATTTACGTGTGTAGTGATCTCTCACTGTATTTTATCTGTGGGTTTATTTGGCTTCCAGATCTATGCTTATTCCCAAGCACTGAAAAATAACTAAGTGTTTAACACAAGTCAGGCACTGGCTTCCCTAGTGGCTCAGCAGTAAAGAATATGTCTGCAAGGTAGGAGACATGTATTCAATCCCTGGGTTGAGAAGATCCCCTGGAAAAGGAAAGGGCAACCCACTCCAGTACTCTTGCCTGGAAAATCCCATGGAAGAGGAACCTGGTGGGCTGTGATCCATGAGGTTGCAAAAGAGTTGGACATGATTTAGTGACTAAACTACAATTGATTTAAACACTACAAGCATATTATTTACTTTCTCACAACCAACCATTTATGATTAGCTCATCAGAAGAAAGTGTTAGTTGCTCAATCGTGTCTCACTCTTTGAGACCCCATGGATTGTAGCTCACCAGGCTCCTCTGTCCATGGGATTCTCCAGAAAGAATACTGGAATAGGTAACCATTTCCTTTTCCAGTGGATCTTCCAGACCCAGGGATCAAACCCAGGTCTCCTGCATTAGACAGATTCCTTACCATCTGAGCCACCAGGATTTCGCAGGTGGCACTATTGGTAATGAACCCATCTGCCAATGCAGGAGACACAAGAGGCTCCAGTTCAATCCCTGGGTTGGGAAACTCCCTGGAGAAGGAAATGGCAACTCACTCCAGTATTCTTGCCTAGAACATCCCATGGACAGAGGAGACTGGCAGTTTACAGTCCACAGGGTCACAGATTGTTGGACACAACTGAAGTGACCTAGCATGCAACAGAAGAGAAAAATCGAGGTACAGAAAAACCAAGGTGGTCGCCCAAGCTGCACAATTACTAAATGACAGAACCAAGGTTGACTCCAGAGAATAGATCCACAGAATCATGAATTCCAGGGCCTCTCCTGGGTCAGGCGTCCTCCAGGTAGCATGAGCGGAGTTAATAATGGCATAGCTCCTTTGCTTCTGACAGTCCAGCCTTGTTGCTCCTCAGTGTTGAGAGCCGCTATCTACAGTTGTTTTCTCTGCCCCCTCACACTGTAGGTCCCTGCAGCAGAAGGTAAGGATGGTTCAATCACAGCATTGTGCTTTTTAATTCATTTGGGCCCTCACTACTTTTGTAAGTCATGGAACACACCACCTGGGGAATCCCCATTTCACCCCCAAGAAAGTTGCTCCCAACTCCACCTCTGTCCCACCCTGCCCCTGGTCTCTACCTCCCAACTCCCAGGAGATTTCACATCCTGCCAGAGGCCTTTCAGTAGGTGGTCCCTACACTTTCCTTTCCCATGCCTTGGTTTCATCCACCATTTTGTATATGCCCTCTTCACACACGCACACCTCTAAGAAAAGCCTCCAGCTCTGCCATGCGTTTGGGGGCACTCCCTCCTTCTCCCTACTCTCTTCTCATCTCATCTTCAGGACCCCTCAGTGCTCACTACGCACCTGAAGACATGCAGAGTTTTCCTCAATCTTAAATTTAAAAAATCACAACGTTGTAACCACCTCATCTCTCACTTCTCCCCTTCTTTCAGCAAGTATTGTTCGAGGGCCTCTTCCATACCAGGCTCTTCAAGGCAGTGGGGATTCCAGGATAAACAAAACTGGTCAAACCCCTGCCCTCAAGGGGCTGAAACTTCAGTGCAACCAAGCTCCGTGGAGGAGCAGGGAATGCCCCCACCTTCTACCTGCTCACAGAAACACAGAACATCTTGGTGAAAAGTGATTATATTTGTTTTATTGAGTATACAGAGGCAATGCCATGGTCCTGTAATAATATAATTTGGGATCAGTAATCTCTGACTTGGTTAAATTCTCCATGGGGATCTGCTTCCCAGATTCCTAGACATTATTTGTGACATCACACTTTACAAGACTAGTGTTTCTGGAAATGGATCTGATGAGAGGAGGGATTCCACTCTGAACACATGCCTGTGGCTCCTGGAAGACAATGGGATTGGAGGAGAGATAGCTTCTTTAACCACATTTGATTCCTTCTGTCTTGACATCATGGAAATGATTTTTGTGATAGGAGCTGGTCTTACCAGGAGCCACACAATGGCTGAACCAGCATGGTTGAGGGACAGCTGCCCACCATGCGTCAGGGTTGGTGGTAGATCAATCTGGAAAGAGACAGCCTGGCTTTAAGAACTGCACAGAAGCCCTTTGGACAGTCCCAGCAGTGCCTGCATTCCATGCTGAACTTGTCCTTATTCTGGATTCATAGAGTAGGAGAGAAGGTCTACACAGATCCTATTGATGGGCTCCTCCTCTCAAGTTACTGCCTTGCAGTTGAGGGTGGAAACTCCTTTAGCTCCTCCTTTTCTGGGTGCACCCCTGGCACTTTGTTCATCTTGATGAAGATCTGATTGATTTCTATGAAGGTCTTGGACTTGGTTTCCGGGATGATCAGGAAGATGTAGACGGTGGTGAGAAAACATATCACAGCAAAAATGACGAAACTGTAAGCTCCAAGGCCCACCTGTGGGAGGGGAGAGGGTCCACATGTTTGAAAAGGTTATCAATTTACTGCTTGAGTATCTTGTGCCTCTGGGGCCCTGGGTCACACTTACTTGGATGAATGGGAAGACCAAGCCCACAGTGAAGTTGGAGAGCCAGTGAACAGTACCCGCCACCATGTAGGCAGCTGGCCGGGAGGACTGCAGGAAGATCTCAGTGACGAGCAGTGCGGGGATGGGACCTGAGGAGGAACAGGGATAGCTGACTTCTCTGTTGGCCAAGCAAGCCCACCACGGGTCCTGGAGCCCTACCCATGTAAGGTTCCAGAGGCCTCTGGCTCAAGGCAGAGCAAGTGTGTCTCCAGGACTCCTGATCTTGCGGAGAGGCAGTGTGAGAAGGCATCTACCAAGACTCGGGCACAATAGGTGACATCCTGTGATGTCCCCAAAAGGGGTCCATGACCATCCATAAAGATCTCTGCCCACCACATACATGGGCACTGTGTTCCAGCCTACACAGGCTGCTCTACTGTCCTCCCTCTTGTCATGCTCTGCCCAAACCCCTCAGCTGCAAGATGGTAGCACAGAAGCCATTCAGGGCCGAATCTAGCCCTCCCTGGAGCCTCTCTAAGGAGCTCAGACCAGAAGTTTCTAAGCTGGTGGTACAGAAGAGAGGCAGTGAAACCATTGAATCAGCTCTGGGGTACATACTGGGCCCAAGGGCATGCCCTATGACGTAGGAGATGACACAGGCGATGCTGACATAGGGCATCCAGGATATCACGTCCTGTGGAAAGGAAAAAGAGCTGAATCACACCCAAAGCAGAGACAACCTGGGTTGGGACCATCAGGACTCTTGTCTCCCAGAGGGCCAGTCGCTCTGCCTGAGTTGGGAAGGAGGGCCCCCTGGCACCTTCTTCAACAGGCAGCGCCACCTGCATGCCTCTGGAATATCCACTGTAAATGAACAGTGGGTCGCTGGGGCAGGTGGAGGGCTGACCCCAAGCAGCTGACTCATCGTGATGATAAGCATGCACAGAAGGGCCCAGGTGGATGGCTGCACCCCAGGCCCCGCCTTCCTCACCTGCATAGCCAAGGCACCCGTCAGCACGCAGCAGGCAGTGAAACAGACAGAGAAGCCCAGGAGGAGTAGGAATCTCCTCCCCATAAGTTCCACCACGAAAATCTGGAGGGAAAGGGTGAGGAAAAGTGGGAGGCTCAGCAGGCTGTGGGGCCACCCCAAGCCCCGCCACTTCCCTGCCCCGACGGGCCTTTCTGGGCAGCCCCACTTCCATGTTCCACACAACACCTTTCTAAAGGGGCAGCTACACTCCAGTATTCTTGCCTGGAGAATCCCACGGACAGAGGAGCCTGGTGGGCTACAGTCCATGGGGTCGCAAAGAGCCAGACATGACTGAGTGAGTGAGCACGGCACAATGAGAGCTGGGTGGGCTGTGCACCCACCTTCTCGTGTGTGTGTGTGTGTGTGTGTGTGTGTGTGTGTCCTTGAATGGCCAGTCCAGGGGCCCTGTTTATCACACGGCGGCCCTGGCACAGGTAGTGACCCCCAATGTATAAGACTGGAGAAGAGCCACCTCTCACAGGGTAGCTTCCAGCATAGTGGGTGGGGTCTCCATCTTTGGGAGTCATAGGCTGCCCATCAGGAGAGACAGGCTGTCATCTGAGGACAGCCCAGAAGTTAGAGATGAAGGGACCAAGGGGCACATTGCCACCCAGATCTCGGCTCCTTCCTGGGCTGAGACCACCTGCCCCCTCAAGGTGCCCTCCATCCCTGGTGGCAGACGGGGACTTGGCTTCTGGGATACTCACGGCGCAGACGGTTATCAGCACGTTGACAGCACCAGTGCCTGCCGTCACATACTGGACATCGTCCTCTTTCACCCCGGCGCTCAGGTAAATCTGGTCTGCGTAGTAGTAGATCTAGAAGGAAACCGAGGTGAGGACTGCCAGGCCACCACCTGGACCTCTCAGGGTGTCCCCCGCACCTGCCATTGTCCAGGCCGAGCTCCACCCCCACCCCAACACCTGCTCCCTACCGCATTCACTCCGGAGAGCTGCTGGCCCGCCATCAGGACGATGATGGAGATGACTTGCCACCGCAGGGACCTCATCTTGAACAGCTTCAGCACGGAGATGAAGCCTGCAGCCTTCTCAGCCCTGTCCTCCTCCAGGATCTCCTCTATCTCCGCGTCCACATCGTGCCAGCCACGCAGCCTCCTCAGAGCTGGGGGGAGCGAGCAGAGGGCGAGTCATGGCCTGGACCACGGTGCCCACCCCCATCCCTCCTGAAAAGATGCTGGAACCTCAGTCCCTTGTCCTCGACTCAAGGGAAAGCCTCACCGCGTTTGGCAGCTTCTTCATCTTTCTTCTGAATCAGCAGGTACCTGGGGCTCTCAGGGAAGAAGGGCAGGAAGAGGAGCTGCAGCACGGCGGGGATCCCAGTCAATCCGAGGAGGATGGGCCAGCCTGCAAGGAAACCAGTGTGACCAGAGAGCTGATCCCAGCGCCCCAGACCCGGCCTCGCTCCAGCTTGCCTCTGCCTCCAGCCAGGTGGAGCCCTGTTGGCTGCTCTGGCCTTTTATCCTGATTGGTTATCTTTGGGTCTGGAACACAGGGGATGGGGACAAGATCTTGTCTTTTTCATTCCTGGGTCTGCCAACCCCTAGGATGGTACCTAATGAAGAGTGGCCACTCTAAACAGTTAGAGAATGGATAATGATGAATAACTACTGCCCACCTACCCTGGGGTTGCAATGAGTCAGACACGACCTGAGCAAACGAGCACAGAGCACACCTACCAGCTGAACAAAGTGAAAAATTCAGATGATACCAAGTGCTGGTGAGAATGTGGGCAGGTGGGAAGTCTCCACATGCTGTGTGGACATGTGGCATCTTTAGGAGATGGTCTAGCAGGAGCTAGTGATGCTGGACACCACACAGGCTCTAACCGAGCAGTCGTGCTCAGCAGTGTGCCTGGGCCACCAGGATACCAGAAGGAAAATGGGCCAAGCAGCACTGATTAAGAAGGGAAACTCAGAAACAAGGCAAACCATCATCCATAAATGATGGTTCACTCATCAGGTGGAATTTTATACTGTGCTGAAAATGAAGCAAGTCAGGACAGGAGCCTGTCACACTAATGTGGTGTTTGGTGCAGCGTGGTTCCACACCATGTGGTCCCACTGTATTAAATCCAGCGACAGACATTAGCTCTATCTTCTAAAAAAGTGGTGACACTACAGGGAAGAACAGGGGCAGAATGATAAGTGTGGGCACAATGATAAGTGTGGGCACAATGATAAGTGTGGGCACAATGATAAGTGTGGGCACAATGATAAGTGTGGGCACAACGGCTCCCTTTGGGGGTGAGAAGGCCGTGATTGAGGGGCACACAGGGAGCCAGTCAGTTCTAGTTCTGAATCCACATATGAACCATCGTTTATGGATGACGGTTTACCTTGTTTCTGGGTTTCCCTTGGACATCTGTGTGCCAGGCACTTTTCTGAGGGCTTTTCACCTGTAGCCCACCTCCTGTCACAGCAATGTCAGGAGGCAGGTACCAGAGTCAACCCCATTTTACACCTGCAAACACTGAGGCATGGAGGGTGCAGCTCCCTCACCCTGAGATCAGTTATTTTGGAGAAGATCTGAGATAGGAACTCAGGCACGTTGAAACCTGAATCACCACCCTCCCAAGCTCCTCCCACCTCTTGGCTCCAAATCCAGGGCCTAGCTGATCTGAGTTCCGCTTCCATCACCCTTGCATAGATTACAGCAAGCGTGGAACTGCCTGCCATTCGGGCTGCTGTCTGCCCTCTGGGGCCCCTCCCACCCACTACGTGAAATTCTTCTCACCAGGTCTCAGTGTCCCTGCCACATCCAGACACCTGGTTCTGATCTTGACCTACTCTGGACTTCTTTGCAGCCTTTGTGCTATGGCTGCTCACCTCCTATGCCCCTCGCTTCCATAAACTCTGACACTCTTCTCTTCTGGCCTTCCTGCCTTTCTTCCTTCTTCAGTGAGCACCTATTATGTGCCATGAATTGTGCTGGAGATTCTAAGATGAGTCAGGCCAAGCCTTGCCCTCCATGCTCTGCCTAGAGGAGGTTGCAATGCCTGAAGAGACACAGTGAAGGATGGAGGGACAAAGTGAGAGGTCACCAGGATATCAGCAGCTCCCTGGTCGCACAAAGAACTTCACGCTCCTGGCCTCTCTGCTCACACTGGAATGCTGGTCCTACTTCTCCCAGGGAAGAAGGGAGAAGTAGGGAAGCCCTGAAAGTGAAGTCACTCAGTCATGTCTGGCTGTTTGTGACCCCATGGACTGTAGCCTACCAGGCTCCTCAGTCCATGGAATTTTCCAGGCAAGAATACTGGAGTGGGGTGCCATTTCCTTCTCCAGGGGATCTTCCTAACCCAGGGATCGAACCCGTGTCTCCCGCATTGCAGGCAGACGCTTTACCATCTTGAGCCACCAGGGATGCTCTATTTAACCGTTTTTATTGTGAGATATAACATATATGTGGATCCAGGGAGCCCAGGCCCTCTCTGAGCCCTCTCCCTGGGTGGACCTATGGCTCTTTCCCCACATATCACAGAGTACTTGAAAGGTGCCAGGGTTTTCTGGGCCCTGCTGGCTGGTTATGTGCCATCACTGGGAGACAGGAACCTAGCTGCTTCACTCCTGGTCCCAGATCCTTACAAGGGTGATTGTAAGGTGGAAGAGAGGATAGTTAAAACTCCGACCCAGGCCTGCACTGTCTGCATTTGTGTCCTAACAACACCTTGGACATGTGATACAATCTTTCCCAGCCTCAGGGTCTACAGCTGTAAAATGGGTACAGTAACAGTACATGCTCATAGGTTGTTTGGAAGATTAAATGAATTAATATAAAAGGCTTTGTGTCTGGCCCATGACAAGTACTTTATATGTTTTGATTGGTGCTTTATTAATGGTGATTTCCCTTCAGAGTTTTGAGACCTAAGACAAAGAAAGGGGAAGTCATGCAAACACAGTGACAGTTATGAGTTACTGTGCACCTACTATGTGCCAGGCACCAGGATCGTGGGGCAAGGGGTGTGGCTCTGGAGTCCAGGTCTGGGGTGGATGCTGGCCCTGAGACTCACCACCACCTCCACGGGGGCTGGGTCTTGTGACCCTCTTTCCTGGTCTACAGTGGGATGACCACAAGTCCCTGGGCAGCTGAGTTGCCAGGAGGCCCCAGTACAGGGGTGCTGGAAGCCTTAGACATAGAGTCTGGCACCCTGGCTGCCTTCATTACCGGGCCCCGGGTCTAGCAGCCACTCAGACAGCAGCTCAGCCTGCTCCCTCGAAGCCCTCTCCTATGTGTCCCAAGAGGGGCCAGAGAACATCGTTCTGTGTGTCCCCACCAACTCGTTCAGGCCTGTTCAGCACAACCACCACCTCCGCACTGTGGGCTCAGGGCTCTGCAGTGCTGAGCCCTGCCTCATGGTTTACAGAAAAGACCAGCTCATAGGAGCGGCCTAATGGTATGGAGGCATCCCGAACTCACCTTCTTCGTTTGCCAGGAGACTCCGAAGACCAAAGATCTGGGCCACAAGGATTCCGATGGTGATAAAGAGCTGGGGCACCACCCCCAGGGCACCCCTCCAGTTCTTAGGGGCCAGCTCCCCTAAGTACATGGGGACGACATTGGAAGACAGACCTGGGAGAGGGGGTGGAAGTAAAGACACAATCTGGAAACAGTGGTCTGGCAGAGACAAGCTGTGTCTTCAAATACATTTATTTTCCTTGGCAATCACATCGTCGTCGTGCTCAGTCGCTAAGTCACGTCCGACTCTTTGCAACCCCAAGGACTGTAGCCGGCCAAGCATCTCTGTCAATGGGATTTTCAAGAATACTGGAGTGGGTTGCCATTTCCTCCTCCAGGGGACCTTCCCCACCCAGGGATCAAACCCATGTCTCCTACATTGCAGGTGGATTCTTTACCACTGTGCCACCTGGGAAGCCCTTAGCAATCATAATAGTTGGGCTGAAACTTTCTCAAAATTACAAGAGTAAGCAAACATCACCTTTTGCAATTCTTAGTCCTTTAGACATTAAGAGAAAATGGCCTGATAGAAGAAGTTCAGTGTTGTAGCTTCCAGACTGGTGTCACCTGGGGACACAGGCCAGCAGGACCTCAGGAATTCCCTCCCTACTGGTGTGGTTTCGGAGAGGAAAAGCCCAGGTGTGTTCTGGACAATCTCTCCTCTCTTGCTCCTTGTGAGGGAAAACCTGTTAACAAAAGGCCTGCCCGCCAGCTTGACTTTCTTATTTATACAATAAGCTGATGCACAGACATTGAAGTACAAGCTTTATTTTTCAATAAGGGCTGATAGTGGTAAAGAATCTCCTGTAAATGCAGGAGACCTCAGTTTGATCCCTGGGTTGGGAAGATCCCCTGGAGAAGGGAATAGCAAACCACTCCATGGGGTCGCAAAGAGTCAGACACAACTGAGCATAATACGCCATTAAGCATTACCAAAAAAAAAAAAAAAACCACTTCAATATTTATTGCGGACCAGTATTTATTGCGGCTTTCTTGGTGGTTCAATGTAAAGAATCCTGAGCCTGGTGGGCTACAGTCCATGGGGTTGCAAAAAGTTGGACCTGAGAGTGACTAATACTCAATACCAACTGTATTCTGGGATTTGTGTAAGGTCTGAACTGTTTCTGAATCCTCAGTATTTGAACTTGTCAGTTTTCCTGTCTTACTACAGTCTGATCCCCTTATGAATAGCTGGAATTTAATTTTATAGACTCCAAAGTATTTTCACATGTATTATCTCATTTAATTCTCAGAGAAGCCCGATGAGAGGTTGAGGATCTGGGAAGGTCAGATGGGTTGTTGTTCAGTCACTAAGTCATGTCTGACTCCTGCAGCACTCCAGGCTTCCTTGTCCTTCACTATCTCCCAGAGTCTACTCAAGCTCATATCCATTGAGTCGGTGATGCCATCCAACCATCTCATCCTCTGCTGCCCTCTTCTCCTCCTGCCCTCAATCTTTCCCAGCACCTGGGTCTTTTCCAAAGAATCAGCTCTTCACATCAGGAGGCCAAAGTATTGGAGCCTCAGCTTGAGCATCAGTCCTTCCAATGATTATTCAAGGTTGATTTCCTTTAGGATTGACTGGTTTGAGCTCCTTGATGGGTTGTCACTGTTCCAAACACCGTACACAGAGCCAGAGGCAAGATGATGCTCAGCAAGACGTGGGGTCTGAGAGGGAGGCTCTGACCACAGGGAGACCAAGGGAAAACGTGTGGGGTGAGGGGAGGCTGGAGCTGCTGGTGACAGGAGGGTGTCTGACAGCCCTGAGATAGGACACTGATGGCCCAGTTTTCAAGCTCTGCATTCTGCCCAAGGACATCTCTGCTCAGTATTTTAAAAAGGACATCATCTTTCATTAATTAATATCAATTCTTTCTGATTTTCAGAGCAAAGAGGGACAGTCTTTAGAGCAGCTCTTAGATGTCTTGTGGGTGGGTGGGGAGGGACTCTGCAGGCCCAGTGCCCAAAGGGCTGTGGAGGAACTGAGGCCCTAAAGTGCCCACTCATCATTCAGGCCCTAGTGACCGCATCTTGAGGCCAAGTGCTTCGCAGCTTAATTAAGAGCAACACTGGAGAGACAAACACTGGAGGCTGTGAAGAGATCGGGTTCCCCAAATGTTGGTAGAAAAGTGACTTTTAAAGTTTAAATTCCATTAGTGAAAGTGTTTTTATCAAAGACCTTGACTAACAGCAAACCAGCTAACTGAGCATCTGGGGGTCTGAGCTGCACTCACCCTGTACCCCTTGGTCAGAGTGGCCACTTACTTCATTTATAGGGGTGTCAAAGTACCACAGAGTTTGATGATACCCTTTCTGGACTTTTCAGGAAAAAACATGAAGAAATGAACGGGAAATGGATTAGGCTTCCACTAGAGTTCTCCAAGTATGACCTAAGGACACAGGGGTTCCTGACACCTGGGGTTCTGTGAGATCAAAACTATCCTCAGAACCATCCTAAGATATTAGTTGTCCTTTTCATTCTCCTTCTCTGATGAGTTTTTCAGCAATCACACACCCGCTGACATCACACCAAGAGAACACAGAAGTAGATTTGAGACTGGCTATCTTCTATTTAGCCAGACATTTAAGAGATTTGCGAAAATGTAAAGCAATACCACTAAATTTTTTTGGTCTTAGAAAATAGAATTATTTTCATAGAAACATGTAATGGGCTTATTATTGCTATTTTAAAATGAATTAATTTAAATTCTTAGTTGCAATTTCTAATGTGGTAAATATTGATCAAAATAACACATGTGAGCAAAAACTCCTTAGAACCTTCAATAATTTTATGAGTGTAGAGAGATGCTGAGGCCAAAACATTTCAGAACTGCCAATTTGAAGTCACACTCATTTAAAAGCAAAGGTTGGTTGGGAACTCCCTGGTGGTCCAGTGGCTAGGACTCTGGGCTTTCACCACCAAGGGCCAGGGTTCAATCGCTGGTTTGGGAAACTAGCTCTCATATGTCATGTAGTGGCAGCCAAAAAAAAAAAAAAGCAAAGGTTGAAATATCAAACTGTGATTTGTAGAGCCTAATTTTTTTTTTTTTGGAATCAACTCTGAATTGTTGGCTGTAAATAGTAATGTTAACAGCACTTACCCATTGCCAACGACTTCTAGGAATTGTCTGTGTTTCATAAAGCTGAGCCCGGCTGCAGGAAAAACCCACAGGAGCAGGGCTGAGTGCCTTGCGGCTCCCGCCCAGACGGCAGATAAATGTCCAGGCACTCTCAGGCATAGCCAGAATGAGGGCAGTTTGCCAGGGGACCCATTACCCCTTCTTTGAAGTGACTTCTTCTCTTTTGGGGAACCTTGTTTTCCTCTTTATTCCCCCAGGTCTGCAATCCTTTGCCACTTCCTTCAATACTAGGCTCCTCCTCATCTTCTCTATTGTCAGTAACTCCAGGGAAGGGGTTTGCTAATGCCCAGGCAATTTATCGCTTCATCCCAATCCCCGTGTTTGGAAGGAGCATGAGTCACTTGATGATGCCAGAACCTGGGGTTGGGGGGAAAGGGCAGTGAGTGAGTGCCCAGAGGGCAGCATTTCCAGGGGTACCCACCTGTTGAGAGTCCTTTGGACAGCACGGAGATCAGAAAAGGAAATCAACCCTGAATATTCATTGGAAGGACTGACACTGAAGCTCCAATACTCAAAGTATTGGCCAAACCACCTGATGTGAAGAGCCAACTCATTGGAAAAGACCATGATGCTGGGAAAGATTGAGGGCAGGAGAAGGTGGGGCATACAGGATGAGATGATTGGATGGTATCACTGACTCAACGGACATGAGTTTGAGCAAGCTCCCGGACTTGGTGATGGACAAGGAAGCCTGGAGTGCTGCAGTTCATGGGGTCGCAAAAAGTTGCACATGACTTAACAACTGAACAACCACCACCACCCTTGGGTCCCCATCCTGCAATGTATGGCTCTGAGAGTGGGCAGCTCTCTCCTTTTCACAACCCTGGCCCTTCTGCTTACAGAAGACGACAATGTGAAGGGAGGCCATGGCATGGCCAAAACCATGTGTCTTCAGTCTGAGGCATCATGGATGAGGGACCTTCCTATAACCAGGGCAGCCTGGCCTGGGCAGAATGACTCTGAAGCACTTACAGTCATCAACTCTTTTCTGATAGAGGGATTCTACATTAGATTGTTTCTCAAGTTTTTTGACCAGAACCCATAGGGCACAATATAGAAATACATGTTATGTCCAACTTGGTTCTCACATATGTGTAAAGAATTGAAACAAAGTTTCAAAAGACAGTCCTTACCTTTCCTGCATGTAACACACATCCCCATAACACAGGGGCTTATGAGTCTATCCACAGCAGAGGTGCAGGAATAGCTTGAACCTACATGCTTTGGAGACCCCAGGTAGGTTCAGGTCCCAGAGGTCTGTTCTCCCTCCCCTTGACTATCCCAAGTCACAGAATGGTTTACCTGCACATATTCCCACCAAGACCCTGGCCGCAATGATCATCTCAAATGACTTGGCGAGGTCACTGAATCCCATCAAGAGCGCAGGCACGATGGAGAAGATGTTGTTGAACAGCAAGGTTCCTTTTCTGCAGAGGACAAAATACCAATTAGTTTGGTTTTAGGTTTCACTCACTCCTTTGACAAGTGTTTGCTGGGCCTCTACTCCATTACAGCAGTTGCTGTTGTGTTACACGCTTTGTTGTTGACCTAAGACAGATACAGGTCAAGTGGATGGCCTGATTCTCAGTGGGAGGAAATGTAAATGACTCCCAGGGGGAGGACATCAGTGGCGCACACAGGGAAAGACTTAAATATTACAATACAGTAAAGGGGGAAAGGTGGAAGTACCGACATATTTCCTCTTCTTGGGCTCTAAAATCATTGCAGATGCCGACTGCAGCTGTGAAATCAGAAGACTATTGCTTCTCAGCAGGAAAGCTATGACAAACCTAGACAATGTGTTGAAAAACAGACGTTACTCTGCTGACAAAGGTCTATATAGCCAAGGCTATTCTCAGCAGTCATGTTTGGTTGTGACAGCTGGACCATAAAGAAGGCAGAACACCAAAGAATTGATGCCTTCAAACTGGTGCTGGAGAAGATTCCTTAAAGCCCCTTGGACAGCAAGGAGAGTAAACCAGTCAATCTTAAGAGAAATCAACCCCAAATACTTGTTGGAAGGACTGATGCTGAAGCTGAAGTCCAGTATCTTTGTCATCTGATGAGAATAGCTGACTCATTGGAAAAGTGGCTGATGCTGCTAAAGATTGAGGGCAGAAGGAAAAGAGGGCATCAGAGGATGAGATGGCTGGACGGCATCACTGATGCAATGAACATGAACTTGGGCAAACTCTGGGAGATGGTAAGGGACAGGGAGGCCTGGTGTGCTGCAGTCCATGGGGTCACAAAGAGTCAGACACGACCGGGTGACTGAACAACAACAACAAAGGGGTTTGAAACCATAAACTACTGAGCTTTTAGTGTAATCTTGAAATCCAAACTGGATAAGGACTTGAGAGGAAAAGTTTAGGCCAACCTCACTTATCAACACGGATGTGAAAATCCTAAGTGAATTATTAGCTGATCAAATTCAACAGTACAGATAAGAATCTTTCAGGACTTCCTTGTTGGCACAGTGGATAAGAGCCTGCCTGCTAATGCAGGGGACTTGATCCTTGGTCCAGACACACTCCAATGCTGAGGCGCAGCTAAGCCCATGTGCCACAACTACTGAGCCTGCATGCTGCAGCTACTGAAGCCCAAGTGCCTAGAGCCCATGCTCTGCAACAAGAGAAACCACCACAATGAGAAACTCTCACACCACAGTGAAGAACAGTGCCTGCTCACCGCAACTAGAGAAAGCCTAGGCAAAAACAACAAAGACAACCAATACAAGGAATATTTTCCCTGGTGGCTCAGCTGGTAAAGAATCTGCCTGCAATGCAGGAGGCCTTGGTTCAATTCCTGGGTTGGGAAGATCCCTTGGAGAAGGGAATGGCTACCCACTCCAGTATTCTGGCCTGGAGAATTCCATGGACTGTATAGTCCATGGGGTTGCAAAGAGTCAGAAACGACAGAGCGACTATCATTTTCCCTTTTCAAGGTTAAAAACACCATATTAAACATTATACTGGGGAAAATATAGGATTATCAAGTGAAGTAGTAAAAGAAGTTAACAAAATTTGATACCCATTATGATTTTTAAAACCTTGCATAAAAAATAAGGGCTGGGGTTCCCTGGTGGTTCAGATGGTAAAGAATCTGCCTGTAGTGCAGGAGACCTGGGTTTAATCCCTGGGTGGGGAAGATCCCCTGGAGAAGGCAATGGCACCCAATTCCAGTATTCTTGCCTGGAGAATTCCATGGACAGAAGAGCCTGGTGGGCTACAGTCCATGGGGTCTTAAAGAGTTGGACAGGACTGAGTGATTAACACTTTCACTTACATAAAAATGAGGGAACTTATGTGTGCTGATAAAGGGTATCCCCTAAAAGAGTGAGTGAGTGAGTGAAAGTTGCTCTCTCGTGTCCGACTCTTTTCGACCCCATGGACTTTACAGTCCATGGAATCTCCAGGCCAGAATATTGGAGTGGGTAGCCTATCTCTTCTCCAACAGATCTTCCCGACCCAGGAATCGAACCAGGGTCTCCTGCAATGCAGGCGTTTTCTTTACCAACTGAGCTATGAGGGAAGCCCATCCCTTAAAAACCTAAAAGAAAAATACAAACCCAACTTAGTGAAACTTACAAAGCATTCCCATTTAAGTCAAGATTGGACATGGACTTGGGCCCTGGAGAGCCAACAGCAAAGTGAAAGCTTCTCTTGGGCGTCCCCTTGCATCAGGCTCCCAGGAGTCCCCCAGCCACCACTCCCATTACCCCCCAGGAAGGAGCAGTACTGTTACCGGACACACAAAACGATCCACCACATCCCACACAGACAGTACAGCTTCAGACAACAGGATTAGCTAGAAATTACAAAATATGTATTAAGTGAGTTGTGTCACAGGGCATACATGTACACCTATGGCTGATTCTTGTTGAGGTTTGACAGAAAATGACAAGATTCTGTAAAGCAATTATCCTTCAATTAAACATAAATTAATTGAAAAAATAAGGGGTCAAAGCATAGTATACAAAGAACAAGAAAGTATATAAAACAAACTATCCAAAATAATAGCAAAAAAAGATAGATTTTAAAAACAAATGAATAAAAATTACAGAAATGAAAAATATAGTCATTGAAACAAAAATGCAGAAGATGAACTGCAGCAGAGGAGAGAATTAATGAATAGAAAGGCAAATCTGGGGAATTACATAGAAAGCAAGAGAGAGAGAGAGAGGAAGAGGAGGAAGAGGAGGGAAGTATGACAGATTAAGGTAGGGAGGATTATAATATCGTTAGGCTTCCCTGGTGGCTCAAACAGTAAAGAATTCACCTGCCATGCAGGAGACCTAGGTTCGATCCATGGTTCGGGAAGATACCCTGCAGAAGGGAATGGCTATCCACTCCGGTCTTCTTGCCTGGAGATTTCCACAGACAGAGGAGTCTGGCAGGCTACAGTCCATGGGGTCACAAAGAGTTGGACATGACTGAGCAACTAACACTTTCACTTTCACAATATCATTAGTCATAGTAGCCAGAGAGTGGAAGCAACCCAGACATCCACCAATGAATGAAAGAATAAACTAAATGTGGTATGTTCATACAACAGAGTATTATTCAGCCTTAAAATGAAAGAAATCCCAACATGTGCTACAGTAATATTGTACTCTGAGGGCATTAGGCTAAAGTGAGATGACCCAATCACACAAGGACAAGTCTTACATGATTCCATTCATATGAGGTCCCTAGAGTAGTCAAATGCACAAAGATAGAAAGTCCATTGGTGCCTTAGGGGAAGAGGAGAAAGGGGAGTTATTATTTAATGGGTACATGGTGTCCATTTTTGCAAGATGAGAAGTTATAGCGATGGATGGTAGTCATGGTTACACAACGATGTGAATGCACTTAATGCTGATAACCTACACAATTAAAATTTGATTAAAATGTTATACATGCATTTTACCACTTTTTTTCCCCTGCAGGATCTTAGTTTCCTGACCAATGATCAAGCCCAGACCCCAGCAGTGAAAACGCCCAGTGCTAACCACTGAACCACTGAGAATTCCCACCATAACTTTTTAAAAATAATTTTCTAAAGAAGTCAAAAAGGCAACAACAACAACAAAGACACTGAGGAGTTTCCTGAAGAAAGAATATAGAAAATGGAGGAGAAAAAATATTCACAGAAATGATGGCTGAAAACTTTCCAGAGCAGAAGACATGAAACCTCAGACAAGCAACTAGAGTAACTTCTGAGATAAATAAATTAGCCATCAATTGCTTGTGAAAGAGAAGATTCAATAGTGTAAGGATGACAGTTTTTCTCCAATTAAATGATAAATCAAAAGTAATTCCAAGTAGAATCCTTTTTCAGGGATTTCGATCAACTGATGTTAAAATTAACACAGAATAGTAAAGGAATATGAATAACATATTTTTGAAAGCAATTGATTTTTTAACATGAAAAAAACAAAACGGGCTTTCCCTCACCACTCACCCAGTAAATACAAAACAAAATTCCAGATCTATATGGGAAAGACAAAGTTGTAAAATTATTTTTTAAATTATTGAAGACTATCCGTATGACATCTGGTGTGTGCATGTGTGCTAAGTTGCTTCAGTGTGTCCAACTCTTTCCAACTCTATGGACAGTAGCCCACCAGGCTCCTCAGTCCATGGGTATTGCCATGCCCTCCTAGATATCTAGTAGGAAAGATTATTTAAGACACAAAAAGCAAAAGTTATGAATAACTTAAATGTAACCACTTGAACATTTAAAGATTTTGAATTTTTACTATATGGGGACTTCCCTGGTGGTCCAGTGGCTAAGGCTCCAAGCTAGCAATGAAGGGGCCCAGGTTCGATCCCTGGTCAGGGAACTAGATCCCATATGCTGCAACTAAAGATCCTGCATGCCACAACGGAGACCGAAGATCCCCCAAGCTGCAACTAAGACCCAGAACAGGCAAACAAATAAGTTAATTCATTAAACACATAACAAAAGTAAGCTTAAAAAATACTATATGCACAATTAAAAATAGAGCAACAGATTGAGAAGATATCTGTGCCTGAAATAACAGAGTCCAGTGTGGGCATTACTTACACATGCTTAGAGGTGCAATTTCCTTCCAGCTGTGTAATTCTGGGTAAGTTACAGCACCCCTCTTTGCCTGTTTTTTCCAAGTGTGAAAAGAGGAAGGGGCTTTTGTAAGAATCGGTGGATTTAATATCTCCTAAGCCAAAGAACTGATACTCTTGAGAGTATTTGGAGAAGACTCTTTGAGAGTCCCTTGGACTGCAAGGAGATCAAACCAGTCAATCCTAAAGGAAATCAGTCCTGAATATTCATTGGAAGGACTAACGCTGAAGCTGAAGCTCCAATACTTTGACCAACTGATGTGAAGTGCTGACTCATTGGAAAAGATCCTGTTGCTGGGAAGGCAGGAGAAGGGGCAGACAGAGGATGAGATGGTTGGATGGCATCACCGACTCTATGGACTTGAGTTTGGGTAAAGTCTTGGAGTTGGTTATGGACAGGGAAGCCTGGCATGCAGCAGCCCATGGGATTGCAGAGTTGGATATGACTGAGCGACTGAACTGAAGTGAATTGAATATCCCCTAAAAGCACTTAGGATAGAGCCTTGCACAGACGAACAAATCAATAAATTGTTAGCTTGCTACTGATATTTAAGGAATGCTGACAAATCTTTAAGAAAACCACAAACAACTGAACAGTATTTATCACCTCTTCAGTTGGACTTGTAACTGTCAGCTCCATCTGCACACCAGACCGCTAGTCCTTCACTCAGGAGAAGCACCCTGCAGACCTGTGACCTGATTGATGTCCTGCCCCCTGGTGGTCCACAAGGAGAACTGTGCATCCAACACCAGACTGAGAAAGACTTCAGATCTTAGATCCCAATTCACAGCTTGTATGAGTCTATTCTCAGATTCTACTATTCCTGTGCATGTTTTTAATATATATATTTATATATAACTTGACTTATTTGTTTATTTTTGGCTGTGCTGAGTCTTCCTTGCTGCGAGCATTTTTCTCTAGTTGCAGTGAGGGGACTACTCTCTAGTTGTGGCTTCTCATTGCAGAGGCTCCTTTTGTTGGGGAGCACAGGCTCTAGGGCGCGCGGGTTCAGTAGTTGTGGCTCCCAAGCTATAGGGCACAGGCTCAATAGTTGTGTCACATGGGCTTAGCTGTTCCTCAGCCTATGGGATCTTCTCAGATCAGGGATTGAACCTGTGTCTCCTGAGTTGGCAGGCAGATTCTTTACCTCTGAGCCACCGGGGAAGTCCTTCGATTCTTTTTGAAAAAGGCTGGGGAAGGAATCAAGTTGTAAAGTTGGGCCTTGACTCTTGAGCTCACTAGATCTGTGGCTGAGAATGGAGCCCTGACCTCAACCTGCCTCTGTGTGCCCATCCTCAGAGGGAGGAGGTTGGAGGGGAGGAACTCTTAAAAATATTATTCATAACAAGGCTGCTATCTCATGCCTGTGGATTTTTACCCAGGGAGTGGGGGGATCAAATACAGAATCTCTCATGTGTCTAGAGTTAGAGGCAAGATTTAAGCTCTGCTCTTAGCATTCATGACCCTCACAATGAGGGTCACCCTGGGACCACATGGTTTCACCCGGAAGGGCTCAACATTGATCTCAGCCATTGCAGAGTTTTGCAGGAATTTAACTTGGGCTACATTTTGCATATTACTGGACCCCCATGTAAAAGAACAGAGCAGGTTAGCTTATGTTCACTTAGGAGGCCGAGTTTAGGAGCATTAGGCCCCATGTCTTGGCCATGCTGTCCTACACTTGGACTCTTCCAAAGGCCAGAAAGAAGTTGTGGTAAGATTTCAAGACAAGAGAAGGCAAGAGAGGGAGTGAGTCCTGATCTCTGAAGCACTCTCTGTTTTGTCCAAGCCCATCCCAGAGCCCAGAGAACCGTCACCCTCACCCACCTTCACCCTTGAGACCTTTATCGCCTAAGTCCCCAGACACTTGGTCAAGGTCTTCTTCTTAACTCCATTAAGAAACAAAAATCATCACAGTGGTCATTACTTAATTTTACAATAATGATTTCTGCTTTAAGCTTAGCTTAAAAATTTTTTTTCCTTTTTTGAAACTTTTTCTTTTATATTGGAGTATAGCCGATCAACAATGTTGTGACAGTTTCAGGTGGACAGCAAAGAGACTGAGCCGTACATATCCATGTGTCCATTCTCTCCCAAACTCCCCTCCTATCCAGGCTGCCATGCTATGTGGCAGAGCAAAGCTCGCTGTGCCCAACAGTGTGCCCAGTTTAAATACCGCAGTGTGTACATATCCATCCCAGACTCCCTAACTATCCCTTGCCTGGATCCTTCCCCCATGGGAGCCATAAGTTTATTAGTCTGTGAGACTTTTTTTTTTTGGCCTGGGTTTTAAACTCTGATGGAGTCTGTGAGTCTCACTGCCTCTTACCTGCCTAGGTTATTCACCAAGCGGCCGACCATGAGAGAGCCGAGGAAGCCTCCGAAGGGAAACATGGACACAGTAACCGACCACAGCAAGGTCAAGTAGAACTCGTTCATGTATTCACCGACTCTGTCATAGTAGGTATAGTTGTAGAAGTCTTTCATGAACTGGAGAGCAGAGCAAAGCAGAACACCAGAATCATTCGAGCTGGTTTGCAGAAAGAACAATGGAAGCTGTCGGGCCACCCGATGGGATGAGCTGGGCATGCGGACATCAACACGATGAAGTGGAGGAGAGGGAGTGAGGATTAAAAGCAATTAGCAGGGGGCACCCACGGGCCGGGGGCAGGAGGCTGCGAGGCCTCTGATAGGCAAAGCACTCAGGATGTTTCTAACCCCAGAAAGGAATGACTCCAGCGTTCCAATCACAGAATCAATGTCGGATGATCCCTTCCCCATCCAGCCCCTGCTGTGGATTGCCTGTCTGCAGAAGATCAGAGCCCTCTCAAACCTCCCCCGACCCACCCCTGAGGCCGGCCTGCCTTGTGTCCAGCCAGGCCTAGCTCTCCACAAGAATCTGAGGCTCGGGGACCTGGTGCAGCCCCACGGCCCCCTGCCTGCAGGTTCCTTGAGTCTGTGCTGCTGTCTCCTGGGTGTGACCCCTCCCTTCACTCGAGGCCCCACCGTGTGCCCTCAGCATGTGTGCAGCCCTACCCAAGCAGCCACCCAGACACCAGCTGCTCCAAACCCGCCTCTCTGCTCCCTGGGGGGCTGCACCTTGCCCACCACAGCGACCTACCTCAGAAGGAGAGTTAATAGTAGCTACGTTGTACCCATACTGGAAGGACGACCCAAAGGCAGCTATCAGTGTCGCCAGAACAATCACGGGTGTCAGCCTCTGCGGGAGACAAGATCACAGCTTCAGGTCAGGAAGCAGCCCGGGCTTCCAGGGAACTCAGGACTTACTCAGAGTCTTGTAGAAAGATGGACGTAATGGGACTTGAAGACCCATGGTCTTTCAACCACTCCATGTCTGGAACCCTACCCTCCACTCACCTGGGTAGAGCAGGTTTCCTTAACAGTAGTGCTTAGGCTTGGACAATCCTGTGTTGTCCTGGGTTGTCCTATGTGCACGGTAGGGACAGCCCTCCCCCATCTGTGACAACCTAAATGTCTCCAGAGCAGGTGGGGACTCATCGCTGGTTGAGAATCACTGGGTCAGAACAAAACTGAAGGGTCACCTGTTCCAGCACTCCATCCAATGTCTGAGTTGCTTCTGTGACATTTCTGCTGTGGAGCTGCCTTGGCCTCCTGCAGCAAATGCACTCAAGTACTGCCTCCAATAGTGCTTGTGTGTTTAGTAGCTCAGGCGTGTGTTTGTGTTTAGTCGCTTGGTCGTGTCTGACTCTTTGCCATCCCAAGGACTGCAGCCTGCCAGTCTCCTCTGTCCATGAGATTCTCCAGGCAAGAATACTGAAAGGGGTTGCCATTTCCTCTTCTAGGAGATCCTCCTGACTCCGGGACTGAGCCCACATCTCTTATGTCTCCTGCACTGGCAGGTGGTTTCTTTACCACTACGCCACCTGGGCTTCCCTGATGGCTCAGGGAGTTAAGAATTCACTTAACTCAGGAGATGCAAGAGATGTGGGTTTGATCCTTGGCTCAGGAAGATCCCCTGGAGGAGGAAATGACAACCCGCTCCAGTATTCTTGTCTGAAAAATCCCAAGGACAGAGGAGCCTGGTGGGCTGTAGTCTAAAGGGTTGCCTCCGACACAAACTCCCTTAAAAATCAGAGAGAAAAAAATGTGACAATTTTTAATTATTTAGGGTCACTGATTCATTTCCTTTAACCTTTAGACTTTGCTATAAGAAGCAGAAAGCACAGTGAAAAAATTTAAATATAGATTTCGGGGGACTCTTTAAACACACACATTCCGTGATATCCCCTTTAACCCTTGGGAAACTGAACATGCATTAAGTGGAAGGACCTTTGCTGTTAGAATCTATGGATCTCGGTTTGAATTTGCTCACTGCTACTTTCTGGCTTAATTTCTTTGATCTTCAATTTCCTCATCTTTAGCATTAGGATAATGACAACCCTTGGAGTTATTGCGAGGATTAATTTTATGGAAGCGTCTAGTCCTGAAGGTGAATCCACTGACTGGGGGTGAGTCTGGGCGTGGCTCTCAGAACCCACTGTTGATGCACTTCATCCTGCGTTCCTACTGAGGTCCCTGGCACATGGGACTCAGTACCTCCTGTGCTGAGCTGAGGTCCTCACATCTCCTTGAACAACATCCCTGCTGATCTAAGGAGGACCTCTTGAGAGAGCAAGTAGGAACAGGACAGGCTGAGAAAAAGTGGTCACCCAGGCCTTGCCTAGTGCCCAGAAGGTGGACATGCAAGCTAGTGACACCCCTCCCCCACCCCACAGAGCAAGGGTGGGACCCGCAAGGGCCCTGGTTAAGAGCCGAACCCTCCCTCCATCAAATGAATTAACAAACACTGTGTTCACAGGAAGTTTCTGCTGATGATGAGGAGAGCCACCGACAAGGAGCAGCGGGCTCAGGCCCCGCCAGTCCCTGGGGCCAGTAGAGCCAGTGGGTGATGGAAGTTGGGGAGCAGGCAATGGGGCCTAGGAGGGAAGAAGGGTTCCAGGGCAGTTGCTACATGGTGTTTTCTAAAGACAGGGGTATACCGGTAGGCACACCCACCACCACCCCCAAAAGCCCACTCAGTAGGTAGCATAGGGCCAACTGAGCTCATCTCCCGAAGTGCTCTGGGTAATCATTCACTCATTCATTTGACAGATTGAGCACCTGCTGTGAGTCAGGCATGGTTCTGGTCCTATGTACTAGAGAATTAGTAGAGAACAAAGCAAAGATCCCTCCCCTGTAGCTGAAGAAGGGATAGGCTACCCACTCCAGTATTCTTGAGCTTCCCTGGTAAAGAATGGTAAAGAATCCGCCTGCAATGTGGGGAGACCTGGGTTCGATCCCTGGGTTGGGAAGATCCCCTGGAGAAAGGAAAGGCTACCCACTCCAGTATTCTGGCCTGGAGAATTCCACACACTGTATAGTCCATGGGGACACAACTGAGCGAATTTCACTTCACTTCATAGCTGTCCTATTGCTTGACTTGATGGAAGGGAGGAAGAAAGGAAGAAAAAATGTTGATTAAAATGTCTCTTCTTCTAATTTTCTTCTCAGTGAGTGAAAAACTATAAATGCACTCAGTTTCATTCATTCTGCAGGGGCAACTCTGACATTCTGCTTTGATGAGTCCTAAGATTTAAAGTCCTTAGCAAAGCTCAGCCAGGGAGCTGAGTGATGCCTTGAGTTCATACCCTAACTTGGGAGGATCTTGCCAGGCACATGACTAGACAGCTCCCTGCCTGCTTTTACAGGATCCTAGCAAAACTCATCAGAAGGATCTCAGGCTGTCAATTCTCTAAGCCTGCAGCACATGATTCAATTTCTAGTCCCTGGCTTGAGTTCATACCCTAAATTGGGAGGATCTTGCCAGGCACATGACTAGACAGCTCCCTGACTGCTTTTACAAGATCTTAGTAAAACTCATCAGAAGGATCTCAGGCTGTCAATTCTCTAAGCCTGGTGCACATGATTCAACTTCTAGTCCCTGGCTTCTTCCTTGAATTCAGGCCACAGTCACATTCTAGGGACCCTTGTGAATCAGAGCTCACCCTTTGGGGAAAAAGCAAGGACATTCTGGTAAGTCCTCACTGACTTTGCTGGTCCAAATTCCTTCCTTTGGATGAAACAGAATTATTCTTAAGGCAGGAAAAGAAAAATTTAAGGTAAAATTTTCTTCGTTGCTTGGGTCACTATCTCCTCCCCTTTACGGTGGATTGTGCATCTGTGTTACACATTAACTAGTTCCCCTAGAAAACACAGGAATGCCTACTCCTAAATAGATAAATTTTAAAAAAAAGAAAAAAAGCAATTTCCTCCTGGCCCCAGCAAGATAAAACCTTAGGCGATAACATTCCTTCTTCAATCCTATAAGATGTCACAATAGCTCTCTACTTGCCTTGCTAGGCTATGTAAACCATCAATATGTGACTTTGATGTATATAACTCTCTGTCTCAGAAATTACATAATTGTGCTTTGACTTCTAACAGGAGGAAAAGTCCCCAGAGTTCTCTGAAAGGCTGTTTGTTTCCCAGGTTATAATCCTCAAGCTGGTGTGAATAAAAATTTCCATGTCTTTCTTAGATTGACTGTTGATTAATTTTTCATGGACAATGCATTAAACAAATATTTATCAACAGCCAACTATGAGCCAGGCACCACCCTACAGAATGCTGAGCAAAATGCCTGCCCCCAAGAGGACTGTGGTCCAATGGGGAGACATTTTTTTTTAAGTACTTAATAATTAAACTAGAACTGTAGCAAGGTTTATGTAGAAAATCCATGGAAGTGGTTAAAAAGGGACGTCAGGAAAGTGATTGAGAGAGGGTGGGGCTTTGGGTAGGGGAGTGACTGAGGCAGGGGCAAGAGGTGCCAGCTTTGAGGATTATTTTAGGAAGCAAAATCAAAGGATTTGGTACTCTGTGAGAAAAATGAAAATCAAACCCACAATGTGATACTGCTGCTCACTCATTAGGATGATTAAAGCCAACAAAACAGATAATACATGTTGACAAGGACGTTGAGAACATTAGAACCCTCTCACATTGCTGGGGGAATGTAAAATGGTGCAGCCACTTTGGAAAACAGTCCAACAGTTCTTCAAACAGTTAAATGTAGAGTTAAGTATATGGCCCAGCAAATCCACTCCTAGGTTTATACCCAAGAGAATGAAAACATATGTTCCCACAAACTTGATCACAAATGGTCATAGCAGCATTTTTACCATACTCAAAAAGTAGAAACAACCCAAATGTTCATGAACTGATGAACTGATAAGCAAAACGTGAAACTGAATTGAATGACTATTCAATGAAGTATTACATGTCCTTGAAAAGGAATGAAGCACTGTTACTGCCTACAAAGTGAACAGACCTATAAAATGGGCTACGTGAAAGAAGCCAGTCACAGATCACCTGGTTCAATCCGTGTGAAATGTCCAGAATAGACAGACCCACGGAGACAGAGATCAATCAGTGACTGCCCAGGGTTGAGGAGAAGAGGAGGAGATGGGGGAAATGCAGAGTGACTGTCAATAGGTACGGAGTTTCTTTTGAAGGTGATGAAAATCATGTACAATTGATTGTGGTGGACTTCCCTGGTTGTCCAGTGGTTAAGAATCTGCCTGTCAATGCAGGGGACACAGGTTCGGTCCCTGGCCTGGGAAGATTTCACATGCTTCAGGGCAACTGAACCCACGTGCCACAGCTACTGAAGCCCGTGTGCCCGAGAGACTGTGCTCCGCAACGAGAAGCCCCTACAAAGAGAAGCCTGTGCATTGCAGCAAAGAGTAGCCTCACTTGCTGCAACTAGAGAAAAGCTCCAAGACCCAGCACAGCCAAAAAAAATTAAAAGTGGCTCAACACCCTCAAGACATGAGACGGGGCTGTTGTCCGAGCCCAGGGAGAGCTGTGATTTGTGCTTTAGAGAAAAGCTAGGGGTCACTTCCCTCATGCCCACAGTAAGCTGGCTTCTTGTTTTTCATGACGGTGAGAACATTTTGAGACTCTAGTAGGACAGCCACTCTCAGGGCAAGCCTTCTGAGAGGGTGTGATTCCAGGTCTCTGGGAAGAAGGCCCCACCCAAACCATCCCTCTTAGGAATTTGGCCCCGATTTCTTTTCTACCATCAGAGAGACACTCTTAGCCTAAGACTTTTGCTTGTCAGGCATCTCCAGTCAGAACAAAAATAGCCCAGGAAAATAAGAGTTCCTATGAATTATTAACACAGTAAGTCACTTTATCACACTATGGAATGAATCCAAAATTTCACAAACATTCCTTGGGGTCTGAGTGCTGAGGGGAGGAGAGACAGACAAACTGGAGGTGCCCTGTCTCTGTGGGAGTTCACAGCTGCCTTTCTTGCTGCTGGCTGTGTGGTCTTGGGCCAGCTCCTACACTTCTCTGTTCCTTCATCTGTAAAATGGGGATGATGATACTGCCATCCTCACAGGATGGATGTGGGGAATAAATGAGTTCATACATGTGAAACGCTCAGACCCACAGCTGACTTGTGGTACACACTACAAGCGTTACACATTACATCAGAGGTTTGCTATCAATATTAATTATTAACGATGCAAATCAGAGGGAAGTTACTTGCTCAATGACACTCAACTAGTTGGTGGTGGCGGCATGCCACAAAAACACTCTGCTTTCATCTTCCAAAGCATTCTGGCATTTTATTTTTATAATCCATTTTATTTTGTCTTTCAAGCCCAAGAATCTCTTTTTCCCCGTGGGAAGTCTTGAGGCACACCAAATTTGTGTCTTTTCTCTTTACAGGTGAGAAACCCAAAGGCCAGTCAGGTTGTGGTCACATGCACAGCCACCAGGGAGAAAGAGAGCTGGGCCCTTCCCACCAGTCCAGCAGCGCCCGCACCCCCACCCCGGTGGCAGCCCAGACTCTGTGGCCTCACTCACTGCCGCCCCCCCACTTCTCCTCAGCTCCTAAATGCCCTCTCAGCTTTGCTTTGTGACTTGCAGGTTCTTTTTCACAGCCACCACCGGCATAGTTCTGTTTTGATGTCCCCCAGCACCTATTTACCAAAGGAGTACGTCTGCCCTCAGGAGCCTGGAAGGGGAGCAGCATGCATCCCCCGGGATGGACCTGGAGGAGGCCTCCTTCCTGGGGGGATTGCAGGAGCAGGTGACTATGATCAGCCCTTATGTTTTTGTATGTAACCGTTTAATCACCTCCTTTCAAAATGCATCGTTCATGTTCAGGGACCACCACGTGGGGAATTTCTATTATTTTGCAGCCGCACCTGGGGACACAGTTGGGTGGCGCAGTACTCTCTGAAGAGTTGGCACAGAAAGGACCAGGGCTTCCCCTGATCCCCTAATCCCCAAGTTCTTGTTATCTCACAGTCTCTTCTGTGTAAAATAGAGGAGATAACCTTTGACCTAACATGGTCTTGTTACCGTGAGGTCCACAAGACAATCCCTGTGGAGTGACACACTGATTCCTAAAGCAGGAAATCTCATGGGCGAGGGTGAGACTGGCATCCGGTGAGTAGACACCAGAGATGATGCTAAGCAACCTACAACACCCAGGTCAGCCACCACAAACCCCCTCCCCGGCCCCACAGCAAAGAACCACCTAGCTCCGAATGTCAGTAGCGCCCTGCTTTAAAGGATGATCAAAAAATAATAACATGGGGACTTCCCTGGTGGGACAGTGGGTGGGAAACTGCCTATCAATGCAGAGGACATGGATTTGATCCCTAATCCGGGAAGATCCCCCATGACGAGGAGCAACTAAGCCTATGTGATGCAACTACTGAGCCCACGCACCACAATTCCTGAAGCCTGTGTGCCTAGAACCCGTGCTTCACAAGAGAAACCACTTCAAGGAGAAGCCTGTGCACCTCAACGAAGAGTAGCCCCTGCTCACTGCAACTAGACAGGGCCTGTGTGCAGCAACGAAGACCCAGTACAGCCAAAAATAAATTAATTTAAAGAATAATATGTATGGGGGATCTACTCGGTGCCCAGGAATTTACATGCATTATCTCATTGAGTTGTTTCAGCAGCCCTCTGTAGTGGCAAGGCTATCACTCCCATTTTATAGATGAGAAAACAGAGGCACAAAGTAGTTAAATAACTTGCCCAAGTTCCCACAGCTAGAATAGGCTGGAGCAGAAATGAATCTCAGGCATTTCTACCTTCCAAACCCGCTTTAATCTATTAACTTGAGAACATGTGTCCAACTTGCCCATGGCAAGGGTCTCATATTTATGAATAAATAGTAATTTGCACAGATATGTATCTACTCCCATCAATATAAGCAGACGCTGTTGCAATGAATAAAACGCAAACTTCTTAAAAGTGTCATTAATTTTATGTTACCTTTCTGTCCCTATGCATTTTCTTCAATTAAAAGTACAGAAAGAGACAATCAAAAATAACAATAGCAATTATACAGCAGCACACTTCGAGAGAAGTCCAGAAAAATCTTTTGTCTCTAAAGAAAGGGTAGGAAATCTCTGCTACCAAGCTGAGTTACATTCAAATCCTTCAACATCCTATCTTCTTTGCATACTGGCTTAGCTGATTTACCTGCTGAAAAGGTTAATGAAAATGTCCAGAAGACAAAATCAAATCAAAAAAATCTCTCAGGGGCCATGGGTAAGGATATTGTTGCTGATTTCAGAAGCCCTTCACCTAAACTTCTTAAGGAAGTTGTGCTAAATTAATCCTTTTGAGTCCCATCAATTCTGCTCTAACTACTTTGAAAAGCTGTTCCAGAAGAATGCTTCCCAAAGAACCTTTAAACCTAAAAGTCTCTAAATCTCTCCTCTCTCTAGTCCCTGTAAAGTCCAGCTGTTGGGTGAACTCTGAGGGGGAGGTCCCCCAGTGCACACGGCTTTGAAAAGCATCCCCCAGCAATGCTGAACAGGTCCTGTGATGGGGCTGCTCCTCACTGCCTCCCTGACAGCACACTTACCCCTTCCCTCTTGACTGGATCTTGCGGCTCCATCTTTGCCCTGGAAGTGCAGAGTTCTGCTTGTTTCCTTTCAGCCAAAATACCAAATGCACTGTATGGCGAGAGAAGACATTCTGGATGTACTTTGGCCGAGCCAGGTAACAGCCAATAGCATTTTTATGGGCAGTCTAAGGCAGAATAACCCTTTCGGGAACCCAGACGTTTGCCTTGTTTTCACTTCTTCTTTTGAAAGGAGCTGTCTGGGGTCTAGCTCAGCAAGTGGGCACCCCCCAGGGACTGTAGGCACCGTGCCTTCCTCATTGGGACAGTCTGCGGTATTTTCTTACAGTGAAAGTCAGACTCATGATGAGTGACTGGAAGGGTTATTTCTGTCACAAACACATGGGAAGCAACAGGTGCCACTGACCCTACAATACTCCAGGTAACACAGGGGCAAGAGATGGGGTCATTAGTGGCTTCTCAGAAGAGATCCCTGCCAGAAATCCTGCAGCCAAGTCTCTCTGCTGGAGACTCGGCTTTTGCCCAAATTACCATGCAACACTGTTCTCGGAAAGTTTCTTATTTTTCTTTTTAAGGAACTCAGGGTGGCCAAGGGATGCGATTTTCTGTGTAATCGTCACTATTGCAAAAGCAGTAAATATTTCAAATCCCTTTATCTGCAGGGCAGGGAAAGTGAGTCACAGCTGCTCGTCTGGGTCCTCACTCATGGCCAGGTCATTGTTGGCCTCCTGCGCTCAGCATGTGTTCAGCCATCATGGGGGCACACCAGGTTAAGCAGCCAAAATCCAGAGCAAAGCCTCATAACGTTTTCACCCTTACAGGGCATATTCCCTGTTTTATTTGCTGTGGCACAAACCCCACAGTTAATATAGGCACATGACCTGGTTTACCTTCAAGTAACAGTTAACTGGGGGCCCACTGTGTGTCAGGCACTGTTCTTAGCATCAGTGGCAAGCTGGGGAATTGTGCTCACATCCCTCTGTGTGGGAGGCTGCAGAGGAAAGTGACCATGTGTGTGTATGTGGTCCCTGCTTCCCCATTAACATCTGCGTGGGGTGTACTTGGGGGAAGTGGGGAGGTGGGCATTGACCATTTTCTCTCTCTAAGCTCACTTTTTGTGTTTTCCCTTCTGGGTCACAGCCCTAATACAATGATTTCCAACTCAGGTTTGGCAAGACCAGAGGTTTCCAATTATTTCAAAAGAGTTTTGAAAAGTTCTCCCAAGAAAATGCACTTTAGTTGGGGGCAGATGGGGAGGGGAGAGTGAAGAAAGGGGACAGGTTGGGGAAAACAAAAGCAATGTCAGAAGTTTGCCCTCATGGGTCATTGCCAGCCCCAGAAGAAATCAAGAGAACCACTTCTTGGCCCAAAGCTTCCACTCGGCCCCCTGCGGGCCGGCGGGGAGCTGACAACTGAGAGAGGGGACACAGACCTCTCCTCTTCCTGCGGCCCTGACCTCCCACCTGGAGTTGGGGTGGCGGGGGAGACGGCGGTACAGGCCTCGGATGGGGTGGGGTTGGGGGGCCTGCTCCGTAGGCCTCAGGCAGGCACCGCCGCGGCGGCGTCAGCAACGCCTCAGCGGCGGGAGCCCAGCTCACCAAGGCCTCAACGCCTCTCACCAATGCCTCAACGCTTCTCACCAACGTCTCAACGCCTCAACGGCGGCGTCACCAACGTCTCAACGCCTCAACGCTTCTCACCAACGTATCAACGCCTCAACGCCTCTCACCAAGGGCTCAACGCCTCAACAGTGGCGTCACCAACGCCTCAGCGGCGGGAGCCCAGTGCACCAACGCCTCAACTAGCGGGGAGAACGCGCTGGGAGGCCGCGGCGGGGTGGGGGGAGGGGGGGGGGGTGGGGGTGGGGGGGAGGGGGGGGGGGGGAGGGCCGCGGGTGTGCTGGGCACAGAACGCGGTCCCCTCCTTACCCTTGCCCGGGGATTCCCCCATCCCTGTCTGGAGCCTCTTCAGCCCAGGACCCTCAAGGGCATCTGGGATTGTCCCCGCTCAGGTCGTCTGTGTCTGTCCCCTGGCAGGTCCTTCCCGCCCCCCGCCCCGCCCCGGGCCCAGCAGCCTGGGATCCTCAGGACCCTTCAGGCCCGTGGGAGGAGGGTGGTCCTTTGGGCGTCCACGGATAATGGGGAATCAGAATGCGGACTGGCCCCCTGGTCCAAGGCGGGGACTGTCCCTGCTGTGTGGCCTGGGATGGCCCTGTGCAAGTGTCTGTGGTTTACTGAACTTTCCATGTTTATTTATTACCAGCGAGAGCTGAAAACCGGGATTGGGAGAAGGAGACGGAGGCGTGGGGTGGGGGTTGGGGGGGGATGGAGGGGTGGTGTCCGGGAGCTGGGAGGAGGGGAGTGTCTTTACATCACTGGCCCTTGCTCTCCCGCCCTGCTCTCCTCTCCTTCTGATCTAGGAAGGGAAACTACCGATTGAAATCCGATTTTGTCTTGGGGTTTAAAATGACAATAATAAACAACACTGACTAACCCAAGGACATTTTGCCTAATAGCACATAGCAGACCAAGGCGTGTCCTGGGAACACGTACTAATGTTTCCAAGAAACTGACCTGTGCTTGAAACTACCTTTGATGAAGAAGCCAAAGAATCATTTTTAAAGCAAAAAGGAGATAAATAAAAGAACCTATCGTATAGCACAGGAAGCTTGCAGCACTCTGTAACGACCTATATGGGAAAAGAATCTAAAAAAGATGGATATATGTATGTGATTCACTTTGCTTTTCAGCAGAAACTAAGACAACATTGTAAATCAACCACACTCCAATAAACATTAATTTTTAAAAATAAATAAAGTAAAAGGGAAAAGTGGCCAGACTCAAGCCCTTCCAGGTCTTTCCGGATTTTCTCTTCTCCACCTTCCATACAGTTTGATTCATTACAGGGAAATTATATTAGTATTTTATTCAGAAAAGGACCTCAAAACTAATTTTGGAGTCCTTTTCTCTAGATTAGGTACTCTCTAATCTCTCACAATGGAGAAAGTGTTTGCTAAGAATACTTGTTTGCCAAGAATTCTGACAAGAGAATTTGGGTCCCAGATCTCATTCCCACATCATTATTATTAACACATATTATTATTAAGCACCATTAATATAAAGTGTAAATATATCATGTGGCTAAAAATCTAGTGGGGAAGGCAGAATTTAGTCTGGTAAAACACTTGATGAATTTGTAACTATAAAAGAGCTCTAAAGAAAGGTTGGGGAGCTGGTCAGGGAAGTCTTCCCCAAAAAAGTGAGCTTGAGCTGAAGTGGGAAAGAAAGATGAATAGACCAGTGCTGAAGCTGAAGCACCAACATTTTGGCCACCTGATGTGAAGAGCCGACAAGTTGGAAAAGACCCTGATGCTGGGAAAGATTGAGGGGAGGAAAAGAAGGGGTGACAGAGGATGAGATGGTTGGATGGCATCACTGACTCAATGGATGTGAATTTGAGCAGGCTCTGGGAAATAATGGAGGACAGGAAAGCCTGGTGTGCTGCAGCCCATGAGGTCCCAAAGAGTTGGACACAACTTAGCAGCTGAACAGCAGCAAACCAAAGGGGGATGAGATGGCGATGGGGTGGTGGAGAGATCCTTCCAGATAAGGAACAGTAAATGCCAAGGCCCTGTGGTAGAAGAGAAATGGCAAGGTCAGTATAGCTGAAGAGCATCAGACAGGAAGAGTGAATGAAGAAGGAGGCTGGGGAAGTGGGTAGGGCCAGACTTAGAGCCCGGCTGAGAGAGCTTGGTTTTTGTTCTAGGAGAAGAGAAAAGGCATGAGAGGATGGAGGGTGATCAGAGCTGTGTTTTTAAAAGCTCACTGTGGCCGCCTAGAAGAGAAGCGATGTGGAGACAAGAGACCAGTGGACTTGGGGAAGAGAAGAGAGATTCATTCTTTGCTGTTGAACAGGCAAAAGATGGGCTTTCCCGGGTGGCAGCAGTGATCAAGAATCCACCTGCCAATGCAGGAGACACAAGAGACTCAGTTTCAATCCCTGGGTCAGGTAGATCCCCTGGAGGAGGAAATGGCAACCCACTCTGGTATTCTTGCCTGGAGAATTCCATGGACAGAGAAGTCTGGCAGGCTACAGTCCATAGGTCTGCAAAGAGTCAGACATGACTGAAGTGCACAGACACAGGCAGAGATGCCAGTTGCTTGAGTGTAGGGTGGCAGAGATTAGAGAAATACATGCATTTGAGAGAGATTTAGGATGGAAATTGACAAAACTTGATGACTGACACCAAAGGGAATTGAGAGGATCTTTGTATTACTGTTGTAATACAAACAAAAAATAAAAATGGTCTTTCTGAAAATGAAGCTTTTCAGAAATTAAAAAGAAAAAGTTTATATGCGAAAATGTAACCAAGATGTGAGATGTTGAATTAGCATCACGCAGCAGGGTGGCAAATCCCTGGGCTGTTCTTGAAACTGAACAGGACCCTGTGCAGCTCCTGGGCACAAAAGCCTTTCTGTGTACCCCATTTCTTGTTTGTAAGGAACAGACTCCAACCTCCATGACTTTCCCTGAGTCCCAAAGGGTAGAACTGAGCTGTTGCTAATCTGGGAAGGGAGGGAAAGTAGAGACAAGAGAAACAGCCAACAAATAACAATACAGCCTTGGGGTAGGGTCCTGGTTCTGCCTCAAGGGATACACATAATGATATCTTTAAACTCTTTGTAGAACCCAAACTCCACAACAAATGGAAGATGTCAGCATTCTTCATTCCAGAGAAGCTCTCTAGATTAAAGGAACCACAGAAACCCATCAGATTACCAGAGGACTAGTTTAAAGGAGTTTAGGCACACACTCTAATTTTATCAGCAATCCCCTCCTTGAACTATTGCTGTAAAGCTCATCATCCAGTGCTCTGGGGCTGAGACACAGTTTGTGAAGGGCAAGAGTCCTCTCTGTCCCTCTTTGCTTGGCAAAGCAATAAAGCTGTTGTTTTCTACTTCACTCAGAACTCTGTCTCTGAGATTCAGCACTAGTGCAGAGGCCGAGTTTTAGGCATCATTCTGAGATCAGATGATGATACCAGGGCTGCAGAACAGTGCTGATGTCATCTCTACTAGGAATGTTCTGGAGTATTTAAAGTTTTGTTGTGGGCCTTTATTGCAGAGACTGCTGTAGGTTCCCTAGTGAAAAGTGAACACTCAGTCGTGTCCGACGCTTTGCTAGCTATGGACTGTAGCCTGCCAGGCTCCTCTGTCCATGGGATTCTTCAGGCAAGAATATTTGAGGAGGTTGCAACACCTTCCTCCAAGGGATCTTCCCGATCCAGAAACTGAGCCCGTGTCTCTTAGGTTTGCTGCATTGGCAAGTGGATTCTTTACCACTAGGGCCACCTGGGAAGCCTATATATATGTGTGTGTATGTGTCAGCCACTCAGTTGTGAATAACTCTGCAACCCTGTGGACTGTAGCCCACCAGGCTCCTCTGTCCAAGGTATACTCCAGGCAAGAGTGCGGTAGTGGGTTGCCACATATATAAGCCTATATATATATATATATATGCCTATGTATACATATATATATAAGCTTATGTATACATATGTGTGAGTATAAACAAATGGGTTTTTGCTTTCAAGATGGCAAAGTAGAAGGACATGCGCTCATTTTCTCCTGTTGAGAACTCCAAAATTACAACTCGCTAATGAACAATCATCAACAGGAGAATGTCGAATCCCACCAAAAAAAGATACCCATGTCCAGGGGCAAAGAAGAGCCCCAGCAAGACAGTTCAGTTCAGTTCAGTCGCTCAGTCGTGTCTGACTCTTTGCGACCCCATGAATCGCAGCATGCCAGGCCTCCCTGTCCATCACCAACTGCCGGAGTTCACTCAGATTCACATCCATCGAGTCTGTGATGCCATCCAGCCATCTCATCCTTGGTCGTCCCTTACTCCTCCTGCCCCTAATCCCTCCCAGCATCAGAGTCTTTTCCAATGAGTCAACTCTTCACATGACTTTGCCAAAGTACTGGAGCTTCAGCTTTAGCATCATTCCTTCCAAAGAAATCCTGGCTGATCTCCTTCAGAATGGACTGGTTGGATCTCCTTGCAGTCCAAGGGACTCTCAAGAATCTTCTCCAACACCACAGTTCAAAAGCATCAATTCTTCAGTGCTCAGCCTTCTTCACAGTGCAATTCTCACATCCATACATGACCACAGGAAAAACCATAGCCTTGACTAGATGGACCTTAGTTGGCAAAGTAATGTCTCTGCTTTTGAATTTGCTCTCTAGGTTGGTCATAACTTTTCTTCCAAGGAGTAAGTGTCTTTTAATTTTGTGGCTGCAGTCATCATCTGCAGTGATTTTGGAGCCCCCAAAAATAAAGTCTGACACTGTTGACACTGTTTCCCCATCTATTTCCCATGAAGTGATGGGACCAGATGCCATGATCTTCGTTTTCTGAATGTTGAGCTTTAAGCCAACTTTTTCGCTCTCCTCTCACTTGCATCAAGAGGCTTTTTAGCTCCTCTTCACTTTCTGCCATAAGGATGGTGTCATCTGCATATCTGAGGTTATTGATATTTCTCCCGGCAATCTTGATGCCAGCTTGTGTTTCTTCCAGTCCAGCGTTTCTCATGATGTACTCTGCATAGAAGTTAAATAAGGAGGGTGACAATATACAGCCTTGACGTACTCCTTTTCCTATTTGGAACCAGTCTGTTGTTCCATGTCCAGTTCTAACTGTTGCTTCCTGACCTCCATACAGATTTCTCAAGAGGCAGGTTAGGTGGTCTGGTATACCCATCTCTTGAAGAATTTTCCACAGTTTATTGTGATCCACACGGTCAAAGGCTTTGGCATATTCATTAAAGCATAAATAGATGTTTTTCTGGAACTCTCTTGCTTTTTCCATGATCCAGAGGATGTTGGCAATTTGACCTCTGGTTCCTCTGCCTTTTCTAAAACCAGCTTGAACATCAGGGAGTTCACGGTTCACGTATTGCTGAAGTCTGGCTTGGAGAATTTTGAGCATTACTTTACTAGCATGTGAGATGAGTGCAGTTGGGTGGTAGTTTGAGCATTCTTTGGCATTGCCTTTCTTTGGGATTGGAATGAACACTGACCTTTTCCAGTCCTGTGGCCACTGCTGAGTTTTCCAAATTTGCTGGCATATTGAGTACAGCACTTTCACAGCATCATCTCTCAGAATTTGAAACAGCTCAACTGGAATTCCATCACCTCCACTAGCTTTGTTCGTAGTGATGCTTTCTAAGGCCCACTTGACTTCACATTCCAAGATGTCTGGCTCTAGATTAGTGATCACATCATCATGATTATCTAGGTCGTGAAGATCTTTTTTGTACAGTTCTGTGTATTCTTGCCACCTCTTCTTAATATCTTCTGCTTCTGTTAGGTCCAGACCATTTCTGTCCTTTATCGAGCGCATCTTTGCATGAAATGTTCCCTTGGTATCTCTAATTTTCTTGAGGAGATCTCTAGTATTTCCCATTCTGTTCTTTTCCTCTATTTCTTTGCATTGATCACTGAAGAAGGCTTTCTTATCTCTTCTTGCTATTCTTTGGAACTCTGCATTCAGATGCTTATATCGTTCCTTTTCTCCTTTGTTTTTCACCTCTCTTCTTTTCACAGCTATTTGTAAGGCCTCCCCAGACAGCCATTTTGCTTTTTTGCATTTCTTTTCCATGGGGATGGTCTTGATCCCTGTCTCCTGTACAATGTCACAAACCTCATTCCATAGTTCATCAGGCCCTCTATCTATCAGATCTAGGCTCTTAAATCTATTTCTGACTTCCACTGTATAATCATAAGGGATTTGATTTAGGTCATACCTGAATGGTCTAGCGGTTTTCCCTACATTCTTCAATTTGAGTCTGAATTTGGCAATAAGGAGTTCATGATCTGAGCCACCTCCTGGTCTTGTTTTCGTTGACTGTATAGAGCTTCTCCATCTTTGGCTGCAAAGAATATAATCAATCTGATTTCGGTGTTGACCATCTGGTGATGTCTATGTGTAGAGTCTTCTCTTGTGTTGTTGGAAGAGGGTGTTTGCTATGACCAGTGCGTTTTCTTGGCAAAACTCTATTAGTCTTTGCCCCGCTTCATTCCACATTCCAAGGCCAAATTTGCCTGTTACTCCAGGTGTTTCTTGACTTCCTACTTTTGCATTCCAGTTCCCTATAATGAAAAGGACATCTTTTTTGGGTGTTAGTTCTAAAAGGTCTTGTAGGTCTTCATAAAACTGTTCAACTTCAGTTTCTTCAGCGTTACTGGTTGGGGCATAGACTTGGATTACTGTGATATTGAAAGGTTTGCCTTGGAAATGAACAGAGATCATTCTGTCGTTTTAGAGATTGCATCCAAGTACGGCATTTCGGACTGTTTTGTTGACCATGATGGCTACTCCATTTCTTCTGAGGGATTCCTGCCCTCAGTAGTAGATATAATGGTCATCTGAGTTAAATTCACCCATTCCAGTCCATTTTAGTTCGCTGATTCCTAGAATGTCAACGTTCACCCTTGCCATCTCTTGTTTGACCACTTCCAATTTGCCTTGATTCGTGGACCTGACATTCCAGGTTGCTATGCAATATTGCCCTTACAGCATCGACAGTAGGAGGGGTGAAATCACATTTAGAATCAGATTCCATACCCCCCAGAGACACTCTGAAAGTGACAGTTGCTCAGTCGTGTCTGACTCTTTGCAACCACATGGTCTATATGGTCCATGGAATTCTCAAGGCCAGAATACTGGAATGGGTAGCCTTTCCCTTCTCCAGGGGATCTTCCCAACTCTGGGATTGAACCCAGGTCTCCCACGACTTTCCTGGTGGCTCAGACGGTAAAGCGTCTGTCTACAATGCAGGAGACCTGGGTTCGAGCCCTGGGTTGGGAAGATCCCCGGGAGAAGGAAATGGCAATCCACTCCAGTACTATTGCCTGGAAAATCCCATGGACAGAGGAGCCTGGCAGGCTGTAGTCTATGTGGTCGCAAAGAGTCGGACACGACTGAGCGACTTCACTTCACTTCACTCCCACGTTGCAGGCAGATTCATTCCCAGCTGAGCCATCAGGGAAGCCCAAGAATACCGGAGTGGGTAACCTATCCCTTCTCCAGTGGATCTTCCCAACCCAGGAATCGTAACAATGTCTCCTGCATTGCAGGTGCGTTCTTTAGCAACTGAGCTATGAGGGAAGCTCAGATGCTAGCAGGGCTCAAACAAAATCTTGTGCGCACCAGGATCCAGAGACCCCCCCAAGACTGAGCCAGACCTGCCTTTGAGTGAGTGTCTCCTGTGAAGGTATGGCTCAGCAGTGGCCTGCCACAGGGGCAGGGGCTCTGGGTGCAGCAGACCTCGGTGTGGCATACGTCCTCTTGGAGGAGGCCGCCATTAACCCCACCAGAGAGCCGCTGAGCAGACGAACTTACACAGGACTAGGGAAACAGACTCCTGTGTCTCGTGCACACCAGGACCCAGGAGAAAGGAGCAGCGACCCCACCGAAGACCAACCCAGACTTGCCTGTGAGTGTCCAGGGGTCTTCGGCGAAGCCATGGGTCAGCGGTGGCCTGCTGCGGGGTCGGGCACCGAGTGCAGCAGAGTGTGGGGAGGACCTTGTGACGGAGGTCACCGTTATCTTCATCATCTCCACCATAAATGGGTCTCAGGTTAAACAACAGGGACGGAACACAGCCCCACCCAGCAACAGACAGTTGAATTAAAGATTTACTGAGCACAGCCTTGCCCATCAGAACAAGACCCAGATTCCCCAGCAGTCAAGTCTCTCCTGTCAGGAAGCTTCCATAAGCCTCTTATCCTTATCTGTCAGAGGGCAGATAGAATGTAAACCACAATAACAGAAAACTAATCAAACTGATCACATGGACCACAGCCTTGTTTAACTCACTGAAACTATGAGCCATGCCTTGTATGCCCACACAAGACTGATGGGTCATTGGAGAGTTCTGACAAAACTTGGCCCACTGGAGAAGGGAATGGCAAACCAATTTAGTAATCTTGCCTTGAGAACCCCATGAACAGTATGAAAAGGCAAAAGATATGCACTGAAAAATGAACTTCCCAGGTCAGTAGGTGCCCAACATGTTACTGGAGAAGAGTGGAGAAATAATTCCAGAAAGAATGAAGAAACAGAGCCAAAGCATAAACAACTCCCAGCTGTGTATGTGACTGGTGGTGGAAATGCAGTCCAATGCTATGAAGAACAATACTGCATCAGTTCAGTTCAGTCGCTCAGTCGTGTCTGACTCTTTGCAACCCCATGAATCGCAGCACGCCAGGCCTCCTTGTCCATCATCAACTCCCTGAGTTCACTCAAACTCATGTCCATCGAGTCAGTGATGCCATCCAGCCATCTCATCCTCTGTCGTCCCCTTTTCCTCCTGCCCCCAATCCCTCCCAGCATCAGAGTCTTTTCCAATGAGTCTTTTCCTTTTCGAATGAGGTGGCCAAAGTACTGGAGTTTCAGCTTTAGCATCACTCCTTCCAAAGAACACCCAGGGCTGATCTCCTTTAGAACATTGCATAAGAACCTGGAATGTTATGTTCATGAATCAAGGCAAATTGGAAGTGGGAAAACAGGAGATGGCAAGAGTGAACATCGACATTTTAGGAAGCAGTGAACTAAAATGGACTGGAAAGGGCGAATTTGATTCACATGACCATTATATCTGAATTATAATTATTCATTATATCTGAATATACTGTGGGCAAGAATCCCTTAGAAGAAATGGAGTAGTCCTCATAGTCAACAAAAGAGTCTGAAGTCCAGTACTTGGATGCAATCTCAAAAACGACAGAATGATCTCTGTTTTTTCCAAGGCAAACCACTCAATATCACAGTAATCCAAGTCTATGCCCCAACTAGTAATGCTGAAGAAGCTGAAGTTGAACAATTTTATGAAGACCTACAAGACCTTTTAGAACTAACACCCAAAAAGATGTCCTTTTCATTATAAGGGGACTGGAATGCAAAAATAGGAAGTCAAGAGACACCTGGAGTAACAGGCAAGTTTGGCCTTGGAATACAGAGTGAAGCAGGGCAAAGGCTAACAGAGTTTTCAAAGAGACGCATTGGTCATAGCAAACATTCTCTTCCAACAACACAAGAGACTAATCTGCACATGGACATCACCAGTTGGTTAATACCAACATCAGATTGAGTATATTCTTTGCAGCTGAAGATGGAGAAGCTCTATACAGTCAGCAAAAATAAGACTGGGAGCAGACTGTGGCTCAGATCATGAACACCTTATTGCAAAATTCAGACTTAAATTGAAGAAACTAGGGAAAACTACTAGACCATTCAGGTATGACCTAAATCAAATCCCTCACGATTGAACAGTGGAAGTGACAAATATATTCAAAGGATTAGATCTGATAGAGTACCTGAAGAACTATGGACAGAGGTTTGTGACAAGTACAGGAGGCAATGATCAAGACCATCCCCAAGAAAAAGAAATGCAAAAAGGCAAAATGGCTGTCTGCAGAGGAGAAAGAAGAGAAGCTAAAGGCAAAGGAGAAAAGGAGATATACCCATGTGAATGCAGAGTTCCAAAAGAATAGCAAGGAGAGATAAGGAAGCCTTCCTCAGTGATCAATGCAAAGAAATAGAGGAAAACAGTAGAATGGGAAAGACTAGAGATCTCTTCAAGAAAATTATAGATACCAAGGGAACATTTCATGCAAAGATGGGCACAAGAAAGGACAGAAATGGTATGGACCTAACAACAGCAGAAGATATTAAGAAGAGGTGGCAAGAATACACAGAAGAACTATAGAAAAAATATCTTCATGACCCAGATAACCACGATGGTGTGATCACTGACCTAAAGCCAGACATCCTGAAGTCAAGTGGGCCTTAGGAAGCATCACTACGTACAAAGCTAGTGGAGGTGATGGAATTCCAGTTGAGCTATTTCAAACCCTAAAAGATGATGCTGTGAAAGTGCTGCACTCAATATGCCAGCAAATTTGAAAATTCAGCAGTGGCCACAGGACTGGAAAAGGTCAGTGTTCATTCCAATCCCAAAGAAAGGCAATGCCAAAGAATGTTCAAACTACCATACAACTGCACTCATCTCATACACTAGCAAAGTAATGCTCAAAATTCTCCAAGCCAGGCTTCAACAGTACATGAACTGTGAACTTCCAGATGTTCATGCTGGATTTAGAACAGGCACAGAAACCAGAGATCAAATTGCCAACATCCATTGGATCATAGAAAAAGAAAACATAAGAGATTTCCAGAAAAACATCTACTTCTTCATCAATGACTACACCAAAGCCTTTGACTGTGTGGATCACAACAAACTGGAAAATTCTTCAAGAGATGGGAATACCAGACCACCTTACCTACCTCTTGAGAAATCTTTATGCAGGTCAAGAAGCAACAGTTAGAATTGGACATGGTTCCAAACATGGTTCCAAACAACGGACTGGTTCCAAATTGGGAAAGAAGTACTTCAAGGCTGTATATTGTCACCCTGGTTATTTAACTTATAGGCAGAGTACATCATGCAAAACGGATGTGCTGGCTGGATGAAGGCTGGATGAGGCACAGGCTGGAATGAAGATTGCTGGGAGAAATATCAATAACTTCAGATATGCAGATGACACTACCCTTATGGCAGAAAGTGAAGGGGAACTAAAAAGACTCTTGCTGAAAGTGAAAGAGGAGAGTGAAAAAGCTGGTTTAAAACTCAACATTCAAAAAATGAAAATCATGGCATCTGGTCCCATCACTTCATGGCAAATAGATGAGGAAACAATGGAAACAGTGAGAGACTTTATTTTGGGGGGCTCCAAAATCCCTGCAGATGGTGACTGCAGGCATGAAACTAAAAGATGCTTACTGCTTGGAAGAAAAGCTATGACCAACCTAGACAGCATATTAAAAAGCAGAGACATTACTTTGCCAGCAAAGGTCCATATAGTCAAAGCTATGGTTTTTCCAGTAGTCATGTATGGATGTGAGTTGGACTATAAGGAAAGCTGAGTGCCAAAGAATTGATGCTTTTGAACTGTGGTGTTGGAGAAGACTCTTGAGAGTCCCTGGGACTTCAAGGAGATCAAACCAGTCCATCCTAAAGGAAAGCAGTCCTAAACATTCATTGGAAGAACTGATGCTGAAGCTGAAATTCCAATACTTTGGCCACCTGATATGAAGAACTGACTCATTGGAAAAGACCCTAATGCTGGAAAAGATGGAAGGCAGGAGGAGAAGGGGATGACAGAGGATGAGATGGTTGCATGGCATCACTGATTTGATGGACATGAGTTTGAGCAAGCTCCAGGAGTTGGTGATGGACAGGGAGCCTGGCATGCTAGAGTCCATGGGGTTGCAGAGTTGGACACCACTGAGTGACTGAACTGAACTGATATATTGGTTTGTTTGCTTTAATTGATTACAGTCAAAATCAGATGTTTGACTTTTTGACTGAGCTGTGCAGCTTGTGGAATTTTCTTTCTCCAACTAGGGGGTTGGACACAGGTCCCAGATAGTGAAAGCATCGAGTCCTAAGCACTGGACCACCATGGATTTTCAATCAGATTTTAAATTGTGATGAAACAGCTCTCTACTAGAAGCAAACCACATTTTAAAGGAGCAAGCAAGCACCCTGTGGCCTGCTGGGTACAAACAACAGTAAAGATTTACTCAGGCCGTTGTCTTTTAGACTGCATTTGCTTTTGTTTGTGTTCAGAGGTTAAAATTGCTGGCGGTCCGCCTCAACCCTGTTTTCCTCTTAAGCTCTGTACTTTATTTGTATGCTATGTTATAGAATGGGGGTTTCCTTAGGAACCTGTATATCGCATTAGAGTGCCTGCACATGTCTCGGAGGACACAACGCGAGGCTCTACCAAGGTGTGTGTGCACTGTTTGATTGGGAGGAGGGGCAGGAAGGCAGGAAACAGCTCTGGGTCATCCCCATTCCAGGCCTAGATAAGGAAGGAGTAATTAACAGGTCCCGGCTTGCACCCAGCCCTCCACACAGGCAGCACTCCTGGTGCAGGGGTCTGAGAGGTGGACACAAGACTTCCCAAGCCTGGTGCGCAGTGGGGTCAACTGCACCTTGCCCAGGCCTGCTGGGTTCTGGCCATTGGAACCCAACTCTGCAACGTGGGTGGAAGGAGGAGAGAGAGAACATGCCAGATCCAAGCTTTCTCGCTCTGCAGGTCAGACTCTGCCATCATTGAATCAGGCCCATGATACATTGAATCAGGCCCAAGATTTTATCAGATGCCTCCAAGGCAGAAAGGCTGCCAATCATGCTGACACACCTGGTGAGTAAGCTTCAGAGACATTACAAGGTTCCTAAGTTTTCTTTCCAAGAACAGAATTTGACCTCACCTATTAAGGTGCCCATGCACTAAAGGGCGTGACCCTCGGGAATCACGGAGAAGATGGGTGAAAGACAGGGGATCACGAGGCTTCTCAGGGACATGAGTGTCTTCTGTTGGTTACACGTTACCCTGGGTAGACAACTCTTATTTTTCGTGTTAAAAATAAAAACAAAACAGCAAACATATAATAAAATTGACCATTTTTAGGTGTACGGTTCAGTTGCTGCTGCTGCTGCTAAGTCGCTTCAGTTGTGTCCGACTCTGTGTGACCCCATATACACCAGTGCACAAGGCGACCCGGCCTTGGGATTCTCCAGGCAAGAACACTGGAGTGGGTAGTGCTAAGTATATTCACTGTTGTACAACCAACTTCCAGCACTTTCTCATCTTGCAAACTAAAGCTCTATATCCAACAAACACTAATATTCCCCAGCTCTGGCAACCTCCATTCTACTTTTTGTTTCTGTGAACCTGACTGCTTTAGCTGTTTCATATAAGTGGAATCTTGGAGGATTTGTCTTATTTCACTTAGTATAATGTCTTCAAGGTTCATCTGCGTGTGGGCAAGGATGCAGAGAAATTGGAACCGTTGTAGGCTGCCCGCGGGAATGTAAAATGGGGCAATTGCTGTTGGAAAACAGTTTGGTGGTTTCTTAAGAAGTTAAAAATAGAATTACCTTATGACTCAGCAATTCTACTCCTAAATATATTCTAATTCTAAAAGAATTTAAAAAAAAACACCTGGCATTCAAACCGAGATATGAATATGCATATTCATAATAACGCTATTTACTACAACCAGAAGGTGGAAACAGCCCACACTTCCACCAATGGATGATTGAATAAACAGATTGTGGTATACACACACAATGGATCATGCAGCTATAAAAAGAAATGAAGTACTGACACAAGCTACATTAGCCTCGAAAGCATTATGCTAGGTGAGAGAAGCCAGGCACAAAAATGTCACATGTTGTAGGATTCTACTTATACTGGAAATTCAGAAAAGGTAAATCCATAGAGACAGAGAGCAGATGGGTGGTCGCCAGGGGCTGGGGGGAGAGAAGAAGGAGGAATGACTGCTTAATAGGTGTGAGTTTTCCTTTGAGGGTGATGAAAATGCTTTGGAACTAGATAGAGTGGTCATTATACAACATTGTGAAGGTACTAAACGCAACTAAATTGTACACTTTAAAAGGTTAATTTTATGTGAATTTCTCCTTAAAACAAAACAAGGGAATAGGGCTTCCCTGGTGGTTCAGTGGTAAAGAATCCACTTGCCAGTGCAGGAGACAAGGGTTCTCTCCCTGATCCGAGAAGATCCCACATGCTTCGGGGCAACTGAGCCCACGTGCCACAGCTACTGAGCCTCTGCTCTAGAGCCCAGGAGCCACAACTGCTGAAGCCCAGACACCCTGCAGCCCATGCCCCACAACAAGAGAAGCCACCGCAATGAGGATCCTGCATGTCACAACTAGAGAGTAACCCCTGCTCACCACAGCTAGAGAAAAGCCCTCCAGGCGACAAAGACCCGGCACAGCCAAAAGTGAGTAAATATACAAAATTTTTAAAAATAAAATGAAAAGCAAGGGAATAAATGCTGAAATTCTCTAGAATGGTATGCCACTGCCCATCTCTGACTCTATAGTTTTCACCTCATATTAATAGTGTTAAAGGATAATTTTCAGGGACTTCCCTGGCCGTACAGTGGTTAAGATTCTGCACTTTCACTGCAGGGGGCAAGGGTTTGATCCCAGGGTGGGGAACAAAGATCCTGCATGCTGTGCAGCCAAAAAAAAAAAGGAAACTTTTCAAAAAAAGTGAAAATTATGACTTTTTCCTTCCAGTTATTGAGACGTAGTTGACATACAGACAGCACTGCTTACGGTGTACAGCATAACGATCTGACTTACATACATCATGAAACAATTATCACAATAAGTTTAGTGAACATCCATCATCTCATACAGACACAAAATGAAAGAAAAAAAATTTTTTTCCTTATGATAAGAATGGTTAGGATTTACTCAATTCCCAATCTTCATGTGTAACATACAGCGTTGTTAATTTTATTTAGCTTGCTGTACTTTATACCCCTAGCACTTATTTCTTTTGAAACTGGGAGTTTGCACCTTTGGTCACTTTCATCCAATTCCTCTTTTCCAGCCTCTGGCAGCCACTCATCCAATCTCTTTCCCCATGAGTTTGTTTTTGAAGTGTAATTGAACTACAGCATTGTGTTTGTTCCTGGTGCATAACCCAGTGACTCGCTATTGCTATACTTTTCAAAATGATCTAGTTACAGTATGTCACCCTACAAAGACATTACATAGTTATGGACTCTGCTCTCCACATTGCACCTTCCATGCCTGTGATTCATTTTTTACCTCTTACTGTCCCTCACCTGTTCCTCCTTCCTCTCACCTTTTACCCCCTCGGGCGACTGCCTGTTTGTTCTCTGTATCTATGACTCTGATTCTCTTTTCTTATGTTTCTTCATTTGTTTCATCTTCTAGATTCCACGGGTAAGTGAAAGCATAACAGAATTTGTCTTTCTCTGTCTGACTTGTTTCACTTAGGATTAAGTCAATTTTAATTTCACGGTATTATCGTCTAGTTCTATCGGCAGGATTCCATTCTCTCTTATGGCTAAGAAGTATTCCAGTGTGTGTGTGTATGTGTGTTTGTGTGTGTGTGTGTATACCACTGCTTCTTTTTGGCCATGCTATACGGCTTGCAGGATCTTAGTTTCCTGGTCAAGAATTGAACCCAAACCCTTGGCGGTAAAAGTGCGGAGTCTTAGCCACTGCAACACCAGTGAATTCCTACCACTTCTTCATCTATTCCTTTATCAGTGGACACTTGGGTTGCTTCCGTATAGTGGCTATTGTAAATAATGCGGCAGTGAACATGTTGTTGTTGTTTAGCTGCTAAGTTGTGTCTGACTCTTTTGTGACCCTATGTACTGTAGCCTGCCAGGCTCCTCTCTGTCCATGGGATTTCCCAAGGCAAGAATACTGGAGTGGGTGGCCATTTCCATCTCCAGGGGATCTTCCTGGACCAGAGATTGAACACCCGTCTCTTGTATTGGCAGGCAGATTCCTTACCACCAAGCCATCAGGAAATCCCACAGTGAACACAGGGATTCATTTATGTTTTCAAATTAGTGTTTTCATTTTTGTTGGATAAATACCCAGGAGTAGAATTGCTGGATTATACGGTAGTGCTGTTTTTAATTTTTCAAGGCACTTCCATACTGTTTCCCATAATGTTGCAGTGAAAAGAAAAAAGAGGAATGAGTTTTTTCTTTCCCATCCCTGAGAACAAAGAAGATAAAGAGAACAGTGAGCAGGCCCGAACATTCCTAGTTTTTTTACTTTAACTGCTCCAAGCTCTGCATGTCTGTAACTGAGTTTGCTTTTTCTGCCCCCGACTCTGTAGGAGCTACATTTCACAGCTATTATCTCCTCCCTTTGTAGTTCTTTTCTACATACCATAAAGAAGGCTCCAGAGCCACCAAACTGCCAGACTTAATTACTGGGTTACTGACAGCCCAAGACTGCTTTTTAAACAATGGAAGAGGAAGGAGACAAGATCTTAAAACCTTTGTTCCTCATCGCCGACCCCTGACTGTGAGCCCTCATCTTGTATAAGCCCCTAGACTCCTCATGGTGGGGGGCACAGTTCTTGAGGCATGGGCCCACTGGGTCCCCCTCTCTGCCAACTGAGAATGAAAGTCACCTTTTTATTTCCCCCACACTCTGTATTATTTTTATTCGGCTTCGATCTGCAGAGAAAGCCAAGATTTCAGCCAGCAACAATTGTTGTACCAATTTACATTCCCACCAACAGAGCAAGGGTTCCCTTCTCCCTGCATCCACATCAACACTTCTTTGTTGTCTTTTTGCTAATAGCTGCTCAGAGAAGTATAAGGTGATATCTCATGGTGGCTTTGACTTGAATTTCCTTGATGATTAGCAACCTTGAATATCTTTTCATGTGTCTGTTGGTCATCTGTATGTCTTGGAAAATGTCTATTCAGATCCTCTGCCCATTTGAAAATTTGGTATTGGAATTTTTTTTTGTTTTGGATGTTGAACTGTGTGAGTTCCAGCATCAGGCACCTACAACTCGCAGAACTGTAAGCTCAAAGGTAGTACAGGGGTAGAGCCTTGTGCCAACAGGAAGTGCACTGTGAGCAACGCACGACTTTACACTGAAGCACATGCTTTTTCCTACAGTTGTTTGAAATCAACCTTGGTGGGAGCATCACAGACAACAGTGTGAAGTGAAGACATATCCTGCCATATCACTAAACAAGAAATGTCACAGCCATCAGCGATTTCTGGCCTCCAAATGTGAATGAGGGCTCCATGGATGCTGCCACACCCCACAGTGATTGCTGAGGAGCTGGGGGAATGCAAGAAGCAGCCATCTGCCACATCCTCACTCCTTAAGGTGAACAAGGAAATAGGATTTGGCCCCAGATAGCTGAGGTGCATATGAAAGGAACAAATTCAGTGAGCTCAGAGGCTTGCAGCTTCCAGTATATAGAACGCCAAACTCCTTAACTTAATATCTGATCTTCGATGTTCAGATTGGCTGCTCCCTTTGTTACAAACTTGTTTGTAGCCTGACTTCCCCTCCTGCGTCCTTGGAGCAGTTTTCTCAGAGCTACTGAGATGCTGTCTCCCAGGCTCGGAGCCCTAAACATTTTCACCAAATAAAATAACTCTCTACTTTCAGGTTGTGAGTGTAGTTTTTAGTCGACATCAGCAAAGTCTCTAAATCAGTGCCACCTTCGCCTCCAGTTGGTCTGTGACTGGGTAATTTAGGGCATCCCCCAGAATCTGGTGCCACATGGGGTCCCAGGACCAGATAACAGGTGTTTACATTTCCAACTGTTGCAGCGAAAAGGGAAAAAGAGGAATGAGTTTTTTTCTTTCCCATTCCTGAGAACAAAGAAGGTCAAGACAATGGTAAGCAGGCCTGAACATTCCTAGTTTTTTTACTTTAACTGCTCCTAACTCTGCATGTCTGTAACGAAGTTTGCTTTTCTGCTCCCTAACTCTGCAGGAGTTACATTTCACACCTATTATCCTTTGACTTTATGCTAAATACACCCTGTATCTGGTGTTTACCCTTAAAACACCCTTCCCCTGGTAGGTACACATCAGAAGGAAGGCCGCAGAGCCACCAAACTGCCAGACTCAGTCACTGGGTTACTGGCGCCAGCCCACGACTGTCTTGGAAACAATGCAAGAGAAAGCAATCAAGATCCTAACACCTTTGTTCCTCATCACGGACTCCTGACTGCAAGCTCTCATCTTATATAAACCTCTAGACTCCTCAAGCAGGGGGCACAGTTTTTGAGGCATGAACCTGTGTTCCCCTCTCCGCTGGCTGAGAATTAAAGCCTTTCTATTTCCTCCAGACTCTGTCTCCATATTTTTCATTCGGCTTCAGGGGGGAGAGAAAGCCAAGATTTTGTCCAGCAACACAACTAGGATCTTGAGGAGCATATTATGGAAGCCAGCAGCCCAGTGGGTGCTGCCTAGCCACTTAAGTCCCCCTGGAAGCCAAACTCTGCAAGCATCTGACCATGCTCTTGAAGACCCTGCAACCAGAGTTCCTCTAGGTCTCCCAGGTCTGTGGACTGGCAGCAGCCATCTCACCTGGGAGCTTGTGAGAAGTTCCCAGACCTGCTCAAATCAGAACCTGCATTTTAACCAGAAGCCCAGGTGGTCCTGGCTCTCAGGAAAGTCAGAAGCACCCCTCCGTGCTTTGCCTGAAAGCGACTCTCCCCAGACACCCAGCCCCGAATTCTCCCAGCTCTGTGCCCGGCCAGGGCAGGCTTACCCCCAGGGCTGACACAGTATCCCCAGTGCTCTCGTCGTCACTCATGTCTCTCATCTCAGCGATGGTTGGTTCACTTCGGATGGCACCTGCCCTCCGACTCTCCACAATGCTTTCAGCCTGCTTTTCCTGCCGGGGTGGTGGGGCTGAAGACAAGGACAAGACAAAGGCTGGCCGCTGGTATTTAAGGAGTTCTCCCGGGTGCAACAGGTCCAGGCAAATCCAGGGATTTGCTGTGTTCCAGGGAGAAGAAAAGCTGCAGAAGGATTAGAAGAAGGGAAAGTCTGCTCTCATCTCGTCATAATGGTCATGAGAAATTCCCCAAACACTTGTTAAACAGGGACTGCTCAGCAGGGGTGAGTGTGAGATTGTTGCATCTGGAGCTGGGCCTGGGGCACTGGAAGGAGGGGAGGATCCAGCTGTGGGGGTGTGGCAGGAAGTAGTAGGATCTTCTGTGGCACTTAGGTACTCAGGGAACACAGACAAGCTAACTGATCACAGTGATGGGAGGGAGGGGGCTTGCAGAGCATTCCTTGGGCTCAGTCATTGTACTAAGCACTGGGTCTCACGTTAATTTCGTGATTCTCTCCTTTTTTGATGAAATTGAGATACAGAGAGGTCATGATTGTTTGCCTAGAGTCACAGGATTAGGAATGGTAGAGTCTTGTTTGACACAGTTTCTCTCCTTTCGGTGCTTCATTGTTCACACCTGTCTCTCTCCTGACCCCTTTCCTTGCACCAAGGCTTGCCTGCCAAGATGCGGCTGGGTGAAGACATGACTGGCCTCATCAGTATTGCTTTACTATGCCCAGGAGACTGGCCCAGAAAGATATAAGTTGCAGGAGTCAACTGGGGAAAAAAAAAAAAAAGCTCAACATAAGAGCTGTAAGTTGAATTTTACTCAGTTATCATACTGAGGACTATAGCCTGGGAGACAGTCTCTCAGCTAGCTCTGAGAAACTACCAGAGTTTAGAGTAGGAGGAGAATGTATATGAAAATTTTTGACTGGGAAATACATGTAGTCAAGCCTTGCTGTTGTTGTTTAGTTGCTAAATCATGCCTGACTCTTTTGCAACCCCTTGAACTGTAGCCTGCCAGGCTCCTCTGTCAATGGGATTCCCCAGGCAAGAATACTTGAGTGGGTGGCTATTTCCTTCTCCAGGGGATCTTCCCAATCCAGGGACTGAACCCGCAGCTTCCATATTGGCAGGAAAATTCTTTTACCACTGAGCCACCAGGGAAGCCTACATCTTGGTAAAAGATGATTGCCAATCCCAAGAACCAGATATCTCTGGTTAATGATTTTAGTACTTTGTTCTACATGGGAAGTGCAGAAAATCTGGGCTCATCAAAATTCTTCCCTAGATATGCATCTCAACTGTCTAGAGGCCCATGTGTCCAGAACACAGGCTGCTTCATCCTGAATTCCTTTCAGGGTGTGCTGTCGGTCAGGGGCTAATGACTTGTAGAACTGGATGAGTGGGCAACATTTTTTCATTTCCACAAGTAACATCTAGTTCCCTCCAGGAACTTTCAAGAAATGCTAAACATTCTTTAACAGAAAGCATCATGACAGTTTACACCCAGAACTCTGAGAGTTCCTTACCTTCAGAGCCTTACCTCACTATACCCTCTAATCCCAAACTGTGATATCATAATCCTTGCCCAATCCCAAGCACATTAAAAGACCCACTTCAAATCACACTTCAAATATGTGCAACTTCCAGAGGTTAAGACTCTGCCTTTCAATGCAGGGGTGGTGGGTTTGATTCCTGCTTAGGGAACTAAGGTCTCAAATGCCCCTGTGTGCAGTCAGAATTTTTAAAAAGTGCCACTGGTTGTCCAGTGGTTAGGGTTCCATGCTTCCAGGTCAGGGGGCACAAGTTTGATTCCTGGTGAGGGAACTAAGATCTCATAAGCTGGGCTGTGCAGCCAAAAAATAAAAATGTCACTAAATATCCCACTAAATGTCCCTCCGACTCTGTGAAGTGAACATCTCTCATTTATGTCCAACCCTTGGTGACCCCACAGACTATACAGTCCATGGAGTTCTCCAGGCCGTAATACTTGAGTGGGTAGCCATTCCCTTCTCCAGGGGATCTTCCCAACCCAGGGATCGAGCCCAAGTCTCCCACATTGCAGGCGGATTCTTTACAAGCTGAGACCTACAGCTAAGGCCCTGTTGAGAATATTTTTCTTATCCTGCCAGCAATGCATGGTATTGTCTTATCAATAGGCAGGGCTGGCTGAATGGCAGACCTGCAACCCATGCAGTCACTAGGGACTCTGATGAGAAGGGCAACCTCATTTGGCCCTACTGTAATAAGATCTCAGTAAACACTAGCTATTAAATCCTGTCAATGTCCTGACCCCATGACACCAGGAAAACTTTTTCTTCATGGAACCTGGATTCTGTTCTAATAAGTGATTCTCAGTTTGAGAGTGGTTTTTTTTTTTTTTTTTGAGGGGGGCACCCACCGGCTTCATTCAGAAAGTCATTCATCTCTTCCCCCCAAACTTCTAACTTTTTAGATGTGAAAGGTTTAGGCCCAATGTACACGCTGGGCTGATGCCAGGGTCTCACTCTGTGCCCAGAACCCCACTGGTTTTGGGGGAACAGGCCCAACAGAGTGGTCCATGGAACTTCTGGTCTCTATGGACACCATGGCATCTCCGAGGTCTGCTTAGAAGGCTATGGAGCAGAGGGAGGTGCTCTTCAGGGTGTCTGCTGCTTGAGGGCAAGAATACTTGCCAGACGTAGGGGGTCAAGTAAGAAGGGAAAAGGAGGGCTTTCCAGGGAGAGGGAATAGCATTAGGATATCATAATTTATAGTCAGAAATCTGTATTTCATCTTCATCTGTTCCTGGAGATGCTAAGATACTTGGAATTTCCTCAGCATTGAGGGTGTCTTTGTTATGTCAATGAGATGACTTTTGAAAAAGCACTGTGTAAACAAAGAATGGGGCTGGTTGCCAAGGGAACCAGCCCCCTGATTAGGGGGTTGGAACTTTCAGGCCCACCTCCTCAACCTCCTGGAGGAGGAAGGGGCCGGAGGTTGAACTGACCACCAGTAGTTAATGATTGAATCAATCATGCATGATGCCCCCATGAAAAACACAAAAGGACAGGAGAACACAGAGGTTTGGGGACAGTAGGACTAGAGGCAAGAAAGACCTGTGTCCTTTCCAGACACCTGGCCCTGTGCACACCTACCCTTGGGCTGCTCTTGAATTGTATCCTTGGTAATAAGCAGTGATCTAGTAAGTAAAATGTTTCTCTGACTTTTGTGAGTTAATCGAGCAAATCGATCAGACCCAAAGAGGGGGTCTTGGAACCTCCATCTATAGATGGTTGATCAGAAGCGTAGCTGACAACCTGGACTTTGAGCTGGTGTTTGAAGCGGGGAGGCAGTCTTTGGGACTGAGCCCTTCACCTGTGCATGTGATGCTCTCCAGGTAGAGCTGAATGGTGGAACACCCAGCTGGGCCTACAGCTGGGGTCAGAGAATCGCTTGTTGGAGTTGGGAAAAACTGCACGCATCACTAGCATGAAAGGGTGTGCTGTCGCTGGGGTGAGAAGGATGGAGGGTGACCTGAAGAGGCGGCAGGTGCAGGTTGGAGGAGGCCTGAGACTCTGGACTGTTCCCAGCCGCTGGAGTTCTTCAGGCCGGGCGGCCTACCTGACTGTGCCTTGGGTGGTGCTCAGAGCCTCCCTGAGCCAGATGAGGGGGCTGGTGGGAAGATCAGAGAAGGGTGATGAAGGGTCACAAAGAGGAGGCGGGATGGACAGAGAAAGGCACACAGCACCCAATAAGGAGCAGAGGGTCTCTGAAAGGTTTCTCAGCACCAGTTGCTTTTTCCATTTTCTAGCAGGTAAGCACATAGTGTCTGGTTCAAGATGTGGCGACCAAGGCAAGAGAGAGTAGCTAAAAAACTCTCCCAAGTGGTTGCCTGGAAGAAGCAGGACACTGCTAATTTTGTATTGTTGAAGTTTGTGTGTGTTCCATCTTTTTTTGATCACTTTATTTTTTTTGATTAAAATTTTTTATTTTATATTGGAGCATAGCTGATTAACAATGTTGTTAGTTTCAAGTCTACAGTAAAGTGACTCAGTTATACATATACATGGATCTATTCTTTTCAAATTCTTTCCCATTTAGGTTATTACAGAATATTCACCAGAGTCCCTGTGCTATACCGTAGGTCCTTGTTACCTTCCCAAACTCCCAATCTATCCTTCCCTCCATGTTGCACCTTAATAACAAAATTAATATTAAAAAGATGCAAGCCATTTCTAGGGGCTAGTCTATGTATTTTTCAATTACTTAATTATATTAAGACTTTATATTTTTAGAGTAGTTTTAGGTTTATAGCAAAATCGAAGGGAAGATACAGATTTTCAATGTGACCCTTGCTGCCACTCTTGCACAACCCTCTCCATCATCAACACCTCCCACCAATGACTCACTTGTTACTTGGGATGAAGATGCACTAACATGTCAGTATCACCCAGAGTGCACAGTTTATATCAGGGCTCACTCTTGGTGTTGGACATCCTGTGTGTTTAGATAAATCCATCAGCATAGGGCCCATGTTGTGGCAAGTCGCTTCAGTCGTGTCTGACTCTTTGCAACCCTTATAAGCTGTAGTCCGCCAGGCTCCTCTGTCCATGGAATGCTCCAGGCAAGACTGCTGGAATGGGTCACCGTGCCCTCCTCCTCCAGGGGATCTTCCCAAACCAGGGTCATACAGAGTGGTTTCACTGCCCTAAAAACTCCCTGTGTTCCACCTCTCTTCCTCAGCCCCTGGCAACCACTAATCTTTACTGTATCCGTAGTTCTTGCCCTTGCCAGGATGTCTTATGTTGGAATCATACAGGATATAGCCTTTGCAGACTGGCTTCTTTCACTTAGCAATGCATTTAAGTTTCCTATGTCTTTTTATGACTTGATAGCTCTTTTCCATTTAGTGCTGACTAATGTTCCACTGTCTGCATTGTTGTTTAGTTGCTAAGTTGTGTCTGGCACTTTTGTGACCCCCATGGACATAGCCTGCCAGGTGCCTCTGCCCATGAGATTTCCCAGGCAAGAACACTGGAGTGGGTTGCCATTTCCTGCTAAAGGGAATCTTCCTGACCCAGGAATCGAACCCTTGTCTCCTGCATTGGCAGTCAGATTCTTTACCACTGAGCCACCAGGGAAGCCCCACTGTCTGGGTGCACCACAGGTTATTTATCCATTCACCTACTGAAGTGTATCTTGATTGCTTCCAAGTGCTGGGCAGTTATGGATAAAGCTGCTACAAACATTCATATGTAGGCTTTTGTGAGGACATAAGCTTTCCCCTTGTTTGCAATCCTTATAGGCTGTAGTCCGCCAGGCTACAGTTTAGCAAGGAGCACAGCGGCTGGACTGTATGGTCTCAGCGTGTTTAGTTTCCTAAGAAACCACACAACCCTCTTCCAGTGTGGCTGCACCATGCTGCATTCCCACGAGGGGAGAATGAGAGCTCCTGCTGCTCCACACACTTGCCCGCGTCTGGGGGTGTCGGTGTTCTGGATCTGGGCCGTTCTCCGGGGTGTGTAGTAGAGTCTCCTTGTTCTAATTTGTGCTCCCTGGTGACACGGGATGTGGGGCATCTTTCCAGGTGCGGGTTTGCCACCCATGCATCTTAGTAATATGTGGCCGGCGTCTGTCAAGGTCTTTGGCCCATTTCTTAATCAGGGTGTTTTCTTCTTCCTGAGTGTTAGACAGCCCACTGTATATGTTGGTAAGATACAAAAGTGTCTCCCCCTCCTCCCAGGTTCACTGAGAAATAGCTGACACACATCCCTAAGTTGTATCAAAGTGTATAGTGTGATTGTGATTCATCCATATTGGGAAATGATGACAGTAAGCTAACATCCATCATGTCTTCTGCATACATTTTCTTTCAGTCTGTGGCTTGTCCTTTCATCCACTTGATAGTTAATGTATTTTTAGCCTGACAAAATCCAGGAAATCAAACAAATAAACAAGCAGCACCTTGGGAAGCAAAGTTCCCCAAGATATAGCAGTAAAAAAAAAAAAAATACTGAAGGCAGGGCTGCATGGGCTGTGAGGGTCTGCCCAGAGTGAGACAGTGGGCTCTGATGGGTGGTTTTGGAAGGCTGAGAGCCCTCGTGCTCCAGCAGTCCCCAGCCACCAGGGAACCTTAGCAGCCACTGCAGTGGGTCACTGAGTGTCATGATAAAATCATGCAGGGAGACAGGGGTGGTGGCTCAGTGTCTGCAGTGGCTCAGGAGAGTTTAGCCTCAAGCTGTGAGCCCTTGAAACTTGGATCTGTTGATCCTCAGATGGGATGGGGCCTGGGAATCTGTATTCTAAACACCACTACCCCTGTCCCCCAACCACCACTGACATCGCTGTCTCTCTCTATCAGGCAAACTCAGGAGCAGCTGGCTATGCCAACCAAGTGGCCTCCAACTTGACTGCTTTTGCCCACAGATGGGACCCAGACGTTGTTTCCAGGGCCCAACAATGTGGAAGCTGCTGAACATGCCCTCACAGCACAGATCAGTCTGAGCCACCCTGCCCAGCTCCACCCACATCAATGGCAATCAGTTTACCAAACACACAAAAGAAAACTGTTTTATTTAAAATAGCCGCTTTGGCCTGGACCCAGTCAGGGTTTCCATGACAACTTTGCACATGCCAGAAAGCCTCTCTCAGTGTCATTATGCCACTACAGGAAGTCTGCAAAAATGCTCTTTCTCTTGCCATGGACGCATGCAGAGCTCTGTCTGCACCCTCAACCGAGACTCTAGTCATAATCTTTATTAACAAACAAACACATACACACACACAGAACAAAAACAGACACGATTCAGAAGCTCGGAAGTATAGAGAGCCAGAAAGTGCTTAGTAAACCTGAGAAAAAGACCAAGGTTCAAAAAGTGCCTGAGAAGAGAGGGGCTCGGGGCTGAGCCCATAGCCCCTGTGCAGACTGAGGTCATACAGCGGTGCCCAGGGAATGCGGGTGTATAATCTTTAAGTACACTGACACACAGAGAGAACCCACAGGAGGAACGCACTTCTGTCTTGCTCTGATACGAGGCAGGAACCCCTCCTAGAGTTCGGAAAGGGGCTTTATTCCACTTTTTCTACTGCTCTGAACTCCACCCGCCCAGCTAGACTGACCTGAGTGAGAAAGAGGAGATGCTGCTGTTTGCCAGCACAGGGATGAGTGCCTCCCCTGCCCACCCCTGTTCCCCTCACAGGAACACTTTCACAGAGATGGGGTGGGGAGCAGAGGGAGGGAATGGAAATAGGTGCATCTTTGGGGTGGTTTTCAGAAGAGCAGACAGCACAGCAGAGGTGCTCTTCTCTGTGCCCTGACTCCCTCTGCAGGTGTTTCCCGGCTGCGTCTGGTCTGGGAAACCCAGGTCAGGCAGCGGTGTTGCACCATCTGATCCAAGGCCTCTGGGGCCCCCTTGAGAACAAGATGTAGTCTAGCATCATTCTCCCTGGGAGCTCATACTCTAACTCAGCCGTGACTGATTTTCTCCTTTGCAGCAGCAACTTCCTGAATTTCTGCTCTATTCTGGAAGCTAATGTGAGGCTGATTACCATCTGGGCGCCCAAGATGTGCTGTAACATTCTTAGGGGAACCCCGACTCCCCGGACAGGGCCCATTTCTATAAAGCAGACTGCGCTCCTGCCAAGCAGCCCAGAACTTTCTCTGAATCCTGAAGGGATGTTCACCCCTTGCTGATTTTCATAAAATCTGTTTTCAAAAGGAAACCCAACGAGAGCGTTTTCGACCTAGTTCTGTAGAGGACTCTTCCTTTCAGTCTCTTCCTGTTACAGATTTTGCTTTTGAGAGTGAAAGAGGGATCAACAGTAGGCTGTGGCTTTGATTTTAATCCAGAACCATTTTACGGGTTCAGAACATCACTGCAGTTACAGAGTGCTTGTGGGACCTATGGGAGGGGCAGCACCTGTTGAGTTAAGTTTGACTCCTCCTCCTCAAGCCCCGCACCCCCCGTCCCAGGGACAGGTACACCTCCCTTCTTAGCCAGTGGCTTCTGTGACTTAACAGAGAAACCGTTTTCTGACCTATAGAGGAAAGGGTTGGTGGAAGAGTCACAGACGATAGAAATACGGATGCTTCTCTTAAATCCTTTTTCTTTCAAATCACCCCAGGATGCGTGTGTCATGCCCCCCAGTCAATTCCCCGAACTTTCCCCTTCAGGGGGGAATCAGTATTTGGGTGATTCCCTAACTCTTTGGTTGCTTTTCCTGTAAAAACTTAACCTAGGAAGTGAATAAATCAGCAATCTCCAGGCAAGAATTACTGGAGTGGGTAGCCATTCCATTCTCCAGGGCTCCCTCCCTGGGTCTCCTGCATTGCAGGCAGATTCTTTACAATCTGAGCCACCAGGGAAGCCCAATCCTTCCCCAGCGTTAAGTGTCTCTTAGAGGCAGGAGTCTGGATCCTGGCCACACCATGTTCATCAGGGCAGGGAGCCCATGGACACAGTTCAGGAGGCCCTGGAGACCACCAGCCATCCTGAGCAGCTGTGGGCAGCTGTGCCCATGCTGGTCACTAGGGAGTCCCCTAGTTCAAGGTAACTGAACCTTGTGTTGACCAGCAAAGCCATCCAGGAAAAGCCAGGCTCTCAGGGGAATCCCGACGCCCTGACAAACCAGGAATCTGCTGTGTATTGTCTTGGTGGGGGCCCCATCTTTGGCACCCCGGCAGTTTATTGAGGATGGGTGCACGATTGTACATGTATCTCTTGGTGCCTTTCCCACCCGTGTGGGCCCCTCTGACTTTAAACAGTGCCATGTGGTCAGGGACCCCAGACTCCTGGGGTCACTCCCAAGGTGACCTGGCAGTGCTCACGAAGCACTGGTTTCCCTGAATCTCAGTGCAGCCCTCGTGCTGACACAATCCCCCGGTGCAGAGGGACGCATGGTGTGGGGGACGTGCCTGAGGGTCGAGGAGGTAGACAGCTGAGTTTGCATTGCTCTCCACGAGGTGTCAGGAGCTGCAAAGGCAGGAGGCTGACAGGGCACCTGACGTCCCTGCTGGGGACTCGGAGCCGCCTGCCTCAGGTCAGCCGCACCACGCCTGGAGCCGGAGGGGAGCAGCTCAGCTGCTGGGAAGTTTGTCTGGGGTCCGCCTGGGCCTCTGAGACTCGCCCGTCTTGGAGGGCGCGGGGGCCTTGGGAGGGCCGGCCGGGCTCTCGGCCGTGGGAGGCTGAAGGGAGCAGCCACAGCAGAGGGAGAGGAGCCGGGTCCTGACGGCGCGCGTGCAGAAGACGAACATGACGCAGTTGGCACCTCCCTGGAAGGTGTTCCCGATGCCCTGGCGGGGAGAAAGGAAGCGGCGTGAGTGCCAGGGCTGCGCGGGCCTGAGCAACACACACAGGGAGGAGCAGGGGACCCAGGACCTTGTCCTCCACCCGTGGGGGGTGGTCCGTGGGGACCCTGGCCACCAGGACCTCTGACAGAGCACCGGGCAGGCCTGAACTTGAAGGCGTGCCTCGAGTCTTCTGGGTTGGGAAGGGCTAAGGGTCAGTCCACTTTCCTGGGGTTACTCCTAGGCCGTGGGACAGCAACTCAACACCCACGGGCGGCCCTGGAGCCACGCTGACCTTCCACCTTCTCTCATCAAGCCTCCCTGTTGGGCAGGGCACGGAGAAGGACGCAGGGGAGCAGGGCCCCCCACCCGCCCATGCTGGCTGGAGCGTTGGGGCCTGCCTGCCCCACTGGCCCTGCGGCCGGCCAGGCAGGGGAGGGCAGACCTACGTGCAAAACCACCAGCACAGGCATCCGCACCGCCGGGGAGCCACAGAGGGTCAGGACGAAGCGCACGGTGCTCCAGACCCGCAGGCAGATGAAGATGAGTGGGATGAGCACCAGCTTCTTATCCGCCACGGAGGTGCGGTGCTGGAGCTGGTGTGCCTCGGAGACGATGGGCCGGTACTCCGAGAGCTCCGCGTGCTGTGCGGGGAAGACAGAGAGCAGACGTGAGAGGAGCACCTCCTGGGGACAGACTGGCCGGAGTGGGAGGGCGTGAGGTGTGCAGTGCCTGACGCTGGCAGCCCAGGTTCCATCTCTGGCCTGTCTTATCCATCACCGGCCATTCCACCTCCTCATGTGGATGTCTAAAGCATGTCAGAAGCTTCTCGTGTTCAAAGCAGATGCCTGATCTCACCCCCAAGCCTGCTGCCTGCTTCCCACCTCAGCCCTGTCCTTCCAGCTGCCCGCGCCATGAGCTTGGGAGCGGCCTTTGGTTCCTGTCTCTGTGCGACAGCTCACATCTGCCCCATAGGCAAGCCCCACAGGTTCTGCCTTCAAAAATGGACCCAGACCTGGAAGTTCTGTCCACGGTCACTGCCACCAGCCAGGTCCAAGCACCACCACCACTTCGCTGGACGGTTGCCACTGCCTCTTCACTGGTCTCCCTCCATCACCACCCCAATCCCCTCTCCACTGCAGTGTCACTCTCAACACAAATGCAGTATGGTTCCTTGAAAACCAATGTTCGTTACAGCACTATTTACAACACCAGGACACGGAAGCAACCTAGATGCCCACTGAAAGATGAATGGATAAAGAAGACGGGGCACATATACACAGTGGAATAGTACTCAGCCACAAAACACATCTGAGTCAGTTCTAGTGAGGTGGATGAACCTAGAGCCTGTTACACGACTGAAGTAAGTCAGAAAGAGAAAAACAAATGTCCTATATTAACATATATATATGGAAACAAGAAAAATGGTACTGATGAGCCTATTTGCAGGGCAGCAGTGGAGATGAAGATACAGAGAACAGGCTTGTGGACACAGTGAGGGAAGGAGAAAGTGGGCAAACGGAGAAAGTAGCATCAACATATATACACTATCACACATAAGACAGAAAAAAGCGCTAGTCACTCGGTCATATCTGACTCTTTGTGACCCCATGGACTGTAGCCCACCAGGCTCCTCTGTCCATGGGATTTCCCAAGGCAAAAATACTGGAGTGGGTAGCCATGCCCTTCTCCTGGGGATCTTCCTGATCCAGGGGTCCAGGTCTCCTGCATGGCAGGCAGATTCTTTACCATCTGAGCCTCCAGGGGAAGCCCCCATAAGACGGATGGCTGGTGAGCAGTTGCTGTATAACTCAGGGAGCCCACTGTGGTGCTGTGAGATGACCTGGAGGGATGGGCAGGGAGGGGGACGGGAGGGCAGTTACGGAGGCTATGGAGGGAGGGGATGCATGTACAATTATGTCCAACTCACATTGTTGTATGGCAGAAACCAACACAACATTGTACAAATTAAAACAACAACAAACCTAAGTCAGATCAAGCCAGTCTTCCACTCCAAGCTCTTCGCGATTCCTCGTTTCGTCTGTTCCTTAAAAAGTCCCCAACTCTAGCTCTCCCTGATTTCATTCCTGCCACATTCCTCATGTTTATTCTGCTCCAGCCACACAGACCTCCTAATCCTCCTAACATGCCAGGCACACCCCACCCCTGGGTCTCTGCACAAGCTCCGTCCCACATACATGCCCCATCAGTTCAGTTCAGTTCAGTCGCTCAGTCAGGTCCGACTCTTTGTGACCCCATGAACCGCAGCATGCCAGGCCTCCCTGTCCATCACCAACTCCCAGAGTTTACCCAAACTCATGTCCATTGAGTCGGTAATGCCATCTAACCATCTCATCCTCTGTTGTCCCCTTCTCCTCCTGCCTTCAATCTTTCCCAACATCAGGGTCTTTTCAAATGAGACAGCTCTTTGCATCAAGTGGCCAAACAGCCAAAAAAAAAAGAAAAAAAAAGACATAGGCAAGACCTGCAGCTGGGGGGCAGGGGGTGGGGGTGGGGGACAGGGGGAGTCCTGGGCAGAGCCTGGTGGGGCTCCTGGGAACTTCCATCTGGGAGCCCTGGAATCCTCCTAGGGCAGGAGGAAAGAGGAGGTGAGAAGGGCACCCCCAGCCCAGACAGAAGACCAACTAAAATGCCCTTCAAAGACAGAGAGGATCTCAGACCCATTGGTACACCTGCCAGCATCTCTGTCAGTGACTCCAAGTTAAGCCACAAGAGGGCGGCAGGGAGGAGTGAGAATCAGGTAGATTTCCAAGTAAAAGGAAACCCCAAAGTGTTTGTTTCAGGAAACAGACAGGAGTACAGGGTGGGGATCAGGTCTCAGACAGCTGCGAGGAGCACTTTACACACTTGGAAATGGCCGCTGAGCCTGCAGCACACTCGAAAGACGGGGACACTCTCTCCTACAATTTCAGCCTTGAAAACACAGAGCAAAACAGAAGGACAGGCACCACATCAGCAGGATGAGCTGGAATCCTGTCCGCAGAGCTTTCACCCTGTTACCACTCCAGCCAGGTGCCATATTTTATCTTCCATCGGAACTGCACCTCTGCCTCCTCCTAAGAGTGCAGGAACCATGCTTGAATTCTCATTAGAAACTCCCATTGCCACACAGAACTTTCATGCATAGTAGATGGTCAATAAAAATACACTGAATGAATGCTTGAGCAGATCAATGGATGGGCTAATCAGAACATTTCTGGGATAGCAGTTTGCACATGGCTGGCTTCCCTGGTGGGTCAGCAGTAAAGAATCCATCTGCCAGTGCAGATGTGGTTTTGATCCCTGGGTTGGGAAGATCGCCCGGAGAAAGGAATGGCAACCCACTCCAGGATTCTTACCTGGGAAATCCCATGGACAGAGGAGCCTGGCGGGCTACAGTTGCAAAAGAGTCAGACACAACTTAGTGACTAAACAGTCACAACAACGACTTGTACGTGGCTAGGAGAAAGCCTGTGCTTTACATCTGCAGAAACGAACTGGTAGTCCAGCACAAGGAACAATTTGCTCAGATTATCAGAGGGAAAGCATTCTTTCTGAGAATTTCTGGCCAGAAGTCTAGTAGACTTCTGATCAGCCCAGTCTATTGAATTCCCGAGAGCCCGAAAAACCTGCCACTTAGGATATTTTACTCACCAAAAATAAGAAGTGAATTACTTGTATCACTGATTAGGAAAGTCTGTGGCCCTGCCAGGTCAATTCTTATTAGGCTAGTGCACGCAAGCATCTTTCATCCAGGTTCCTTTCACGGTTAAACAACTGCATGGGTCTGTCCAGGAGGAGGCAGTAGAGAGCCATGGCCCAGACCGCAGGCTGAGCTCTTTTAAGCCTCCTTAATTCCAGACACTCACTGGGAGTCTGGGGAGCCCCTTAACCTTGGTGAGCCTTGTTTCCTCATCCACAAACGAAGGAATAAAAGGACCCGCCCCGACGGGGCTGTGTAATTATCAAACCAGACAAGCAACAGTGCTGATGAAATTCGGCATGCGTCACGGTGAGTGACAGAACAAGCCCTCCCTCACTCTCGCCGGTCGCTCGTCCTTCCCCTGAGACGGCCGACTCCGTCCCGGGGACACACTGGCCACACAGAGCTCTGGGCGGGCCCCCCGGGGACACCTACCGCCCGGCGGATGTGCTTCCGGATGAGGAGGTAGAGCACGGGCAGAGTGACGTAGGCCAGCAGCTCCCACAGCTTCCCGGTCAGCAGCATCCACAGCACCCGGTCCTCCGCCTCCAGGTTGATCCAGCACCAGCCCACCGACACGTCCGAGGCGTCGTAGCCGATCTTCTTCAGAGCCACAGCTGCCACGGTGATGGCCAGCGGAACCCCCCAGCTGAGGAGTAAGGAGCAAACAGGCCGCGGTGAGGTCAGACCCAGCTCCCAGCAAAGCCAACAAGGGTGAAGCGACCAGGATGCTGTGCACACAAGGCCAGTACTCTCCCAAGCCTGCAGCAGACAGGGTCCCTGGAGAACAGGGGGGCTGGAGTCCTCAAAGCTCCCAACCCAGCTCTGCTCTGCCCAAGCCCAGGAAAGGGGACATAGGAGCTGTCCTGGCCTCCCACCTGGACACACACATCCTCCCAAGCGCTCGGAGGCTGGGTTCTCACTCAGAATTGCCAGGCTTCTCGGAGACTAGGACGCTATAGCACTCTCACTTCCCTGGTGGCTCAGACGGTAAAGCATCTGCCTACAATGTGGGAGACCCGGGTTCAATCCCTGGCTTGGGAAGATCCTCTGGAGAAGGAAAAGGCAACCCACTCCAGTACTCTTGCCTGGAAAATCCGGTGGATGGAGGAGCCTGGTAGTCTACAGTCCATGGGGTCGCAAAGAGTCAGACACGACTGAGTGACTAAAATCACACACCATAGCACCAGAACAGCCAGCTCCTTCCTGCATCAGGAGGCCTGGGCACCAACCTGCAAACATCGGCCCACGTGGCCAAATATCACCCAGACACCCCACTAGCAGACAGGGCCCCGTGACCAGCCTGGGTCCGGGAGTGCATACACACACTGGTGGCTGTCAGGCCCCGTGACCAGCCTGGGTCCGGGAGTGCATACACACACTGGTGGCTGTCAGGGTCCTGTGCAGCTGCAGCAGCAACTAGAAGAGGGGCGGGCAGTAGGCAGACACTCTACTTGGGCCCTGGCAAGGATCCACGTGTGTTAGTCCCTCAGTCCTGTCTGACTCTTTGCGACCCCATACTGCTCTGTCCATGGGATTCTCCAGGTAAGAATACTGGAGTGGGTAGCCATTCCCTTCTCCAGGGGATCTTCCCAACCTGGGGACTGAAACCAAGTCTCCTGCATTGCAAGCAGATTCTTTACCATCTAAGCCACCAGAGAAGCCCAAGGGGACCCTCTAAAGCATAGGGCCGGGACAGGCAGTGCTGGATGGACTTTTCTCGAGCTTAGCACAGTGGCAACACAGCCCAGATTAGGGCCGAGCCCCAAGGCCCCTCCCCGGTAGTCCCCACACCAGTCTCCCCCCAAAACCTTTCAAATCGGTGAGAAGGACACAAACAAGCTAATGTGGAGGTCCTCAGGGTGGTTATAAGCTTGGATAGAGATGCAACAGGCTGGGTCCAAGTCTCGGGCCTTCCTCGGGCGGCTGCAACACATCAGTGTTTTTCTGCACAAAGTGGGGATAATCACGGTGCCTGGAGCAGAGCATTGAAGTCAGTCATACCAGAATAAACTGATCAGTGTGAAGTGCGCACACGGGACAGGGTGTGTCCATGTTTATGTCAGGCAGGCTCATCCCTAGGTCCTAGAGGATCCAGGCCTGTGGTGCAGGCGCCAGGGAGGTGTGAGGCCTGTGACCCCAGGAGGATACACGGGCCTATGTCCCAGGTCAGCTGCCCCGAGAACAAGCAGTAAGTGACCAGGACAGTGTCATTAGGAAAACACTTAGTGTGGAAAGCGGGAAAGCGGTTCTACCTCAAGGGCTCTATGTAACGGATGCTGGCTCTTTCTGAAAGTCATAGAACAATGATGTGATCCCAGTTGCACTTGGTCTGCTACCAAAAGGAGGCTAGAAGAGCAGTGTTTCTATCAAGGTCTTCAAAGGCTGCAGGATAGGGGAGGAGGCAGGGCAGGGATGGTGATGCAAAGGAGAAAGTCAGCTCCCTGGGCCTGGGGAAGGCTTGGTGTCCATCCTCCACTGACCTCTGCAGGAGGGCCCCATAGCCCTGCAGCTCCGGCTGTCCAGAGGCGGAAGTGACATGTTCCCCCTTGAAGGCACAGAGGCACAGGAGGGGCCAAAACCACCCAAATCAAAGGATTATGGGATTATTATGTTCCACTTACAATGGAGTGTGCTATTTTTTTTTTCAACTTTATTTGTGGCTGCACTGGGTCTTGGTTGCTGGGAGAGGGATTTCTCAGTTGTGATTAGCGGGGGCTACTCTCTAGTTGTGGTGCCCAGGCTTCTCATTGCAGCGGCTTCTCTTGTGGTGGAGAAGGGCTCCAGAGTGCAGACTCCAGAGCGCAGACTCAGTAGTGGTGGCGCACGGGCTTAGTTGCTCCGTGGCATGTGGGATCTTCCTGGACCAGGGATCAAACCGTGTCTCCTGCATTGGCAGGAGGATTCTTAACCACTGGACCACCAGGGAAGCCAAATGCTTGTCCTGTGAAGAATTATTGATCTATTAAGTTAATATATATTATTGTCGAACTATTTTGTCTTTATAAAAGTTTCCCGTTTTAAAACTCAAGCCGTTGTAAATAGTGCTGCAATGAACACTGGTGTATGGCAGAAACCAACACAACATTGTAAAGCAATTATCCTCCAATTAAAAAGAAACAACCTCACCCTATCCTAGTAAAGGACAACAGGTGTCCACTATGAGTTCCAGAAGGCGATGGCCATGTGGGCTCACTGCTCCATCTCAGCATCCACATCAGTGCCTGGCATGTGGCGGGACAAAACTAGGACCTGCTGAATGAATGAAGTATGAGCCCAGTGGCCAAGACAGCTTTTCCCAATTAAATGTTCACTGCAAGGACATTACTGAAAGGAGGTGAAAGGCTTTTAAAGCAGCAGTCTCCAACCTTTTTGACACCAGGCACTGGTTTCACGGAAGACAATTTTTCCACAGACTGAGGGGTGGGGGTGGATGGTTTGGGGATGCGGTATTGGAGAAGACTGTTGAGTGTCCCTTGGACAGCACGGAGATTAAACCAGTCAATCCCACCTGGTTCCTTGATTCTCCCACTGACTGAATTTGGAGGAATTCCCTAAATTCTGACTGAATTCTCTAAATTTTTAAAATTTTGATCAGGATTTAGACATCCATATCAAACACTGAAGTTGAAAAGTTATACGTTAAAAAAGGGCATCCAGGACTTCCCTTGTTGGCTCAGTGGATGGGAATCTGCCTGCCAGTGAGGACATGAGTTCAGTCCCTGGTCCAGCAGGATTCCACGTGTTGCAGGAACGACTAAAACCATGCACCACAACTACAGAGCGCGAGCTCTAGAGCCTGTGCTCTGAAACAGGAGAGGCCACCACTCCCAGTAACAAAGAGCAGCCCCCACTCACCACCACCACCACCACAACAAAAAAACCACACAGCGGTTTTTAAAAGTGATGAAGACCCAGCCCAGCCAAAAAGAAAAAAAAAAATAATTCATCCATCTATCACTTTAAAAAAAAGTTTATATGTTAATATTTATTTATTTGGCTGCACTCGATCTTAGTTTCAACGTTCGGGGTCTTTAGGTGAGGCATGCGAACTCTTAGCTGCGGTATGTGGGATCCAGTTCCCTGTCCAGGGTTTGAACCCGGGCCTCCATCATTTGAGTTTTGATGCTGATGTAGAATCAGTGAGTCTGTTCTTGCTAATTAATACTCACATACCTGCCTGTCCTTCCAGGTCATTCCTCCCCAGGTGAGCATTGGAAGCTAAGTGCTTCTCAACTAAATCAGGGACCAAACTTTCCAAAATCTTCTAGCCACCACTAGGGGCTCAGAAATTCCTCAGTGGTTCCCCTCTCTTGAGGCCTGGGGCAGGGAGTCCCTTCCTCAAAGAAGGAAGTCTTGAATTTAGCCCCTGGGGATGTGCACAGCCACAAAAGGAAGTCTCCGTGGCCGACAGAGGTGGTACATGAGGCTCAGCATCTGCGACTTCTTCCTCCTCTGGGACCTCCGCTCTGTTTCTCTTGGCAAAAATTCTGTTTATCTCCACAAATATTCGGCCCTTGGTCTCAGGAATGACCACATAGATGTAAACAGCAGTGAGGAGGCAGATTTCTGCAGAGATAATGAGACTGTAGGCACCAGTGACTTCCTGGGCCAAAGACAAGAAAACAGGTGGGGCTGGAGGAAGAAAGACATTCCAGGGCCAGCGCCAGGTGAGGCCTATGTGAGTCGCACAGGAGTCTCTCGGTGGCCCGTTTTACTTTACTCCCTGGGAGTGAAATAGGTAGAAAATTAGATCCTGCCTCATGTCAGAAAGGACTCAGCCTTGTGACAACGGGGACAGTATGAACAGTATGACCTCTAGATCGGACTGCACACTCTCAGAATTGGGGGTGGGGGTGGGAGGTGGGGGATGCCCCCTGGCTCTAGCTTGCTTGAACTTGGCAGACCAGAGCCCCTACATCCTTAACCCTTCATGGTCTGAGTGCCTAAGCTCCTTCAGTAGGTGGGAAATGAGTAGGTTTGACTGAGATGGCGCCACCTTTGTTTTATGGACCTTGGAGAGCTGCCCCCTCTCTTGTCAAATTAACAGATGCTTTTAGTAGAAGGGGGACCCCCTGCCTATTCCTGGAGTCCCATCTGCCTAGAGGCAGGGGCCAGGTGGAGCAGGGAGTCGGGGCAAGGGGCTGTGTCCCTCACCCCCGTGCTCCCTGCAAGATGCTTGCACTCACCTGGACAGACTGGAACACGAAGCCCACAATGAAGGTGGTGAGCCCCTGCAGCCCCCCATCCACTATGAAGGTAGGAGGCTGGCGAGGGCTACAGGAAGAGCTTGGAGGGGGCGGCACCTCAGGGAGCTGGACCAGTGGAGCAGAGGGGTGCGGAGGGCCCTCGAGGGGTGCACAGTGTTCTGGATGGCCGAGGGAGGGAGCTCCCGTCTCTCAGCCCCCTGCTTCTATTCGCCAGCACCTCCCCACTCCCTGCCACCGCCCCCCCACCCCGCCCTGCCCGACTTCTGGGTACACTCACCACTGAGCTCCAAACTGAGCCTCTGAGGGCATCAAGGTCACACCAATGCCATTCTCTCCCGTGTTGGAATTATTTTGAAATTCGCCAACACAGAAGGGGGAATGTGAAAGTCAAAGTCGCACAGTCGTGTCCGACTCTTTGCGAACCCATGGACTATATAGTCCATGAAACTCTCCGCCAGAACACTGTAGTGGGTTGCCATTCCCTTCTTCAGGGGATCTTCCCAACCCAGAGATTGAACCCAGCTCTCCTGCATTGCAGGCAGATTCTTTACCTTCTGAACCACTAGGGAAACTCAAAATCCCACTTGGATATCCTTGAACTCGACTCTGTTGGTCTTGGTCACAGCTGCCTGGTGCAGTGCAGACTAAGCAGGCGTTCCATCTGAGCGTTCTGTGGATCAGTACCTTGATTTTGGTTTATGGACAGCTCTTTCGGAACCAAGATTCTGCAGGGAATATTTTAATCTTAGGAATCAGAGGGGACGAGAACTGTATCTGATTCTCAGGAGGACACACAGAGAGGAGGGGGTTTCTAGAGTCTGCCCACAAGGTAGGTGGAGGTGAAGGCCCAAGGCTGCCAGCTTATGGACCCAGGGCTGAATCAACGAGGAACTGTAACTGGAGGCCACAAAGACAACTGAGCCTTGTGTGGGCAGAGGCGAATATGAACGTGTAGACTGTTTGGATGTGAACCGAGGGTCCCCCAGTGGCATCTGGCTGGCACGAGCTCCCTCTTTGCAGAGGTTCACCTCCTTGTTGGGCACTGGACCTGAAGCTCAGCACCATGGGAGTCACAGGAGATGGGGCGGCTCCAGTCTGGTCATGGTACTGGCTAACACTTAGGAAACATTTGTTGAATGAGTGAATGTGAGCTGGAATGTCCTTTCAAGAAAAAGGTAAACAGAACTGAGAATTCCAGTGAGGGTGGGGCTCGTATAGGAACAGGGGAGAAGGTGGAGGATATGATAGTATCGCCAGTCATGAGCATTCATTCACTCAGCAAATACCAGACACCTCCTCTGTGCTGGGCCCTGGAGGGCTGCAGGGCCCTGGAGGGCTGCGGGGCAGCAGGTCCTCACTGGGCCTGATGCCCCCATGCAATGCCCAGATGTAGGTGAAGATGCAGATGACACCGAGATAAGACAGCTTTGCGGGGAGAGGAAGGGCTGTCTGTGCCTGAGAGCTTGAGGCTAAGAGCCCCATGTTCAGAAGACACTTGCGCACTTGCGGGCCCCACCTTCCTGCTGCAGGAAGGAGCCACACGTGGATTTCTGAGCACCTGCGTGGGCCTCCAGGGCTCTGAGAGCAACAGTGTGAGTGATACCTAGCATTCTAGTCAACAGGGACCTCCAGGAGCCATACCTGTTTGAGAGAACAGGAGGAATGCCGACCATTTTATTCTCGGCCCTTCACAAACATCGGGGCTGCCTAGGTGGCACTCGTAGTAAAGAATCTGCCTGCACATGAAGGAGATGCAAGAGACACGAGTTCGATGCCTGGGTGGGGAAGATGCCCTGGAGCAGGAAGTAGCACCTGCTCCAGTATTCTTGCCTGGGGAATCCCATGGACAGAAGACCTGAAGGGCTACAGTCAGGTCTACCTCCTTACAGGGTCGCAAAGAGTCAGACGTGACTGAGCGACTAAGCACACAGACATCAACGTGTTCTCGGCCCCCTCTGAGTGAGGGTATTATTGTTTCAATCCTGCAGTCGTGAAATCAGAGCACAGAGAGCCTGAACACAGACCAAGAGGACACTGGATCCCTCAGGGGGTCAAGCAGGCTCAAGTCAGACGATCAGCAGGCACGGAGCTGGGACCGGGACTCTGCCCTATCTGACAGGATCCTTCTAGAAGCCATTGGACCAGGAGAGAGACCCCCATCTCTTCCAGCTCCCCACTACTAGGGCAACAGATGGCACTCACTCAGGGTGAATAGACTGCAACCCAACTAACCAAGCAGGTAACTCTTTCACTAAAAGTATGAAAAAGGCTGCAAGGGTGGGGTTGGCACAGAGCTGGCAATGGAGGTGGACTGGGAACAGCTCCTTCCATGAAGCTGTCTCTGGGCTGCAACATGGGGGATGAGCTGAGGGAGGGGCAGCTTCCTGGAATGGATGACCTGGGGATGAAGAGCCAGCAGGGCTGCTGAGCAGAGGCTCTGATTCAGGCAGAAGAGGGAGAAAGCAGGCGGGCAGGATGTCATCCATTTCAAGACTTGAAGCAAAAGAGTTGGCTGAGACTGCAGGGGCCATCCTGGGTCTGGTGCCATTTGGACAGCTGCTGGATATGTTTTCAGGCAGAACCAACAGGACTGGATGATGAGTTGGAGAGAGTAAGAGAAAAGACTCAGGGGACGCCACTGAGGGTTCCAAAAGCAGCTGGCAATTATCTCTGTAGATAATGTCCCATTTTATTTACTTCTTTTCACTTGTCTAAAGTCCCTAAATGTTTTACTAGGAACTTAGACTCGTTTTAAAATGAGAAAAAAAAGTCTTTAAAAAGGATGCTTTGGGACTTCCCTGCTGGTCCAGTGGTGAGGACTCCAAACTTCCAGGGCAGGGGACACAGCTTCAATCCCTGGCGGGGGAATATCCCACAGGCCATAAGATGTGCCCCACCCCCCACCAAGAGGGAAACACTGATTAAACCGAAGCAGGACTGTAACTAGTATATTCCTTGCCAGCTTCATCTTCACCTTCCACCTCACCTGTTCCTCCACAGGCCCTGCTGTTCAGTGAACACAAACAGGCTTCGTCCACCTGAAGGTCTTTGCACACACCCAGGAATCAAGGAGGAAGTCATGATGGAGAGGACGGCTTGGAAAAAAGGCAAAGCATGTAGCATTGTCTCTGAATTACGGGAATAATTCCTGGACACATTCTTATCCTCACACGTTGATGGTTTATGGTGAACGGTGTCAGATTCATGATCTCTGAAGAGAAAGATTTAGCTTTGGGACCAGGGATCAGGCTTGATAACTCAAGAGCTTTTGTATAGCAGAGATTTATTAAAGTATAAAAAGGGTCTGACACATGTGGTCGCTGGTATAGCCGCTATGGAGAGCAGTGCGGAGATGCCTAAAAACTGGAAATAGAACTGCCATATGACCCAGCAATCCCACTTCTGGGCGCACACACCGAGGAAACCAGAATTGAAGGAGACACGTGTACCCAGTGTTCATGGCAACACTGTTTACAATAGCCAGGACATGGAAGCAACCTAGATGTCCATCAGCACATGAATGGATAAGAAAGCTGTGGTACATAGACACAATGGAGTATTGCTGCTAAGTCGCTTCAGCCGTGTCCAACTCTGTGTGACCCCATGGACTGTAGCCCACCAGGCTCCTCCATCCATGGGATTTTCCAGGCAAGAGTACTGGAGTGGGGTGCCATTGCCTTCTCTGAATGGAATATTACTCAGCCATTAAAAAGAATACATTTGAATCAGTTCTAATGAGGTGGGTGATACTGGAGACTATTATACAAGTCAGAAAGAAAAACACCAATACAGTATACTAATGCATATATATGGAATTTAGAAAGATGGTAATGATGACCCTATATGCGAGACAGCAAAAGAGACACAGATCTATAGAACAGAGTTTTGGACTCTGTGGGAGAAGGCGAGTGTGGGATGATTTGAGAGAATAGCATTGAAACATGTATATTATCACATGTGAAACAGATCACTAGTCCAGGTTCGATGCATGAGACAGGGTGCTCAGGGCTGGTGCACTGGGATGACCCAGGGGGATGGGATGAGGAGGGAGGGTCAGGATGGGGAACATGTGTACACCCATGGCTGATTCATGTTAATGTATGGCAAAACCCACTACAATACTGTAAAGTAATTAGCCTCCAATTAAAAATTTTTTTAAAGAGAATAAAATATGATGGAAAGACAAAAAAAAAATAAAGTATAAAAAGGGACAGAGAAAGATTCTGACATAGACATCAGAAGGGGGACAGAGAGTGCTCCCACTCACTAGTCTTAGCAAGTGAGTTATGTACTTTTTCAATTGATTATTACAGTCAATCAAAAGAAAGTCTCAAGGTTGTAAAAGTCTTACCAGACCCACTCCCTCGACACATACTTTAAGATGACCAGATTAGTCAGAAGATTCTTAAGGAGAAACATGTCTTCAGGCAGGATACGTTTTTGTTATATAGTCATTGGTACAGAGCTTAAGGAAAAACATATCCTTGAGCAAGAGGAGTTGTTTAGCTCTGGGCTTAAAGAAGAGAAACATTTTATGTGACTAAAATGAAGGAATGTAGAAAAAGAGTTTGTCCTTTTCTCCTCCTGAAGATCTCCATACCCCTTTCTCCTCCTGGGGGACCCGAGACTTCTTATCAACCTACCTAAGAATTGACTCTCTCAGTATGATTGTGTTTTCAAATAGAGTTCCCTGACTTGAGCAGGTTCGACTTGCAATTTTTCGACTTTACAATGGTGGGAAATGATACACATTCACTAGAAACTGTACTTTGAATTTTGATCTTTTCCCTGGTCTATCGACAAGCAGTACGATCCTCTCTTGTGATACTAGGCAGCTCCTGGCAGCCACGTGCTCACCAGGGTCAGTGACAATCACTCTATTTTTCACTTCACGAACAATATTCAACACCTTACATGGGACAATCAACACTTCATTATAAAATAGGCTTTACGTTAAGTGATTTTGCCCTACTGTAGATGAATGTGTTTTCTGACCACATTAAAAGTAGGTTGGGCTAAGCGATGATGTTTAGTAAGTTGGGTGTTAAATGTATTTTTGATTTACAATATTATCAACTTATGATGGGTTTCTCCAATACTTTGGCCACCTGATGTGAAGAGCCAACTCACGGGAAAAGACCCTGATGCTGGGAAAGATTGAAGGCAGGAGGAGAAGGGGGTGGCAGAGGATGAGATGGTTGGATGGCATCACTGAGTCAATGGACATGAATCTGAGCAAACTCTAGGAGATAGTGAAGGACAGGGGAGCCTGGTGAGCTGCAGTCCATGGGATCCCAAAGAGTCAGATATGACTTAGCAACTGAACAACAACAAATCATGGGTTTATTGGGATGTAACCCTATTGTAAGTCAAGGAGGAACTGTATATAGTTTTTAAAAACAAAAACCAAACTCACTCCAACTGTGCACAGCTTTCAAGAGGGTTTTTAGGTTTTTATTTATTTTTTTATTTTTGACAGTGCTGGGTCTTCATTGCTTTGCTTGGGCTTGTCTCTAGTTGTGGTGAGCAGGGGCTACTCTCTGTTTGCCATGGGTGGGTTTCTTCTTGCAACGGCTTCTCTTGTTGTGGGGCATGGGCTCTAGGGTGGAAGCTTCGGTGGTTGTGGCATGTGGGCTCAACAGTTGTGGCTCCCAGGCTCTAGGGCACAGGTTCAATAGTTGTGCTGCACAGGCTTCATTGCTCCACGGCATGTGGGATCTTCCCAGACCAGGCATCAAACCCATGTCTCCTCCATTGGCAGTGGACCTCCACTTACCCCTGGACCACGAGGGAAGCCCTGTGTGTAGTTTTCCTTGTAAAGGCTCAATTACTGCAAAAGCAATGACAGGGAGAAGCAGCCAAGGATCTATAAAATGCCGTTTTCAGAATATTTCATACAATGGCCATCCTGTGTATCTTCAAAACTTTTGTAGAACACGGGTAATAAACATATGCTAAGAAAATGATAAAGTGATATATTTCTTGCTTGGAAGCCCTTCTCCAGGGGAACTTCCTGACCCAGGGATTGAACCGGCATCTCTTACATTTCCCGAGTTGGCAGGTGGGTTCTTTACCACTAGTGTCACCTGAGAAGCTCCATTTTATTCTGACTCTGATACTATTCCCAGTTACTCCATAGTTTCTCACTGTTTCTTTCCCCACTTCTTTCTGATCTGGGCTCCAAGATATTTATAAATTAGAGACTGGCATACATCTTGACACGTGGTAGAATTTCACATAAGAGCTCTGCCCCGTTTATAACTGGGGTTTATTTGTTTATTATATTGACTGCACTGCTTGCAGGATCTTAGTTCCCTGACCAGGGATCAAACCCAGGCTCTGGTGGTGAGAGTGCCGAGCTGTAATCACTGGACCGCCCGGGAATTTCCCCTTAATTTTTAAAAAAATTTTAATTTCTTTTTTAACCTGGGGGGTTATGTTATCTTTTAATCTTTGGCTGTGTCGAGTCTTAGTTGTGGAGTGTGGGCTGTCGGTTGTGCCACACTGCACATGCCGTGGCCGACCAGCAGGAGGCGCCGCCGCTCTGGTCGCTCGCCAGTGCCGGTTTGCAAGGGAAGAGAGGGCGGTGATGGCACCGGGTGGGGGCGGAGGGCGCCCCAAATTATTGGGCCCTCCCATTCCCTCCTCAGCCCTTCCTTAAGTGCCCTCTCTCCCCTGCTGCTTGCTCGGTGGGACAGAGGTCCACGTGAACTTGACGTCGGTGGCATAGACTCGGCACCTTCCCTGTCTCTGGCATCCACAGACCCCGGATCTCAGCTCCGTGCCCCGCCCCACCGTAATTACTAAGTTTTCTAGTTTCCGCGTCTGAAGCTTTGGCGTCTGAGGGCCTTGCTGACGCTGGAGGGACTGCCCTCCTACCGTTAGCCAGTTTCTAGAGACAGCAAACAACTCAACCTGTGTGTGCACCTTTCACGTGACACCAACCCAGAGCACCCCCCTCCGCTCCATCAGGCTCTCGCCGCCACTCCCAGCCCCAGCCCGTGCCCTCTGCCTGATCACCCAGGGCAGGTACCAGACAACCAGGAACAGCCCAGCACTGATGCCTTGGAAATCTCTGAAGTACTAGCCAGTCCTAAACCTGCTTATCCTACCTTGCCTGTTCCTTCCCACGGAAACAACCATAAAGGCTTTTGCCCAGGTGCCAACCCACTACCTCCTGACCCCCGACCCCAGGTGCTTCTCCATGGGGCCCTGTGTGCCCCTCTCTCCCTCAGAAGCAGTGAGCAACAAACTGTCTTTTCAGTGGCAACCATCTCACAACCCCCCCAAATAATAAGACCTACATTTTAAACTAGCCCCCTCCTATAATCTGCAGCTTCAGTTCACACCAAAACGACCCAGAACCTGGCCTTCCAGCATAAGGGTCTTATTCACTCCATACACTTCCTTTTGCACTGACATGTACCTCCTGCTCAGCCTATTCCTTCTCGAATATTCTGAGCTTGCACCAAGCTCCAGCCTGGCAGCCTGCCTCACTTCCTTCTTGTTCTAATGCTGTTATCATCCCACTCCATCCCCACCAGCAGCAGCCACGTCAGCGCCGTCATCCAGGCATCACCATCTCCATCACCATCATCATGCCAGGCACTGTACTGTCACTTTGCACGTGTCCCTTCCATCCTCCCCAGAACCCTGCATGCAGGGATTATCACTGCCATTCACCGAGGGCCCAACAAGAGCGAAACAGCAATCCTGGAGGAAAACTGTGGGCAGAGCAGCACTTCCGAAAGCAACACAAACCATGGTTCCTGCCTGTGCTGGGCATCACTCTGTCTCCTGCGGAGCGTCCCTGAGTCCCCGAAGGCTGGATGCCACCTCTTTCTGACACCTTCCTTGAGCACCATCTGGGTTACCTATACAGCCTTGGATGTTTCTGGAAGCTGCCCCTTATCTCTGTTTTGGGAGATCTCCACTCATCCTCCCACACCATTGACAGATGCAGTCATAGCAAAAGAACCACATTCACTGAGAGTGATGCCACCAATGGTCATGCCTGAGTGAGCCTGGCAGGCTTCTGACCTGAGCTGTGTCCATCAACTGCCTTCCCTGGGAACTGGAAATTTGTCCAGAGATCTTCAGCTCATCTCAGAGGAGAAAGGACTAGTGGTACCTTCTTCCATGGATGACCCTGAGAATGGGCCTAGGGCTTTAGCCATCACTGGAGGTACCTGCACAGACTCCCAGCACTGCTTGAGAAAAGATGATCATCTTGAAAGCTCGGGCCACTTTGCTGACTCCCATCAGGATGGCAGGGATGATGGTGAAGACACTGTTGATCTGCAGGGTCCCTGTCTGCAAAGACAGCAGAGCCCAGAGGGCAGGGGGCTGGGGTGGCAGAAGCTCTTCCGACACCAACTCCTGTTCTCCAGGGCAGCTATTACACAATAGATGTGTCGAGAATGTGCCGGAGAAGGGCTGACATCTGGGAAGGACAGAAAGCAAAGACTGTGGGCAGAGGCTCTAGAGAGAGTTTTGGGGTCAGCGGGAGTTGGGTGAGGAGTGGGAGCATGCTAACAGTTGGAGCTGATTGAAAATTGTAGGGAAGGAAAGAGAATGGGCTGTCTGTACAGGCAGGGAGTTTCCTGTCACTGGTGGTAATCAAGCAGAGATAAGACTAGACAAGGAAGATTGCCAAGAATGTTGAACAGGGGAGCCCCACGACAGGTAGGAGACAGAGTTGGATTAGATGATGTCTGTGATTCCTCCCAAGCCTGAAGACTCGTGGGTCTATGAAGGAAAGGAGGGAGTGTCTGAAAAATAGAACAATGCTGGATGTCCCCTGCTGGCCCCCCAGGATCCACCCCAATCTTCCCCACTGTGTTCTGTGCCCTCTGCTGACTTGGGTCAGTGGCTCCCTTGCCCCCTCACACCCACATTTGGCTTTGGTTTTGCCAAGGGAGAAAACAGCAGTGGATCAAGAAGGAAGATGGTGCCCCCGCTATTGGGGTGGCCTACGGGCTGCACCGCCCTTGGCGATGTCTGCACACACTGCCCAGCTCTGAGGACCATCAGGACCCTGACACAGGTGCATCAGCCAGGGGGGTGGGGCTCTGATGCCAGGAGTAAGGGAGCAGAGATCTCTAAACAGAGCCCCAGACACCCCTTCTGGGGTGGTGGTGGGGTTAGCCTTAAGAGTTCCACCAAAGTCCCCTGCCAGGCAACACTGATGACTCATCAGATACACAGGCTGGTTTTCTCAGGCCCCTTTTCTCCTCTTGGGGCGGCTGTACCCCTGAGATAGCTGCCACTAGAGCTCTAATTCAGAGCAGAGGATCAGCTGGCCCAGAGACCTGAGGCCCAGAGAGACAAAAAGAGCCCACACGAGCCCCTTCCTGATGACAGGAGGCTTAGCTTAGCTTGGGGCTTGTCCACACCCCACTAGGACGAGGCCAGCTCCATCACACCAGCTGGTCTCAGGGTTGTCATCTGCAGAACAAGGGCAATGGTAAAGCCATCTCTGAAGTCCCAAGTTCTGGGACACTGGGTTCAGACAAGCAGGAGGGGGCCAAGCTTCTAGAACAATCCAGTCACTCCTGGTATAGCTGAGAACAGCACATTCTGAATTCCAAAAAGTCTGGATTATGGCATAACTGCAATATAGTGAATGTTTCCTGCATTCAAGTATACACGAAATGGCAAATTAGTCAGGTCTTGTTTTGTTTTGTTGCTGTTTTGTTTGTTGTTTTGGCTGTATCACGTGGCATGTGGGATCTTCATTCCCCCACCATGGATTGAACCCATATCCCCTGTAATGGAAGTGAGGAGTCTTAACCACTGGACTGTTAGGGAAGTCCCGAAAATTAATTGTTAATCAAGTAACTCTAGGAAGAGGTGATATGAGTCCTCTTTCAATAAATGACTTTCAATTGCTAATATTTTTTCTTTTTTGTTTTTGGCCACGCCTTGTCGCTTGTGGGATCTTAGGTCCCCAACCAGGGATTGAACCCTGGTCACCCGGCAGTGAGAGGAAGGAGTCCAAACCACTGGACTGAGAGGGAATTCCCCAATATTTTCTTTCATGCGTGAATACTGAATTGGTATGGTTCTTTAAAATCTAGTTTCCTTTAGAGGACTTCCAACCCTTTTTGCATTTTGAAATGCCAACATGTCAACTCCAAGTATAACTGTGAATTCCAAAGAGTGAGACCTAGTCAAATGGAATCCATGGGACCTAACCCTTAGACCTTGGCTCACTTCCTTCCTGGGAACCTTGACCCAGGCATCTCTCCTTATCTGCAGTCATGTCTTTGCAGCAACTGGGCTTAGGTGTAAAGATCAGTGAGTCCTTGTAAACCAAGCCAAGTATAAGAACTATGCTTCATCCTCAAACAAGACATGAGTCAGGGGCATGCAGAGTGATCCAATCTGAACCCCACACCTCAGAGAACATGACTGAGGCTGCACAGGAAGAGCTGTAGCTATTACAACTTGGAGCCATGGGTCACCTGACCTCAAATTAAACCCCATCAACAAGCATTTATTGAACACCTGCTAGAAGTGCTAATGAGGCCCCTCTGCTGAGTACCGTCCAGACTTTGCTCTCAAAGGCTGAACCACCTCCACGAAGTGGATGACAGAGGGGCTGCTGTTCCTGTGCGGCTGACAAGGGGGAGAAATCCCAAGAAATTCAAGGACTTCCTTTAAGGTTATGATATCTATGGCAAAGTGGGGGCTGGACTTCAGGCCTCCTGATTTTTAAGGTCACACAGCTCCCCACCACAAGCATGATCACCAGAACATCATGGTTTACTGATGTGAATTTTGAGTGAGAGCAGCCCCTCCCCCCCAAACTACGACATGTGTCACCCAGCAGTGCTGTCCCCACCAAGCCTCCCACAGGAAACATAGACACAGTGCAGGACCCCTGCAGTAGCGTGACTTTCCTGTCCAGGAAGGCTCCATGCTGCTTGAACTAGGTTTCATTATAAAAGGACTTGAAGACCTGGAAGACACTGCCCCATCCACAGCCCAGAATACTGGGCAACTCATGAGAGACCAAGAGGTAATATTCTTAATTGCCTCCAGTCACTGTACTACAGAATGTTTTGGCCAGTATTTTGGGGAACAGTTGATTCTCTGTTGTTTGCTGGAGATTAAAAAACCCTACTGTCCAATGGGGTGAGACGAGGAACCAGACTGCACAAAACGCTGTGAAAAATGCACTATGGCAACTCCCCTGGTGGTCCCGTGGTTAGGACTCCACTCTTCCCCTGCAGGGGACCTGGATTCAACCCCTGCTTGGGGAGCTAAGATCCTGCAAGCTGTACAGTACGGTCAAAAAAAAAAATAATAATACAATGCTATGTCTTGGTGTAGAGTTTTTTTTTAAACAAATTTACTGTTAAACTTCACTTCATAGAGCCTTACTGTACAAGAGGCAACATAAGAAATATTGTTACTAATAGTATGACTGTGTGATCTCTATCTTCATAAGCCTTAGTTTCCTCATCAATTATAGAAATAATATGTATTTAATAGAGATTTTAGTTCGCTGATTCCTAAAATGTCGACGTTCACCCTTGCCATCTCTTGTTTGACCACTTCCAATTTGCCTTGATTCATGGACCTGACATTCCAGGTTCCTATGCAGTATTGCTCTTTACAGCCTCAGATCTTGCTTCTATCACCAGTCACATCCACAGCTGGGTATAGTTTTTGATTTGGCTCCATCCCTACATTCTTTCTGGAGTTATTTCTCCACTGATCTCCAGTAGCATATTGGGCACCTAATGACCTGGGGAGTTCCTCTTTGGTATCCTATCATTTTGCCTTTTCATACTGTTCATGGGGTTCTCAAGGCAAGAATACTGAAGTGGCTTGCCATTCCCTTCTCCAGTGGACCACATTCTGTCAGACCTCTCCACTATGACCCGCCCGTCTTGTGTTGCCCCGTAGGCATGGCTTGGTTTCATTGAGTTAGACAAGGCTGTGGTCCTACTGTGATAAGATTGACTAGTTTTCTGTGAGTATGGTTTCAGTGTGTCTGCCCTCTGATGCCCTCTTGCAACACTTACCATCTTACTTGGGTTTCTTTTACCTTGGGCATGGGGTATCTCTTCACAGCTGCTCCAGCAAAGCACAGCCGCTGCTCCTTACCTTGGATGAGGGGTATCTCCTTACCGCCACCATTTCTGACCTTCAACATGGGATAGCTCCTCTAGGCCCTCCTGTGCTGCGCAGCCACCACTCCTCGGATTGCTCCTCCCGGCCGCCGGCCCTGGCCTCGGGCGTGGGTGGCTCCTCCCAGCTGCCGCCCCTGACCATTACATCTACTACTGCAGGCAGGAATCCCTCAGAAGAAATGGAGTAGCCATCATGGTCAACAAGAGTCCGAAATGCAGTACTTGGATGCAATCTCAAAAATGACAGAATGATCTCTCTTCGTCTCCAAGGCAAACCATTCAATATCACAGTTATCCTAGTCTATGCCCCAAGCAGTAACGCTGAAGAAACTGAAGTTGAACGGTTTTATGAAGACCTACAAGACCTTTTAGAACTAACACCCAAAAAAGATGTCCTTTTCATTATAGGGGACTGGAATGCAAAAGTAGGAAGTCAAGAAACACCTGGAGTAACAGGCAAATTTGGCCTTGGAATGCGGAATGAAGCAGGGCAAAGACTAATAGAGTTTTGCCAAGAAAACGCACTGGTCATAGCAAACACCCTCTTCTAACAACACAAGAGAAGACTCTACACATGGACCTCACCAGATGGTCAACACCGAAATCAGATTGATTATATTCTTTGCAGCCAAAGATGGGGAAGCTCTATACAGTCAACAAAAACAAGACCAGGAGCTGACTGTGGCTCAGATCATGAACTCCTTATTGCCAAATTCAGACTTGAATTGAAGAAAGTAGGGAAAACCGCTAGACCATTCAGGTATGACCTAAATCAAATCCCTTATGATTATACAGTGGAAGTGAGAAATAGATTTAAGGGTCTAGATCTGATAGATAGAGTGCCTGATGAACAATGGAATGAGGTTCATGACATTGTACAGGAGACAGGGATCAAGACCATCCCCATGGAAAAGAAATGCAAAAAAAGCAAAATGGCTGTCTGGGGAGGCCTTACAAATAGCTGTGAAAAGACGAGAGGCAAAAAGCAAAGGAGAAAAGCAAAGATATAAGCATCTGAATGCAGAGTTCCAAGGAATAGCAAGAAGAGATAAGAAAGCCTTCTTCAGTGATCAATAGAAAGAAATAGAGGAAAAGAACAGAATGGGAAAGACTAGAGATCTCTTCAAGAAAATTAGAGATACCAAGGGAACACTTCATGCAAGGATGGGCTCGATGAAGGACAGAAATGGTATGGACCTAACAGAAGCAGAAGATATTAAGAGGTGGCAAGAATACACAGAAGAACTGTACAAAAAAGATCTTCATGACCCAGATAATCATGATGATGTGATCACCAATCTAGAGCCAGACATCTTGGAATGTGAAGTCAAGTGGGCCTTAGAAAGCATCACTACGAACAAAACTAGTGGAGGTGATGGAATTCCAGTTGAGCTATTTCAAATCTTGAAAGATGATGCTGTGAAAGTGCTGCACTCAATATACCAGCAAATTTGGAAAACTCAGCAGTGGCCACAGGACTGGAAAAGGTCAGTTTTCATTCCAATCCCAAAGAAAGGCAATGCCAAAGAATGCCCAAACTACTGCACAATTGCACTCATCTCACATGCTAGTAAAGTAATGCTCAAAATTCTCCAAGCCAGACTTCAGCAATATGTGAACCGTGAACTCCCTGATGTTCAAGTTGGTTTTACAAAAGGCAGAGGAACCAGGGATCAAATGGCCAACATCCACTGGATCATGGAAAAAGCAAGAGAGTTCCAGAAAAACATCTATTTCTGCTTTAATGACTATGCCAAAGCCTTCGACTGTGTGGATCACAATAAACTGTGGAAAATTCTTCAAGAGATGGGAATACAGACCACCTGACCTGCCTCTTGAGAAATCTGTATGCAGGTCAGGAAGCAACAGTTAGAACTGGACATGGAACAACAGACTGGTTCCAAATAGGAAAAGGAGTACGTCAAGGCTGTATATTGTCACCCTGCTTATTTAACTTCTATGCAGAGTACATCATGAGAAACGCTGGACTGGAAGAAACACAAGCTGGAATCAAGATTGCTGGGAGAAATATCAATAACCTCAGATATGCAGATGACACCACCCTTATGGCAGAAAGTGAAGTGGAGCTAAAAAGCCTCTTGATGAAAGTGAAAGACGAGAGCGAAAAATTTGGCTTAAAGCTCAACATTCAGAAAACGAAGATCATGGCATCTGGTCCCATCACTTCATGGGAAATAGATGGGGAAACAGTAGAAACAGTGTTCAGACTTTATTTTGGGGGGCTCCAAAATCACTGCAGATGGTGACTGCAGCCATGAAATTAAAAGACGCTTACTCCTTGGAAGAAAAGTTATGACCAACCTAAATAGTATATTCAAAAGCAGAGACATTACTTTGCCAACAAAGGTCTGTCTAGTCAAGGCTATGGTTTTTCCTGTGGTCATGTATGGATGTGAGAGGTGGACTGTGAAGAAAGCTGAGCACCGAAGAATTGATGCTTTTGAACTGTGGTGTTGGAGAAGCCTCTTGAGAGTGCCTTGGATTGCGAGGAGATCAAACCAGTCCATTCTGAAGGAGATCAACCCTGGGATTTCTTTGGAAGGAATGATGCTAAAGCTGAAACTGCAGTACTTTGGCCACCTCATGCGAAGAGTTGACTCATTGGAAATTACTCTGATGCTGGGAGGGATTGGGGGCAGGAGAAAAAGGGGACAACCGAGAATGAGATAGCTGGATGGCATCACGGACTCGGACGTGAGTCTGAGTGAACTCGGGGAGTTGGTGATGGACAAGGAGGCCTGGCGTCCTGCGATTCATGGGGTTGCAAAGAGTTGGACACGACTGAGTGACTGAACTGATCTGAACTGAATAGAGAATTTGTGAGCAATCACTCTGATATATATAGTGGTGGTATATTTCTTGACTGAGAAAAAGTGTTCCTTCAATGGTAATAATTATATTAATATAATATATATAATCCATGAGCAACTACTGCAGTAGCTCCTATAAAGCAGAATAAAGTGTAGCTAAAAATGAATAACAGTGATTTTTTTTTTTTTGCCATAGTGAGTGGCTTATGAGATCCTAGTTCCCCAACAAGGGATAGAACTCATGCCCCCTGCAGTGGAAGGACAGGGTCCTAACCACTGGACCACCAAGGAATTCCTGAAATGACAGTGATGTTTATTTTTTTTATTTTTATTTTTTCTTGACAGTGATGTTTAAAGTACTGCAGGACTCAGATACCCACATGAATGAGGACAGACACTGGTTCCTGTTCTTGCCCTTTCAGGGACACGTTCCCTATCTGTCCTGCATCTCTGGGCCATCTTTACTGCATCCTCATCACAATAAGGGCATCCCAGGTGGCTCAGTGGTAAAGAATCTGCCTGCCAGTGCAAGACACTCAGGAAATGTGGATTTGATCCCTGGATTGGGAAGCTCCCCTGGAAGAGGAAATGGCAACCCAATCCAGGATTCTGGCTTGGAAAATTCCAAGGACAAGGGAGCCTGGCGGTCTACAGTCCAAAGAGTTGGCCATGACTTAGCAACTGAGCATGTGCATGAGCAAACACACACACACACACACACACACACATCACAATACATACATGGCTCTTGCCCTATAAAAAGCCAACATAACCCACTCCTCTCTTCACTAAGCTTCATTTTTTGCTCCCTTGTACAGCAAAACACTTTCAAAAAGCTATCCTTCACCCTGCTCATTCTTCCTGAATCCACTCCAGTCAAGCTTGTCTCCAGGTCTCCCCTTAGCTGCTCTTGTCAAAGTCAGCCAAGCCCTCCATGAGGTCAAAGCCAGTAGTCAACTCTCGGTCCTTATCTTGACTCCTCATCAGGCCCTGTCCCTCTCTCCTGACTCACATGCTTTACCAGGCCGTGGAGACACTTTTCTTTGCTTCTTCTCACCACAGTCCCAAGCCCTAAGGGTTTAGTCTTTCACTCCATTCTCTTTGCCATCTGCAAGTGGCCTTCGCAGGAGGAAGAGCAGTGGGACTAAGGTCCAAAGCAACTGGGCAGGGAATCCATGCCCGTCCCCTCCCGCCCCCTTCCTAATGTGTCTATAAAGGATGACATTCCTGTGGTGGGGGGGCGGAGGGCAGAGTGGAGGTGGGACAACTCTAGTCATCCCCTGGTCTTCAGAGGCCAGCCTCCAGGGAGTATCAGAGGAAGACAGCAGCTTCTGGAAAGAAGAGGGTGACTTCTGGAAGGAAGATGGCAGCTTCCACGGAGCAAGATGGCAGTTTTCTCCTGCCCACCTTGTGTGGCCTGTTGACCACTCAACGTTGTAGCTGTACTGCAAGGCGGAACCAAAGCCTGCACCCAGTGTGTCCAGCACCAGCATGGGTTGCAGCGCTGCCAGAGAGGTTTATGGACAGGGCCTCTGGGGTTAGTCCTGGGAACTTCTGGAAGGGGAGAGGGGGAAGCTTCAGGAAAAAGGTCCACCGTGCTCTGCCTGTGGGGAGCTTACATTCTAGAGGGGGCTCGGGGAGGGGGGAGCAAATACAAACAAAAGACTAACCTTCACACCAACCCCTGCTCCCCCCGGCCCTCAAACCACAAACAAATAGGAGACTTCCAAATAACCATAATGCTGTGAAGACATTAAAACAGAGGACAGGGCTGAGGGCAGGGGGACAGCTCTCTGAGGAGGTGCCCTTGAACTGAGACCTGAATGAATGATGTGGGCCTATGAGCATCTGGGGAAAGGGTATTCAGCAAACAGAGCCCCTGAAGGAGGCACATGGCTTGTCGGGAAAGCCAAGGCAGTCACATTTCCATGGCTTCCCCAACACCCAGGGCAGCTCCAGGGACCTGGCCCCAGGGCCAAAGTCCCAGCAGGTGGTGGCAGAACTGGGGCGGGGTCTGTGGCTCCCTGAATCCATGCAGCCCAGGGCTCCGAGTAGCCAGCTGGTGCAAGTCACCTCCCCAGACCATCCCCCCATGCCGCTGCGCCTCTGCTTGCCTGTTGCCTCTGACCCCCCACCCCTACCATCACCTGCCTGACTGTGACAGTCCTCAACCCTGGCAGCCCGCAAACAGAATTCGGGCAACTTCAGAGGCTGGGGGAACAGGATCGGGACACACTTCCCAACAGCTGGACTCACCCGCCACCCCACGTCATCTTGTTTCTGAGTCAGGAAGCTGCATCTCCCCACCACTCCCCCAGGGCTGATGGCTCCCCAGGAAAGGCACAGCCAGTGCTGTCCTCATCCTCCCTCCACAGTCCCCTCACCTGGTGGCAAAGGGACAGTGAGTGACAGTTTCCTAGACTTGGCACTAACCCCTTCCCTGGGTGGGGTGGGCAGAGGAGTCCCTGCCTCTTTTTTTCTCCATGCTTGTTCAGCAGAAAAACAGGTGCACTCTGGCTCCTCAGCGACACCTGGGTCCTGCTCTGTGCTGACCGCCTGGGGCCTGTGAGGTTTTATTACTCCTTTGGTCTCTGAACTCTGCTGACTTCCCCCAGGAGAACATTTTCCTGGGACTTGTTGATAAGATAAAGGGTCACAGTGTGAATTCTGTCTTTGCCTCCACCAAGCCTCAAATTAGAAACTCTCCCTTGCACCAAGGAGAAGAAAAACACCACCTGCCCTGGGTCCCTTGAAACGAGGCATCTTGGAAACCAAGTCAGGCCTGATTGTCTGGGTCTTTTATGTGTCTCTTGTGTTCTCTCTCCATATGTGCTTTCTCTTAGGAATTTGGACTACTTGTTCCTTTTGGGGAAAGAGGACGCTAAATACCTTTAAATTATTTCTACTTAAACTTATTAGGGCTTCCCAGATGGGGCTTCCCAGGTGGCACTAGTGGTAAAGAACCCGCCTGCCAGTGCAGGAGATGTAAGAGACTCAAGTTCAATCCCTGGGTCAGGAAGATCCCCTGGAGGAGGCCATGACAACCCACTCTAGTATTCTTGCCTGGAGAATCCCATGGACAGAGGAACCTGGAGGACTATAGTCCCTACGGTCGCAAAGAGTTGGACAGGACAGAAGCGATTTAGCATGCATACTTATCAGTACTAAATAAGTCACTAAAATATTGAACAAAGTTGCTCAATTCAGAAATATCTCTATTAGCAAAATAATTAGGGAATAACTGAATAACTTATGACAGACTGGAATGTCAGGCTGCCATTTCAAGGGATAATTATGAAAATTACCTAGGGACATGGAGACATGTTATGAAAGTCATATTAGGTGACTAAAGCAAAATACACTCGTATGCCTGGGTAAAAACATGTTGGCACGTGGACAGTAGCGTGATGGCCACAGGGAGAGGAGAAAAGGGGTCCTTATTTCTCCTAAAGGTCTGCTCATGACAGTTTAGGTATTCCCCCAAGGGCTATTAAATCTAAATGTATTGTCTGCTGTGCCCTTCATCCATTCTCAGGCCTCCCTAACAGAGTGTTAACTCTTGGGACAGGCCTAGGCCTGGGCCTGGGACACTTCCTGCCAAGACGTGAAGGGCCTGCACAGTCTGTGCTGGGCTTTTCAGCTTAAGCTCAGAGTGTGCTCCTGGGTTCTGCTTCAAGCACATGCGGCAGTGACCCACAGGCAGGCCCGCAGCTTCTGTATTTGAGACCCCACGGGGGAGGAGGTGGGACCCTCCCACACGGCATAGAGTGGGGTCTGTGCAGCCACACCGCCCTCCAGCGGGGTGGACACTTTGCCAGGGGCTGCATCTGGCATACCCCCCTCTCCTTTCTTGCAGTAAGTCGATGCTGTACCATTTGTGTTTGGTGTGAGAGGTTTGTCCTCAGAGACCTTGAATCTTACATTCATCTCCCCACTGGGGGAGGGCACTTCCCTGCCTAAAAAAAAAAAAATTATTTATATATTTGTCTGTACCGGTCTTCACTGCTGCATGCACACAGGCTTTCTCTAGTTGTGGTGAGTGGGAGCTGCTCTAGTGTGGTGGGTGGGCTTCTTATTGCGGTGGCTTCTCTTGTTGCAGCTCATGGCTCAATAGTTGTGGCACTCAGACTTAGTTGCCCCGTGGCACATGGAATCTTTCTAGACCAGGGATCGAACCCAAGTCTCCTGCATCGGCAGGTGGATTCTTAACCACTGAGCCACCAGGGGAGCCCTTACCTGCCTTTTAACGTTGGTGGCACAGCCTGGTCACTCAATGAGCAGTGAAATCTTAACATTTCTATTTCTACAAGGTCTGTCCAAGGCAAACTAGGTTTTTCTGTCACGGTCCTGAGAGCACTTTCAGCTTCTTTCCATTGCCCAAGGCCAAAGCCATTTCCATGTTTTTAGGTATTTGTTATAGTTTCCCCCACTTCTCAGTACTGTATCAAGATCTACTGAAGGCAAGAGAGGGGGATGACAGAGGATGAGATGGTTGGGTGGCATCACTGACTCGATGGACATGAGTTTGAGCAAGCTCCGGGAGTTGGTGATGGACAGGGAAGCCTGGCGTGCTGGAGTCCATGGGGGTCACAAAGAGTTGGACACGACTGAACTGAACTGAATAATTTCTTGTGGCTGCTGTAAAAAATTACCACAAATTTATTGGATTAAAGTCACACAAATGTATTAACTTACAATTCTGGAGGTCATGAGTCTGACAAGGGTCTCAGTGGGCTAAAATCAGGTGTCAGCAGAGCTGTGTTCCTCTCTGGAGCCTGTAAGGGAAAATCCATTTCTCTGCCTTTTCCAGCTTCTAGAAACCTTCCTCCATCCTCAAGGCCAACAGCATCAGACTGAGTGTTTCTCATGCTGCTGTCAACTAAAAAAGATGTTCAACTTGAGAGTTGCTTGAAGTTTTATCTGGGGCAAAATGAGGACTGCAGCCCAGGAGATAGCATCTCAAATATCTGAGAGACTGCTCCAAAGCGGCAGTGGGGGAAGGTCAACACATAAGGGTTTGGTGAAGGGGGCGTTCAATGCCATAAAGCACTCATTTTACAAAAAGTTTTTTGTTAGTCGTGAGGGTCTGATGGCACTGTGAAGGGATTTAGTGCTTCTCTATTTATACATGAGGAGATGCAAGCATTATCATTGAATCTTTTCCTAAAAACATCCAACTATCTAAAGACCTGTCCCACTAGATTCCCTGGAGCACAGAGTGCCTTGCTCCACCCTGAACTCCCTCTGGAGTTGTTGAAGGTCAGCAGCTATGGCAGCGTGGGGTTCAATCTCCGTAGAGGCCGATGGCAAAGGCCTTTGTTGTTCACTCGTTGGCGATGCCCTTGGTAAGGGCCAATTTGTAGTTGACACTGCCATCTTTCTGGTTCTTCCTGTCCCTTGTGTTACATTAACTGCACTTGAATAATCCACAACAATCTCCCATCTCAGGGTTAGTTGACCACAGTTCTCTCTCCATTTGTTCCTCAAAATGCTAGTTTTGTTTTGTTTTCTTTGCTTTGCTTCATCACCTGAATTCTGTATTCTTTTGGCAGAAATCACAATGTCTAGTCACAATGCCCCTAGTCTACTAACACTGATTAAACACTGTATGGTTCTCCTTTTCTCTGAGTCAACTGCGACAACAAGGTCAAGCTGATGGCAAAACCAAGCTTCTTCCTGCTATTCCTTCTGCTTGAATCATACCTCTCGCAGGTCTCAAGTCAAATGTCACCTCCTTGGAGACGTCCTCACTAGGCACACCCTTTCGAAAGTAACTGCTACCCCTTGCCCTGCACTCTCCACCACTTTATCCTGAACACTATATAAAATGACCCTAAGTGTTTACTGTTACTTTTTACCATCATATCCATTACATCCACTGCTCATAGTAGGTGCTCAACAAATATCTGTTGAATGAATGAATGTCCTTGATGTATGATGCTCCCTTCTCCATGACCCTCCAAACATCTTATGCTCCCTTCCTGTACAAATCTTACCATTCTTTTTTCTTTTTAATTGGAGGATAACTGCTTTACAATAGGGTGTTGATTTCTGCCATGTATCAACATGAATCAATCATAGGTATACATATGTCCCCTGCTTCTTGAACCTCCCTCCCACTTCGCACCCTATTACCACCCCTCTAGGTTGTCACAGAGCACTGGACTGTGTCATACAGCAAATTTCCATTGGCTACCTAATTTTACATATGATACTGTATACGTTTCAATGCTACTCTCTCGATTCATCCCTCCCCTTCCTCGTGTCCACAAGTCTGTGCTCTACATCTGTGTCTCTGTTGTTGCCCTGTAGATGGGTTCATCAGTACCATCTTTCTAGAGTCCGTGCATGTGTGCTAAGTTGCTTCAGTCATATCTGGCTTTGTGTGATCCCATATACTGTGTGTAGCGTGCCAGGCTTCTCTGTCCATGGGATTCTCCAGGCAAAAACACTGGAGGGGTTGCCATGCCCTCCTCCAGGGGATCGTCCCAACTTAGGGACTGAACCTGCATCTCTTACATCTCCTGCATTGGCAGGCATGTTCTTTTCTACTAGCATCACCTGGGGAGCCCTCCAGATTCCATATACATGTGTTCAGTTCAGTTCAGTTCAGTTCAGTCACTCAGTCGTGTCCAACTCTTTGCAACCCCATGAATCAGAGCATGCCAGGTCTCCCTGTTCATCACCATCTCCTGGAGTTCGCTCAGACTCCTGTCCATCAAGTCCGTGATGCCATCCAGCCATCTCATCTTCGGTCGTCCCTTTCTCCTCCTGCCCCTAATCCCTCTCAGCATCAGTCTTTTCCAATGAGTCAACTCTTCACATGAGGTGGCCAGAGTATGCAGTTTCAGCTTTAGCATCATTCCTTCCAAAGAAATCCCAGGGCTGATCTCCTTCAGAATGGACTGGTTTGACCTCCTTGCAGTCCAAGGGACTCTCAAGAGTCTTCTCCAACACCACAGTTCAAAAGCATCAATTCTTCGGCGCTCAGCCTTCTTCATAGTCCAACTCTCACATCCATACATGACCACAGGAAAAACCATAGCCTTGACTAGACAGACCTTAGTCGGCAAAGTAATGTCTCTGCTTTTGAATATACTATTTAGGTTGGTCATAACTTTTCTTCCAAGGAGTAAGTGTCTTTTAATTTCATGGCTGCAGTCACCATCTGCAGTGATTTTGGAGCCCAAAAATATAAAGTCTGACACTGTTGACACTGTTTCCCCATCTATTTCCCATGAAGTGATGGGACCAGATGCCATGATCTTCGTTTTCTGAATGTTGAGCTTTAAGCCAACTTTTTCACTCTCCTCTTTCACCTTCATCAGGAGGCTTTTTAGCTCCACTTCACTTTCTGCCATAAGGGTGGTGTCATCTGCATATCTGAGGTTATTGATATTTCTCCCAGCAATCTTGATTCCAGCTTGTGTTTCTTCCAGTCCAGCGTTTCTCATGATGTACTCTGCATAGAAGTTAAATAAGCAGGGTGACAATATACAGCCTTAATGTACTCCTTTTCCTATTTAGAACCAGTCTGTTGTTCCATGTCCAGTTCTAACTGTTGCTTCCTGACCTGCATACAGATTTCTCAAGAGGCAGGTCAGGTGGTCTGGTATTCCCATCTCTTGATGAATTTTCCACAGTTTATTGTGATCCACACAGTCAAAGGCTTTGGCATAGTCATTAAAGCAGAAATAGATGTTTTTCTGGAACTCTCTTGCTTTTCCATGATCCAGCGGATGTTGGCAATTTGATCCCTGGTTCCTCTGCCTTTTCTAAAACCAGCTTGAACATCAGGGAGTTCACAGTTCACATATTGCTGAAGCCTGGCTTGGAGAATTTTGAGCATTACTTTACTAGCATGTGAGATGAGTGCAATTGTGCAGTAGTTTGGGCATTCTTTGGCATTGCCTTTCTTTGGGATTGGAATGAACACTGACCTTTTCCAGTCCTATGGCCACTGCTGAGTTTTCCAAATTTGCTGGCATATTGAGTGCAGCACTTTCACAGCATCATCTTTCAAGATTTGAAATAGCTCAACTGGAATTCCATCACCTCCACTAGCTTTGTTCGCAGTGATGCTTTCTAAGGCCCACCTGACTTCACTTTACAAGATGTCTGGCTCTAGATTGGTGATCACATCATCATGATTATCTGGGTCATGAAGATCTTTTTTGTACAGTTCTTCTGTGTATTCTTGCTACCTCTTCTTAGTATCTTCTGCTTCTGTTAGGTCCATACCATTTCTGTCCTTCATCGAGCCCATCTTTGCATGAAATGTTCCCTTGATATCTCTAATTTTCTTGAAGAGATCTCTAGTATTTCCCATTCTGTTCTTTTCCTCTATTTCTTTGCATTGATTGCTGAAGAAGGCTTTCTTATCTCTTCTTGCTATTCTTTGGAACTCTGCATTCAGATGCTTATATCTTTGCTTTTCTCCTTTGCTTTTTGCCTCTCGTCTTTTCACAGCTATTTGTAAGGCTTCCCCAGACAGCCATTTTGCTTTTTTGCATTTCTTTTCCACGGGGATGGTCTTGATCCCTGTCTCCTGTACAATGTCACGAACCTCATTCCATAGCTCATCAGGCACTCTATCTATCAGATCTAGGCTCTTAAATCTATTTCTCACTTCCACTGTGTAATCATAAGGGATTTGATTTAGGTCATACCTGAATGGTCTAGCGGTTTTCCCTACTTTCTTCAATTTAAGTCTGAATTTGGTAATAAGGAGTTCATGATCTGAGCCACAGTCAGCTCCTGGTCTTGTTTTTGTTGACTGTATAGAGCTTCTCCATCTTTGGCTGCAAAGAATATAATCAATCTGATTTCGGTGTTGACCATCTGGTGAGGTCCATGTGTAGAGTCTTCTCTTGTGTTGTTGGAAGAGGCTGTTTGCTATGACCAGTGCATTTTCTTGGCAAAACTCTATTAGTGTTTGCCCTGCTTCATTCCGCATTCCAAGGCCAAATTTGCCTGTTATTCCAGGTGTTTCTTGACTTCCTACTTTTGCATTCCAGTCCCCTATAATGAAAAGGACATCTTTTTGGGTGTTAGTTCTAAAAGGTCTTGTAGGTCTTCATAAAACCGTTCAACTTCAGTTTCTTCAGCGTTACTGCTTGGGGCATAGACTTGGATTACCGTGATATTGAATGGTTTGCCTTGGAAACGAACAGAGATCATTCTGTCATTTTTGAGATTGCATCCAAGTACTGCATTTTGGACTCTTTTGTTGACCATGATGGCTACTCCATTTCTTCTGAGGGATTCCTTCCCACAGTAGTAGATAATAATGGTCATCTGAGGTAAATTCACCCATTCCAGTCCATTTTAGTTTGCTGATTCCTAGAATGGTGACATTCACACTTGCCATCTCTTGTTTGACCACTTCCAGTTGGCCTTGATTCATGGACCTGACATTCCAGGTTCCTATGCAATATTGCTCTTTACAGCATCAGATCTTGCTTCTATCACCAGTCCCATCCACAACTGGGTATTGTTTTTGCTTTAGTTCCATTCCTTCATTCTTTCTGGAGTTACTTCTCCACTGATCTCCAGTAGCATATTGGGCACCTAATGACCTGGGGAGTTCCTCTTTGGTATCCTATCATTTTGCCTTTTCATACTGTTCATGGGGTTCTCAAGGCAAGAATACTGAAGTGGCTTTCCATTCCCTTCTCCGGTGGACCACGTTCTGTCAGACCTCTCCACAATGACCCGCCTGTCTTGGGTTACCCCGCAGGCATGGCTTGGTTTTATTGAGTTAGACAAGGCTGTGGTCCTACTGTGATAAGATTGACTATTTTTCTGTGAGTATGGTTTCAGTGTGTCTGCCCTCTGGTGCCCTCTTGCAACACCTACCATCTTACTTGGGTTTCTCTTACCTTGGGCATGGGGTATCTCTTCACGGCTGCTCCAGCAAAGCAATAGCCGCTGCTCCTTACCTTGGACGAGGGGTATCTCCTTACCGCCGCCATTCCTGACCTTCAACATGGGATAACTCCTCTAGGCCCTCCTGCGCCTGCGCAGCCACCGCTCCTGGGTTGGTATACGATATTTGTCTTTCTTTTTCTGACTTACTTCACTCTGTCTAATAGACTCTAGATTTATCCACCTCATTAGAACTGAGTCAAATGTGCTCCTTTTTATAGCCGAGTAATATTCCAATGTGTGTATGTACTACAACTTCTTTATCCATTCGTCTGTTGATGGACATCTAGGTTGCCTCCATGTCCTGGCTATTCTAAATAGTGCTGTGATGAACATTGGGGTACACATGTCTTTTTCCATTTTGATTTCTTCAAGGTATATACCCAGTAGTGGGATTGTTGGGACATATGGTAGCTTTATTCCTAGTTTTTAAAAGAATCTCCATACCATTCTCAATGATGGCTGTATCAATCATGCATTTTTTTAAAAATTATTTTTAATTGGAGGATAGTTGCTTTATAGTGTTGTGTTGGTTTCTGCCATACAGCAATGTGAATCAGCCATAACTATACGTATATCCCTTCCCTCTTGAGCCTCTCTCCCACCCCCACCCCTCATTCCACCCCTCTAGATCATCACAGAGAACCAGGCTGAGCTCCCTGTGTTATGCAGCAGCTTCCCACTAGCTAGTTATTTCACACATGGTGGTGTATATAAGTCAATGCTGCTTTCTCAATTTGCCCCACCCTTTCTCCCCCCATGGTACATTTATACAATGCAATATTCCTCAGCCATAAAAAGAAATGAATTTGAGTCAGGTTGAACTGAGGTGAGTGACACCAGAACCTGTTATACAGAGAAAAAGAAGTCAGAAAGAGTATATATATATATATATATATTGAGAGAGAGAGAGAGAGAGAGAGAGAGAGAGAATATTAACATATATATGTGGAATCTAGGAAAAATCTCACCCATTCTTGGAGGCTCAGCTTAAGGCAGGAGATAGATGGGTTCCAGATTAGGCATTTACCTCTGGCCTCCAGTTGCATTTCATGGTGCAGGAAGAAGTGGGCTTCAGGGTGGATACTTAACAATTAGCCTCCAGTTTGCATTTCCTGAGACAAGAGATAGGCGGGCTCCAGGTAAGGCATTTACAATCAGCCTCCTCTGAAATAGAAGTAACAACAGAAACGGGGTAAGCAGCCAGGCTTTAGCTCTTGTAAACACCTTACGATAACAGCCATGGCAGGAACAGAGAGGGGAAAAATCCTGTTTCGGTAAAGGACTAAGCAATCTTCACTCCCTCCCTCCCACTTCCCCACCCCTACCCCTGCTTTCTGGGGACACTACACATGTGCAGAAAGGCTCCTTAGGGGTCAAAAAGTCACCTGATAATGCCAGGCCATGATAAGTCTTGCTCCTCCCGGAAGCCTTCACTTGAAGATACATCTTGGCTGAGGAGTGCCTGCACACCTCACATCTTGGGTGGGGATGACTGTGCACATCCGGGGAGGTAGAAGGCCTCCTTGGGTGATGGAGGTGGCCAGCCATGAGAGAGCCTGTACAAGCACCAGCCTGATGCAAACATCCTGAAGCGAAAGAGGGCTGACCATGGTTTGGGGAGTGACGAGAGGTCGGTGGAGTTGGAGCAGAAAGGGAGAGGAAGGAGGTAGCAGGCACATAGATACTGAGCAGGCTGAGAGGACTGGGGGTTTTATTCTGAACATAATGGGAAGTCATTGGCTGACTTGAGTCAGACTGTCCTGGACTAATTTGCAATTTAAAGAGTCATTTTACATTAGAAAATATCAGGAGAAGGGAGGTCTTCCTTCTAGGCATCTTTCTTGGGAGATGAGCTCCCCATCTCAACAGGTCCAAGAATGTTAACTGTCTTCTCGCCAAAGCTGCCACTCAGTTCCCCAAGCCACTTCCTATCGGCCCCAGTTAGAAACCTGGCAGGGACCCCAGACCTGTGGAGGCTCCGGAATCCCACCGAGTCTCGCTGAGTTCTTGCTCTCATCTGCCCCACCACCACCCCCCTGCACTGCTGGCTTTGCAGAGCCCTCATTATTCTTCTCCAGTAGGCCTCCCTCCCCAAGTCCCACCCAGTCTTGTTACTGCCATGGACGTCCCTGAAACTCAACAGCCATCTAAAGCCAGACTCATCTTCAGGACAAGGTTCAGGCTCAGTGTGGCTCACAGGGACCCACAGAATCTTGTTCAGGCTTTCTGCCTTCACTTTCACAACAAGCAATCCGGCCTTCCCCTCAACCCCTCCGCATGTCTCTGTGCCCTTCCTCACCTGGCACAACCAGCCTCTCCCCTGTGGCATCTTCTCCACCTGGAGAAATCCTTTTTGTCTTTCCTAAGTCCCCATCTTCCTTCTGTGCAGCCATAGCATCAGGCCCATACCTTTCTTCTGTTGTATTTGACTAACCCATAGAAATCCACGGATCTGTAAATATTCCTATGTGTAGCCATCTGTGTCTATATTCGGCTAAACCACATCTCCAACTCTAGTCTATTACCATATGGACCATCCTAAACCCTCTCTCTTGGCTTATCTGTAATTTCCACTGCAACAGTGAGCTAGTTCCCAGCACCTGCCATCCACTTACTTGTTAAATCCATTTATGTGTATAGTGATCTCTCACTGTATTTTATCTGTGGGTTTATTTGTCTTCCAGATCAATGCTTATTCCCAAGCACTGAAAAATAACTAAGTGCTTAACACAAGTCAGGCACTGGCTTCCCTAGTGGCTCAGCAGTAAGAATATGTCTGCAAGGTAGAGACATGTAATCAATTCCTGGGTTGGGAAGATCCCTTGGAAAAGGAAAGGGCAACCTACTCCAGTAATAAACCCACTTCCAGGGCCTGCAAAATCCCATGGAAGAGGAACCTGGTGGGCTATGATCCATGAGGTTGCAAAAGAGTTGGACATGATTTAGTGACTAAACTACAACTGATTTAAACACTACAAGCATATTATTTACTTCTCACAACCAACCATATGAGACATTTATGATTAGCTCATCAGAAGAAAGTGTTAGTTGCTCAATCGTGTCTCACTCTTTGAGACCCCATGGATTGTAGCTCACCAGGCTCCTCTGTCCATGGGATTCTCCAGAAAGAATACTGGAATAGGTAACCATTTCCTTCTCCAGTGGATCTTCCAGACCCAGGGATCAAACACAGGTCTCCTGCATTAGACAGATTCCTTACCATCTGAGCCACCAGGATTTCGCAGGTGGCACTATTGGTAATGAACCCATCTGCCAATGCAGGAGACACAAGAGACTCCAATTCAATCCCTGGGTTGGGAAACTCCCCAGAGAAGGAAATGGCAACCCACTCCAGTATTCTTGCCTAGAGCATCCTATGGACAGAGGAGACTGGCAGTCTATAATCCACAGGGTCACAGAGTGTTGGGACACAAGCGAAGTGACTTAGCATACAACAGAAGAGAAAAATCGAGGTACAGAAAAACCAAGGTGGTCGCCCAAGCTGCACAATTACTAAATGACAGAACCAAGGTTGACTCCAGAGAATAGATCCACAGAATCATGAACTCCAGGGCCTCTCCTGGGTCAGGCGTCCTCCAGGTAGCATGAGCTGAGTTAATAATGGCATAGCTCCTTCGCTTCTGACAGTCCAGCCTTGTTGCTCCTCAGTGTTGAGAGCCGCTATCTACAGTTGTTTTCTCTGCCCCCTCACACTGTAGGTCCCTGCAGCAGAAGGTAAGGATGGTTCAATCACAGCATTGTGCTTTTTAATTCATTTGGGCCCTCACTACTTTTGTAAGTCATGGAACACACCACCTGGGGAATCCCCATTTCACCCCCAAGAAAGTTGCTCCCAACTCCACCTCTGTCCCACCCTGCCCCTGGTCTCTACCTCCCAACTCCCGGGAGATTTCACATCCTGCCAGAGGCCTTTCAGTAGGTGGTCCCTACACTTTCCTTTCCCATGCCTTGGTTTCATCCACCATTTTGTATATGCCCTCTTCACACACGCACACCTCTAAGAAAAGCCTCCAGCTCTGCCATGTGTTTGGGGGCACTCCCTCCTTCTCCCTACTCTCTTCTCATCTCATCTTCAGGACCCCTCAGTGCTCACTACGCACCTGAAGACATGCAGAAGTTTCCTCAATCTTAAATTTTAAAAATCACAACGTTGTAACCACCTCATCACTCACTTCTCCCCTTCTTTCAGCAAGTATTGTTCGAGGGCCTCTTCCATACCAGGCTCTTCAAGGCAGTGGGGATTCCAGGATAAACAAAGCTGGGCAAACCCCTGCCCTCAAGGGGCTGACACTTTAGTGCAACCAAGCTACTTGGAGGAGCAGGGAATGCCCCCACCTTCTACCTGCTCACAGAAACACAGAACATCTTGGTGAAAAGTGATTATATTTGTCTTATTGAGTATACAGAAGCAATGCCATGGTCCTGTAATACCAGGATGGTTGAGGGACAGCTGCCCACCATGTGTCAGGGTTGGTGATAGGTCAATCTAGAAAGAGACAGCCTGGCTTTAAGAACTGCACAGAAGCCCTTTGGACAGTCCCATCAGTGCCTGCATTCCATGCTGAACTTGTCCTTATTCTGGATTCATAGAGTAGGAGAGAAGGTCTACACAGATCCTATTGATGGGCTCCTCCTCTCAAGTGTCTGCCTTGCAGTCGAGGGTGGAAACTCCTTTAGCTCCTCTTTTCTGGGTGCACCCCTGGCACTTTGTTCATCTTGATGAAGATCTGATTGATTTCTACGAAGGTCTTGGACTTGGTTTCCGGGATGATCAGGAAGATGTAGACGGTGGTGAGAAGACATACCACAGCAAAAATGACGAAACTGTAAGCTCCAAGGCCCACCTGTGGGAGGGGAGAGGGTCCACATGTTTGAAAAGGTTATCAAGACACTGCTTGAGTGTCTTGTGCCTCTGGGGCCCTGGGTCACACTTACTTGGATGAATGGGAAGACCAAGCCCACAGTGAAGTTGGAGAGCCAGTGAACAGTACCCGCCACCATGTAGGCAGCTGGCCGGGAGGACTGCAGGAAGATCTCAGTGACGAGCAGTGCGGGGATGGGACCTGAGGAGGAACAGGGATAGCTGACTTCTCTGTTGGCCAAGCAAGCCCACCACGGGTCCTGGAGCCCTACCCATGTAAGGTTCCAGAGGCCTCTGGCTCAAGGCAGAGCAAGTGTGTCTCCAGGACTCCTGATCTTGCGGAGAGGCAGTGTGAGAAGGCATCTACCAAGACTCGGGCACAATAGGTGACATCCTGTGATGTCCCCAAAACGGGTCCATGACCATCCATAAAGATCTCTGCCCACCACATACATGGGCACTGTGTTCCAGCCTACACAGGCTGCTCTACTGTCCTCCCTCTTGTCATGCTCTGCCCAAACCCCTCAGCCCCAAGAATGTAGCACAGAAGCCATTCAGGGCCGAATCTAGCCCTCCCTGGAGCCTCTCTAAGGAGCTCAGACCAGAAGTTTCTAAGCTGGTGGTACAGAAGAGGGGCAGTGAAACCATTGAATCAGCTCTGGGGTACATACTGGGCCCAAGGGCATGCCCTATGACGTAGGAGATGACACAGGCGATGCTGACATAGGGCATCCAGGATATCACGTCCTGTGGAAAGGAAAAAGAGCTGAATCACACCCAAAGCAGAGACAACCTGGGTTGGGACCATCAGGACTCTTGTCTCCCAGAGGGCCAGTCGCTCTGCCTGAGTTGGGAAGGAGGCCCCCTGGCACCTTCTTCAACAGGCAGCGCCACCTGCATGCCTCTGGAATATCCACTGTAAATGAACAGTGGGTCGCTGGGGCAGGTGGAGGGCTGACCCCAAGCAGCTGACTCATCGTGATGATAAGCATGCACAGAAGGGCCCAGGTGGATGGCTGCACCCCAGGCCCCGCCTTCCTCACCTGCATAGCCAAGGCACCCGTCAGCACGCAGCAGGCAGTGAAACAGACAGAGAAGCCCAGGAGGAGTAGGAATCTCCTCCCCATAAGTTCCACCACGAAAATCTGGAGGGAAAGGGTGAGGAAAAGTGGGAGGCTCAGCAGGCTGTGGGGCCACCCCAAGCCCCGCCACTTCCCTGCCCCGACCGGCCTTTCTGGGCAGCCCCACTTCCATGTTCCACACAACACCTTTCTAAAGGGGCAGCTACACTCCAGTATTCTTGCCTGGAGAATCCCACGGACAGAGGAGCCTGGTGGGCTACAGTCCATGGGGTCGCAAAGAGCCAGACACGACTGAGTGAGTGAGCACGGCACAATGAGAGCTGGGTGGGCTGTGCACCCACCTTCTCGTGTGTGTGTGTGTGTGTGTGTGTGTGTGTGTGTGTGTGTGTGTGTGTCCTTGAATGGCCAGTCCAGGGGCCCTGTTTATCACACGGCAGCCCTGGCACAGGTAGTGACCCCCAATGTATAAGACTGGAGAAGAGCCACCTCTCACAGGGTAGCTTCCAGCATAGTGGGTGGGGTCTCCATCTTTGGGAGTCATAGGCTGCCCATCAGGAGAGACAGGCTGTCATCTGAGGACAGCCCAGAAGTTAGAGATGAAGGGACCAAGGGGCACATTGCCACCCAGATCTCGGCTCCTTCCTGGGCTGAGACCACCTGCCCCCTCAAGGTGCCCTCCATCCCTGGTGGCAGACGGGGACTTGGCTTCTGGGATACTCACGGCGCAGACGGTTATCAGCACGTTGACAGCACCAGTGCCTGCCGTCACATACTGGACATCGTCCTCTTTCACCCCGGCGCTCAGGTAAATCTGGTCTGCGTAGTAGTAGATCTAGAAGGAAACCGAGGTGAGGCCTGCCAGGCCACCACCTGGACCTCTCGGGGTGTCCCCCGCACCCGCCATTGTCCAGGCCGAGCTCCACCCCCACCCCAACACCTGCTCCCTACCGCATTCACTCCGGAGAGCTGCTGGCCTGCCATCAGGACAATGATGGAGATGACCTGCCACCGCAGGGACCTCATCTTGAACAGCTTCAGCACGGAGATGAAGCCCGCAGCCTTCTCAGCCCTGTCCTCCTCCAGGATCTCCTCTATCTCCGCGTCCACATCGTGCCAGCCACGCAGCCTCCTCAGAGCTGGGGGCAGCGAGCAGAGGGCGAGTCATGGCCTGGACCACGGTGCCCACCCCCATCCCTCCTGAAAAGATGCTGGAACCTCAGTCCCTTGTCCTCGACTCAAGGGAAAGCCTCACCGCGTTTGGCAGCTTCTTCATCTTTCTTCTGAATCAGCAGGTACCTGGGGCTCTCAGGGAAGAAGGGCAGGAAGAGGAGCTGCAGCACGGCGGGGATCCCAGTCAATCCGAGGAGGATGGGCCAGCCTGCAAGGAAACCAGTGTGACCAGAGAGCTGATCCCAGCGCCCCAGACCCGGCCTCGCTCCAGCTTGCCTCTGCCTCCAGCCAGGTGGAGCCCTGTTGGCTGCTCTGGCCTTTTATCCTGATTGGTTATCTTTGGGTCTGGAACACAGGGGATGGGGACAAGATCTTGTCTTTTTCATCCCTGTGTCTGCCAACCCCTAGGATGGTACCTAATGAAGAGTGGCCACTCTAAACAGTTAGAGAACGGATAATGATGAATAACTACTGCCCACCTACCCTGGGGTTGCAATGAGTCAGACACGACCTGAGCAAACGAGCTCAGGTGTGCTCTGTAGTACACCTACCAGCTGAACAAAGTGAAAAATTCAGATGATATCAAGTGCTGGTGAGAATGTGGGCAGGTGGGAAGTCTCCACATGCTGTGTGGACATGTGGCATCTTTAGGAGATGGTCTAGCAGGAGCTAGTGATGCTGGACACCACACAGGCTCTAACCGAGCAGTCGTGCTCAGCAGTGTGCCTGGGCCACCAGGATACCAGAAGGAGAATGGGCCAAGCAGCACTGATTAAGAAGGGAAACTCAGAAACAAGGCAAACCATCATCCATAAATGATGGTTCACTCATCAGGTGGAATTTTATACTGTGCTGAAAATGAAGCAAGTCAGGACAGGAGCCTGTCACACTAATGTGGTGTTTGGTGCAGCGTGGTTCCACACCATGTGGTCCCACTGTATTAAATCCAGCGACAGACATTAGCTCTATCTTCTAAAAAAGTGGTGACACTACAGGGAAGAACAGGGGCACAATGATAAGTGTGGGCACAATGATAAGTGTGGGCACAATGATAAGTGTGGACACAATGATAAGTGTGGGCACAATGATAAGTGTTGGCACAACGGCTCCCTTTAGGGGTGAGAAGGCCGTGATTGAGGGGCACACAGGGAGCCAGTCAGTTCTAGTTCTGGATCCACAAATGAACCATTGTTTATGGGCGATGGTTTGCCTTGTTTCTGGGTTTTCCTTCTATAATCAGTGCTGCTTGGCCCATTCTCCTTCTGGTATCCTGGTGGCCCCAGCACACTCCTGAGCACGACTGCTGGGTTAGAGCCTGTGTGGTGTCCAGCATCACTAGCTCCTGCTAGACCACCAATAAAAATGGTTAAATAGGGCATCCCTGGTGGCTCAAGATGGTAAAACGTCTGCCTGCAATGCGGGAGACACGGGTTCGATCCCTGGGTCGGGAAGATCCCCTAGAGAAGGAAATGGCACCCCACTCCAGTATTCTTGCCTGGAGAATCCCATGGACTGAGGAGCCTGGTGGGCTACAGTCCACGGGGTCGCAAAGAGTTGGATACGACTGAGCGACTTCACTTTCAGGGCTTCCCTGATGGCTTAGTGGAGGAGAGTCTGCCTGCCAATGCAGGAGATACGGGCTCCCTCCCTGGACGGGAGGATTCCACATGCGGTGCAGCAACTAAGACCATGGGTCACAACTGCTGAGCCTGTGCCCTAGAGCCCAGGAGCTGCAACTACTGAAGCCCATGCACCCTACAGCCCGTGCTCCGCAATGAGAAGCCAGTACATCGCAACAAGAGAGGAATCTCTGCTCACTGCAACTAGAGAAAAGCCCGGGCTGCAACGAAGACCCAGCACAGCTAAAAATAAATATATAAATAAAACTATTTAAAGTAACTGAATGAGTGGTTCAGGCTCCTTCTAGGAGCTGTGAATGCCTGACTCACTCCCTCTTCTCCTAGGATTTGCAGAAAGTGATAAGCTTGGACATCTGTGTGCCAGGCACTATTATGATTACTTTTCACCTGTAGCCCACTCCCTGTCACAGCAACCTCAGATGGCAGGTACCAGAGTCAACCTCATTTTACATCTGCCAACACTGAGGCATGGAGGGTGCAGCTCCCTCACCCCAAGATGAGTTATTTGGGAGAAAAGCTGAGATAGGAACTCAGGCATGTTGAAACCCGAACCACCATCCTCCCAAGCTCCTCCCACCTCTTGGCTCCAAATCCAGGGCCTAGCTGATCTGAGTTCCGCTTCCATCACCCTTGCATAGATTACAGCAAGCGTGGAACTGCCTGCCATTCGGGCTGCTGTCTGCCCTCTGGCCCCCCTCCCAACCACTACGTGAAATTCTTCTCACCAGGTCTCAGTGTCCCTGCCACATCCAGACACCTGGTTCTGATCTTGACCTACCCCGGACTTCATTGCAGCCTTTGTGCTATGGCTGCTCACCTCCTATGCCCCTCGCTTCCATAAACTCTGACACTCTTCTCTTCTGGCCTTCCTGCCTTTCTTCCTTCTTCAGTGAGCACCTATTATGTGCCATGAATTGTGCTGGAGATTCTAAGATGAGTCAGGCCAAGCCCTGCCCTCCATGCTCTGCCTGGGGGAGGTTGCAATGGCTGAATAGTCACAGTGAAGGATGGAGGGACAAAGTGAGAGGTCACCAGGATATCTGCAGCTCCCTGGTCGCACAAAGAACTTCACACTCCTGGCCTCTCTGCTCACACTGGAATGCTGGTCCTACTTCTCCCAGCCCAGACCCTCTCTGAGCCCCTCTCCCTGGGTGGACCTATGGCTCTTTCCCCACATATCACAGAGTACTTGAAAGGTGCCAGGGTTTTCTGGGCCCTGCTGGCTGGTTATGCGCCATCACTGGGAGACAGGAACCTAGCTGCTTCACTCCTGGTCCCAGATCCTTACAAGGGTGATTGTAAGGTGGAAGAGAGGATAGTTAAAACTCCGACCCAGGCCTGCACTGTCTGCATTTGTGTCCTAACGACACCTTGGATATGTGATACAATCTTTCCCGGCCTCAGGGTCTACAGCTGTAAAATGGGTACAGTAACAGTACATGCTCATAGGTTGTTTGGAAGATTAAATGAATTAATATAAAAGGCTTTGTGTCTGGCCCATGACTAGTACTTTATATGTTTTGATTGGTGCTTTATTAGTGGTGATTTCCCTTCAGAGTTTTGAGACCTAAGACAAAGAAAAGGGAAGTCATGCAAACACAGTGACAGTTATGAGTTACTGTGCACCTACTATGTGCCAGGCGCCAGGATCGTGGGGCAAGGGGTGTGGCTCTGGAGTCCAGGTCTGGGGTGGATGCTGGCCCTGAGACTCACCACCACCTCCACGGGGGCTGGGTCTTGTGACCCTCTTTCCTGGTCTGCAGTGGGATGACCACAAGTCCCTGGGCAGCTGAGTTGCCAGGAGGCCCCAGTGCAGGGGTGCTGGAAGCCTTAGACATAGAGTCTGGCACCCTGGCTGCCTTCATTACTGGGCCCCGGGTCTAGCAGCCACTCAGACAGCAGCTCAGCCTGCTCCCTCAAAGCCCTCTCCTATGTGTCCCAAGAGGGGCCAGAGAACATCGTTCTATGTGTCCCCACCAACCTGTTCAGGCCTGCTCAGCACAACCACCACCTCCGCACTGTGGGCTCAGGGCTCTGCAGTGCTGAGCCCTGCCTCATGGTTTACAGAAAAGACCAGCTCATAGGAGCGGCCTAATGGTCTGGAGGCATCCCGAACTCACCTTCTTCGTTTGCCAGGAGACTCCGAAGACCAAAGATCTGGGCCACAAGGATTCCGATGGTGATAAAGAGCTGGGGCACCACCCCCAGGGCACCCCTCCAGTTCTTAGGGGCCAGCTCCCCTAAGTACATGGGGACAACATTGGAAGACAGACCTGGGAGAGGGGGTGGAAGTAAAGACACGATCTGGAAACAGTGGTCTGGCAGAGACAAGCTGTGTCTTCAAATACATTTATTTTCCTTGGCAATCACATCGTCGTCGTGCTCAGTCGCTAAGTCACGTCCGACTCTTTGCAACCCCAAGGACTGTAGCCGGCCAAGCATCTCTGTCCATGAGATTTTCAAGAATACTGGAGTGGGTTGCCATTTCCTCCTCCAGGGGACCTTCCCCACCCAGGGATCAAACCCATGTCTCCTACATTGCAGGTGGATTCTTTACCACTGTGCCACCTGGGAAGCCCTTAGCAATCATAATAGTTGGGCTGAAACTTTCTCAAAATTACAAGAGTAAGCAAACATCACCTTTTGCAATTCTTAGTCCTTTAGACATTAAGAGAAAATGGCCTGATAGAAGAAGTTCAGTGTTGTAGCTTCCAGACTGGTGTCACCTGGGGACACAGGCCAGCAGGACCTCAGGAATTCCCTCCCTACTAGTGTGGTTTCGGAGAGGAAAAGCCCAGGTGTGTTCTGGACAATCTCTCCTCTCTTGCTCCTTGTGAGGGAAAACCTGTTAACAAAAGGCCTGCCCGCCAGCTTGACTTTCTTATTTATACAATAAGCTGATGCACAGACATTGAAGTACAAGCTTTATTTTTCAATAAGAGCTGATAGTGGTAAAGAATCTTCCTGTCAATGCAGGAGACCTAGGTTTGATCCCTGGGTTGGGAAGATCCCCTGGAGAAGGGAATAGCAAACCACTCCATGGGGTCGCAAAGAGTCAGACACAACTGAGCATAATACGCCATTAGGCATTACCAAAAAAAAAAAAACAAAAAAAAAAACCACTTCAATATTTATTGCGGACCAGTATTTATTGCGGCTTTCTTGGTGGTTCAACGTAAAGAATCCTGAGCCTGGTGGGCTACAGTCCATGGGGTTGCAAAGAGTCGGACCCGAGAGTGACTAATACTCAATACCAACTGTATCCTGGGATTTGTGTAAGGTCTGAACTGTTTCTGAATCCTCAGTATTTGAACTTGTCAGTTTTCCTGTCTTACTACAGTCTGATCCCCTTATGAATAGCTGGAATTTAATTTTATAGACTCCAAAGTATTTTCACATGTATTATCTCATTTAATTCTCAGAGAAGCCCGATGAGAGGTTGAGGATCTGGGAAGGTCAGATGGGTTGTTGTTCAGTCACTAAGTCATGTCTGACTCCTGCAGCACTCCAGGCTTCCTTGTCCTTCACTGTCTCCCAGAGTCTACTCAAGCTCATGTCCATTGAGTCGGCGATGCCATCCAACCATCTCATCCTCTGCTGCCCTCTTCTCCTCCTGCCCTCAATCTTTCCCAGCACCTGGGTCTTTTCCAAAGAATCAGCTCTTCACATCAGGAGGCCAAAGTATTGGAGCTTCAGCTTGAGCATCAGTCCTTCCAATGATTATTCAAGGTTGATTTCCTTTAGGATTGACTGGTTTGAGCTCCTTGATGGGTTGTCACTGTTCCAAACACCGTACACAGAGCCAGAGGCAAGATGATGCTCAGCAAGACGTGGGGTCTGAGAGGGAGGCTCTGACCACAGGGAGACCAAGGGAAAACGTGTGGGGTGAGGGGAGGCTGGAGCTGCTGGTGACAGGAGGGTGTCTGACAGCCCTGAGATAGGACACTGATGGCCAAGTTTTCAAGCTCTGCATTCTGCCCAAGGACATCTCTGCTCAGTATTTTAAAAAGGACATCATCTTTCATTAATTAATATCAATTCTTTCTGATTTTCAGAGCAAAGAGGGACAGTCTTTAGAGCAGCTCTTAGATGTCTTGTGGGTGGGTGGGGAGGGACTCTGCAGGCCCAGTGCCCAAAGGGCTGTGGAGCAACTGAGGCCCTGGAAGTGCCCACTCATCATTCAGGCCCTAGTGACCGCATCTTGAGGCCAAGTGCTTCACAGCTTAATAAGAGCAACACTGGAGAGACAAACACTGGAGGCTGTAAAGAGATCAGGTTCCCCAAATGCTGGTAGAGAAGTGACTTTCAAAGTTTAAATTCCATTAGTGAAAGTGTTTTTATCAAAGACCTTGACTAACAGCAAACCAGCTAACTGAGCATCTGGGGGTCTGAGCTGCACTCACCCTGTACCCCTTGGTTAGAGTGGCCACTTACTTCATTTATAGGAGTGTCAAAGTACCACAGAGTTTGATGACACCCTTTCTGGACTTTTCAGGAAAAACATGAAGAAATGAATGGCAAATGGATTAGGCTTCCACTAGAGTTCTCCAAGTATGACCTAAGGACACAGGGGTTCCTGACACCTGGGGTTCTGTGAGATCAAAACTATCTTCAGAACCATCCTAAGATATTAGTTGTCCTTTTTATTCTCCTTCTCTGATGAGTTTTTCAGCAATCCCACACCTGCTGACATCACACCAAGAGAACACAAAAGTAGGTTTGAGACTGGCTATCTTCTATTTAGCCAGACATTTAAGAGATTTGCGAAAATGTAAAGCAATACCACTAAATTTTTTTGGTCTTAGAATTATTTTCATAAAGACATGTAATGGGCTTATTATTGCTATTTTAAAATGAATTAATTTAAATTCTTAGTTGCAATTTCTAATGTGGTAAATATTGATCAAAATAACACATGTGAGCCAAAACTCCTTAGAATCCTCAATAATTTTATGAGTGTAGAGAGATGCTGAGGCCAAAACGTTTCAGAACTGCCAACTTGAAGTCACACTCATTTAAAAGCAAAGGTTGGTTGGGAACTCCCTGGTGGTCCAGTGGCTAGGACTCTGGGCTTTCACCACCAAGGGCCAGGGTTCAATCGCTGGTTTGGGAAACTAGCTCTCATATGTCATGTAGTGGCAGCCAAAAAAAAAAAAAAAGCAAAGGTTGAAATATCAAACTGATTTGTAGAGCCTAATTTTTTTGGAATCAACTCTGAATTGTTGGCTGTAAATAGTAATGTTAACAGCACTTACCCATTGCCAACGACTTCTAGGAATCATCTGTGTTTCATAAAGCTGAGCCCGGCTGCAGGAAAAACCCACAGGAGCGTGGCTGGGTGCCTTGCGGCTCCCGCCCAGACGGCAGATAAGTGTCCAGGCACTCTCAGGCATAGCCAGAATGAGGGCAGTTTGCCAGTGGACCCATTACCCCTTCTTTGAAGTGACTTCTTCTCTTTTGGGAACCTTGTTTTCCTCTTTATTCCCCCAGGTCTGCAATCCCTTTCCACTTCCTTCAATACTAGGCTCCTCCTCATCTTCTCTATTGTCAGTAACTCCAGGGAAGGGGTTTGCTAATGCCCAGGCAATTTATCGCTTCATCCCAATCCCCGTGTTTGGAAGGAGAATGAGTCACTTGATGATGCCAGAACCTGGGGTTGGGGGGAAAGGGCAGTGAGTGAGTGCCCAGAGGGCAGCATTTCCAGGGGTACCCACCTGTTGAGAGTCCTTTGGACAGCACGGAGATCAGAAAAGGAAATCAACCCTGAATATTCATTGGAAGGACTGACACTGAAGCTCCAATACTCAAAGTATTGGCCAAGCCACCTGATGTGAAGAGCCAACTCATTGGAAAAGACCATGATGCTGGGAAAGATTGAGGGCAGGAGAAGGTGGGGCATACAGGATGAGATGATTGGATGGTATCACTGACTCAACGGACATGAGTTTGAGCAAGCTCCCGGACTTGGTGATGGACAAGGAAGCCTGGAGTGCTGCAGTTCATGGGGTCGCAAAAAGTTGCACATGACTTAACAACTGAACAACCACCACCACCCTTGGGTCCCCATCCTGCAATGTATGGCTCTGAGAGTGGGCAGCTCTCTCCCTTTGACGACCCTTGCCCTTCTGCTTACAGAAGATGACAATGTGAAGGGAGGCCATGGCACGGCCAAAACCATGTGTCTTCAGTCTGAGGCATCGTGGATGAGGGACTTTCCTATAACCAGGGCAGCCTGGCCTGGGCAGAATGACTCTGAAGCACTTACAGTCATCAACTCTTTTCTGATAGAGGGATTCTACATTAGATTGTTTCTCAAGTTTTTTGACCAGAACCCATAGGGCACAATATAGAAATACATGTTATGTCCAACTTGGTTCTCACATATGTATAAAGAATTGAAACAAAGTTTCAAAAGACAGTCCTTACCTTTCCTGCATGTAACACACATCCCCATAACACAGGGGCTTATGAGTCTATCCACAGCAGAGGTGCAGGAATAGCTTGAACCTACATGCTTTGGAGACCCCAGGTAGGTTCAGGTCCCAGAGGTCTGTTCTCCCTCCCCTTGACTATCCCAAGTCACAGAGTGGTTTACCTGCACATATTCCCACCAAGACCCTGGCCACAATGATCATCTCAAATGACTTGGCGAGGTCACTGAATCCCATTAAGAGCGCAGGCACGATGGAGAAGATGTTGTTGAACAGCAAGGTTCCTTTTCTGCAGAGGACAAAATACCAATTAGTTTGGTTTTAGGTTTCACTCACTCCTTTGACAAGTGTTTGCTGGGCCTCTACTCCATTACAGCAGTTGCTGTTGTGTTACACGCTTTGTTGTTGACCTAAGACAGATACAGGTCAAGTGGATGGCCTGATTCTCAGTGGGAGGAAATGTAAATGACTCCCAGGGGGAGGACATCAGTGGCGCACACAGGGAAAGACTTAAATATTACAATACAGTAAAGGGGGAAAGGTGGAAGTACTGACATATTTCCTCTTCTTGGGCTCTAAAATCATTGCAGATGCCGACTGCAGCTGTGAAATCAGAAGACTATTGCTTCTCGGCAGGAAAGCTATGACAAACCTAGACAACGTGTTGAAAAACAGACATTACTCTGCTGACAATGGTCCATATAGCCAAGGCTATGGTCTTCTCAGCAGTCATGTTTGATTGTGACAGCTGGACCATAAAGAAGGCAGAACACCAAAGAATTGATGCCTTCAAACTGTGGTGCTGGAGAAGATTCCTGAAAGCCCCTTGGACAGCAAGGAGAGTAAACCAGTCAATCTTAAGAGAAATCAACCCCAAATACTTGTTGGAAGGACTGATGCTGAAGCTGAAGTCCGGTATCTGTCATCTGATGAGAATAGCTGACTCATTGGAAAAGTAACTGATGCTGCTAAAGATTGAGGGCAGAAGGAAAAGAGGGCATCAGAGGATGAGATGGCTGGACGGCATCACTGATGCAATGAACATGAACTTGGGCAAACTCTGGGAGATGGTAGGGGACAGGGAGGCCTGGTGTGCTGCAGTCCATGGGGTCACAAAGAGTCAGACACGACCGGGTGACTGAACAACAACAACAAAGGGGTTTGAAACCATAAACTACTGAGCTTTTAGTGTAATCCTGAAATCCAAACTGGATAAGGACTTGAGAGGAAAAGTTTAGGCCAACCTCACTTATCAACACGGATGTGAAAATCCTAAGTGAATTATTAGCTGATCAAATTCAACAGTACAGATAAGAATCTTTCAGGACTTCCTTGTTGGCGCAGTGGATAAGAGCCTGCCTGCTAATGCAGGGGACTTGATCCTTGGTCCAGACACACTCCAATGCTGAGGTGCAGCTAAGCCCATGTGCCACAACTACTGAGCCTGCATGCTGCAGCTACTGAAGCCCAAGTGCCTAGAGCCCAGGCTCTGCAACAAGAGAAACCACCACAATGAGAAACTCTCACACCACAGTGAAGAACAGTGCCTGCTCACCGCAACTAGAGAAAGCCTAGGCAAAAACAACAAAGACAACCAATACAAGGAATATTTTCCCTGGTGGCTCAGCTGGTAAAGAATCTGCCTGCAATGCAGGAGGCCTTGGTTCAATCCCTGGGTTGGGAAGATCCCCTGGAGAAGGGAATGGTTATCCACTCCAGTATTCTGGCCTGGAGAATTCCATGGACTGTATAGTCCATGGGGTCGCAAAGAGTCAAGACACAACAGAGCGACTTTCATTTCCCCTTTTCAAGGTTAAAAACACCATATCTGGGTGGGGAAGATCCCCTGGAGAAGGCAGTGGCACCCCACTCCAGTATTCTTGCCTGGAGAATTCCATGAACAGAAGAGCCTGGTGGGTTACAGTCCATGGGGTCTTATAGAGCTGGACAGGACTGAGTGATCAACACCTTCACTTACATAAAAATGAGGGAACTTATGTGTGCTGATAAAGGGTATCCCCTAAAAGAGTGAGTGAGTGAAAGGTGCTCTCTCGTGTCCGACTCTTTTCGACCCCATGGACTTTATAGTCCATGGAATCTCCAGGCCAGAATATTGGAGTGGGTAGCCTATCTCTTCTCCAGTGGATCTTCCTGACCCAGGAATCAAACCAGGGTCTCCTGCATTGCAGGCGGATTCTTTATCAACTGAGCTATGAGGGAAGCCCATCCCTTAAAAAGAAGAAGAAAACAAACCCAACTTAGTGAAACTTACAAAGCATTCCCATTTAAGTCAAGATTGGACATGGACTTGGGCCCTGGAGAGCCAACAGCAAAGTGAAAGCTTCTCTTGGGCGTCCCCTTGCATCAGGATTCCAGGAGTCCCCCAGCCACCACTCCCATTACCCCCCGGGAAGGAGCAGTACTATTACCGGACACACAAAACGATCCACCACATCCCACACAGACAGTACAGCTTCAGACAACAGGATTAGATAGAAGTTACAAAATATGTATTAAGTGAGTTGTGTCATAGGGCATACATGTACACCTATGGCTGATTCTTGTTGAGGTTTGACAGAAAACAACAAGATTCTCTAAAGCAATTATCCTTCAATTAAACATAAATTAATTGAAAAAATAAGGAGTCAAAGCATAGTATACAAAGAACAAGAAAGTATATAAAACAAAACTATTCAAAATAATAGCAAAAAAAAGACAGATCTTAAAAACAAACGAATACAAATTATAGAAATGAAAAATATAGTCATTGAAACAAAAATGCAGAAGATGAACTGCAGCAGAGGAGAGAATTAATGAATAGAAAGGCAAATCTGGGGAATTACATAGAAAGCAAGAGAGAGAGAGAGAGGAGGAGGAGGAAGAGGAGGGAAGTATGACAGATTAAGGTAGGAAGGATTATAATATCGTTGGGCTTCCCTGGTGGCTCAAACAGTAAAGAATTCACCTGCCATGCAGGAGACCTAGGTTCGATCCATGGTTCGGGAAGATACCCTGCAGAAGGGAATGGCTATCCACTCCGGTCTTCTTGCCTGGAGATTTCCACAGACAGAGGAGTCTGGCAGGCTACAGTCCATGGGGTCACAAAGAGTTGGACATGACTGAGCAACTAACACTTTCACTTTCATAATATCATTAGTCACAGTAGCCAGAGAGTGGAAGCAACCCAGACATCCACCAATGAATGAAAGAATAAACTAAATGTGGTATGTTCATACAACAGAGTATTATTCAGCCTTAAAATGAAAGAAATCCCAACATGTGCTACAATAATATTGTACTTTGAGGGCATCAGGCTATAGCGAGATGACCCAGTCACACAAGGACAAGTCTTACATGATTCCATTCATATGAGGTCCCTAGAGTAGTCAAATGCACAAAGACAGAAAATCCATTGGTGACTTAGGGGAAGAGAAGAAAGGGGAGTTATTGTTTAATGGGTACATGGTGTCCATTTTTGCAAGATGAGAAGTTATAGCGATGGATGGTAGTCATGGTTACACAACGATGTGAATGCACTTAATGCTGATAACCTACACAATTAAAATTTGATTAAAATGTTATACATGCATTTTACCACATTTTTTTTCCCCTGCAGGATCTTAGTTTCCTGACCAACGATCAAACCCAGACCCCAGCAGTGAAAATGCCCACTCCTAACCACTGAACCACTGAGAGTTCCCACCATAACTTTTTAAATTTTTTAAAGAAGTCAAAAAGGCAACAACAACAACAAAGACACTGAGGAGTTTCCTGAAGAAAGAATATAGAAAATGGAGGAGAAAAAATATTCACAGAAATGATGGCTGAAAACTTTTCAGAGCAGAAGACATGAAACCTCAGACAAGCAACTAGAGTAACTTCTGGGATAAATAAATTAGCCATAGATTGCTCGTGAAAGAGAAGATTCAATAGTGTAAGGATGTCAGTTTTTCTCCAGTTAAATGATAAATCCAAAGTAATTCCAAGTAGAATCCTTTTTCAGGGATTTTGATCAACTGATGTTAAAATTAATACAGAAGAGGAAAGGAATATGAATAACATATTTTTGAAAGCAATTGATTTTTTTACATGAAAAAAACAAAACTGGCTTTCCCTCACCACTCACCCAGTAAATACAAAATTCCAGATCTATATGGGAAAGACAAAGTTGTAAAATTATTTTTTAAATTATTGAAGACTATCCGTATGACATCTGGTGTGTGCATGTGTGCTAAGTTGCTTCAGTGTGTCCAACTCTTTCCAACCCTATGGACAGTAGCCCACCAGGCTCCTCTGTCCATGGGAGTTGCCATGCCCTCCTAGATATCTGGTAGGAAAGACTATTTAAGACACAAAAAGCAAAAATCATGAATGAGTTAAATGTGACTACTTGAACATTTAAAGATTTTGAATTTTTACTATATGGGGACTTCCCTGGTGGTCCAGTGGCTAAGGCTCCAAGCTAGCAATGAAGGGGCCCAGGTTCGACCCCTGGTCAGGGAACTAGATCCCATATGCTGCAACTAAAGATCCTGCATGCCACAACGGAAACCAAAGATCCCCCAAGCTGCAACCAAGACCCAGAACAGGCAAACGAATAAGTTAATTCATTAAACACATAACAAAAGTAAGCTTAAAAAATACTATATGCACAATTAAAAATAGAGCAACAGATTGAGAAGATATCTGTGCCTAAAATAACAGAGTCCAGTGTGGGCATTACTTACACATGCTTAGAGGTGCAATTTCCTCCCAGCTGTGTAATTCTGGGTAAGTTACAGCACCCCTCTTTGCCTGTTTTTCCCAAGTGTGAAAAGAGAAAGGGGCTTTTCTAAGAACTGGTGGATTTAATATCTCCTAAGCCAAAGAACTGATACTCTTGAGAGTATTTGGAGAAGACTCTTTGAAAGTCCCTTGGACTGCAAGGAGATCAAACCAGTCAATTCTAAAGGAAATCAGTCCTGAATATTCATTGGAAGGACTGATGCTGAAGCTGAAGCTCCAATACTTTGACCAACTGATGTGAAGTGCTGACTCATTGGAAAAGACCCTGTTGCTGGGAAGGCAGGAGAAGGGGCAGACAGAGGATGAGATGGTTGGATGGCATCACCGACTCTATGGACTTGAGTTTGGGTAAAGTCTTGGAGTTAGTTATGGACAGGGAAGCCTGGCATGCAGCAGCCCATGGGATTGCAGAGTTGGATATGACTGAGCGACTGAACTGAAGTGAATTGAATATCCCCTAAAAGCACTTAGGATAGAGCCTTGCACAGACGAACAAATCAATAAATTGTTAGCTTGCTACTGATATTTAAGGAATGCTGACAAATCTTTAAGAAAACCACAAACAACTGAACAGTATTTATCACCTCTTCAGTTGGACTTGTAACTGTCAGCTCCATCTGCACACCAGACCGCTAGTCCTTCACTCAGGAGAAGCACCCTGCAGACCTGTGACCTGATTGATGTCCTGCCCCCTGGTGGTCCACAAGGAGAACTGTGCATCCAACACCAGACTGAGAAAGACTTCAGGTCTTAGATCCCAATTCACAGCTTGTATGTGTCTATTCTCAGATTCTACTATTCATGTGTGTGTTTTTAATATTTATATTTATATATAACTTGACTTATTTGTTTATTTTTGGCTGTGCTGAGTCTTCCTTGCTGCGAGCGTTTTTCTCTAGTTGCAGTGAGGGGACTACTCTCTAGTTGTGGCTTCTCATTGCAGAGGCTCCTCTTGTTGGGGAGCACAGGCTCTAGGGCGCGTGGGTTCAGTAGTTGTGGCTCCCAAGCTATAGGGCACAGGCTCAATAGTTGTGTCACATGGGCTTAGCTGTTCCTCAGCCTATGGGATCTTCTCAGTTCAGGGGTTGAACCTGTGTCTCCTGAGTTGGCAGGCAGATTCTTTACCTCTGAGCCACCGGGGAAGTCCTTCGATTCTTTTTGAAAAAGGCTGGGGAAGGAATCAAGTTGTAAAGTCGAGCCTTGACTCTTGAGCTCACTAGATCTGTGGCTGAGAATGGAGCCCTGACCTCAACCTGCCTCTGTGTGCCCATCCTCAAAGGGAGGAGGTTGGAGGGGAGGAACTCTTAAAAATATTATTCATAACAAGGCTGCTATCTCACGCCTGTGGATTTTTACCCAGGGAGTGGGGGAATCAAATACAGAATCTCTCATGTGTCTAGAGTTAGAGGCAAGATTTAAGCTATGCTCTTAGCATTCATGACCCTCACAATGAGGGTCACCCTGGGACCACATGGTTTCACCCGGAAGGGCTCAACATTGATCTCAGCCATTGCAGAGTTTTGCAGGAATTTAACTTGGGATACATTTTGCATATTACTGGACCCCCATGTAAAAGAACAGAGCAGGTTAGCTTATGTTCACTTAGGAGGCCGAGTTTAGGAGCATTAGGCCCCATGTCTTGGCCATGCTGTCCTACCCTTGACTCTTCCAAAGGCCAGAAAGAAGTTGTGGTAAGATTTCAAGACAAGAGAAGGCAAGAGTGGGAGTGAGTCCTGATCTCTGAAGCACACTCTGTTCTGTCCAAGCCCACCCCAAAGCCCAGAGAACTGTCACCCTCATCCACCTCCACCCTTGAGACCTTCATTGCCTAAGTCCCCAGACACTTGGTCAAGGTCTTCTTCTTAACTCCATTAAGAAACAAAAATCATCACAGTGGTCATTACTTAATTTTACAATAATGATTTCTGCTTTAAGCTTGGCTTTAAAAAAATTTTTTTCTTTTTTTGAAACCTTTACTTTTATATTGGAGTATAGCCGATCAACAATGTTGTGACAGTTTCAGGTGGACAGCAAAGAGACTGAGCCGTACATATCCACGTGTCCATTCTCTCCCAAACTCCCCTCCTATCCAGGCTGCCATGCTATGTGGCAGAGCAAAGCTCGCTGTGCCCAACAGTGTGCCCAGTTTAAATACCACAGTGTGTACATATCCATCCCAGACTCCCTAACTATCCCTGGCCTGGATCCTTTCCCCCTAGGAGCCATAAGTTTATTAGTCTGTGAGACTTTTTTTTTTGGCCTGGGTTTTAAACTCTGATGGAGTCTGTGAGTCTCACTGCCTCTTACCTGCCTAGGTTATTCACCAAGCGGCCGACCATGAGAGAGCCGAGGAAGCCTCCGAAGGGAAACATGGACACAGTAACCGACCACAGCAAGGTCAAGTAGAACTCGTTCATGTATTCACCGACTCTGTCATAGTAGGTATAGTTGTAGAAGTCTTTCATGAACTGGAGAGCAGAGCAAAGCAGAACACCAGAATCATTCGAGCTGGTTTGCAGAAAGAACAATGGAAGCTGTCGGGCCACCCGATGGGATGAGCTGGGCATGCGGACATCAACACGATGAAGTGGAGGAGAGGGAGTGAGGATTAAAAGCAATTAGCAGGGGGCACCCACGGGCCGGGGGCAGGAGGCTGCGAGGCCTCTGATAGGCAAAGCACTCAGGATGTTTCTAACCCCAGAAAGGAATGACTCCAGCGTTCCAATCACAGAATCAATGTCGGATGATCCCTTCCCCATCCAGCCCCTGCTGTGGATTACCTGTCTGCAGAAGATCAGAGCCCTCTCAAACCTCCCCCGACCCACCCCTGAGGCCGGCCTGCCTTGTGTCCAGCCAGGCCTGGCTCTCCACAAGAATCTGAGGCCCGGAGACCTGGTGCAGCCCCACGGCCCTCTGCCTGCAGGTTCCTTGAGTCTGTGCTGCTGTCTCCTGGGTGTGACCCCTCCCTTCACTCGAGGCCCCACCGTGTGCCCTCAGCATGTGTGCAGCCCTACCCAAGCAGCCACCCAGGCACCAGCTGCTCCAAACCCGCCTCTCTGCTCCCTGGGGGGCTGCACCTTGCCCACCACAGCGACCTACCTCAGAAGGAGAGTTAATAGTAGCTACGTTGTACCCATACTGGAAGGACGACCCAAAGGCAGCTATCAGTGTCGCCAGAACAATCACGGGTGTCAGCCTCTGCGGGAGACAAGATCACAGCTTCAGGTCAGGAAGCAGCCCGGGCTTCCAGGGAACTCAGGACTTACTCAGAGTCTTGTAGAAAGATGGACGTAATGGGACTTGAAGACCCATAGTCTTTCAACCACTCCATGTCTGGAACCCTACCCTCCACTCACCTGGGTAGAGCAGGTTTCCTTAACAGTAGCGCTTAGGCTTGGACAATCCTGTGTTGTCCTGGGCTGTCCTATGTGCACGGTAGGGACAGCCCTCCCCCATCTGTGACAACCTAAAAGTCTCCAGATGTAGCTAAATGTCCCTAGAGCAGGTGGGGACTCACCGCTGGTTGAGAATCACTGGGTCAGAACAAAACTGAAGGGTCACCTGTTCCAGCACTCCATCCAATGTCTGAGTTGCTTCTGTGACATTTCTGCTGTGGAGCTGCCTTGGCCTCCTGCAGCAAATGCACTCAAGTACTGCCTCCAATAGTGCTTGTGTGTTTAGTAGCTCAGGCGTGTGTTTGTGTTTAGTCGCTTGGTCATGTCCGACTCTTTGCCATCCCAAGGACTGCAGCCTGCCAGTCTCCTCTGTCCATGAGATTCTCCAGGCAAGAATACTGAAAGGGGTTGCCATTTCCTCTTCTAGGAGATCCTCCTGACTCCGGGACTGAGCCCACATCTCTTATGTCTCCTGCACTGGCAGGTGGTTTCTTTACCACTACGCCACCTGGGCTTCCCTGATGGCTCAGGGAGTTAAGAATTCACTTAACTCAGGAGATGCAAGAGATGTGGGTTTGATCCTTGGCTCAGGAAGATCCCCTGGAGGAGGAAATGACAACCCGCTCCAGTATTCTTGTCTGAAAAATCCCAAGGACAGAGGAGCCTGGTGGGCTGTAGTCTAAAGGGTTGCCTCCGACACAAACTCCCTTAAAAATCAGAGAGAAAAAAATGTGACAATTTTTAATTATTTAGGGTCACTGATTCATTTCCTTTAACCTTTAGACTTTGCTATAAGAAGCAGAAAGCACAGTGAAAAAAATTTAAATATAGATTTCGGGGGACTCTTTAAACACACACATTCCGTGATATCCCCTTTAACCCTTGGGAAACTGAACATGCATTAAGTGGAAGGACCTTTGCTGTTAGAATCTATGGATCTCGGTTTGAATTTGCTCACTGCTACTTTCTGGCTTAATTTCTTTGATCTTCAATTTCCTCATCTTTAGCATTAGGATAATGACAACCCTTGGAGTTATTGCGAGGATTAATTTTATGGAAGCGTCTAGTCCTGAAGGTGAATCCACTGACTGGGGGTGAGTCTGGGCGTGGCTCTCAGAACCCACTGTTGATGCACTTCATCCTGCGTTCCTACTGAGGTCCCTGGCACATGGGACTCAGTACCTCCTGTGCTGAGCTGAGGTCCTCACATCTCCTTGAACAACATCCCTGCTGATCTAAGGAGGACCTCTTGAGAGAGCAAGTAGGAACAGGACAGGCTGAGAAAAAGTGGTCACCCGGGCCTTGCCTAGTGCCCGGAAAGGGACATGCAAGCTAGTGACACCCCTCCCCCACCCCACAGAGCAAGGGTGGGACCCGCAAGGGCCCTGGTTAAGAGCCGAACCCTCCCTCCATCAAATGAATTAACAAACACTGTGTTCACAGGAAGTTTCTGCTGATGATGAGGAGAGCCACCGACAAGGAGCAGCGGGCTCAGGCCCCACCACTCCCTGGGGCCAGTAGAGCCAGTGGGTGATGGAAGTCAGGGAGCAGGCAATGGGGCCCAGGAGGGAAGAAGGGTTCCAGGGCCATTAGTACATGGTGTTTTCTAAAGACAGGGGTACACAGGTAGGCACACCCACCACCACCCCCAAAACCCCACTCAGTAGGTAGCATAGGGCCAACTGAGCTCATCTCCCTAAGTGCTCTGGGTAATCATTCACTCATTCATTTGACAGATTGAGCACCCGCTGTGAGTCAGGCATGGTTCTGGTCCTATGTACTAGAGAAGTAGTAGAGAACAAAGCAAAGATCCCTCCCCTGTAGCTGAAGAAGGGATAGGCTACCCACTCCAGTATTCTTGAGCTTCCCTGGTGGTTCAGCTGGTAAAGAATCCGCCTGCAATGTGGGAGACCTGGGTTCGATCCCTGGGTTGGGAAGATCCCCTGGAGAAGGGAAAGGCTACCCACTCCAGTATTCTGGCCTGGAGAATTCCACACACTGTGTCCATGGGGACACAACTGAGAGAATTTCACTTCACTTCATAGCTGTCCTATTGCTTGACTTGATGGAAGGGAGGAAGGAAGGAAGAAAAAATGTTGATTAAAATGTCTCTTCTTCCAATTTTCTTCTCAGTGAGTGAAAAACTATAAATGCACTCAGTTTCATTCATTCTGCAGGGGCGACTCCGACATTCTGCTTTGATGAGTCCTAAGATTTAAAGTCCTTAGCAAAGCTCAGCCAGGGAGCTGAGTGATGCCTTGAGTTCATACCCTAAATCGGGAGGATCTTGCCAGGCACATGACTAGACAGCTCCCTGCCTGCTTTTACAGGATCCTAGCAAAACTCATCAGAAGGATCTCAGGCTGTCAATTCTCTAAGCCTGGAGCACATGATTCAACTTCTAGTCCCTGGCTTCTTCCTTGAATTCAAGCCATAGTCACATTCTAGGGACCCTTGTGAATCAGAGCTCACCTTTTGTGGAAAAAGCAAGGACATTCTGGTAAGTCCTCACTGACTTTGCTGGTCCAAATTCCTTCCTTTGGATGAAACAGAATTATTCTTAAGGCAGGAAAAGAAAAATTTAAGGTAAAATTTTCTTTGTTGCTTGGGTCACCATCTCCTCCACTTTAGGGTGAATTGTGCATCTGTGTTACACATTAACTAGGTCCCCTTAGGAAACACAGGAATGCCTACTCCTAAATAGATAAATAAATAATTTTTTAAAAAAGCAATTTCCTCCTGGCCCCAGCAAGATAAAACCTTAGGAGATAACATTCCTTCTTCAATCCTATAAGAGGTTCACAATAGCTCTCTACTTGCCTTGCTAGACTATGTAAACCATCAATATGTGACTCTGATGTATATAACTCTCTGTCTCAGAAATTACATAATTGTGCTTTGACTTCTAACAGGAGGAAAAGTCCCCAGAGTTCTCTGAAAGGCTGTTTCCCAGGTTATAATCCTCAAGCTGGTGTGAATAAAAATTTCCATGTTTTTCTTAGATTGACTGTTGATTAATTTTTCATGGACAATGCATTAAACAAATATTTATTGACAGCCAACTATGAGCCAGGCACCACCCTACAGAATGCTGAGCAAAATGCCTGCCCCCAAGAAGACTGTGGTCCAATGGGGAGACATTTGTTTTTAAGTACTTAATAATTAAACTAGAACTGTAGCAAGTTTTATGAAGAAAATCCACAGAAGTGGTTAAAAAGGGAAGTCAGGAAGTGACTGAGAGAGGGTGGGGCTTTGGGTAGGGGAGTGACTGAGGAAGGGGCAAGAGGTGCCAGCTTTGAGGATTATTTTAGGAAGCAAAAATCAAAGGATTTGGTACTCTGTGAGAAAAATGAAAATCAAACCCACAATGTGATACTGCTGCTCACCCATTGGGATGATTAAAGCCAACAAAACAGATAATACATGTTGACAAGGACGTTGAGAACATTAGAACCCTCTCACATTGCTGGGGGAATGTAAAATGGTGCAGCCACTTTGGAAAACAGTCCAACAGTTCTTCAAACAGTTAAATGTAGAGTTAAGTATACGACCCAGCAAATCCACCCAAGAGAATGAAAACATATGTTCCCACAAACTTGATCACAAATGGTCATAGCAGCATTTTTACCATACTCAAAAAGTAGAAACAACCCAAATGTTCATGAACTGATGAACTGATAAGCAAAACGTGTAATAGTCATTCAATGAAATATTACATGTCCTTGAAAAGGAATGAAGCACTGTTACTGCCTACAAAGTGAACAGACCTATAAAATGGGCTACGTGAAAGAAGCCAGTCACAGATCACCTGGTTCAATCTGTGTGAAATGTCCAGAATAGACAGACCCACGGAGACAGAGATCAATCAGCGATTGCCCAGGGTTGAGGAGAAGAGGAGGAGATGGGGGAAATGCAGAGTGACTGTCAATAGGTACGGAGTTTCTTTTAAAGGTAATGAAAATCTTGTAAAATTGATTGTGGTGGATTTCCCTGGTTGTCCAATGGTTAAGAATCTGCCTGTCAATGCAGGGGACACAGGTTCGATCCCCGGCCCAGGAAGATTTCACATGCCTCAGGGCGACTGAACCCATGTGCCACAGCTACTGAAGCCTGCATGCCCTAGAGCTCGTGCTCTGCAACAAGAAAAGCCACCGCAATGAGAAGCCCTGGGTACCACAACTAGACTAGTTCCGGTTCACTACACCTAGAGAAAGCCTATGCACAGCAACAGAAACCCAGTGCAGCCAAAAATAAATTAAAAAAATAAGAAATATTAAAAAAATTGTTTACATTGATTATGGTGATAGTTATCCAATTCTGTGAATATATATTGAATTGTGGAAAAGTTTAAAGGGATGAAATGGTCTGGGAGTTATATTCCCAATAAAGTTATTACACTATATAAAAGAGGGGTGTAAGAGAAATTCAGAGTTTAAGCTTTCCTTTTTGTCTCTTCTTTTTTTTTTTTGTTTTACTACTTGTGAGGAGGACAAAAGGAAGAATTTGGTACCGGGTTGGATTAGGGCATGAGAGAGAGAGAGGAAGGGGCCAGACAGAATGTGCAGGTCTCCCACAAGCTTGTTAAAAATGACAAGAGGGGCTTCCTTGGTGGCTCAGAGGTAAAGAATCTGCCTGCCAGTACAGGAGACACCGGTTCGATCCCTGGTCAGAGATATCCCACATGCTACGGAGCAGCTAAGCCCATGCACCACAGCTATTAAGCCTGTGCTCTAGAGCCTGGGAGCTCCAACTACTGAGCCCACGTGCCACAGCTACTGAAGCCCGTGTGCCCTAGAGACTGTGCTCCGCAACGAGAAGCCCCTACAAAGAGAAGCCTGTGCATTGCAGCAAAGAGTAGCCTCACTTGCTGCAACTAGAGAAAAGCTCCACACAGCAATGAAGACCCAGCACAGCCAAAAAAATTAAAAGTGGCTCAACACCCTCAAGACATGAGACGGGGCTGTTGTCCGAGCCCAGGGAGAGCTGTGATTTGTGCTTTGGAGAAAAGCTAGGGGTCACCTCCCTCATGCCCACAGTAAGCTGGCTTCCTGTTTTTCATGACAGTGAGAACATTTTGAGACTGTAATAGAACAGCCACTCTAGGGCAAGCCTTCTGAGAGGGTGTGATTCCAGGTCTCTGGGAAGAAGGCCCCACCCAAACCATCCCTCTTAGGAATTTGGCCCCAATTTCTTTTCTACCATCAGAGAGACACTCTTAGCCTAAGACTTTTGCTTGTCAGGCATCTCCAGTCAGAACAAAAATAGCCCAGGAAAATAAGAGTTCCTATGAATTATTAACACAGTAAGTCACTTTATCACACTATGGAATGAATCCAAAATTTCACAAACATTCCTTGGGGTCTGAGTGCTGAGGGGAGGAGAGACAGACAAACTGGAGGTGCCCTGTCTCTGTGGGAGTTCACAGCTGCCTTTCTTGCTGCTGGCTGTGTGGTCTTGGGCCAGCTCCTACACTTCTCTGTTCCTTCATCTGTAAAATGGGGATGATGATACTGCCATCCTCACAGGATGGATGTGGGGAATAAATGAGTTCATACATGTGAAACGCTCAGACCCACAGCTGACTTGTGGTACACACTACAAGCGTTACACATTACATCAGAGGTTTGCTATCAATATTAATTATTAACGATGCAAATCAGAGGGAAGTTACTTGCTCAATGACACTCAACTAGTTGGTGGTGGCGGCATGCCACAAAAACACTCTGCTTTCATCTTCCAAAGCATTCTGGCATTTTATTTTTATAATCCATTTTATTTTGTCTTTCAGCCCAAGAATCTTTTTTTCCCTGTGGGAAGTCTTGAGGCACACCAAATTTGTGTCTTTTCTCTTTACAGGTGAGGAACCCAAAGGCCAATCAGGTTGTGGTCACATGCACAGCCACCAGGGAGAAAGAGAGCTGGGCCCTTCCCACCAGTCCAGCAGCGCCCGCACCCCCACCCCCGGTGGCAGCCCAGACTCTGTGGCCTCACTCACTGCCCCCCCACTTCTCCTCAGCTCCTAAATGCCCTCTCAGCTTTGCTTTGTGACTTGCAGGTTCTTTTTCACAGCCACCACCGGCATAGTTCTGTTTTGATGTCCCCCAGCACCTATTTACCAAAGGAGTACGTCTGCCCTCAGGAGCCTGGAAGGGGAGCAGCATGCATCCCCCGGGATGGACCTGGAGGAGGCCTCCTTCCTGGGGGGATTGCAGGAGCAGGTGACTATGATCAGCCCTTATGTTTTTGTATGTAACCGTTTAATCACCTCCTTTCAAAATGCATCGTTCATGTTCAGGGACCACCACGTGGGTCATTTCTATTATTTTGCAGCCGCACCTGGGGACACAGTTGGGTGGCGCAGTACTCACTGAAGAGATGGCACAGAAAGGACCAGGGCTTCCCCTGATCCCCTAATCCCCAAGTTCTTGTTATCTCACAGTCTCTTCTGTGTAAAATAGAGGAGATAACATTTGACCTAACATGGTCTTGTTACCGTGAGGTCCACAAGACAATCCCTGTGGAGTGACACACTGATTTCTAAAGCAGGAAATCTCATGGGCGAGGATGAGACTGGCATCCGGTGAGTAGACACCAGAGATGATGCTAAGCAACCTACAACACCCAGGTCAGCCACCACAAACCCCCTCCCCGGCCCCACAGCAAAGAACCACCTAGCTCCGAATGTCAGTAGCGCCCTGCTTTAAAGGATGATCAAAAAATAATAACATGGGGACTTCCCCGGTGGGACAGTGGGTGGGAAACTACCTATCAATGCAGAGGACACAGATTTGATCCCTAATCCGGGAAGATCCCCCATGCTGAGGAGCAACTAAGCCTATGTGATGCAACTACTGAGCCCACGCACCACAATTCCTGAAGCCTGTGTGCCTAGAACCCGTGCTTCACAAGAGAAGCCACTTCAAGGAGAAGCCTGTGCACCTCAACGAAGAGTAGCCCCTGCTCACTGCAACTAGAGAGGGCCTGTGTGCAGCAATGAAGACCCAGTACAGCCAAAAATAAATTAATTTAAAGAATAATATGTATGGGGGATCTACTCGGTGCCCAGGAATTTACATGCATTATCTCATTGAGTTGTTCCAGTAGCCCTCTGTAGTGGCAAGGCTATCATTCCCATTTTATAGATGAGAAAACAGAGGCACAAAGTAGTTAAATAACTTGCCCAAGTTCCCACAGCTAGAATAGGCTGGAGCAGAAATGAATCTCAGGCATTTCTACCTTCCAAACCCACTTTAATCTATTAACTTGAGAACATGTGTCCAACTTGCCCATGGCAAGGGTCTCATATTTATGAATAAATAGTAATTTGCACAGATATGTATCTACTCCCATCAATATAAGCAGATGCTGTTGCAATGAATAAAATGCAGACTTCTTAAAAGTGTCAGTAATTTTATGTTACCTTTCTGTCCCTATGCATTTTCTTCAATCAAAAGATAATCAAAAGTACAGAAAGAGACAATCAAAAATAACAATAGCAATTATACAGCAGCACACTTCGAGAGAAGTCCAGAAAAATCTTTTGTCTCTAAAGAAAGGGTAGGAAATCTCTGCTACCAAGCTGAGTTACATTCAAATCCTTCAACATCCTATCTTCTTTGCATACTGGCTTAGCTGATTTACCTGCTGAAAAGGTTAATGAAAATGTCCAGAAGACAAAATCAAATCAAAAAAATCTCTCAGGGGCCATGGGTAAGGATATTGTTGCTGATTTCAGAAGCCCTTCACCTAAACTTCTTAAGGAAGTTGTGCTAAATTAATCCTTTTGAGTCCCATCAATTCTGCTCTAACTACTTTGAAAAGCTGTTCCAGAAGAATGCTTCCCAAAGAACCTTTAAACCTAAAAGTCTCTAAATCTCTCCTCTCTCTAGTCCCTGTAAAGTCCAGCTGTTGGGTGAACTCTGAGGGGGAGGTCCCCCAGTGCACACGGCTTTGAAGAGCATCCCCCAGCAATGCTGAACAGATCCTGTGATGGGGCTGCTCCTCACTGCCTCCCTGACAGCACACTTACCCCTTCCCTCTTGACTGGATCTTGCGGCTCCATCTTTGCCCTGGAAGTGCAGAGTTCTGCTTGTTTCCTTTCAGCCAAAATACCAAATGCACTGTATGGCGAGAGAAGACATTCTGGATGTACTTTGGCCGAGCCAGGTAACAGCCAATAGCATTTTTATGGGCAGTCTAAGACAGAATAACCCTTTCAGGAACCCAGACGTTTGCCTTGTTTTCACTTCTTCTTTTGAAAGGAGCTGTCTGGGGTCTAGCTCAGCAAGTGGACACCCCCCAGGGACTGTAGGCACCGTGCCTTCCTCATTGGGACAGTCTGCGGTATTTTCTTACAGTGAAAGTCAGACTCATGATGAGTGACTGGAAGGGTTATTTCTGTCACAAACACATGGGAAGCAACAGGTGCCACTGACCCTACAATACTCCAGGTAACACAGGGGCAAGAGATGGGGTCATTAGTGGCTTCTCAGAAGAGATCCCTGCCAGAAATCCTGCAGCCAAGTCCCTCTGCTGGAGACTCGGCTTTTGCCCAAATTACCATGCAACACTGTTCTCGGAAAGTTTCTTATTTTTCTTTTTAAGGAACTCAGGGTGGCCAAGGGATGCGATTTTCTGTGTAATCGTCACTATTGCAAAAGCAGTAAATATTTCAAATCCCTTTATCTGCAGGGCAGGGAAAGTGAGTCACAGCTGCTCGTCTGGGTCCTCACTCATGGCCAGGTCATTGTTGGCCTCCTGCACTCAGCATGTGTTCAGCCATCATGGGGGCACACCAGGTTAAGCAGCCAAAATCCAGAGCAAAGCCTCATAACGTTTTCACCCTTACAGGGCATATTCCCTGTTTTATTTGCTGTGGCACAAACCCCACAGTTAATATAGGCACATGACCTGGTTTACCTTCAAGTAACAGTTAACTGGGGGCCCACTGTGTGTCAGGCACTGTTCTTGGCATCAGTGGCAAGCTGGGGAATTGTGCTCACATCCCTCTGTGTGGGAGGCTGCAGAGGAAAGTGACCATGTGTGTGTATGTGGTCCCTGCTTCCCCATTAACATCTGCGTGGGGTGTACTGGGGGGAAGTGGGGAGGTGGGCATTGACCATTTTCTCTCTCTAAGCTCACTTTTTGTGTTTTCCCTTCTGGGTCACAGCCCTAATACAATGATTTCCAACTCAGGTTTGGCAAGACCAGAGGTTTCCAATTATTTCAAAAGAGTTTTGAAAAGTTCTCCCAAGAAAATGCACTTTAGTCGGGGGCAGATGGGGAGGGGAGAGTGAAGAAAGGGGACAGGTTGGGGAAAACAAAAGCAATGTCAGAAGTTTGCCCTCATGGGTCATTGCCAGCCCCAGAAGAAATCAAGAGAACCACTACTTGGCCCAAAGCTTCCACTCGGCCCCCTGCGGGCCGGCGGGGAGCTGATAACTGAGAGAGGGGACACAGACCTCTCCTCTTCATGCGGCCCTGACCTCCCACCTGGAGTTGGGGTGGCGGGGGAGACGGCGGTACAGGCCTCGGATGGGGTGGGGTTGGGGGGCCTGCTCCGTAGGCCTCAGGCAGGCACCGCCGCGGCGGCGTCAGCAACGCCTCAGCGGCGGGAGCCCAGCTCACCAAGGCCTCAACGCCTCTCACCAATGCCTCAACGCTTCTCACCAACGTCTCAACGCCTCAACGGCGGCGTCACCAACGTCTCAACGCCTCAACGCTTCTCACCAATGCCTCAACGCCTCTCACCAACGTATCAACGCCTCAACGCCTCTCACCAACGTATCAACGCCTCAACGCCTCTCACCAAGGGCTCAACGCCTCAACGGCGACGTCACCAACGCCTCAGCGGCGGGAGCCCAGCTCACCAACGTCTCAACGCCTCCCACCAATGCCTCAACGCATCTCACCAACTCCTCAACGCCTCTCACCAACGCCTCAACGCCTCTCACCAATGCCTCAACGTCACCAACGCCTCAGCGGCAGGAGCCCAGCTCACCAACGCCTCAACGCCTCTCACCAACGCCTCAAGGACGGGAGCCCAGCTCGAGCCTGGAGAACGAGCTGGGTGGGGGTGGGGGGGAGGGGGCTGGGGGTAGGGGGGAGGGGGCTGGGGGTGGGGGTGCGGGTGCCGCGGGTGTGCTGAGTGCAGAACGCGGTCCCCTCCTTACCCTTGCCCAGGGATTCCCCCACCCCTGTCTGGAGCCTCTATAGCCCAGGACCCTCGAGGGCATCTGGGGACCCTGGAGGGCCTGGAACAGGATTGTCCCCGCTCAGGTCGTCTGTGTCTGTCCCCTGGCAGGTCCTTCCCGCCCCCCGCCCCGCCCCGGGCCCAGCAGCCTGGGATCCTCAGGACCCTTCAGGCCCGTGGGAGGAGGGCGGTCCTTTGGGCGTCCACGGATAATGGGGAATCAGAACGCGGACTGGCCCCCTGGTCCAAGGCGGGGACTGTCCCTGCTGTGTGGCCTGAGATGGCCCTCTGCAAGTGTCTGTGGTTTACTGAACTTTCCATGTTTATTACCAGCGAGAGCTGAAAACCGGGATTGGGAGAAGGAGACGGAGGCGTGGGGTGGGGGTTGGGGGGAAGGTGGAGGGGTGGTGTCCGGGAGCTGGGAGGAGGGGAGTGTCTTCTTTACATCACTGGCCCTTGCTCTCCCGCCCTGCTCTCCTCTCCTTCTGATCTAGGAAGGGGAACTACCGATTGAAATCCGATTTTGTCTTGGGGTTTAAAATGACAATAATAAACAACACTGACTAACCCAAGGACATTTTGCCTAATAGCACATAGCAGACCAAGGCGTGTCCTGGGAACACGTACTAATGTTTCCAAGAAACTGACCTGTGCTTGAAACTACCTTTGATGAAGAAGCCAAAGAATCATTTTTAAAGCAAAAAGGAGATAAATAAAAGAACCTATCGTATAGCACAGGAAGCTTGCAGCACTCTGTAACGACCTATATGGGAAAAGAATCTAAAAAAGATGGATATATGTATAAGTGATTCACTTTGCTTTTCAGCAGAAACTAAGACAACATTGTAAATCAACCACACTCCAATAAACATTAATTCTAAAAAGTAAATAAAGTAAAAGGGAAAAGTGGCCAGACTCAAGCTCTGCCAGGACTTTCCTGATTTTCTCTTCTCCACCTTCCATACAGTTTGATTCATTACAGGGAAATTATATTAGTATTTTATTCAGAAAAGGACCTCAAAACTAATTTTGGAGTCCTTTTCTCTAGATTAGGTACTCTCTAATCTCTCACAATGGAGAAAGTGTTTGCTAAGAATACTTGTTTGCCAAGAATTCTGACAAGAGAATTTGGGTCCCAGATCTCATTCCCACATCATTATTAACACATATTATTATTAAGCACCATTAATATAAAGTGTAAATATATCATGTGGCTAAGAACCTAGCGGGGAAGGCAGAATTTAGTCTGGTAAAACACTTGATGAATTTGTAACTATAAAAGAGCTCTCAAGAAGGGTTGGGGAGCTGGTCAGGGAAGTCTTCCCTAAAAAAGTGAGCCTGAGCTAAAGTGGGAAAGAAAGATGAATAGACCAGTGCTGAAGCTGAAGCACCAACATTTTGGCCACCTGATGTGAAGAGCTGACACGTTGGAAAAGACCCTGATGCTGGGAAAGATTGAGGGGAGGAAAAGAAGGGGTGACAGAGGATGAGATGGTTGGATGGCATCACTGACTCAATGGATGTGAATTTGAGCAGGCTCTGGGAAATAATGGAGGACAGGAAAGCCTGGTGTGCTGCAGTCCATGAGGTCCCAAAGAGTCGGACACAACTTAGCAGCTGAACAGCAGCAAACCAAAGGGGGATGAGATGGCGATGGGGTGGTGGAGAGATCCTTCCAGATAAGGAACAGTAAATGCCAAGGCCCTGTGGTAGAAGAGAAATGGCAAGGTCAGTATAGCTGAAGAGCATCAGACAGGAAGAGTGAATGAAGAAGGAGGCTGGGGAAGTGGGTTGGGCCAGACTTAGAGCCCGGCTGAGAGAGCTTGGTTTTTGTTCTAGGAGAAGAGAAAAGGCATGAGAGGAGGGAGGGTGATCAGAGCTGTGTTTTTAAAAGCTCACTGTGGCCGCCTAGAAGAGAAGCGATGCGGAGACAAGAGACCAGTGGACTTGGGGAAGAGAAGAGAGATTCATTCTTTGCTGTTGAACAGGCAAAAGATGGGCTTTCCCGGGTGGCAGCAGTGATCAAGAATCCACCTGCCAATGCAGGAGACACAAGAGACTCAGTTTCAATCCGTGGGTCAGGTAGATCCCCTGGAGGAGGAAATGGCAACCCACTCTGGTATTCTTGCCTGGAGAATTCCATGGACAGAGAAGTCTGGCAGGCTACAGTCCATAGGTCTGCAAAGAGTCAGACATGACTGAAGTGACTGAGCACAGACACAGGCAGAGATGCCAGTTGCTTGAACTGTAGGGTGGCAGAGATTAGAGAAATACATGCATTTGAGAGAGATTTAAGATGGAAATTGACAAAACTTGATGACTGACACCAAAGGGAATTGAGAGGATCTTTGTATTACTGTTGTAATACAAACAAAAAATAAAAATGGTCTTTCTGAAAATGAAGCTTTTCAGAAATTAAAAAGAAAAAGTTTATATGCGAAAATTTAACTGTTATGCTCCGAGCCCGTATTTCCAAACCGACCGAGAGCAAGTCCACCACAGTATTGCAAACGCAAGAAGGGAGTTTGTTTATTTCTAGCGCGCTAGGGCCCAAGTCTCATCCCACACAAGGGAATCTGACAAGAGCCATGAACAAAGGAGTATGGCGGCTTATATACAGGCAGTTCTTTGTCTCCGTTACAGGAGTAGCTGGCGTTACATGATTGGCCAGGCAGGATGAGCACATATCCTGTCTCTTTCTGGTAAACATGACTCAGGTCCTAGAGACCGTCGTTTGGTACCTAACATTCCACCCCTGTCCTTAGATCATATAGAGGAATCTTCCTCTCGGTCCTGAGACACAGTTTGATATTGTTGTCGAAGCACAAACAGCTGTACTGTATTTATGCGTTCCTTTACAAAGGCTACAAGTCTATTGATAATACATGGGCCGACGGTAAGCATTAGTAATAGTACTAGCAGGGGTCCTAACAAGGTGGAGATTAAGGTAGTCAGCCAAGGGGATTGTTGAAACCAAGATTCAAACCATCCCTGTTGAGCCTCACGTTCTCGTTTACGTTGGGCTAGTCCTTCTCTCACTTTGGCCATAGATTTTCTAACTATTCCTGTATGATCCACAAAGAAACAGCACTCTTCTCCTAGGGCAGCACAGAGTCCCCCTTGTTGCAGAAAAAGCAGATCTAATCCCCTCCTGTTTTGCAGAACTACTTCAGATAGAGAAGTTAGAGACGATTCTAAATGACTAATAGATTGCTCTATACAGGTAATGTCTTCATCTATGGCCGCTCTCAGGGAGTTAAATCCTTGGCCTTGCAGGGACAGAGCTGTTATTCCGGTTCCAGCCCCGGCTATTCCAAGACCGAACATAGTTGCTATAGTTATGGTGGTAAGAGGTTCCCTCTTAACTTTGTAAGTTCTTTTTGGAGGAATTAGAGTTAATTTCTGGGCCCAATAATCATATATTGCTTTTTTTGGTCGGTACAGAATCTTTGGCATGACAGCCACCATAACACAGAATTCTTCTTTGGGGTCAAAGATTGAGCTATGCAGACATGGAGTTAGCCCCGTGTGTGAACAGACCCAACATCTCCCCATTTGAGGTATTAACCATTTGGCTACAGGCAAATCATCAGGCTCGACGACATGCACACAAAGTGGAGGCTTTGCTGGTAACACCGTGCCCATGCATAAGCCCTTTCCCCATACCTCTTTCATCGTCAGACCCACCTTTCGGTCCCCCCAGTGACACTGAGGAGGATCGGTGCTGTTGGCCAAGTCATAAGAGGCATTGAGGCCTACTGCTTCGTAATAAGGGGGAATTAAGTTGGAACATAACCAACAAGATTTAGTTGCCTCAGGATGGGTCTGATTCAGGGTGGCATAAGCTGCCCTAATCAGCTTCCATAGGGGATCTATTTCAGCGAGTGCTTCTGCTTCGGGACTCACTGCCAAAGATGTTGGCATGGAAGTCGTTAGGCGGGGGGTTACAGCCAGCTTTTTTTACTTTGTTGGGCCCGATACTGTGTACAAGAATTGGCTCTAAGACCTGGCTCACTACTATAATCCCTTTCCCATCAACCCCAAACCATCCTGATTCCCTCGTCTGTAGCCCCCAAGATAGGCCAGAGATCCAGGTCCCCTCTTTTTTGCTTTTTTCTGGATTGAACCTTATTCTGACTTGTGCATAATTGCAACTTTCACAGCTAAATGTTGGATCTCCGAGGACCCTAGGGAGGGGCTTGGCGAATGAAAAATTAAGTAAATCTCGATTTCCTACTTCCCAGTGCCGAGGTCCCTCATTAGAAGTAACACAATCCCAAGTTTTACAATAAGAGTCTTGTGCCCCCCCACAGGTCTTCCAGTCATGCCTGGGTGCGCCTGGGCATGCCCAGAACCCTTGTTCTCGGAGATAACCCCTAGCCCAAGGCACATTTACCATCGGCTTAAGGTCAAAGTACAAGTCTGGCCACCATGTGTTTGGTGGATGTATTGCAGTAGCGGAGTTTAGCACCTCTCGTGTTAGTCCATTTTGCAGCTTCCAGGTGATTTTGATGGGTTGATGCGGGTTCACGCTGGCAACTCCGGAGCAGAGTAACTGGGTCATCCACAAGAGGGCCCAGCCGAGTTGTCCTGGTCCTATTGGCGCCTTCGAAGCTTTAGCCTCAAGGGGTTGGATGGGTGCAGAGATGCTTCCCATTTTTTCTTAGCGTCTTCTTGCTCTGCTGAAGCAGCTGGGCGTACGTGGTTGCAATGCACCCAAGGCCCGATACCGTCAACCTTTAGGGCAGTTGGGGTGGTAAGAAGAACAACATAAGGACCCTTCCATTTGGGTTCTAGTGCATTGGTTTGGTGCCTTTTGACCCATACCCAGTCTCCTGGGCCAATGTCATGTGAGGGAATAGTTCCCTTATTTTGACCCACATGTATTTCCTGGAGCAGTTTCCAGACACGAGAGTGCACCTTGCTTAAGGCCATCAAGGCCTCTTGGAGTTGCCCCAACGTGGGAGGCGGTAGTTTCTTCCCTTCAAATATTGGACATACAGGGGGAGGTCTCCCATACAGAATCTCAAATGGGGTCAGATTAAGTTGATAAGGAGTATTACGCGCACGGAAGAGGGCGAAGGGAAGGAGGGTCACCCAGTCCCCGCCAGTCTCTATAGCCAATTTAGTTAAAGTTTCTTTTAGAGTCTGATTCATTTTTTTTACTTGCCCTGAGCTCTGTGGACTGTATTCACAATGTAACTTCCATTTAGTCCCCAGGGCTAGGGCAAGGCTCTGAACTATTTGACTCACAACAGCAGGTCCATTATCAGAGCCGATGGTCACTGGCAGGCCAAACCTGGGAACTATTTCTTCTAAAATCTTTTTGCCACTATCATCGCGGTTTCTCCCTTTGTAGGAAAAGCCTCCACCCACCCTGAGAAGGTATCCACCAACACTAACAAGTACCGGTAACCATACTTGCCTGGCCTTACCTCGGTGAAATCTATTTCCCAGTGTTGCCCTGGTCCTTCTCCCCGATACCTCAGTCCTGCATGTTGTCCTTTTCCTGGCCTCATCTGTTGACATGCCTTACAAGCATGCACTATGTTCTTTACAGTTGTCTGGTGCCGGGGAAATCGCAGGCGCGCAGTTTGAAAGAGCATCAGAGTCTTCTTTTCTCCCAGATGAGTAGACAAGTGCAAATGCTCACATAGTTGCCGTCCCAACTGAGCAGGGAGTATCAAGTAGCCGTCTGAGTCTCGGTACCATCCATCTTTATCTTTTTGAAGGTTGGTGCGTTTTTGGATCCAAGCAAAGTCTGTGGATGAATACACAGGGGTTGGGGGCAGAGTTCCCATACCTGGAGGTGGAAGTCCGATCACCAACACAGGGGTGATGAAATCTTTATCAGCTACTTTTCGAGCTGCCAGGTCTGCGGCACGATTCCCTTGTGCCGTGGGGCTGTCACCCTTCTGATGTCCAGGTACGTGTACTATTGACACAGCCCGAGGCATCTGTACAGCCTCTAAAAGTCTACGGATTTCAGGCAAGTTTTTAATTTTTTTTCCTTTAGCTGTCAAAAACCCTCGTTCCCGATATATCAGGCCCTGGATGTGTACCATGCCAAAAGCATAGCGACTGTCAGTGAAAAGAGTTATTCTTTTTCCTTTGGCTCTCTCTAATGCTTGAATCAGGGCAATTAACTCTGCCTTTTGTGCTGAGGTATCCGGGGGAAGGGCCTCTGCCCATATCGTCCGTCCAGAGTCATCTACTACTGCGGCTCCGACCCGTCTCTGTCCATCTTTTACATAACTGCTGCCGTCTGTGAACCATTTCAGCTCACTGTTATCCAGTGGAGTATCGGTTAAGTCCTTTCGCATTGCTGTTACCCCGGCCAGTATCTCATCACAATCATGGAGGGGGCTATTTTCCCCCGGATTGGGCAAAAGAGTGGCCGGATTTAGAGTGCAGGGCATTTGGAAATGAATCCATGGGGTGTCAAGTAGCAAGGCCTGGTAGTGCGTCAAGCGGGCATTAGAAATCCATTTACCTGGGGGCTGCTTTAAAACTCTCTCTATGGCATGAGGAGTGTAGACCAAGAGTCTCTGTCCATAAGTCAGTTTATCAGCATCGTGGACTAAGAGCGTGGTGGCCGCGATGATACGGAGGCAAGGTGGCCATCCGGCTGCCACTGGGTCCAGTCTCTTGGAAAGGTAAGCTACAGGTCGCTTCCATGGTCCCCATCTCTGTGTTAGTACCCCTTTTCCTATCCCCCGCTTTTCATCTACAAATAATTGGAAAGGCTTAGACGGATCAGGGAGGGCAAGGGCAGGAGCTTCTAGCAAGGCTCGCCTGAGCTCTTGGAAGGCCTCTTTCATTGGCTCAGTCCGTTTCCAGTCCTTGTTTTCTTTGGTCCCCTCATATAGGGGCCTGGCCTTTTCTGCAAACCCCAAGATCCATAACCAGCAATATCCCACCATTCCCAGAAATTCTCTCACTTGTCTAGGGTTAGCTGGCTCAGGGATCTGGAGGATGGTTTCTTTCATAGCCTGTGTTAGCCACCTCTGGCCCTGTTTTATCTTATAACCGAGGTATGTAACCTCTTGCTTGGCAATCTGGGCCTTTTTGGCACTAGCCCGGTAACCTAAAGTCCCCAAGGTTTGGAGAAGGTCACCTGTTGCCTCTTGGCACTCTTTCTCTGTAGCCGCTGCCAGCATAAGGTCATCAACATATTGTAATAAAACAATGGTAGGGTGTTCAACCCCGATAATCACGGAGGTCTTCGTCCAGGGCCTCATTAAATAACGTGGGCGAGTTTTTGAAACCCTGTGGTAAGCGAGTCCATGTCAGCTGCACAGGGGACTGACCACCGTCTTCCTGCCATTCGAAGGCAAAGATCTCTTGGCTTGCGGGGGCAAGAGGCAAACTGAAAAAGGCATCTTTTAAATCTAAAACAGTGTACCAAATGTAGTTTGGAGGCAAGTTGCTTAGCGATGTATAAGGGTTAGGAACCATAGGATGAATATCATTCACCCATTTGTTGACTTCTCGTAGATCTTGAACTGGTCTAAAATCAGTTCCCCCAGGCTTTTTCACAGGCAACAGGGGAGTGTTCCATGGGGACCGGCATCTTTTTAGGACCCCAGCATCTATGAGGTGTTGTATATGCGGAGTAATTCCTTGTCGAGCCTCTTGACTCATGGGATACTGTCGTACCCTCACCGGGGAAGCACTGGCTTTCAGTTCCACAATGATAGGGGGCCTCTGTTTGGCTAGTCCCATTCCTGCAGTTTCAGCCCAGGCCTGAGGGTATCTTTGAACCCATGGTTGTACTTCGGGGCTTATTGTCGCTGGGGCCTCTGGCAAGTAGAGTCTGTATTCATCTTTTAATGCCAGAGACAAGACCTGAAGAGGATGCCCGGTCCCATCTAAAACTGACACTTGTCCGTGGTCGAAATGAATTTGGGCATTTACTTTAGACAGTAAATCCCTTCCCAACAAGGGCGCTGGACACTCAGGTATCACCAGAAAAGAATGGGTTACCTGGTGGGCCCCCAAGTTCACATGCCGTTTTGTAGTCCATCTATATCGTTTAGTCCCGGTTGCTCCCTGCACCCAGCTACTTTTCTTAGACATGGGTCCATCTTTTTGGTTTAAGACTGAGTATTGGGCTCCCGTGTCCACCATGAAGCCAACCGGTTTCCCCTCCAGATTTATAGTTACCCAGGACTCGGGGAGGGGCTTTGAGCCCAGACCCCCCTAGTCGCTATCCTCACCCGCGTAGAGGATATGACTGTCTGGAGAGGGAGTCTCGTTCTTGGGGTTCTTGGGCCCCTCTTTTAGATTTTTCTTGGGGCATTTATCTTTCCAATGTCCAAACTCTTTGCAAAACGCACATTGGTTTTTCTCAAGCTTACGCCTTGTCATTTTTTCTTCAGTTTTTGAGTCCAATTTTTTTCCTTTCTGGAACCTGTTTTTGTTTTCAACCCCAGCAAAAAATATCTGGGCTGGCTCTTTTTGATTTTTACGGTTTTCTTCAGCTCTAAATTCTCTTTCTTTTCTTCTAATGCGGTCCTCTCTCTCTTCTGGGGTCTCTCTATGATTAAAAACTCTCTCGGCTGCCCTCACTAGATCTTGCAAGGATTGTTCATTTAACCTCTCTATCTTTTGTAATTTTCTAATATCAGGGGCTGCTTGATTTACAAATGCTAACATAACTGCCACTCGTGACTCATCTGCCTGTGGGTCCATAGGGGTATACTGTCTAAAAGCTTCCATTATCCTTTCAAGGAAGGCTGCTGGGCTCTCATTTGGTTCCTGCCTCACTGAATTTATTTTGGCCAAATTAGTTGGCTTTCTGGCGGCAGCTCTAAGGCCGGCCATAAGAGTCTGACGGTATACCCGGAGACGCTCCCTACCTTCAGCGCATTCAAAGTCCCAGTTGGGTCGCACTAAGGGGAATCCCTCCTCAATGAGGTTAGGCTGTATTGTGGGCCTCCCATACAACCCTGGCACACTCTTTCGAGCTTCTGACAGGATCCGCTCGTGCTCTTCTGTAGTGAAAAGCACCTGTAACAGTTGCTGACAATCATCCCAAGTGGGATTATGAGTAAAAAGGATAGACTCTAAAAGATCAATAAGACCCTGTGGTTTTTCAGAGAAGGAGGGAGTCTGGGTTTTCCAGTTGTACAAATCACTAGTGGAAAAGGGCCAATACTGATATGTCCGCTCTCCACCCTCTCTGGCTGGTCCCGCCTGGACCGGAAATGCGTGAACAGTGGAGGAGGGGACTTCTGGGTCTTCTTCCGCTACGTTGGCCATTTCTCTTGTTTTTTCCCTGAGTTCCCTGGGCGGGGCCCCCTTCTCTGGGATGAGCTGAAGGCTCGGTTCTCCTCCTGGCTTCTCCCAATGAAACCTGTGGAAGCAAGGGCAGATGTGGATCTGCATACGGGGGTGGGAACAATTCGGTCTCCATATCTATCAGATTAGGATACAGAGAAGATTCCTGGAATACCAGCTTTGGTCGATTTTCATCCTTTTTTTCTTCTTTTTCTTTGGAAGCCTTCATTACTAGCACCTGTGGGCTTGGCGAGGTTGGAGTTGGGGAAGAGGGACGGGGAGGTTTAGGAGGAGCGAGAACAAAGGGTTTAAGCCATTCCAGCGGGTTCCTCACTAGATCCTGCCAGACCAGAATGTAGGGCATCTGATCTGGGTGCCCGGCAGGACTAGGAGTAAGCACCCTCTCTTTAACTGCCTGGATAATTTGGGGATTGAAGGTTCCCTCTTGCGGCCATCCGACGTCAAAGGTGGGCCACTCAACAGAACAGAAACTCACCAGTTTGCTCTTCTTTACCAATAACGAAAGATTCTGAGCTCTAGACTTGAAATCAGAGAAGTGGTTAATCATAAGAGATAAAGGAGTAGAAGTTGTTTGTCCCATGATCACAGAAAAGTACACTGGGAGCCAACAGAGCACACAAAGAGCAGCGCAGACACCACAAATAGACAAACAGATAACAAACACAAGGTGGCCACCGACAATGCACTCAATCTTACCTGCAGGATGTTCACAGAGCCAGCTGCCTCCCCAGCACGAAACCAGGCCCCAGCCTTATGCTGACTTAATCCAGTAACCAGAGCCAGCTGCCTACCCAGCACGAAACCAGGCCCCGGCCTTACGCTGACTTGCATCTGCACTTTACAGCCAGATGCCTCCCTAGTACGATACCAGGCCGCGGACTTAATCTGGGTTTCTGCAACATTAGCACCGGTGCTCAGAGCTCTTATCTCCTAACGAGGTTACTCCCTCTACCAGGAGAGTTGTCTTCCCTGGCGGGACGGAGATCCCGGACAAGCCCCCAGATGTTATGCTCCGAGCCCGTATCTCCAAACCGACCGAGAGAGCAAGTCCACCACAGTATTGCAAACGCAAGAAGGGAGTTTGTTTATTCCTAGCGCGCTAGGGCCCAAGTCTCATCCCACACAAGGGAATCTGACAAGAGCCGTGAACAAAGGAGTATGGCAGCTTATATACAGGCAGTTCTTTGTCTCCGTTACAGGAGTAGCTGGCGTTACATGATTGGCCAGGCAGGATGAGCGCATATCCTGTCTCTTTCTGGTAAACATGACTCAGGTCCTAGAGACCGTTGTTTGGTCCCTAACAGTAACCAAGATGTGAAATGTTGAATTAGCATCACACAGCAGGGTGGCAAATCCCTGGGCTGTTCTTGAAACTGAATAGGACCCTGTGCAGCTCCTGGGCACAAAAGCCTTTCTATGTACCCCATTTCTTGTTTGTAAGGAACAGACTCCAACCTCCATGACTTTCCCTGAGTCCCAAAGGGTAGAACTGAGCTGTTGCTAATCTGGGAAGGGAGGGAAAGTAGAGACAAGAGAAACAGCCAACAAATAACAATACAGCCTTGGGGTAGGGTCCTGGTTCTGCCTCAAGGGATACACATAATGATATCTTTAAACTCTTTGTAGAACCCAAACTCCACAACAAATGAAGATGTCAGCATTCTTCATTCCAGAGAAGCTCTCAAGATTAAAGGAACCACAGAAACCCATCAGATTACAGAGACTAAAAGATAGCTCCTCTAGGCCTTCCTGCGCCTGCGCACCCAAGCTCCCCGGGTTGCTCTTCCCAGCCGCCGGCCCTGGCCTCGGGCATCGGTGGCTCCTCCCAGCTGCCGCCCCTGGCCTCGGGCTCAGAGTGGCTCCTCAGGGTCACCACCCCTGGCCTCGGGTGCGAGGTGGCTTCTCCCACCGCCCCTGACCTCGGGACGCAAGGTGTATCCATCCGGCCGCCCCTGACCTTGGACGCGGGTTGTCTCCTCGCGGCCGCCACTGACCTCGGACGCGAGGTAGCTCCTCTCAGCCGTTCCTGTGCCATCCCAGTCTGGCACTCTAGGCTGCTGCTCCTGACCTTGGACGTGGGTAGCTCCTCTTGGCCCTGGCAGCCACCTGCGCTTAGTGTGTGAAGTCAAGTGGGCCTTAGAAAGCATCACTACCAACAAAGCTAGTGGAGGTGGTGGAATTCCAGTTGAGCTGTTTCAAGTCCTGAGGGATGATACTGTGAAAGTGCTGCACTCAATATGCCAGCAAATTTGGAAAACTCAGCAGTGGCCACAGGACTGGAAAAGGTCAGTTTTCATTCCAATCCCAAAGAAAGGCAATGCCAAACAATGCTCAAACTACTGCACAATTGCACTCATCTCACATGCTAGTAAAGTAATGCTCAAAATTCTCCAGGCCAGGCTTCAGCAATACGTGAACCGTGAACTCCCTGATGTTCAAGCTGGTTTTAGAAAAGGCAGAGGAACCAGAGATCAAATTGCCAACATCCGCTGGATCATGGAAAAAGCAAGAGAGTTCCAGAAAAACATCTATTTCTGCTTTAATGACTATGCCAAAGCCTTTGACTGTGTGGATCACAATAAACTGTGGAAAATTCTTCAAGAGATGGGAATGGCAGACCACCTAACCTGCCTCTTGAGAAATATGTATGCAGGCCAGGAAGCAACAGTTAGAACTGGACATGGAACAACAGACTGGTTCCAAATAGGAAAAGGAGTACGTCAAGGCTGTATATTGTCACCCTACTATTTAACTTCTATGCAGAGTACATCATGAGAAACGCTGGACTGGAAGAAACACAAGCTGGCGTCAAGATTGCCGGGAGAAATATCAATAACCTCAGATATGCAGATGACACCACCCTTATGGCAGAAAGTGAAGAGGAGCTAAAAAGCCTCTTGATGAAAGTGAAAGAGGAGAGCAAAAATTTGGCTTAAAGCTCAACATTCAGAAAACGAAGGTCATGGCATCCAGTCCCATCACTTCATGAAAATAGATGGGTAAACAGTGGAAACAGTGTCAGATTTTATTTTGGGGGCTCCAAAATCACTGCAGATGGTGACTGCAGCCATGAAATTAAAAGACGTTTACTCCTTGAAAGAAAAGTTATGACCAGCCTAGATACCATATTCAAAAGCAGAGACATTACTTTGCCAACAAAGGTCCGTCCAGTCAAGGCTATGGTTTTTCCTGTGGACATGTATGGATGTGAGAGTTGGACTGTGAAGAAGGCTGAGCACCGAAGAATTGATGCTTTTGAACTGTGGTGTTGGAGAAGACTCTTGAGAGTCCCTTGGACTGCAAGAAGATCCAGCCAGTCCATTCTGAAGGAAATCAACCTTGGGATTTCTTTGGAAGGAATGATGCTGAAGCTGAAACCCCAGTACTTTGGCCACCTCATGCGAAGAACTGACTCATTGGAAAAGACTCTGATGCTGGGAAGGATTGGGGGCAGGAGGAGAAAGGGACGACCGAGGATGAGATGGCTGGATGGCATCACGGACTCGATGGACGTGAGTCTGAGTGAACTCCGGGAGTTGGTGATGAACAGGGAGGCCTGGCGTGCTGCGATTCATGGGGTTGCAAAGAGTCGGACATGACTGAGTGACTGAATTGAACTGAGTTTAAAGGAGTTTAGGCACACACTCTAATTTTATCAGCAATCCCCTCCTTGAACTATTGCTGTAAAACACATCATCCAGTGCTCCGGGGTTGGGACTCAGTTTGTGAAGGGCATGAGTCCTCTCTGTCCCTCTTTGCCTGGCAAAGCAATAAAGCTACTGTTTTCTACTTCACTCAAAACTGTCTCTGAGATTCAGCACTAGTGCAGAGGCCAAATATTAGGCATCATTCTGAGATCAGATGATGATACCAGGGCTTCAGAACAGTGCTGATGTCATCTCTACTAGGAATGTTCTGGAGTATTTAAAGTTTTGTTGTGGGCCTTTATCGCAGAAACTGCTGTAGGTTCCCTAGTGAAAAGTGAACACTCAGTCGTGTCTGACTCTTTGCGAGCTATGGACTGTATCCTGCCATGCTCCTCTGTCCGTGGGATTCTTCAGGCAAGAATATTTGAGGAGGTTGCAACACCTTCCTCCAAGGGATCTTCCCGATCCAGAAACTGAGCCCGTGTCTCTTAGGTTTGCTGCATTGGCAAGTGGATTCTTTACCACTAGGGCCACCTGGGAAGCCTATATATATGTGTGTGTATGTGTCAGCCACTCAGTCGTGACTGACTCTGCAACCCTGTGGACTGTAGCCCACCAGGCTCCTCTGTCCAAGGGATACTCCAGGCAAGAGTACGTTAGTGGGTTGCCACATATATAAGCATATATATATATATATATATATATATGCCTATGTATACATATATATAAGCGCTTATGTATATATATGTGTGTGTATAAACAAATGGGTTTTTGCTTTCAAGATGGCAAAGTAGAAGGACATGCACTCATTTTCTCCTGTTGAGAACTCCAAAATTACAACTCGCTAATGAACAATCATCAACAGGAGAATGTCAGAACCCACCAAAAAAAGATACCCATGTCCAGGGGCAAAGAAGAGCCCCAGCAAGACCGTAGGAGGGGTGAAATCACATTTAGAATCAAATTCCATACCCCCCAGAGACACTCCAAAAGTGAAAGTTGCTCAGTTGTGTCTGACTCTTTGCGACCACATGGTCTATGTGGTCCATGGAATTCTCAAGGCCAGAATACTGGAGTGGGTAGCCTTTCCCTTTTCCAGGGGATCTTTCCAACTCTGGGATTGAACCTAGGTCTCCCACGACTTCCCTGGTGGCTCAGACGTTAAAGCGTCTCTCTACAATGCGGGAGACCTGGATTTGAGCCCTGGGTTGGGAAGATCCCCTGGAGCAGGAAATGGCAATCCACTCCAGTACTATTGCCTGGAAAATCCCATGGACAGAGGAGCCTGGCAGGCTGCAGTCTATGGGGTCGCAAAGAGTTGGACACGACTGAGCGACTTCTTCACTTCACTCCCACGTTGCAGGGATTCATTACCAGCTGAGCCATCAGGGAAGCCCAAGAATACTGGAGTGGGTAACCTATCCCTTCTCCAGTGGATCTTCCCAACCCAGGAATTGTAACAATGTCTCCTGCATTGCAGGTGGGTTCTTTAGCAACTGAGCTATGAGGGAAGCTCAGATGCTAGCAGGGCTCAAACAAAATCTTGTGCGCACCAGGATCCAGAGACCCCCCAAGACTGAGCCAGACCTGCCTTTGAGTGAGTGTCTCCTGTGGAGGTATGGCTCAGCAGTGGCCTGCCACAGGGGCAGGGGCTCTGGGTGCAGCAGACCTCGGTGTGGCATACGTCCTCTTGGAGGAGGCTGCCATTAACCCCACCAGAGAGCTGCTGAGCAGACGAACTTACACAGGACTAGGGAAACAGACTCCTGTGTCTCGTGCACACCAGGACCCAGGAGAAAGGAGCAGCGACCCCACCGAAGACCAACCCAGACTTGCCTGTGAGTGTCCAGGGGTCTTCGGCGAAGCCGTGGGTCAGAGGTGGCCTGCTGCGGGGTCGGGCACCGAGTGCAGCAGAGTGTGGGGAGGACCTTGTGATGGAGGTCACTGTTATCTTCATCATCTCCACCATAGTTGGGTCTCAGGTTAAACGGCAGGGAGGGAACACAGCCCCCCCCCACCAACAGACAGTTGAATTAAAGATTTACTGAGCACAGCCTTGCCCATCAGAACAAGACCCAGTTTCCCCCACAGTCAAGTCTCTCCTATCAGGAAGATTCCATAAGCCTCTTATCCTTATCTGTCAGAGGGCAGAGAGAATGTAAACCACAATAAGAGAAAACTAATCAAACTGATCACATGGACCACAGCCTTGTTTAACTCACTGAAACTATGAGCCATGCCTTGTATGCCCACACAAGACTGATGGGTCATTGGAGAGTTCTGACAAAACTTGGCCCACTGGAGAGGGAATGGCAAACCAATTTAGTAATCTTGCCTTGAGAACCCCATGTACAGTATGAAAAGGCAAAAGATATGCACTGAAAAATGAACTTCCCAGGTCGGTAGGTGCCCAATATGTTACTGGAGAAGAGTGGAGAAATAATTCCAGAAAGAATGAAGAAACAGAGCCAAAGCATAAACAACTCCCAGCTGTGTATGTGACTGGTGGTGGAAATGCAGTCCAATGCTATGAAGAACAATATTGCATCAGTTCAGTTCAGTCATTCAGTCGTGTCTGACTCTTTGCGACCCCATGAATCGCAGCATGCCAGGCCTCCTTGTCCATCACCAACTCCCTGAGTTCACTCAAACTCATGTCCATCGAGTCAGTGATGCCATCCAGCCATCTCATCCTCTGTCGTCCCCTTTTCCTCCTGCCCCCAATCCCTCCCAGCATCAGGAGTCTTTTCCAATGAGTCTTTTCCTTTTCGAATGAGGTGGCCAAAGTACTGGAGTTTCAGCTTTAGCATCACTCCTTCCAAAGAACACCAGGGCTGATCTCCTTTAGAATATTGCATAGGAGCCTGGAATGTTATGTTCATGAATCAAGGCAAATTGGAAGTGGGAAAACAGGAGATGTCAAGAGTGAACATTGACATTTTAGGAATCAGTGAACTAAAATGGACTGGAAAGGGCGAATATGACTCACATGACCATTATATCTGAATTATAATTATTCATTATATCTGAATATACTGTGGGCAAGAATCCCTTAGAAGAAATGGAGTAGTCCTCATAGTCAACAAAAGAGTCTGAAGTCCAGTACTTGGGTGCAATCTCAAAAACGACAGAATGATCTCTGTTTTTTCCAAGGCAAACCACTCAATATCACAGTAATCCAAGTCTATGCCCCAACTAGTAACGCTGAAGAAGCTGAAGTTGAACAGTGCTATGCAGACCTACAAGACCTTCTAGAACTAACACCCAAAAAGATGTCCTTTTCATTATAAGGGGACTGGAATGCAAAAATAGGAAGTCAAGAGACACCTGGAGTAACAGGCAAGTTTGGCCTTGGAATACAGAATGAAGCAGGGCAAAGGCTAACAGAGTTTTCAAAGAGACGCATTGGTCATAGCAAACATTCTCTTCCAACAACACAAGAGACTAATCTGCACATGGACATCACCAGTTGGTTAATACCAACATCAGATTGAGTACATTCTTTGCAGCTGAAGATGGAGAAGCTCTATACAGTCAGCAAAAATAAGACTGGGAGCAGACTGTGGCTCAGATCATGAACACCTTATTGCAAAATTCAGACTTAAATTGAAGAAACTAGGGAAAACTACTAGACCATTCAGGTATGACCTAAATCAAATCCCTCACGATTAAACAGTGGAAGTGACAAATATATTCAAAGGATTAGATCTGATAGAGTACCTGAAGAACTATGGACAGAGGTTTGTGACATTGTACAGGAGGCAATGATCAAGACCATCCCCAAGAAAAAGAAATGCAAAAAGGCAAAATGGCTGTCTGTGGAGGAGAAAGAAGAGAAGCTAAAGGCAAAGGAGAAAAGGAGATATACCCATATGAATGCAGAGTTCCAAATAGCAAGGAGAGATGAGGAAGCCTTCCTCAGTGATCAATGCAAAGAAATAGAGGAAAACAGTAGAATGGGAAAGACTAGAGATCTCTTCAAGAAAATTATAGATACCAAGGGAACATTTCATGCAAAGATGGGCACAAGAAAGGACAGAAATGGTATGCACCTAACAGCAGCAGAAGATATTAAGAAGAGGTGGCAAGAATACACAGAAGAGCTATAGAAAAAATATCTTCATGACCCAGATAACCACGATGGTGTGATCACTGACCTAAAGCCAGACATCCTGAAGTCAAGTGGGCCTTAGGAAGCATCACTACGTACAAAGCTAGTGGAGGTGATGGAATTCCAGTTGAGCTATTTCAAACCCTAAAAGATGATGCTGTGAAAGTGCTGCACTCAATATGCCAGCAAATTTGGAAATTCAGCAGTGGCCACAGGACTGGAAAAGGTCAGTGTTCATTCCAATCCCAAAGAAAGGCAATGCCAAAGAATGTTCAAACTACCATACAACTGCACTCATCTCACACACTAGCAAAGTAATGCTCAAAATTCTCTAAGCCAGGCTTCAACAGTACATGAACTGTGAACTTCCAGATGTTCATGCTGGATTTAGAACAGGCAGAGAAACCAGTGATCAAATTGCCAACATCCATTGGATCGTAGAAAAAGAAAACATACGAGATTTCCAGGAAAACATCTACTTCTTCATCAATGACTACACCAAAGCCTTCGACTGTGTGGATCACAACAAACTGGGAAATTCTTCAAGAGATGGGAATACCAGACCACCTTACCTGCCTCTTGAGAAATCTGTATGCAGGTCAAGAAGCAACAGTTAGAATTGGACATGGTTCCAAACATGGTTCCAAACAACGGACTGGTTCCAAATTGGGAAAGAAGTACTTCAAGGCTGTATATTGTCACTCTGGTTATTTAACTTATAGGCAGAGTACATCATGCAAAATGGATGTGCTGGCTGGATGAAGGCTGGATGAGGCACAGGCTGGAATGAAGATTGCTGGGAGAAATATCAATAACTTCAGATATGCAGATGACACTACCCTTATGGCAGAAAGTGAAGGGGAACTAAAAAGACTCTTGCTGAAAGTGAAAGAGGAGAGTGAAAAAGCTGGTTTAAAACTCAACATTCAAAAAATGAAAATCATGGCATCTGGTCCCATCACTTCATGGCAAATAGATGAGGAAACAATGGAAACAGTGAGAGACTTTATTTTGGGGGGCTCCAAAATCCCTGCAGATGGTGACTGCAGGCATGAAACTAAAAGATGCTTACTCCTTGGAAGAAAAGCTATGACCAACCTAGACAGCATATTAAAAAGCAGAGACATTACTTTGCCAGCAAAGGTCCATATAGTCAAAGCTATGGTTTTTCCAGTAGTCATGTATGGATGTGAGTTGGACTATAAAGAAAGCTGAGCGCCAAAGAATTGATGCTTTTGAACTGTGGTGTTGGAGAAGACTCTTGAGAGTCCCTGGGACTTCAAGGAGATCAAACCAGTCCATCCTAAAGGAAAGCAGTCCTAAACATTCATTGGAAGAATTGATGCTGAAGCTGAAACTCCAATACTTTGGCCACCTGATATGAAGAACTGACTCATTGGAAAAGACCCTAATGCTGGAAAAGATGGAAGGCAGGAGGAGAAGGGGATGACAGAGGATGAGATGGTTGCATGGCATCACCGATTTGATGGACATGAGTTTGAGCAAGCTCCAGGAGTTGGTGATGGACAGGGAGCCTGGCATGCTGGAGTCCATGGGGTTGCAGAGTCGGACACCACTGAGTGACTGAACTGAACTGATATATTGGTTTGTTTGCTTTAATTGATTACGGTCCAAATCAGATGCTTGACTTTTTGCCTGAGCTGTGCAGCTTGTGGAATTTTCTTTCTCCAACTAGGGGGTTGGACACAGGTCCCAGATAGTGAAAGCATCAAGTCCTAAGCACTGGACCGCCATGGATTTTCAATCAGATTTTAAATTGTGATGAAACAGCTCTCTACTAGAAGCAAACCACCTAAGGACCCTCATTTTAAAGGAGCAAGCAAGCACCCTATGGCCTGCTGGGTACAAACAACAGTAAAGATTTACTCAGGCCGTTGTCTTTTAGACTGCATTTGCTTCCGCCTCAACCCTGTTTTCCTCTTAAGCTCTGTACTTTATTTATATGCTATGTTATAGAATGGGCGTTTCCTTAGGAACCTGTATATCGCATTAGAGTACCTGCACATGTCTCGGAGGACACAAAGCGAGGCTGCTACCAAGGTGTGTGTGCACTGTTTGATTGGGAGGAGGGGCAGGAAGGCAGGAAACAGCTCTGGGTCATCCCCATTCCAGGCCTAGATAAGGAAGGAGTAATTAACAGGTCCCGGCTTGCACCCAGCCCCCCACACAGGCAGCACTCCTGGTGCAGGGGTCTGAGAGGTGGACACAAGACTTCCCAAGCCTGGTGCGCAGTGGGGTCAACTGCACCTTGCCCAGGCCTGCTGGGTTCTGGCCATTGGAACCCAACTCTGCAACGTGGGTGGAAGGAGGAGGGAGAGAACATGCCAGATCCAAGCTTTCTCGCTCCACAGGTCAGACTCTGCCGTCATTGAATCAGGCCCATGATACATTGAATCAGGCCCAAGATTTTACCAGATGCCCCCAAGGCAGAAAGGCTGCCAATCATGCTGATACACCTGGTGAGTAAGCTTCAGAGACATTACAAGGTTCCTAAGTTTTCTTTCCAAGAACAGAATTTGACCTCACCTATTAGGGTGCCCATGTACTAAAGGGCGTGACCCTCGGGAATCATGGAGAAGATGGGTGAAAGACAGGGGATCACGAGGCTTCTCAGGGACATGAGTGGCTTCTGTTGGTTACACATTACCCTGGGTAGACAACTCTTTTTTTTTCCACATCGTGTTAAAAATAAAAACGAAACAGCAAACATAATAAAATTGATCATTTTTAGGTGTACGGTTCAGTTGCTGCTGCTGCTGCTGCTAGGTCACTTCAGTTGTGTCCGACTCTGTGTGGCCCCATAGACACCAGCGCACAAGGCGGCCCCGCCCCTGGGATTCTCCAGGCAAGAACACTGGAGTGGGTAGTGCTAAGTACATTCACTGTTGTACAACCAACTTCCAGCACTTTCTCATCTTGCAAACTAAAGCTCTATATCCAACAAACACTAATATTCCCCAGCTCTGGCAACCTCCATTCTACTTTTTGTTTCTGTGAACCTGACTGCTTTAGCTGTTTCATATAAGTGGAATCTTGGAGGATTTGTCTTTTTGACTGTCTTATTTCACTTAGCATAATGTCTTCAAGGTTCATCTGCGTGTGGGCAAGGATGCAGAGAAATTGGAACCGTTGTAGGCTGCCCGCGGGAATTAAAATGGGGCAATTGCTGTTGGAAAACAGTTTGGTGGTTTCTTAAGAAGTTAAAAATAGAATTACCTTATGACTCAGCAATTCTACTCCTAAATATATTCTAATTCTAAAAGAATTAAAAAAAAAAAACCTGGCATTCAAGCAGAGATATGAATATGCATATTCATAATAATGCTATTTACTATAACCAGAAGGTGGAAACAGCCTACACTTCCACCAATGGATGATTGAATAAACAGATTGTGATATATACACACAATGGATTATGCAGCTATAAAAAGAAATGAAGTACTGACACAAGCTACATTAGCCTCGAAAGCATTATGCTAGGTGAAAGAAGCCAGGCACAAAAATGTCACATGTTGTAGGATTCTACTTATACTGGAAATTCAGAAAAGGTAAATCCATAGAGACAGAGAGCAGATGGGTGGTTGCCAGGGGCTGGGGGGAGAGAAAAAGGGGGAATGACTGTTTAATAGGTGTGAGTTTTCCTTTGAGGGTGATGAAAATGCTTTGGAACTAGATAGAGTGGTCATTATACAACATTGTGAAGGTACTAAACGCAACTAAATTGTACACTTTAAAAAGGTTAATTTTATGTGAATTTCTCCTTAAAACAAAACAAAACAAAACAAGGGAACAGGGCTTCCCTGGTGGTTCAGTGGTAGAGAATCCACTTGCCAGTGCAGGAGACAAGGGTTCTCTCCCTGATTCGAGAAGATCCCACATGCTTCGGGGCAACTGAGCCCACGTGCCACAGCTACTGAGCCTCTGCTCTAGAGCCCAGGAGCCACAACTGCTGAAGCCCAGACACCCTGCAGCCCATGCCCCACAACAAGAGAAGCCACCGCAATGAGGATCCTGCATGTCACAACTAGAGAATAACCCCTGCTCACCACAGCTAGAGAAAAGCCCTCCAGGCGACAGAGACCCGGCACAGCCAAAAGTGAGTAAATATACAAAATTTTTAAAAATAAAATGAAAAGCAAGGGAATAAATGCTGAAATTCTCTAGAATGGTATGCCACTGCCCATCTCTGACTCTGTAGTTTTCACCTCATATTAATAGTGTTAAAGGATAATTTTCAGGGACTTCCCTGGCCGTACAGTGGTTAAGATTCTGCACTTTCACTGCAGGGGGCAAGGGTTTGATCCCAGGGTGGGGAACAAAGATCCTGCATGCTGTGCAGCCAAAAAAAAAAAAGGAAACTTTTCAAAAAAAGTGAAAATTATGACTTTTTTCCTTCCAGTTATTGAGATGTAGTTGACATACAGACAGCACTGCTTACGGTGTACAGCATAACGATCTGACTTACATACATCATGAAACAATTATCACAATAAGTTTAGTGAACATCCATCATCTCATACAGACACAAAATGAAAGAAAAAAAATGTTCCTTATGATAAGAATGCTTAGGATTTACTCAATTCCCAATCTTCATGTGTAACATACAGTGTTGTTAATTTTATTCAGCTTGCTGTACTTTATACCCCTAGCACTTATTTCTTTTGAAACTGGGAGTTTGTACCTTTGGTCACTTTCATCCAATTCCTCTTTTCCAGCCTCTGGCAGCCACTCATCCAATCTCTTTCCCCATGAGTTTGTTTTTGAAGTGTAATTGAACTCCAGCATTGTGTTTGTTCCTGGTGCATAACCCAGTGACTCGCTATTGCTATACTTTTCAAAATGATCTAGTTACAGTATGTCACCCTACAAAGACATTACATAGTTATGGACTCTGCTCTCCACATTGCACCTTCCATGCCTGTGATTCATTTTTTACCTCTTACTGTCCCTCACCTGTTCCTCCTTCCTCTCACCTTTTACCCCCTCGGGCGACTGCCTGTTTGTTCTCTGTATCTATGACTCTGATTCTCTTTTCTTATGTTTCTTCATTTGTTTCATCTTCTAGATTCCACGGGTAAGTGAAAGCATAACAGGATTTGTCTTTCTCTGTCTGACTTGTTTCACTTAGGATTAAGTCAATTTTAATTTCATGGTATTATCGTCTAGTTCTATCTGCAGGATTCCATTCTCTCTTATGGCTAAGAAGTATTCCAGTGTGTGTGCGTGTGTGTGTCTGTGTGTGTTTGTGTGTGTGTGTGTATACCACTGCTTCTTTTTGGCCATGCTGTACGGCTTGCAGGATCTTAGTTTCCTGGTCAAGAATTGAACCCAAACCCTTGGCGGTAAAAGTGCGGAGTCTTAGCCACTGCAACACCAGTGAATTCCTACCACTTCTTCATCTATTCCTTTATCAGTGGACACTTGGGTTGCTTCCGTATAGTGGCTATTGTAAATAATGCGGCAGTGAACATGTTGTTGTTGTTTAGTTGCTAAGTTGTGTCTGACTCTTTTGTGACCCCATGTACTGTAGCCTGCCAGGCTCCTCTCTGTCCATGGGATTTCCCAAGGCAAGAATACTGGAGTGGGTGGCCATTTCCATCTCCAGGGGATCTTCCTGGACCAGAGATTGAACACCTGTCTCTTGTATTGGCAGGCAGATTCCTTACCACCAAGCCATCAGGAAATCCCACCGTGAACACAGGGATTCATATATCTTTTCAGATTAGTGTTTTCATTTTTGTTGGATAAATACCCAGGAGTAGAATTGCTGGATTATACAGTAGTGCTGTTTTTAATTTTTCAAGGCACTTCCATGCTGTTTTCCATAATGCTGCAGTGAAAAGGAAAAAGAGGAATGAGTTTTTTCTTTCCCATCCCTGAGAACAAAGAAGATAAAGAGAACAGTGAGCAGGCCCGAACATTCCTAGTTTTTTTACTTTAACTGCTCCAAGCTCTGCATGTCTGTAACTGAGTTTGCTTTTTCTGCCCCCGACTCTGTAGGAGCTACATTTCACAGCTATTATCTCCTCCCTTTGTAGTTCTTTTCTACATACCATAAAGAAGGCTCCAGAGCCACCAAACTGCCAGACTTAATTACTGGGTTACTGACAGCCCAAGACTGCTTTTTAAACAATGGAAGAGGAAGGAGACAAGATCTTAAAACCTTTGTTCCTCATCGCCGACCCCTGACTGTGAGCCCTCATCTTGTATAAGCCCCTAGACTCCTCATGGTGGGGGACACAGTTCTTGAGGCATGGGCCCACTGGGTTCCCCTCTCCGCCAACTGAGAATGAAAGTCACCTTTTTATTTCCCCCACACTCTGTATTATTTTTATTCGGCTTCGATCTGCAGAGAAAGCCAAGATTTCAGCCAGCAACAACTGTTGTACCAATTTACATTCCCACCAACAGAGCAAGGGTTCCCTTCTCCCTGCATCCACATCAACACTTCTTTGTTGTCTTTTTGCTAATAGCTGCTCAGAGAAGTATAAGGTGGTATCTCATGGTGGCTTTGACTTGAATTTCCTTGATGATTAGCAACCTTGAGTATCTTTTCATGTGTCTGTTGGTCATCTGTATGTCTTGGAAATACAAGGTCTATTCAGATCCTCTGCCCATTTGAAAATTTGGTATTGGAATTTTTTTTTTTGGGGGGGGATGTTGAACTGTGTGAGTTCCAGCATCAGGCACCTACAACTCGCAGAACTGTAAGCTCAAAGGTAGTACAGGGGTAGAGCCTTGTGCCAACAGGAAGTGCACTGTGAGCAACGCACGACTTTACACTGAAGCACATGCTTTTTCCTACAGTTGTTTGAAATCAACCTTGGTGGGAGCATCACAGACAACAGTGTGAAGTGAAGACATATCCTGCCATATCACTAAACAAGAAATGTTACAGCCATCAGCGATTTCTGGCCTCCAAACGTGAATGAGGGCTCCATGGATGCTGCTACCCCCTACGGTGATTGCTGAGGAGCTGGGGGAATGCAAGAAGCAGCCATCTGCCACATCCTCACTCCTTAAGGTGAACAAGGAAATAGGATTTGGCCCCAGATAGCTGAGGTGTACATGAAAGGAACAAATTTCAGTGAGCCCAGAGGCTTGCAGCTTCCCGTACATAGAACGCCAAACTCCTTAACTTAATATCTGATCTTCGATGTTCAGATTGGCTGCTCCCTTTGTTACAAACTTGTTTGTAGCCTGACTTCCCCTCCTGCGTCCTTGGAGCAGTTTTCTCAGAGCTACTGAGATGCTGTCTCCCAGGCTCGGAGCCCTAAACATTTTCACCGAATAAAATAACTTTCTACTTTCAGGTTGTGAGTGTAGTTTTTAGTCGACATCAGCAAAGTCTCTAAATCAGTGCCACCTTCGCCTCCAGTTGGTCTGTGACTGGGTAGTTTAGGGCATCCCCCAGAATCTGGTGCCACATGGGGTCCCAGGACCAGATAACAGGTGTTTACATTTCCAACTGTTGCAGCGAAAAGGGAAAAAGAGGAATGAGTTTTTTTCTTTCCCATTCCTGAGAACAAAGAAGGTCAAGACAATGGTAAGCAGGCCTGAACATTCCTAGTTTTTTTACTTTAACTGCTCCTAACTCTGCATGTCTGTAACGAAGTTTGCTTTTCTGCTCCCTAACTCTGCAGGAGTTACATTTCACACCTATTATCCTTTGATTTTATGCTGAATACATCCTGTATCTGATGTTTACCCTTAAAACACGCTTCCCCTGGTAGTTACACATCAGAAGGAAGGCCACAGAGCCACCAAACTGCCAGACTCAGTTACTGGGTTACTGGCGCCAGCCCACGACTGTCTTGGAAACAATGCAAGAGAAAGCAGTCAAGATCCTAATACCTTTGTTCCTCATCACGGACTCCTGACTGCAAGCCCTCATCTTATATAAACCTCTAGACTCCTCAAGCAGGGGGCACAGTTTTTGAGGCATGAACCTACTGTGTTCCCCTCTCCCCTGGCTGAGAATTAAAGCCTTTCTATTTCCTCCAAACTCTGTCTCCATATATTTTATTCGGCTTCAGGGGCAGAGAAAGCTAAGATTTTGTCCAGCAACACAACTAGGATCTTGAGGAGCATGTTATGGAAGCCAGCAGCCCAGTGGGTGCTGCCTAGCCACTTAAGTCCCCCTGGAAGCCAAACTCAGCAAGCATCTGACCACGCTCTTGAAGACCCTGCAACCAGAGTTCCTCTAGGTCTCCCAGGTCTGTGGACTGGCAGCAGCCATCTCACCTGGGAGCTTGTGAGAAGTTCCCAGACCTGCTCAAATCAGAACCTGCATTTTAACCAGAAGCCCAGGTGGTCCTGGCTCTCAGGAAAGTCAGAAGCACCCCTCCGTGCTTTGCCTGAAAGCGACTCTCCCCAGACACCCAGCCCCGAATTCTCCCAGCTCTGTGCCCGGCCAGGGCAGGCTTACCCCCAGGGCTGACACAGTATCCCCAGTGCTCTCGTCGTCACTCATGTCTCTCATCTCAGCGATGGTTGGTTCACTTCGCATGGCACCTGCCCTCCGACTCTCCACGATGCTTTCAGCCTGCTTTTCCTGCCGGGGTGGTGGGGCTGAAGACAAGGACAAGACAAAGGCTGGCCGCTGGTATTTAAGGAGCTCTCCCGGGTGCAACAGGTCCAGGCAAATCCAGGGATTTGCTGTGTTCCAGGGAGAAGAAAAGCTGCAGAAGGATTAGAAGAAGGGAAAGTCTGCTCTCATCTCGTCATAATGGTCATGAGAAATTCCCCAAACACTTGTTAAACAGGGACTGCTCAGCAGGGGTGAGTGTGAGATTGTTGCATCTGGAGCTGGGCCTGGGGCACTGGAAGGAGGGGAGGATCCAGCTGTGGGGGTGTGGCAGGAAGTAGTAGGATCTTCTGTGGCACTTAGGTACTCAGGGAACACAGACAAGCCAACTGATCACAGTGATGGGAGGGAGGGGGCTTGCAGAGCATTCCTTGGGCTCAGTCATTGTACTAAGCACTGGGTCTCACGTTAATTTCGTGATTCTCTCCTTTTTTGATGAAATTGAGATACAGAGAGGTCATGATTGCTTGCCTAGAGTCACAGGATTAGGAATGGCAGAGTCTTGTTTGACACAGTTTCTCTCCTTTCGGTGCTTCATTGTTCACACCTGTCTCTCTCCTGACCCCTTTCCTTGCACCAAGGCTTGCCTGCCAAGATGCGGCTGGGTGAAGACATGACTGGCCTCATCAGTATTGCTTTACTATGCCCAGGAGACTGGCCCAGAAAGATATAAGTTGCAGGAGTCAACTGGGGAAAAAAAAAAAGCTCAACATAAGAGCTGTAAGTTGAATTTTACTCAGTTATCATACTGAGGACTATAGCCTGGGAGACAGTCTCTCAGCTAGCCCTGAGAAACTACCAGAGTTTGGAGTTGGAGGAGAATGTATATGAAAATTTTTGACTGGGAAATACATGTAGTCAAGCCTTGCTGTTGTTGTTTAGTTGCTAAATCATGCCTGACTCTTTTGCAACCCCTTGAACTGTAGCCTGCCAGGCTCCTCTGTCAATGGGATTCCCCAGGGAAGAATACTTGAGTGGGTGGCTATTTCCTTCTCCAGGGGATCTTCCCAACCCAGGGACTGAACCCACATCTCCCATACTGGCAGGAAAATTCTTTTACCACTGAGCCACCAGGGAAGCCTACATCTTGGTAAAAGATGACTGCCAATCACAAAAACCAGATATCTCCGGTTAACGATTTTAGTACTTTGTTCTACATGGGAAGTGCAAAAAGCTGGGGAATCAAAATTCTTCCCTAGATGTGCACCTTAACTGCCTAGAGGCCCATGTACCCAGAACACAAGGTGCTTCATCCTGAATTCCTTTCAGGGTGTGCTGTTGGTCAGGGGCTAATGACTTGTCGAACTGGATGAGTGGGCAACATTTTTTCATTTCCACAAGTAACATCTAGTTCCCTCCAAGAACTTTCAAGAAATGCTGAACATTCTTTAACAGAAAGTATCATGACAGTTTACACCCAGAACTCTGAGAGTTCCTTACCTTCAGAGCTTTGCAGTCACTAGGGACTCTGATGAGAAGGGCAACCTCATTTGGCCCTACTGTAATAAGATCTCAGTAAACACTAGCTATGAAATCCTATCAATGTCCTGACCCCATAACGCCAGGAGAACTTTTTCTTCATGGAACCTGGAATCTGTTCTAATAAGTGATTCTCAGTTTGAGAGTTTCTTTTTTTTTTTGAGGGGGGGACCCATAGGATTCATTCAGAAAGTCATTCATCTCTTCCCCCCAGACTTCTAACTTTTCAGATGTGAAAGGTTTGGGCCCAATGTACACACTGGGCTGATGCCAGGGTCTCACTCTGTGCCTACCCACTGGTTTTGGGGGAACAGGCCCAACAGAGTGGTCCATGAAACTTCTAGTCTCTATGGACACCATGGCATCTCCGAGGTCTGCTTAGAAGGCTATGGAGCAGAGGGAGGTGCTCTTCAGGGTGTCTGCTGCTTGAGGGCAAGAATACTTTCCAGTAGTAGGGGGTCAAGTAAGAAGGGAAAAGGAGGGCTTTCCAGGGAGAGGGAATAGCATTAGGATATCATGATTTATAATCAGAAATCTGTATTTCATCTTCATTTGTTCCTGGAGATGCTAAGATACTTGGATTTTCCTCTGCATTGAGGGTGTCTTTGTTATGTCAATGAGATGACTTTTGAAAAAGCACTGTGTAAACAAAGAATGGGGCTGGTTGCCAAGGGAACCAGCCCCCTGATTAAGGGGTTGGAACTTTCAGACCCACCTCTTCAACCACCTGGAGGAGGAAGGGGCCGGAGGTTGAATTGACCATCAGTAGTTAATGATTGAATCAATCATGCATGATGCCCCCATGAAAAACACAAAAGGACAGGAGAACACAGAGGTTTGGGGACAGTAGGACTAAAGGCAAGAAAGACCTGTGTCCTTTCCCCACAACTGACCCTGTACACACCTGCCCTTGGGCTGCTCTTGAATTGTATCCTTGGTAATAAGCAGTGATCTAGTAAGTAAAATGTTTCTCTGACTTTTGTGAGTTAATCGAGCAAATCGATCAGACCCAAAGAGGGGGTCTTGGAACCTCCATCTATAGATGGTTGATCAGAAGCGTAGCTGACAACCTGGACTTTGAGCTGGTGTTTGCAGTGGGGAGGCAGTCTTTGGGACTGAGCCCTTCACCTGTGGATGTGATGCTCTCCAGGTAGAGCTGAATGGTGGAACACCCAGCTGGGCCTACAGCTGGGGTCAGAGAATCGCTTGTTGGAGTTGGGAAAAACTGCACGCATCACTAGCATGAAAGGGTGTGCTGTCGCTGGGGTGAGAAGGATGGAGGGTGACCTGAAGAGGCGGCAGGTGCAGGTTGGAGGAGGCCTGAGACTCTGGACTGTTCCCAGCCGCTGGAGTTCTTCAGGCCGGGCTGCCTGGCCAGACTGTGCCTTGGGTGGTGCTCAGAGCCTCCCTGAGCCAGATGAGGGGGCTGGTGGGAAGATCAGAGAAGGGTGATGAAGGGTCACCAAGAGGAGGCGGGATGGACAGAGAGAGGCACACAGCACCCAATAAGGAGCAGAGGGTCTCTGAAAGGTTTCTCAGCACCAGTTGCTTTTTCCATTTTCTCGCAGGTAAGCACATAGTGTCTGGTTCAAGATGTGGGGACCAAGGCAAGAGAGAGTAGCTAAAAAACTCTCCCAAGTGGTTGCCTGGAAGAAGCAGGACACTGCTAATTTTGTATTGTTGAAGTTTGTGTGTGTTCCATCTTTTTTTGATCACTTTATTTTTTTTAATTAAAAATTTTTTTAATTGGAGCATAATTTTTTTATATTGGAGCATAGCTGATTAACAATGTTGTTAGTTTCAAGTCTACAGTAAAGTGACTCAGTTATACATATACATGGATCTATTCTTTTTCAAATTCTTTCCCATTTAGGTTATTACAGAATATTCACCAGAGTCCCTGTGCTATACCGTAGGTCCTTGTTACCTTCCCAAATTCCCAATCTATCCTTCCCTCCATGTTGCATCTTAATAACAAAATTAATATTAAAAAGATGCAAGCCATTTCTAGGGGCTAGTCTATGCATTTTTCAATTACTTAATTATATTAAGACTTTATATTTTTAGAGTAGTTTTAGGTTTATAGCAAAATCGAAGGGAAGATACAGATTTTCAATGTGACCCCTGCTCCGACTCTTGCACAACCCTCTCCATCATCAACACCTCCCACCAATGGCTCACTTGTTACTTGGGATGAAGATGCACTAACATGTCAGTATCACCCAGAGTGCACAGTTTACATCAGGGCTCACTCTTGGTGTTGGACATCCTGTGTGTTTAGATAAATCCATCAGCATAGGGCCCATGTTGTGGCAAGTCGCTTCAGTCGTGTCTGACTCTTTGCAACCCTTATAAGCTGTAGTCCGCCAGGCTCCTCTGTCCATGGAATGCTCCAGGCAAGACTGCTGGAATGGGTCACCGTGCCCTCCTCCTCCAGGGGATCTTCCCAAACCAGGGTCATACAGAGTGGTTTCACTGCCCTAAAAACTCCCTGTGTTCCACCTCTCTTCCTCAGCCCCTGGCAACCACTAATCTTTACTGTATCCGTAGTTCTTGCCCTTGCCAGGATGTCTTATGTTGGAATCACACAGGATATAGCCTTTGCAGACTGGCTTCTTTCACTTAGCAATGCATTTAAGTTTCCTATATCTTTTTATGACTTGATAGCTCTTTTCCATTTAGTGCTGAGTAATGTTCCACTGTCTGCATTGTTGTTTAGTTGCTAAGTTGTGTCTGGCACTTTTGCGACCCCCATGGACATAGCCTGCCAGGTGCCTCTGTCCATGAGATTTCCCAGGCAAGAACACTGGAGTGGGTTGCCATTTCCTGCTAAAGGGAATCTTCCTGACCCAGGGATCGAACCCTCGTCTCCTGCATTGGCAGTCAGATTCTTTACCACTGAGCCACCAGGAAAGCCCCATGTCTGGGTGCACCACAGGTTATTTATCCATTCACCTACTGAAGTGTATCTTGATTGCTTCCAAGTGTTGGGCAGTTATGGATAAAGCTGCTACAAACATTCATATGTAGGCTTTTGTGAGGACATAAGCTTTCCCCTTGTTTGGGGAACTAGCAAGGAGCACAGCGGCTGGACTGTATGGTCACAGCATGCTTAGTTTCGTAAGAAACCACACAACCCTCTTCCAGTGTGGCTGCACCACGCTGCATTCCCACGAGCGGAGAATGAGAGCTCCTGCTGCTCCACACACTTGCCCGCGTCTGGGGGTGTCGGTGTTCTGGATCTGGGCCGTTCTCCGGGGTGTGTAGTAGAGTCTGCTTGTTCTAATTTGTGCTCCCTGGTGACACGGGATGTGGGGCATCTTTCCAGTTGCGGATTTGCCACCCATGCATCTTAGTAATATGTGGCCGGCATCTGTCAAGGTCTTTGGCCCATTTCTTAATCAGGGTGTTTTCTTCTTCCTGAGTGTTAGACAGCCCACTGTATATGTTGGTAAGATACAAAAGTGTCTCCCCCTCCTCCCAGGTTCACTGAGAAATAGCTGACACACATCCCTAAGTTGTATCAAAGTGTATAGTGTGATTGTGATTCATCCATATTGGGAAATGATGACAGTAAGCTAACATCCATCATGTCTTCTGCATACATTTTCTTTCAGTCTGTGGCTTGTCCTTTTATCCTCTTGATAGTTAATGTATTTTTAGCCTGACAAAATCCAGGAAATCAAACAAATAAACAAGCAGCACCTTGGGAAGCAAAGTTCCCCAAGATATAGCAGTTAAAAAAAAAAAAAAAGACCGAAGGCAGGGCTGCATGGGCTGTGAGGGTCTGCCCAGAGTGAGACAGTGGGCTCTGATGGGTGGTTTTGGAAGGCTGAGAGCCCTCGTGCTCCAGCAGTCCCCAGCCACCAGGGAACCTTAGCAGCCACTGCAGTGGGTCACTGAGTGTCATGATAAAATCATGCAGGGAGACAGGGGTGGTGGCTCAGTGTCTGCAGTGGCTCAGGAGAGTTTAGCCTCAAGCTGTGAGCCCTTGAAACTTGGATCTGTTGATCCTCAGATGGGATGGGGCCTGGGAATCTGTATTCTAAACACCACTACCCCTGTCCCCCAACCACCACTGACATCGCTGTCTCTCTCTATCAGGCAAACTCAGGAGCAGCTGGCTATGCCAACCGAGTGGCCTCCCACTTGACGGCTTTTGCCCACAGATGGGACCCAGGCGTTGTTTCCAGGGCCCAACAATGTGGAAGGTGCTGAACATGTTCTCACAGCACAGATCAGTCTGAGCCACCCTGCCCAGCTCCACGCACATCAATGGCAATCAGTTTACCAAACACACAAAAGAAAACTGTTTTATTTAAAATAGCCGCTTTGGCCTGGACCCAGTCAGGGTTTCCATGACAACTTTGCACATGCCAGAAAGCCTCTCTCAGTGTCATTATGCCACTACAGGAAGTCTGCAAAAATGCTCTTTCTCTTGCCATGGACGCATGCAGAGCTCTGTCTGCACCCTCAACCGAGACTCTAGTCATAATCTTTATTAACAAACAAACACATACACACACACAGAACAAAAACAGACACGATTCAGAAACTCAGAAGTATAGAGAGGCAGAAAGTGCTTAGTAAACCTGAGAAAAAGACCAAGGTTCAAAAAGTGCCTGAGAAGAGAGGGGCTCGGGGCTGAGCCCATAGCCCCTGTGCAGACTGAGGTCATACAGCGGTGCCCAGGGAATGCGGGTGTATAATCTTTAAGTACACTGACACACAGTGAGAACCCACAGGAGGAACGCACTTCTGTCTTGCTCTGATACGAGGCAGGAACCCCTCCTAGAGTTCGGAAAGGGGCTTTATTCCACTCGTTCTACTGCTCTGAACTCCACCCGCCCAGCTAGACTGACCTGAGTGAGAAAGAGGAGATGCTGCTGTTTGCCAGCACAGGGATGAGTGCCTCCCCTGCCCACCCCTGTTCCCCTCACAGGAACACTTTCACAGAGATGGGGTGGGGAGCAGAGGGAGGGAATGGAAATAGGTGCATCTTTGGGGTGGTTTTCAGAAGAGCAGACAGCACAGCAGAGGTGCTCTTCTCTGTGCCCTGACTCCCTCTGCAGGTGTTTCCCGGCTGCGTCTGGTCTGGGAAACCCAGGTCAGGCAGCGGTGTTGCACCATCTGATCCAAGGCCTCTGGGGCCCCCTTGAGAACAAGATGTAGTCTAGCATCATTCTTCCCGGGGGCCCATACTCTAACTCAGCCGTGACTGATTTTCTCCTTTGCAGCAGCAACTTCCTGAATTTCTGCTCTATTCTGGAAGCTAATGTGAGGCTGATTACCATCTGGGCGCCCAAGATGTGCTGTAACATTCTTAGGGGAACCCCGACTCCCCGGACATGGCCCATTTCTATAAAGCAGACTGCGCTCCTGCCAAGCAGCCCAGAACTTTCTCTGAATCCTAAAGGGATGTTCACCCCTTGCTGATTTTCATAAAATCTGTTTTCAAAAGGAAATCCAACAAGAGCGTTTTCGACCTAGTTCTGTAGAGGACTCTTCCTTTCAGTCTCTTCCTGTTACAGATTTTGCTTTTGAGAGTAAAAGAGGGATCAACAGCAGGCTGTGGCTTTGATTTTAATCCAGAACCATTTTACGGGTTCAGAACATCACTGCAGTTACAGAGTGCTTGTGGGACCTATGGGAGGGGCAGCACCTGTTGAGTTAAGTTCGACTCCTCCTCCTCAAGCCCCGCACCCCCCGTCCCAGGGACAGGTACACCTCCCTTCTTAGCCAGTGGCTTCTGTGACTTAACAGAAAACCGTTTTCTGACCTATAGAGGAAAGGGTTGGTGGAAGAGTCACAGACGATAGAAATACGGATGCTTCTCTTAAATCCTTTTTCTTTCAAATCACCCCAGGATGCGTGTGTCATGCCCCCCAGTCAATTCCCTGAACTTTCCCCTTCAGGGAGGATCAGTATTTGGGTGATTCCCTAACTCTTTGGTTGCTTTTTCTGTAAAAACTTAACCTAGGAAGTGAATAAATCAGCAATCTCCAGGCAAGAATTACTGGAGTGGGTAGCCATTCCATTCTCCAGGGCTCCATTCCTGGGTCTCCTGCATTGCAGGCACATTCCTTACCATCTGAGCCACCAGGGAAGCCCAATCCTTCCCTAGTGTTAAGTGTCTCTTAGAGGCAGGAGTCTGGATCCTGGCCACACCATCTCCATCACGGATAGGGAGCCCATGGACACAGTTCAGGAGGCCCTGAAGACCACCGGCCATCCTGAGCAGCTGTGGGCAGCTGTGCCCATGCTGGTCACTAGGGAGTCCCCTGGTTCAAGGTAACTGACCCTTGTGTTGACCAGCAAAGCCATCTAGGAAAAGCCAGGCTCTCAGGTGAATCCCGATGCCCTGACAAACCGGGAATCTGTTGTGTGTTGTCTCGGTGGGGGCCCCATCTTTGGCACCCCGGCAGTTTATTGAGGATGGGTGCACGGTTGTACATGTATCTCTTGGTGCCTTTCCCACCCGTGTGGGCCCCTCCGACTGTAAACAGTGCCGTGTGGTCAGGGGCCCCAGACTCCTGGGGTCACTCCCAAGGTGACCTGGCAGTGCTCACGAACCACTGGTTTCCCTGAATCTCAGTGCAGCCCTCGTGCTGACACAATCCCCCAGTGCAGAGTGACGCGGCGTGTGGGGGCTGTGCCCGAGGGTCGAGGAGGTAGACGAGCTGAGTTTGCACTGCTCCCCATGGGGACAGAATCCCCCAGTACAGGAGGACGCGGCGTGAGGGGGACATGCCTGAGGGTCGAGGAGGTAGACGAGCTGAGTTTGCACTGCTCCGCACGGGGACAAAATCCCCCAGGGCAGAGGGATGCGGCGTAGCGGGACGTGCCTGAGGGTCGAGGAGGTAGACAGCTGAGTTTGCACTGCTCCCCACGGGGGTCAGGAGCTGCCAAGGCACGAGGCTGACAGGGCACCTGACATCCCCGCTGGGGACTCAGAGCTGCCTGCCCCAGGTCGGCCGCCGCACCATGCCTGGAGCCGGAGGGGAGCAGCTCAGCTGCTGGGAAGTTTGTCTGGGGTCCGCCTGGGCCTCTGAGACTCGCCCGACTTGGAGGGCGCGGGGGCCTTGGGAGGGCCGGCCGGGCTCTCGGCCGTGGGAGGCTGAAGGGAGCAGCCACAGCAGAGGGAGAGGAGCCGGGTCCTGACGGCGCGCGTGCAGAAGACGAACATGACGCAGTTGGCGCCTCCCTGGAAGGTGTTCCCGATGCCCTGGCGGGGAGAAAGGAAGCGGCGTGAGTGCCAGGGCTGCGCGGGCCTGAGCAACACACACAGGGAGGAGCAGGGGACCCAGGACCTTGTCCTCCACCCGTGGGGGGTGGTCCGTGGGGACCCTGGCCACCAGGACCTCTGACAGAGCACCGGGCAGGCCTGAACTTGAAGGCGTGCCTCGAGTCTTCTGGGTTGGGAAGGGCTAAGGGTCAGTCCACTTTCCTGGGGTTACTCCTAGGCCATGGGACAGCAACTCAACACCCACGGGCTGCCCTGGAGCCACGCTGACCTTCCCCCTTCTCTCATCAAGCCTCCCTGTTGGGCAGGGCACGGAGAAGGACGCAGGGGAGCAGGGCCCCCCACCCGCCCATGCTGGCTGGAGCGTTGGGGCCTGCCTGCCCCACTGGCCCTGCGGCCGGCCAGGCAGGGGAGGGCAGACCTACGTGCAAAACCACCAGCACAGGCATCCGCACCGCCGGGGAGCCACAGAGGGTCAGGACGAAGCGCACGGTGCTCCAGACCCGCAGGCAGATGAAGATGAGTGGGATGAGCACCAGCTTCTTATCCGCCACGGAGGTGCGGTGCTGGAGCTGGTGTGCCTCGGAGACGATGGGCCGGTACTCCGAGAGCTCCGCGTGCTGTGCGGGGAAGGCAGAGAGCAGACTTGAGAGGAGCACCTCCTGGGGACAGACTGGCCGGAGTGGGAGGGCGTGAGGCGTGCAGTGCCTGATGCTGGCAGCCCAGGTTCCATCTCTGGCCTGTCTTATCCATCACTGGCCATTCCACCTCCTCATGTGGATGTCTAAAGCATGTCAGAAGCTTCTCGTGTTCAAAGCAGATGCCTGACCTCACCCCCAAGCCTACTGCCTGCTTCCCACCGCAGCCCTGTCCTTCCAGCTGCCCGCGCCATAAGCTTGGGAGCGGTCTTTGGTTCCTGTCTCTGTGCGACAGCTCACATCTGCCCCATAGGCAAGCCCCACAGGTTCTGCCTTCAAAAACGGACCCAGACCTGGAAGTTCTGTCCACGGTCACTGCCACCAGCCAGGTCCAAGCACCACCACCACTTCGCTGGACGGTTGCCACTGCCTCTTCACTGGTCTCCCTCCATCACCACCCCAACCCCCTCTCCACTGCAGTGTCACTCTCAACACAAATGCAGTATGGTTCCTTGAAAACCAATGTTCGTTACAGCACTATTTACAACACCAGGACACGGAAGCAACCTAGATGCCCACTGAAAGATGAATGGATAAAGAAGACGGGGCACATATACACAGTGGAATAGTACTCAGCCACAAAACACATCTGAGTCAGTTCTAGTGAGGTGGATGAACCTAGAGCCTGTTACACGACTGAAGTAAGTCAGAAAGAGAAAAACAAATGTCCTATATTAACACATATATATGGAATCTAGAAAAATGGTACTGATGAGCCTATTTGCAGGGCAGCAGTGGAGACGAAGATACAGAGAACAGGCTTGTGGACACAGTGAGGGAAGGAGAAAGTGGGACAAACGGAGAAAGTAGCATCAACATATATACACTATCACACATAAGACAGATAAAAGCGCTAGTCACTCGGTCATATCTGACTCTTTGTGACCCCATGGACCGTAGCCCACCAGACTCCTCTGTCCATGGGATTTCCCAAGGCAAAAATACTGGAGTGGGTAGCCATTCCCTTCTCCTGGGGATCTTCCTGATCCAGGGGTCCAGGTCTCCTGCATGGCAGGCAGATTCTTTACCATCTGAGCCTCCAGGGGAAGCCCCCATAAGATGGATGGCTGGTGAGCAGTTGCTGTATAACTCAGGGAGCCCACTGTGGTGCTGTGAGATGACCTGGAGGGATGGGCAGGGAGGGGGACGGGAGGGCAGTTACGGAGGCTATGGAGGGAGGGGATGCATGTACAATTATGTCCAACTCACATTGTTGTATGGCAGAAACCAACACAACATTGTACAAATTAAAACAACAACAACAAACCTAAGTCAGATCAAGCCAGTCTTCCACTCCAAGCTCTTGGCGACTCCTCATTTCGTCCGTTCCTTAAAACGTCCCCAACTCTAGCTCTCCCTGATTTCATTCCTGCCACATTCCTCATGTTTATTCTGCTCCAGCCACACAGACCTCCTAATCCTCCTAACATGCCAGGCACACCCCACCCCTGGGTCTCTGCACAAGCTCTGTCCCGCATACATGCCCCATCAGTTCAGTTCAGTTCAGTCGCTCAGTCAGGTCCGACTCTTTGTGACCCCATGAACCGCAGCATGCCAGGCCTCCCTGTCCACCACCAACTCCCAGAGTTTACCCAAACTCATGTCCATTGAGTCAGTAATGGCATCTAACCATCTCATCCTCTGTTGTCCCCTTCTCCTCCTGCCTTCAATCTTTCCCAACATCAGGGTCTTTTCAAATGAGTCAGCTTTTTGCATCAAGTGGCCAAACAGCCAAAAAAAAAAAAAAAAAAAGACATAGGCAAGACCTGCAGCTGGGGGCGGTGGGTGGGGGAGACGGGGGGAGTCCTGGGCAGAGCCTGGTGGGGCTCCTGGGAACTTCCATCTGGGAGCCCTGGAATCCTCCTAGGGCAGGAGGAAAGAGGAGGTGAGAAGGGCACCCCCAGCCCAGACAGAAGACCAACTAAAATGCCCTTCAAAGACAGAGAGGATCTCAGACCCATTGGTACACCTGCCAGCATCTCTGTCAGTGACTCCAAGTTAAGCCACAAGAGGGCGGCAGGGAGGAGTGAGAATCAGGTAGATTTCCAAGTAAAAGGAAAACCCGAAGTGTGTGTTTCAGGAGACAGACAGGAGTACAGGGTGGGGATCAGGTCTCAGACAGCTGCGAGGAGCACTTTACACACTTGGAAATGGCCGCTGAGCCTGCAGCACACTCGAAAGACGGGACACTCTCTCCTACAATTTCAGCCTTGAAAACGCAGAGCAAAACAGAAGGACAAGCACCACATCAGCAGGATGAGCTGGAATCCTGTCCGCAGAGCTTTCACCCTGTTACCACTCCAGCCAGGTGCCATATTTTATCTTCCGTCGGAATTGCACCTCTGCCTCCTCCTAGGAGTGCAGGAACCATGCTTGAATTCTCATTAGAAACTCCCATTGCCACACAGAACTTTCATGCATAGTAGATGGTCAATAAAAATACACTGAATGAATGCTTGAGTAGATCAATGGATGGGCTAATCAGAACATTTCTGGGATAGCAGTTTGCACATGGCTGGCTTCCCTGGTGGGTCAGCAGTAAAGAATCCATCTGCCAGTGCAGATGTGGTTTTGATCCCTGGGTTGGGAAGATCGCCCGGAGAAAGGAATGGCAACCCACTCCAGGATTCTTACCTGGGAAATCCCATGGACAGAGGAGCCTGGCGGGCTACAAAAGAGTCAGACACAACTTAGTGACTAAACAGTCACAACAACGACTTGTACGTGGCTAGGAGAAAGCCTGTGCTTTACATCTGCAGAAACGAACTGGTAGTCCAGCACAAGGAACAATTTGCTCAGATTATCAGAGGGAAAGCATTCTTTCTGAGAATTTCTGGCCAGAAGTCTAGTAGACTTCTGATCAGCCCAGTCTATTGAATTCCCGAGAGCCCGAAAAACCTGCCACTTAGGATATTTTACTCACCAAAAATAAGAAGTGAATTACTTGTATCACTGATTAGGAAAGTCTGTGGCCCTGCCAGGTCAATTCTTATTAGGCTAGTGCACGCAAGCATCTTTCATCCAGGTTCCTTTCACGGTTAAACAACTGCATGGGTCTGTCCAGGAGGGGGCAGGAGAGAGCCATAGCCCAGACCGCAGGCTGAGCTCTTTTAAGCCTCCTTAATTCCAGACACTCACTGGGAGTCTGGGGAGCCCCTTAACCTTGGTGAGCCTTGTTTCCTCATCCACAAACGAAGGAATAAAAGGACCCGCCCCGACGGGGCTGTGTAATTATCAAACCAGACAAGCAACAGTGCTGATGAAATTCGGCATGCGTCACGGTGAGTGATGCAGAACAAGCCCTCCCTCACTCTCGCCGGTCGCTCGTCCTTCCCCTGAGACGGCCGACTCCGTACCGGGGACACACTGGCCACACAGAGCTCTGGGCGGGCCCCCCGGGGACACCTACCGCCCGGCGGATGTGCTTCCGGATGAGGAGGTAGAGCACGGGCAGAGTGACGTAGGCCAGCAGCTCCCACAGCTTCCCGGTCAGCAGCATCCACAGCACCCGGTCCTCCGCCTCCAGGTTGATCCAGCACCAGCCCACCGACACGTCCGAGGCGTCGTAGCCGATCTTCTTCAGAGCCACAGCTGCCACGGTGATGGCCAGCGGAACCCCCCAGCTGAGGAGTAAGGAGCAAACAGGCCGCGGTAAGGTCAGACCCAGCTCCCAGCAAAGCCAACAAGGGTGAAGCGACCAGGATGCTGTGCACACAAGGCCAGTACTCTCCCAAGCCTGCAGCAGACAGGGTCCCTGGAGAACAGGGGGGCTGGAGTCCTCAAAGCTCCCAACCCAGCTCTGCTCTGCCCAAGCCCAGGAAAGGGGACATAGGAGCTGTCCTGGCCTCCCACCTGGACACACACATCCTCCCAAGCGCTCGGAGGCTGGGTTCTCACTCAGAATTGCCAGGCTTCTCGGAGACTAGGACGCTATAGCACTCTCACTTCCCTGGTGGCTCAGACGGTAAAGCATCTGCCTACAATGTGGGGAGACCCGGGTTCAATCCCTGGCTTGGGAAGATCCTCTGGAGAAGGAAAAGGCAACCCACTCCAGTACTCTTGCCTGGAAAATCCGGTGGATGGAGGAGCCTGGTAGTCTACAGTCCATGGGGTCGCAAAGAGTCAGACACGACTGAGTGACTAAAATCACACACCATAGCACCGGAACAGCCAGCTCCTTCCTGCATCAGGAGGCCTGGGCACCAACCTGCAAACATCGGCCCACGTGGCCAAATATCACCCAGACACCCCACTAGCAGACAGGGCCCCGTGACCAGCCTGGGTCCGGGAGTGCATACACACACTGGTGGCTGTCAGGCCCCGTGACCAGCCTGGGTCCGGGAGTGCATACACACACTGGTGGCTGTCAGGGTCCTGTGCAGCTGCAGCAGCAACTAGAAGAGGGGGCGGCCTCTAGGCAGACACTCTTCTTGGGCCCTGGCAAGGATCCACGTGTGTTAGTCCCTCAGTCCTGTCTGACTCTTTGCGACCCCATGCTACTCTGTCCATGGAATTCTCCAGGTAAGAATACTGGAGTGGGTAGCCATTCCCTTCTCCAGGGGATCTTCCCAACCTGGGGATTGAACCCAAGTCTCCTGCATTGCAAGCAGATTCTTTACCATCTAAGCCACCAGAGAAACCCAAGGGGACCCTCTAAAGCATAGGGCCGGGACAGGCAGTGCTGGATGGACTTTTCTCGAGTTTAGCACAGTGGCAACACAGCCCAGATTAGGGCCGAGCCCCAAGGCCCCTCCCCGGTAGTCCCCACACCAGTCTCCCCCCAAACCTTTCAAGTCGGTGAGAAGGACACAAGCTAATGTGGAGGTCCGCAGGGTGGTTAGAAGCTTGGACAGTGATGCAACAGGCTGGGGGATCCAAGTCTCAGGCCTGCCCCGCGTGGCTGCAACACATCAGTGTTTTTCTGCACAAAGTGGGGATGATCTCGGTGCCTGGAGCAGAGCATTGAAGTCAGTCATACCAGAATAAACTGATCAGCGTGAGGTGCTGTTTATGTCAGGCAGGCTCATCCCTAGGTCCCAGGATCCAGGATCCAGGCCTGCGGTGCAGGCGCCAGGGAGGTGTGAGGCCTGTGACCCCAGGAGGACACACGGGCCTATGTCCCAGGTCAGCTGCCCCGAGAACAAGCAGTAAGTGACCAGGACAGTGTCATTAGGAAAACACTTAGTGCGGAAAGCGGGAAAGCGGTTCTACCTCAAGGGCTCTGTGTAAGGGATGCTGGCTCTTTCTGAAAGTCATAGAACAATGATGTGATCCCAGTTGCACTTGGTCTGCTACCAAAAGGAGACTAGAAAAGCAGTGTTTCTATCAAGGTCTTCTAAGGCTGCAGGATGGGGGAGGAGGCAGGGCAGGGATGGTGATGTAAAGGAGAAAGTCAGCTCCCTGGGCCTGGGGAAGGCTTGGTGTCCATCCTCCACTGACCTCTGCAGGAGGGCCCCATAGCCCTGCAGCTCCGGCTGTCCAGAGGCGGAAGTGACACGTCCCTCTTGAAGGCACGGAGGCACAGGAGGGGCCAAAACCACCCAAATCAAAGGATTATGGGATTATTATGTTCCACTTACAATGGAGTGTGCTATTTTTTTTTTCAACTTTATTTGTGGCTGCACTGGGTCTTGGTTGCTGGGAGAGGGATTTCTCAGTTGTGATTAGCAGGGGCTACTCTCTAGTTGTGGTGCCCAGGCTTCTCATTGCAGTGGCTTCTCTTGTGGTGGAGAAGGGCTCCAGAGTGCAGACTCCAGAGCGCAGACTCAGTAGTGGTGGCGCACGGGCTTAGTTGCTCCGTGGCATATGGGATCTTCCTGGACCAGGGATCAAACCGTGTCTCCTGCATTGGCAGGAGGATTCTTAACCATTGGACCACCAGGGAAGCCAAATGCTTGTCCTGTGAAGAATTATTGATCTATTATGTTAATATATATTATTGTCGAACTATTTTGTCTTTATAAAAGTTTCCCGTTTTAAAACTCAAGCCGTTGTAAATAGTGCTGCAATGAACACTGGTGTATGGCAGAAACCAACACAACATTGTAAGGCAATTATCCTCCAATTAAAAAAAAAACAACCTCACCCTATCCTAGTAAAGGACAACAGGTGTCCACTATGAGTTCCAGAAGGCGATGGCCCTGTGGGCTCACTGCTCCATCTCAGCATCCACATCAGTGCCTGGCATGTGGCGGGACAAAACTAGGACCTGCTGAATGAATGAAGTATGAGCCCAGTGGCCAAGACAGCTTTTCCCAATTAAATGTTCACTGCAAGGACATTACTGAAAGGAGGTGAAAGGCTTTTAAAGCTGCAGTCTCCAACCTTTTTGACACCAGGCACTGGTTTCATGGAAGACAATTTTTCCACAGACTGAGGGGTGGGGGAGGATGGTTTGGGGATGTGATATTGGAGAAGACTGTTGAGTGTCCCTTGGACAGCATGGAGATTAAACCAGTCAATCCTACAAGAAATCAACCCTGAATATTCATTGGAAGGACTGATGCTGAAGCTGAAGCTCCAATAGTTTGGCCACCTGATGTGAAGAACTGACTCATTGGAAAAGACCCTGATGCTGGGAAAGACTGAAGGCAGGAGGAGAAGGGGACGACAGAGGATGGGATGGTGGGATGGCAACATCGACTCAATGGACATGAGTTTGAGCAAGCTCTAGAAGATAGTGAAAGATGGAGAAGCCTGGAGTGCTGCAGTTCATGGGGTTGCAAAGAGTCAAGACACCACTTAGCGACTGAACAATAACAAAACGCATTAGATGCATTGCGCACTTTTATTTCTATTATGGTTACAGCAGCTCCACCTCAGATCAGTAGGCTAGAACCCAGAGGTTGGGGACCCCTGTTAAAAGCTGAACCAGAAATCCTGAAGTTAGAGGTGGGAGAGCAGTGAGCAGAAACCATCACCCAGCAGGACGGGAGCCAGGGATTCCCGTCCTGGGGGGAAGGCAGAGCACAGGCTTGGCAGGAGGAAGCTGCCTCCTTCCCTCCTCAGCAGCCCCAGGGCCCCCAAAGGAAACCCAGGGACCACAGGCTGACAACTGTGGTCCAGCTTTTACAACTTTTGGTCTGATGGACAAAAGCTACAACGCGATGCCTCTGCTCTGTGTGACTGGGGTGTGCCTGGAGCTGAGTCTGTGCTGGAAAACAGCCAGAGGGAAGACCAAATAGACAAAAGGTTTTGAAAGGGCTGAGACTGTGGGTTGATCAATCATAGTCGCTGTTTGAACTTGAGCACAGACAGCAGCTTTACTGGAGCCAGAAGCTGCCTGGGAGGTACCTGAGTGTAGGTGGGAAGAGGAGTAAACCTCAGGAAGCGTGGGAACGGAATGGGCGGGATGGTCTAATACTCCCGCCAAGCAGGCTCCACCAGATGCGTAATTTATAGGTAAAGGCACTGGCGTGTTAGTGATGTTTTAACATCAGAAAGACGTCTGCATATGCACACACACACATAAACTGATGATGAGTTTTACTAACATAAAGTAAAATGTATGGAAACCAAGCGGGGCAAGGGAGAGTGGAATGAATTGAGAGGCTGGGATTTACATATAGACACGGTTGATACTATGTATAAAATAGACGGGCTTTCCAGGTGGCCCAGTCAGTAAAGAATACACCTACCAAGCAAGAGACACAGAGACACGGGTTTGATCCCTGGGTCGAACCCCTGGAGAAAAATGGCAACCTGCTCCGGTAGTCTTGCTTGGGAAATCCCATGGACAGAGGGGCCTGGCAGGCTAACATACAGTCCATGGGGTTGCAAAAGAGTCAGACAGGACTTAGTGACTAAACAACAACACAGAAAATAGATAACTAATGAGAACCTACTGTATAGCCCAGGGAACTCTACTCAGTGCTCTGGGATGACCTATGGGAAGAAAATCCAAAAAAGAGGGAATGCATGTATATTTAGAGCTGATTCATGTTGCTGTACAGCAGAAACTAACACATTGACCGCAATGTGAGAAACACACTCACTAGCCCAATGGCACCCCACTCCAGTACTCTTGCCTGGAAAATCCCATGGATGGAGGAGCCTGGTAGGCTGCAGTCCGTGGGGTCGCTAAGAGTCAGACACGACTGAGCGACTTCACTTTCACTTTTCACTTTCATACATTGAAGAAGGAAATGGCAACCCACTCCAGTGTTCTTGCCTGGAGAATCTCAGGGATGGGAGAGCCTGGTGGGCTGCCATCTATGGGGTTGCACAGAGTCGAACACGACTGAAGTGACTTAGCAGCAGCAGCCCAAACTCAAACGAATGGTCTTGGAGACACAAGGTGCAGTGGGAAGCGAGGCTTTCATGATGGTCTTGCAAGATTGGGTGACTGGTGGGCAGGCTCACCCAGGGTCGCTACCTGGATCAAGTTACCCGCAAGTTATCCCTAGCGTGCAATTCCCTCCTCCAGTTCCGCACTGGCTGAACACTGGGGGGCGAACAATCTTCCTGGGTGTCACCTTGGTTTACTTCCTCTCTCTTTATGGGCTGGCCCCTCACTGACATCTTGTTTCCTCCTTTCCTGCGCACCTATTTCCATTCTTATATTTTGAATTCACCAATAGAATGAGCCAGCATGAAAATCCTAGGCATCCTGCCCTCCCTCTGTTTGCCTGGACTTTCTGGTTTTGTAACTATTGCATCAGCAACCTGTCACTCAAAACTAGCTATTCTTGAAAATGGACCACTTTAAGTTCTTTATTTCTTGCAGTAAAGCAACCATACTTCACTATTTTTTTTAGAAAACGATGTGAGGCAAGGCACACATCTGTAAATAATAATAAAATATACAATACTCATTGTACACTCCATACAGCCAATTGATTCTCACAGGATGCTCTTGTTGACTTTTTCCAAACTCTGGTATCTGCAGCCAAACTGTGGTTGCAGTTAGCCAGTGAGAGTAGTTCCATGACGTGAAGGTGGATGCTATTTTCATTTTCCTTAATGAGTAAGATGGAAGCGAAATGAGGAAGACCTGGGGCACCAGACGAGTGCTGGGAACTTTACTGGCTTGATATGAGGTTGATATGACGTTTGACATGAGCAACCTCACTGTGACTCAGGTAACACTTATTCAACACCAGAAGATATTTCTTCTTTTTTCCTGTTCTGGGACCTGGCCCATTCTCATCACCTCTCCCTGAATGTCCGGCTTCCCACCTGCCCTGATGTGGCTGCTACCTGGGCTTAGGTTCAGAGACAAGACACATTTTACATTTTATCTTTACTACTAACATTTCCTGGGCTTCCCAGGTGGCACTAGTGGTAAAGAATCCACCTGTCATTGCTGGAGACATAAGGATATGGGTTTTATCCCTGGGTCGGGAAGATCCCCAGGAAGAGGGCATGGAAACCCACTCCAATATTCTTGCCTGGAGAATCCCTAGGACAGAGGAGCCTGGCGGGCCAATCCATAGGATCTTAAAGAGTCAGACATGACATTTCCTAATCACTTTCTTAACTTTAGATCAGGGGTCCAACATACTAGGGCTCTCAGGCCAAATCCAGCCCAAAGTCTGTTTTAATTTATTTTTCCATTTATTTTAAATTGGAATATAGTTGATTAAAATGTGTTCATTCCTGCTGTACAGCAAAGTGAATCAGTTATACATATACATATATCCACTCTTTTTATTCTTATTTTATAGTCTTTTAATTGGAGAATAGGTAATTTACAATATTGTGATGGTTTCTGCCATATAGCAACATGAATCAGCCATAGGTATGAATATGTCCCTCTCTCTTAAACCTCCCCCTGCTTCCCTCCCCAGCCCACCCATCTAGGCTGTCGCAGAGCACCGGCTTTGTGTTCCCTGCATCACACAGCAGATTCCCACTGCTTACCCACTTGACACAATGTGTATGTCTCAGTGCCACTATCTCAGGTCATCCACCTTCTCTCTCCCCCACTGTGTCCACAAATCTGTTTATTTCTGCATCTCCACTGCTGCCCTGTAAATAGGTTCGTCAGTACCATCTTTCTAGATTCCATATATGTGTTAATATACAGTATTTTCCACTCTTTTTTAAGATTTTTTTCCCATGTAGGTAATTACAGAGCACTGAGTAAAGTTCTCTGTGCTATATAGTAGGTCCTTATTAGCAATCTCCTCCCTGGTGGCTCAGTTGGTAAAGAATCTGCCTGCAGTGCAGGAGACCTGGGTTTGATCCCTGGGTCAGGAAGATCCCCAGGAGGAGGAAGTGGCAACCCACTCCAATTTTCTTGCCTGGGAAATCCCATGGACAGAGGAGCCTGGTGGGCTATAGTCCATGGGGTTGCAAGAGTGAGACACAACTTAGCAACTAAAATATATATATATATAAATATATATATGTATATATAGTGGTATATATGTCAGTCCCAATTTCCCAATTTGTTGTATGTTCTTTAAAATAAACTTTTAGTTTGGGAACGCATGTAAGAATTAAAGAAAAATAAAAAAAATAATAAAGCATTTATTAATTAAAAATAAATAAATAATAAAAATAAAATAAACTTTTATTGGCACACAGCCACACTCACTGGTTATATGTCACCTATGACTGCTGGTGAGTTACCAGAGCTGAGCTGAGCAATTGCATGGGAGGTCACATGGCCTGCAGAGCTGAAAATAATAACTATCCGGTCCTCTGCAGGAAAAGTTTGCTGACATCTGCTTACAAATCAACAAAACTATAATTAGGACCAAAGGGGTTCTGAGTAGTACTCTTGTTTTTCATATAATTTATTTAATTGTACGTTTAAATAATTTAATTTTTAATGATAGTTCTAGCTAACAACCAGCCCAAAAAATACCCTGAAATTAAACAGTTGGGTCCCACAAACTGGCTCCAGGTCACCACTAGACAAGGGATGAAAGGGATGGGGGGCTGAAACTGCCCCGGGTTCTCACCTACAGAGCGAGGTGAAAGGCTGGCAGATAAGCCAAGTTGCTCTCTGGCCAAGCGATCACCCTGAGCTGTTGGTGGTATGTGACCCTGAAAGGGACTCTGCAAAGACATGTGTGACCTAATTGCCACTTTCCAGAAATGTCTACTGCTAATTTCTGACAAATATAGGGCTGGCCAAAAAGTTCAGCTGGGTTTTCTGTAAGATGGTACAGAAAAAGCTGAATGAAGTTTTTGGCCTACCCAATACCACGTAACAGGCTTCTTTTTTATTCCTGTAAAAAAACAAAAAACAAAAAAACCCACCATCAATCAAAAAATAAACAAAATCAGAAAAAGTAAGAAATGGCTTAACAACAGCACACATGAAACAGACCAAGGGTTGCAGTTGACCGTGACCCAGAAGGTCTCGTGGTCGGAGAGGTCTCCCTGATGCTCAGATGTGGGTGATGGAGAGCAGCCAGCAAACTGTCCTGCCTCCCTGTGGACACCTGGGACCCATATTCTAAACCTGAGCCTGTGAAGCTGGCACCAGAGTGGGCATGTGAGGAGGTACTGGGCCTTGAGCGCTGAAAGACTTCTGAGGAGGTCCGGTGAGTGCAACAGCCATCAGGCGGACAGAGGAAAGAAAAGGCAGGCATGCTGCTCAAGTCCCCAAGCAGGGGGCTGAACTGGCAGCTTTCTCCCCTCCCCACTCCCACCAGAGGAAGGAAGTCATGTGACCACATGCAGGGGATGCTGTGAAAAGGCCTGAGGAGGGACATGGTTAGCGCAGGTGACCCCTTCTCTCCAAACCTGTGATACAGGCTGAGGAGAAGCAGGGCTGGGGTCACTTAGATGGAAGGCGCCTGAAGACCACAAAAAAAAGGGTGGCAGAGGATGAGATGGTTGGATGCTCAATGGACATGAGTTTGAGCAAACTCCAGGAGATGGTGAAGGGCAGGGAAACCTGGGTGCTGCAGTCCATGGGGTTGCAAAGACAGGACTGAGCAACTGAACAACAACAGAAGCCCATCTGTGAGCAGAATCCCCTACTTGGAAGGGCACCAAGGGCTTCTCCCAGAGGCACCCAGCCCCAGCTCTCACCTGTGTTTGCCTGGAAACCAAGGCCAGACTCCAAGCTGGCTACCTCCCCCTTCAGAAGCAGTTATGGGGTGAGTATGTCTCCCTATCTCCCGCAGATTCCTGTGTTTAAGTTCAAACTGCTAGAACCTCAGGATGGGACTGTATCTGGGGATAAGGTCTTTAAAGAAGTGATGAGGTCAAAATGAGGTCATTGGGTGGGTCCTAATCCAATAGGACAGCTGTCCATGCAAGAAGACTTGAGAGTCCCTTGGACTGCAAGGAGATCAAACCAGTCAATCCTAAAGGAAATCAACCCTGAATATTCTTTGGAAGGACTGATGTTTAAGCTCCAATACTTTGGCCACCTGATGGGAAGGGCCAATTCATTGGAAAAGACCCTGATGCTGGGCAAGATTGAGGACAGGAGGAGATGGGGGCATCAGAGGATGAGATGGTTGGATGGCATTCCCGACACAATGGACATGAGTTTGAGGAAGCTCCGGGAGATGGTGATGGACAGGGAAGCCTGATATGCTGCACTCCTGGGGGTCACAAAGAGTCAGACACGATTAAGAGACTGAACAACGAGGAATGGCCTTGTAAGAAGAGATCTGGATGCAAACACTCACTGAGGGACAACCATGTGAGCACACGGGGTGCAGATGGCTCTCTGCAAGCCAGGAGGGGAGGCCCTGCCCACACCTGGATCGCAGACTTCCAGCCTCTGGAACCTGGAGGGAAGGATGTCTGTTGTTTAAGAGCCCCACCCAGTCTGTGGGCTTTGTTAGGGCAGCTGGAGCAGACTAAGGCAGAGGCTGTCTTACCAACTCTAGGGGAGAGACATGCAGGGGCAGGGGACCGCAGCCCAGCCCTGGGGACCTCCCCTCTCATCACACCCAGACCAGCAGACCTGGGGGCCCTCAGTAAGCTTAGGGGAGGTGTAAACTGACAAAAGTTCTGCAGACTGGACATGAGCTTGGCTTGTGGAACTCGGCATTCACTTTGTTCTTCGGTTGCCCAGTGAGAAGCTGAACCAATGTGGGATCAGCTGGGCAGTGAGCAGGCTACATCCCATACCTGAATTCCCTGGCATTTGTCAGAGTCCCACGAGAGGCGGCTGGTGCCTACAAGAGCAATGCTCTGGGTTTCCCTCAGAGTTCCCAGTTTGCCCAGCTGGGGATCTTTGGAAACCTGTCCCACCAGTCAGGGTGGGGAACACCTGGGGTGACTCAGGGATGGGAAGACCCTTCCCCCTCTGCCCCACTGGCTCCAGATCTCCTCAGTCCACCGTGGATTCCTGCACTCGCCCCTCACCAGACCTCACCCTTCCTACAGATCTCTGCTACATGGGTGGCCCTTGCTGGGAGGCCACAGGAGGGTCTTCTCCCCCAAACAGCAGAGCCTGGTCCCTGTGCTTGTGCCCTACGGAAAGCCGTGACTGTGAACGTGACCCCAAGATGCTCTAAGGATGAAACCACCAGGCAACAATGTGCCGATTTAGAAAGATCTTGGGAGAAGGACAGAGCTGGCCCAGAGGAAGGCAGCTGCAGAGAGCAGGGCCTGGGGAAAGGAATCCAGGCCTGAGGAGGCCTGGAGGTTTCTGCCCGGACAATGGGTTCTTAGTGTGAAGTGCCGGGCAAAGGGGCAGGACGTGGGAGTTCAGGGCATCAGCCACTGGCCAGGCCACCATGAGGTCGCTCTGCGGCCCTGGCAGTGCTGGGCTCTGCAGTCCTGGTTCTGGGGGGCCAAGGAGCGCTCTGTAGCACACAGGGATACTTTCCTGCCCACCTGGGTCCAGGTAAGGCCTGCGGCATCTGCCTGTGCCCCAGCAGGGTCGAGGGGCAGCCCCTGTGCCTCCACGAACATGCAATGCAGTGCAGAGACCTCACTGTAGCAGGGCTCTCAGAAAACAAAGTCACTACAGCTCTTGTCACTTTGGGGAGCACCACATGGCGTAGGGTGCTGTTCAGGCATCCATCCCCATTCAGGTACGGCCGCCTGGGGCCTCATCACTGGGCCGTCGGTGAGCGAGCCCATGTCTGCTTAGAGAGCTCACAGGCTCTCCCCTTCAGGGCCCACGGTTCCCCTTTTCTCTGCGTGGGAACTTCCCCCTCCCCACAGCAGGGGGTTTTATGGTGACCCTGGGGTGCCCTAGATTTCTCTCTTCCTCCGAAACTCCCAGCCACTGCCAGAGGGTGGGTGGGCATGTGGGCCAGGGGTCATGCCCACATCTATTCCCACTTCAGTGGAGCCCAAAGAAATCCTAACGCTGCTGCAGGTGGCCAGCTTGGCCCGAGCCCGTGGCGAGATGTGGCACCCCTGGCCCAACCCCCCCGCCACAATCACAGGACACACCAGCGGATGCCTGGCACAGCAGTGGCCCTGGGGCATGCGTGTTGGGGACAGTTAAGGACCCTGCCATCTTGGTTCAGAAGGAGCCCACCACCTTAGGGGGGAAGAGGGGCTGTTTTGAAAGGCAGGTTGGCAAGAGATGGTTTCAGGCTTATCTTATTAAAAGGGAAATGACCCCACACATGGCCACTGAGCTGCCCAGCACTTTCCCAGGTGAGAACTGCAAACCTATGGTCACAGATGCTTATCCACATGCATGTACAACATGACCACAAACAAACTTATGGTTACCAAAAGGGAGAGAGGGCGTGGATAATTTAGGATCTTACGTGTTTGGGATTAACATATGCACACAATTATATATAAAATAGATAAACAAGGACCTACTGCAAAGTACAGGAAACTCTACTCAGGATTTTCTAATAATCTATAAGGAAAGTGAATCTAGAAAAGAATGTAAATACATAACTGAATCTGTGTTATACACCTGAAGCTAACACAACATTGTAAGTCAACTATGTTTCAATCAATCGATCAGTCATGTGGTGTCGGTATCATGCTGCTGCCACTGCTAAGACACAATACCAAGGGACCTGATGCAGGACTTGCCCTTGAACGTGGAATATTCTCACACTTTGGCTTCCCTGATAGTTCAGTTGGTAAAGAATCCACCTGCAATGCAGGAGACCCCAGTTCGATTCCTGGGTCAGGAAGATCCACTGGAGAAAGGATAGGTTACCCACTTCAGTATTCTGGCCTGGAGAATTCCATGGACTGTATAGTCCATGGAGTCACAAAGAGTTGGACACGACTGAACAACTTTCACTTCACTTAAAAATGAAGCAACAACCAGAAGATTCACCTTGGAACGCTCTAGGAATCAATGGATATGAAACCCTTGAGGGAGACGTTGAGGCCTGCAGGAGGTTTATCTAGACGAAATCCTTATTAATTACAAAAGGAAAAAGAGTAACTGCAGTGGAGACTGATAGATAACACCTCGACCAAGGGATCAAAGTGAACACCACCAGGACACGTACAAGTCACAGTCGCCAGCCACCCCCAGGTAGCAAGCGAGAACCGGTTTCTGTGAGATTTCAGCCCAAAGTGCTGATTCTGAATCTGTTAGGGGACACACTGACTGAAACTGCCCACCCCAGTAACCATCTGCATGAGTCATTTTTCACCAGGCGATTCTGGTAAGGGACATGGAAATAACAAGCCACCACCAACCAGAAGAATTCGGGAAAGGTCAAAAGGAGACAGAAGACTCCAGTCCATATGTCCTCCCGGAATCCTCCTCACCAGAATCCATCTTGGCCGAGCAATACTCACACCACCAGGAAGGGCCTTGAGTCACAGTGATTGGCCAGAGACTACCTGGAAATGAATTCCCTCATCATAAAACCCAAGGCTGCGAGCCACGCAGCAGAGCAGTCCTCCTGGGCTCCTCTACCTACTGCTTTCCCTGCGGACACCCCTTCCCAACAAAGTCTCTTGCTTTGTCAGCACGTGTGCCTCTTTGGACAATTCATTTCCAGATGTTAGACAAGCATCCACTCTTGGGCCCTAAAGGGGGCCCCCCTTTCTGCAACAATGCCACTCACAAGTAGGCATCGGGTAACCTGGGTGAGAGAGGTATCCTACGAAATAGGGTGCCTGTACCATCCCCCAGTGTCTCAGTGGTGAAGAGCCCGCCTGCCAATGCAGGAGATGTGGATCCAACCCCTGGGTCGGGAAGGGTCCCCGGAGAAGGAAATGGCAACCCGCTCCCTTATTCTTGCTTGGGAAACTCCATGGACAGAGGAGCCTGGTGGGCTACAGTCCATGGGGTTGCAAAAAGTCGGACATGACTTAGCGACTGAACAACACTAACAACATGGTCATGCAAGAGACTGCCCTTGCCTTTTGGAAATACACCGAAGGATTAGGAGTAGGGGGCATCAGGTCTGCAACTTATTCTTAAATTCCAGAAAAAAAATTAATGGAAAAGATAAATCAAGCTATTGTATTTAATTACACATTAATAATGGGGGAAATTCCGAAAGTTAAAAATAAATGACTGCCGAATTACCTCTCAGTTTAAAAAATTATTGTCAAGGCCAAGAGACAAGACGGAATCCTAAAGGGGCACTGACCTTGAGGTTCTAACTCAGAGCCTCCTGCTCACAGCTCTGTGGCTCAGGCAAGTCTCATCAGCTGTGGCTGGGTGACGAACCCTGGGTGAGTCCCCTGGGTTACAGAGGATCAAGGCGCTAAGGAGTCCAGACAGCTCTTTCCAAGACCTCAGGAGCCTGACCTCTGAGGATAAAGTCTAAGCTGCCCTCCTTCCCCAATGAGATTTTTTTTTAAGTCTTTCAGTAAAGGAAAGTATGTCAGGCATTATGATAGAGCCCCGGGGGCATGCAGGGACTTCATGGGTACGACTTTCTCCAGCCTCCTGCGGTATATGGCTGCATTCAGCTCTATAGATGGCTTTTCCCACTTATCATGTCCTACCACTTAAAAAATACATACTACTTGTAGAGTTCATGGCCAGTATTTAATGGCAGCATAACACTTCCAGGTGGGTTATAGTCTATAACTTACTGATCCCCTATTTTTTGGACATTAAGGTTGCTTTCAAACTGTCATCACTGGCTAACAGTGCCACACAAACTCCTTTTACATCCAGCTTTGCATGTCATTTGTTGATCTCCTTAGACTAGATCCCTATAATAGGATTTCTGGGATCAAGGGGTATGAACCAAATACTTTCTACACAGATTATTCCAATTTACATGGCCAAAAATAATTAGGAAAACACCAGTTTCATCTGCATATCACATTAATATCCTGCCTTACTACTTTTTTCCTTTCAATTTAAAGAGAAAACGGTACTTCTTTGTTATTGCTTGTATTGAGCTTTCATGCTTTTACTACTTTGTCAGAATGTCCTCTGTCCATTTCTGAAGATATTTGTCAGTTTTCTTTAAAAAAAAAATCAACTCATAAGAACTCTTTAGAGAATAGAGATTGACCTTTTGTGTATTCATATTTTAAAATATTTTTGGAGACAGACTGGGAGGTCTGAAGAAGAGTACTGATTTCCAGTCATTTGACATGGTTAACGACTGGGTCACTGTGTAGCCTGAGTCTGAAGATGAGACTTCCCACTGCCAAGAGGTCCTTGCTAGTGGAGGTAATGGAATTCCTGTTGAGCTATTTCAAATCCTAAAAGATGATGCTATGAAAGTGCTGCACTCAATATGCCAGCAAATTTGGAAAACTCAGCAGTGGCCACAGGACTGGAAAAGGTCAGTGTTCATTCCAATCCCAAAGAAAGGCAATGCCAAAGACTCTTCAAACTACCACACAATTGTACTCATCTTAAACACTAGCAAAGTAATGCTCAAAATTCTCCAAGCGAGGCTTCAACAGTATATGAACCAAGAACTTCCAGATGTTCAAGCTGGATTTAGAAAACACAGAAGAACCAGAAATCAAATAGCCGACATCAACTGGATCATAGAAAAAGCAAGAGAATTCCAGAAAAATATCCACTTCTGCTTCACTGACTACTCTGAAGCCTTTGACTATGTGGATCACAACAAACTGCAAAATTCTTCAAGAGATCGGAATACCAGACCACCTTACCTGTCTCCTGAGAAATCTGTATGCAGGTCAAGAAGCAACAGTTAGAACTGGACATGGAACAACAGACTGGTTTCAAATTGGGAGAGGAGTACGTCAAGGCTGTTACCCTGCTTATTTAACTTATATGCAGAGTACATCATACGAAATCCCAGACTGGATGAAGCACAAGCTGGAATCAAGATTGCAGGGAGAAATATCAATAACCTCAGATATGCAGATGACACTACCCTTATGGCAGAAAGTGAAGAGGAACTGAAGAGCCTCTTGATGAAAGTGAAATAGGAGAGTGAAAAAGCTGGCTTAAAACTCAACATTCAAAAAACAAAGATCATGGCATCTGGTCCCATCACTTCATGGCAAATAGATGGAGAAACAATGGAAACAGTGACAGACTTTATTTTATTGGGTTCCAAAATCAGGGCATATGGTGACTGCAGCCATGAAATTAAAATACACTTGCTCCTGGGAAGAAAAGCTATGACTAACCTAGGCAGCATATTAAAAAGCAGAGACATTACTTTGCCTACAAAAGTCCATATAATCAAAGATATGGTTTTTCCGGTAGTCATGTATGGATGGGAGAGTTGGACTTTAAAGAAAGCTGAGCGCCAAAGAATTGATGCTTTCGAACTGTGGTGTTGGAGAAGACTCTTAAGTGTCCCTTGGACAGCAAAGAGATCAAACCATCAATCCTAAAGGAAATCAGTCCTGAATATTCACTGGAAGGACTGATGCTGAAGTTGAATTTCTAATACTTTGGCCACCTGAGGCTAAGAACTAACTCACTGGAAAAGACCCTGATGCTGGGAAAGATTGAGGGCAGGAGGAGAGGGACGACAGAGGATGAGATGGTTGGATGGCATCACCGACTCAATGGACATGAGTTTGAACAAGCTCTGGGAGTTGGTGATGGACAAAGAAGCCTGGCGTGCTACAGTCCATGGGTTGCAAAGAGTCGGACATGACTGAGCGACTGAACTGAACTGAAGAGGTCCTTCAGCAGCCATAAACTAATTCTTCAAAGAAAGACAATGAAGAGTCCTTAGCAATATCGTCTGGGAGGATCCAGGTCAATACATGAACCTGCTGGACAGGTTTTTACCAAGTTTTAAACTAGCAAAGGGAGTGCTAAATTCTGGAAGAGAAAAAACTGTCAAGTCCCTTTGGCAGGAAAAATGTCTTTTTTCTTTTAATAAGCAAGTGCATAGGGAGTTCTCTGGCGGTCCAGTAGTTAAGACTCTGTCTTCCAACGCAGGCGACTTGGGTTCGAGCCCTGGTGAGGTAACTAAACTACCACAACTATTGAGCCTGTGCACTGCAACTATAGACCCAATGTAGCCATATATATATATATAAAGTAGGTGGATCACATACAACAGACAAGAGGAACAATCTGGCTCCTTACAGCCAGAGAAGGACACACAGGCTTTCTTAGGAGGCTTTCCCTAAGCATCACAGAAAACGTCCCTAGAAGTGAAAAGAAAGGTTCTTAGGGGATGTGTCTTTTTTATAGAAGCTTCACAGGTCCTCTTTATCACTTAAAAAATACATTGCATTCAGTACTTTTCAAAAGAGTAGGGAAAAGAGAAGAGAACCTTGCAAAGAAAGTCTTGGGCTCCTTCCCAGGTACACGTGAGCTCCACGCTGCCCACATCCAACCAGGCTCCCAAGAACAGGGTCCCAGAAATGGATGCAGAGATCCGGTGGGACAGAGAAAAAGGAAAGGCTGCCCCCTCTCTGTGGGTCTCTGTAGCAGCTGACCCTGTCTGAATGGCTCGCTGCAAACATTTTGAGTTGAACAGCTGAGAAGCAGGCCATTTAATTTCCCAGGGACCAGCTGGCCTCCCTCCAACAGCCGTGAGACCTGGAGGTCAAGTGACTCTTGCAGGCTTGTGACCTCACTGTTGTGACACCCAGGTGACTTGTCTCTATAAAAGTGCTGACCATCCTCTGTCCCTTGGAAAGAACTCAAGTATTTAACAGAGAGGACCTATAATTAGGGCAGCATTTGGTGCTCTTATTTGGAGGAGGGAAAAGAGGAAAGAAGCTCTATAAAATTCCTGCCTTGGGTTCAGCACAGGACCTCACCAGATGTTTGAATCCTGAGATTACACTGGGAAGGGGCCAACCTTGGTTCACAGGTGAGAGTTACCTGGATGAGACACTACAATGCCAGGGCAGGACAAGGCCTTGATTCTCTCTACCCAGAGACTCCAGGCAGCTGGCAGCTGTCTTCCAGACCAGCCTCTGCCTCTGACCTCAATTTCAGAGCTGCTGAACTCTGGAAAGAAAGATTATTTAGAACATAGATAACAAGAGACTGGTGTCTGAGGTTTAGAGATGAGTAAAGATAAAATAAACAAGACTGTCCTTCCTAAATTTTAGCGCTGAGGCAGAGGGTTGGGTGAAGGGCAGCCTGAGAGTGGCCAGATGAACTACATGTACTTTTCCATCCTGGGGCACCCAACTCATCTCTCAGGTGCCTGCCCCCATGACCACGGGCAGCAGAGATGGCCAGAACGCAATGCAACAGGCGGCCAAAGGTCCAGAGTGGCCTCACCAGCTCTCCAGGTGCTTCCAAGTTACTAGGGTCTGGCTCTGAGGGTTAGCTCTAGTCCCCCACGCTCCAGGGCCTTCGCTGAGGCGCCCACCTCCCTGGGAGGCTTGAGCTGGGGCCACCTCAAAGGGACGCCCCCTGCGGCGATATACAGAACTAGTTCATCAAGACCGTCATTCCGCTGGCGCAGGGCTGTCCCAGGACACGAACAGACACTGCCGGCTGGGCGGCCGGCCAGAAGTCCCACCAAGACACGTGGCCCTGAGAGCTGCGAGGGCCACAGGGACAGCACACAGGATCCGGGCAGGGATCAGGGAACCTGAAGGAAAGCAGCGTCACCGTCACCCACCTGACGACATGGAAAGTCCAGAGCAGGCGGCCAGTCTCGGGCGCGCGCGCCGTGCGCACGATGCTGAGATACAGGTAGAGGGCGATGGCCACGGTCCAGAAGAAGGAGCTGGTGTTGGCGAAAGTGGAGAGCGCACCCTGCAGCACGCAGTCCCACGAGGAGTCCTTGAAGTCCTGCAGGACCCCGTAGAAGTAAGAGGCGGCCGAGAGCAGGTCGGCCAGTGACAGGAAGAGCAGCAGGCGCCGCGCCTGGCTGCGCAGCTCGGGCCACAGGGCGTGCGTGGCCATCAGCAGGCCCGAGCCCAGCGCGGAGAGCACGCACGACAGAAGCACCACGGCGCGCTCCGACGGCACCAGCTCGGTGGGCGGCACGGGAGGTGGCATGGCCTGGCGCGGAGGGGGTTGGGATCGGGGCTCCGCGTGTGGCTGTCGCCGCCGCCGCCGCCGCCGCAGCTGTCTGGGCACCGACCCGCGAGCTGCTAGAGTCCCAGAGCCCGCCCCGCCCGCGTCCAGCCCCTCCCGAGCCCTCGGGGCCCCAGCCCCTAGGCCCCGCCCCTACCCTACCTCGCCCCCGCGCCCTCCACGCTCCGCCCCGTAGCCCTGACGCCACACCCCTTCGCCCTGAAGCCCCGCCCCATGCTCCCAAATTGTCCCACGAGCCCGACCCTGGCCCCGGCGCGCGCGCCCCTAAGGCTGCCCGACAGCTCCGCGGCACGCTCCCCAAGTCCCCGCCGCTCTGCTCACACCACACCCGTGATACCCTGCATTATCCGTCCTGCAGGCCGCAGGTCTGCCGGACTCCCTCCCCACTCAGGGCTCGGAGTCCTGGGGAGGGATGTATCGGCAATTTTTTAGTGCTAAAATTTCCTTCCTTTTTTCACTGCCAGCCTGTGTACGGGGGAGGGGGTCTGGTGAGGGGGCAGTGGTATGCTGGAGGGAGGGGTGGAGGCATTCTTTCCACTGGTAACAAAAGCAACACTCGAAGTGATTCTCGTTCTTTAAGCAATGATAACAGAGGTGGGAGTTGTGTGGAAGAGGGTGGTGGTTCCCGAAGGGGATGCTTCCAATTTTTCTTTTTTTTTTTTTTAATTTTATTTATTTATTTTTATTTTTTTAATTTTAAAATCTTTAATTCTTACATGCATTCCCAAACATGACCCCCCCTCCCACCTCCCTCCCACAACATCTCTCTGGGTCATCCCCATGCACCAGCCCCAAGCATGCTGCACCCTATGTCAGACATGGACTGGCGATTCAATTCTTACATGATAGTATACATGTTAGAATTCCCATTCTCCCAAATCATCCCACCCTCTCCCTCTCCCTCTGAGTCCAAAAGTCCGTTATACACATCTGTGTCTTTTTTCCTGTCTTGCATACAGGGTCGTCATTGCCATCTTCCTAAATTCCATATATATGTGTTAGTATACTGTATTGGTGTTTTTCTTTCTGGCTTACTTCACTCTGTATAATTGGCTCCAGTTTCATCCATCTCATCAGAACTGATTCAAATGAATTCTTTTTAATGGCTGAGTAATACTCCATTGTGTATATGTACCACAGCTTTCTTATCCATTCATCTGCTGATGGACATCTAGGTTGTTTCCATGTCCTGGTGAGGGTGTGGAGAAAAGGGAACCCTCCTACACTGTTGGTGGGAATGCAAACTAGTACAGCCACTATGGAGAACAGTGTGGAGATTCCTTAAAAAATTGCAAATAGAACTACCAATTTTTCTTAAAATGAGCTCGATCTCTGAATTGGTTTTTTCTTTTTTTAAATCAAGTTTAGTGCGTGAAATTTTAAAGAAAGGAAACAATTTCTAATTTATTAGTTTTTTTTCCTGAAAATTCCATTAAAAAATTGGGGTACCATTCGTGTATCATAAAATTGGCCCTTGTAAGCGTGCAGTTGGCTTCCCCGGTGGCTCAGTGGTAAAAGAACCCACTTGCCAATGCAGGAAAGGCAGGTTCAATCTGTGGGCTGGAAGGATCCCCTGGAGAAGGAAATGGCAACCACTCCAGTATTCTTGCCTGGAGAATACCATGGACAGAGCAGCCTGGCGGACTACAGTCCACGAAGTCCGGAAGGAGTCAGATACAACCTAACAACTAAACACATGTACAGTGATTTATAGTGTATACGCAAGTTTGTGCAAGCATCCTTCCTGTCAAATTCCACAACATTTTCATCACCTCAAAAAGAAACACTGATGGTTCAGCAGATAAAGAATCCGCCTGCAGTGCCGGAGACAGGAGACGCAGGTTTGATCCTTGGGTAGGGAAGATCCCTGGAGAAGGAAATGGCAACCCACTCCAGTACTTCTGCCTGAGAAAGTCGATGGACAGGGGAGCCTGGCCGGCTGCAGTCCATAGTGCTGCAGAGAGTCAGATGCGACTGAGCATATCCCACAGGGTCAAAAGAGAGGTAAGAAGTCCCAAATGGGATCACATGCTAAGCTCAAGGGACAAAACCAGGACTTCATACCTAACCTAAATGTGGTTTCAACCTCTTCTAGGAATGCAATCTTAGTCAGTCTGGAATTTCCTGCTCTGCAGTAGTGAAGTAATTCGTTGATAGACCCCTGCAATCCCCGAAAGGAAGGCCACCTCAGCTGACATAATCAGCTCTTTGCTGACTAATTTCCTTGTCCCACCTCTTTCTGCCTGTAAAAGTCTTCTATTTTGTCCGGTTCTTCAGAGCTCCTTTCTGTTTGCTAGATGGGCTGCTGCATGATTCATGGTGAGTGAATAAAGCCAGGAAGATCTTTACCACTTACTCAGTTGAACTGTGTTTTGTAACAGTAGTCACTCCCTGTTTTCTCACTCTCCCCAGCTCATGGCAACTATTAATCCACCTTCTGTGTCTATGGGTTTGCCTATTCTGGACATTTCACAGAAATGGAATCAAGTAATAGGTGTTTTTTTTGTGACTGGCTTCTTTCACTTGGCTTATTTTCTAAGTTCATCCACATTGTGGCATATATCAGTACTTTATTTATGGCTGAATAATATTCCATTGTATGGATGTCCCATATTTGTTTTTCCATTGTATCAATCGGCTATTATAAATAATGCTGCTGTCAACATTTATATACAAGTTTGTGTGTGAACATTTATTTTCAGTTCTTTTGGGTATATACCCAAGAGTGGAATTCCTGGGTCATTTCAGTTCAATTCAGTACAGATCAGTTGCATCCGACTCTTTCTGACTCTATGGACTTCAGCACACCAGGCTTCCCTGTCCATCACCAACTCCTGGAGCTTGCTCAAACTTATTTCCATCGAGTCGGTGATGCCATCCAACCATCTCATCCTCTGTCATTCCCTTCTCTAGCCTTCAATCTTTCCCAGCATCAGGGTCTTTTCCAATGAGTCAGTTCTTCGCATCAGGTGGCCAAGGTATTGGAGCTTCAGCTTCAGCATCAGTCCTTCCAATGCATATTCAGGGTTGATTTCCTTTAGGATTGACTGGTTTGATCTCCTTGCAGTCCAAGGAAATTTCAAGAGTCCAACACCACAGTTCAAAAGCATCCTAGTCCAACTCTTCCATTCATACATGACTACTGGAAAAACCATAGCTTTGACTAGATAGACCTTTGTTGACACAGTAATGTCTCTTCTTTTTAATATGCTGCCTAGGTTGGTCATAGCTTTTCTTCCCAGGAGCAAGTGTATTTTAATTTCATGGCTGCAGTCACCATATGCCGTGATTTTGGAACCCAAGAGAATAAGTCTCTCATTGTTTCCATTGTTTCTCCATCTATTTGCCATGAAGTGATGGGACCAGATGCCATGATCTTTGTTTTTTGAATGTTGAGTTTTAAGCCAGCTTTTTCACTCTCCTATTTCACTTTCATCAAGAGGCTCTTCAGTTCCTCTTCACTTTCTGCCATAAGGGTAGTGTCATCTGCATATCTGAGATTATTGATATTTCTCCCTGCAATCTTGATTCCAGCTTGTGCTTCATCCAGTCTGGGATTTCGTATGATGTACTCTGCATATAAGTTAAATAAGCAGGGTAACAATATACAGCCTTGACGTACTCCTCTCCCAATTTGAAACCAGTCTGTTGTTCCATGTCCGGTTCTAACTGTTGCTTCTTGATCTGCATACAGATTTCTCAGGAGGCAGGTAAGCTGGTCTTTCCTAAGGTAAATTCCCATCTCTTGAAGAATTTTGCACAGTTTGTGATCCACATAGTCAAAGGCTTCAGTGTAGTCAATGAAGCAGAAGTGGATATTTTTCTGGAATTCTCTTGCCTTTTCTATGATCCAACAGATGTTGACAATTTTATCTCTGGTTCCTCTGTCTTCTCTGGATCATATGGTTACTACATTTTTAACTTTTTGAGGAACTGTTAGACTTTTCCCCAAAGTGGCACCATTTTATATTCCTGCAACAATGTGTGAGGAGAAGGCAATGGCAACCCACTCCAGTACTCTCGCCTGGCAAATCCCATGGACGGAGGAGCCTGGTGGGCTGCAGTCCATGGGGTGTTGAAGAGTTGGACATGACTGAATGACTTCACTTTCACTTTTCACTTTCACGCATCGGAGAAGGAAATGGCAGCCAACTCCAGTGTTCTTGCCTGGAGAATCCCAGGGATGGGGGAGCCTGGTGGGCTTCCATCTATGGGGTCACACAGAGTCGGACATGACTGAAGTGACTTAGCAGCAGCAGTAGCAATGTATGAAGGCTCTAATTTCTCCACAGTCTCCTAACTGATTCTAGCCATCCTAGAATGGCTGGTGTTTCACTGTGGTTTTGATTTGTTGTTGCTCAGTGTTCAACCCTTTGTGACCCCATGGACTGCAGCACACCAGGCCTCCCTGTCCCTCACCATCTCCCGGAGTTTTGATCTACATTTCTCTAACTAATAATTGTATGGAGCATCTTTTTCTATGCTTATTGAACACCTGCATTTCCTCTTTGGGGAAATGTCTGTTCAAATCCCTTGCCTATTTTTTAAATAAGTTGTAAGAGTTCTTTATATATTCTGGATATTAGACCTATCAGATACATGATTTACAAAAATTTTCTCCCATTCTGTGGGTTGTCTTTTCAATCTCTTGATAGTACACAAGGAAGTACAAAAGTTTTTATTTTGACAATGTCCAGTTTACCTATTTTTTCTCCCTCTGGCTGTTATGCCTTTGGTTTACTATCTTTGGTGTCATATCTAAGAAACCAGCACCTAATCCAAGTTCAGAAAGATTTACACCTATGCTCTCTTCTTCCCAGTGTAACACAGCATTGGTTACTGTAGCTTTGCAGTAAGTTTTGAAATGAGGAAGTGTGAGTCCTGCCCCGGTGTTTTCTTTTTCACTATTATTTTAGCTATTTAGTGTCCCTTGCAATTCAGTATCAATTTGAGAATTAGCTTTTCCATTTCTGGAAAAAAAAAATAGGGATTGCATTGAATCTATATGGAAATTTGGGAGGAATAATGCCGTCTTAATAATATTAAATGTTGTTATCTATGACCAGGGGATGTCTTTCCTTTTATTTAGGTCATCTTTAATTTCAGTCAATGATGTTTTACAGTTTTCAGTTTACATTAGATTTGATTTTGCAAGTGACTCATAAAAGGAGATTATCATCTGCATAGATTATCTTTTTTGCATCTAACTTTTAAAAACATTGTGTTATGAACTATGCATGCTGACAAGTAGTTACAACACAGATATACAATCTGATAAATAATTATAAAGCAAATGCCCACCAAGAAATATATTATCAGCACACCAGAAACTTCCTCCCAGGCCTATTTCTTCCTCCTTGGTCATTTTCTTGCTTTTTAAAAACTGTTCATGTATACATCCCTAAACAAAGTAGTATAGTTTTCCTGTCATTTAATTTTTTTTTTTTTTTTTTTTTTTCCACACCATGTGGCTTGTGGAGTCTCAGTTCTCTGTCCAGGGGTTGAACACAGGCCCTCAGCAGTGAAAGTATGGACCTTCAGGGACCTCCCTGAACTTTATAAAAGTGGAATCACACCCTATGTTCCTTTTTGTGTCTTCTATTTTTTAATGTGTTTTTAACATTTTAATTGAAATAGAGTTGATTTACAATGTTGTGTTAGTTTAAGGTGTACAGCAAAGTGATTCATACACACATATATTCTTTACTTACATTCCCTTTCATTACAGGTTATTGTAAGATATCAAGAATAGACTCAGATGGTAAAGAATCTGCCTATAGTACAGGAGACTCAGGTTTGATCCCTGGGTCAGGAAGATCCCCTGGAGAAGGGAAGGGCAACCCACTTTAATATTCTTGCCTGGAAAATCCCATGGACAAAGGAGCCTGGTGGGCTACAGTCCATGAGGTCTCAGAGTCGGACATGACCGAGCGACTGACTTTCACTTTCACTTTCTATGCTATACAGTAGGTCCTTGTTAGTTATCTATTTTATATATCAGTTCAGTTTAGTTCAATGCTCAGTCGTGTCCAACTCTTTGAGACCCCATGAATCACAGCACGCCAGGCCTCCCTGTCCATCACCAACTCCCGGAGTTCACTCAAACTCATGTCCATCAAGTTGGTGATGCCATCCAGCCATCTTATCCTCTGTCGTCCCCTTCTCCTCCTGCCTCCACTCCCTCCCAGCATCAGGGTCTTTTCCAATGAGTCAACTCTTCGCATGAGGTGACCAAAGTACTGGAGTTTCAGCTTCAGCATCAGTCCTTCCAATGAACACCCAGGACTGATCTCCTTTAGGACAGACTGGTTGTATCTCCTTGCAATCCAAGGGACTCTCAAGGGTCTTCTCCAACACCACAGTTCAAAAGCATCAGTTCTTTGGTGCTCAGCCTTCTTCACAGTCCAACTCTCACATCCATACATGACCACTGGAAAAACCACAGCCTTGACTAGACGGACCTTTGTTGGCAAAGTAGTATCTCTGCTTTTCTATGCTAGCTAGGTTGGTCATAACTTTTCTTCCAAGGAGTAAGCATCGTTTAATTTCATGGCTGCAATCACCATCTGCAGTGATTTTGGAGGCCAAAAATATAAAGTCTGACACTGTTTCCACTGTTTCCCCATCTATTTCCCATGAAGTGATGGGACCAGATGCCATGATCTTAGTTTTCTTAATGTTCAGCTTTAAGCCAACTTTTTCACTCTCCTCTTTCACTTTCATCAAGAGGCTTTTTAGCTCCTCTTCACTTTCTGCCATAAAGGTGGTGTCATCTGCATATCTGAGGTTATTGATATTTCTCCCAGCAATCTTGATTCCAGCTTGTGCTTCTTCCAGTCCAGCATTTCTCATGATGTACTCTGCATAGAAGTTAAAAAAGCAGGGTGACAATATACAGCCTTGATGTACTCCTTTTCCTATTTGGAACCAGTCTGTTGTTCCATGTCCAGTTCTAACTGTTGCTTCCTGACCTGCATATAGGTTTCTCAAGAGGCAGGTCAGGTGGTCTGTATTCCCATCTCTTTCAGAATTTTCCACAGTTTGTTGTGATCCACACAGTCAAAGGCTTTGGCATAGTCAATAAAGCAGAAATAGATATTTTTCTGGAACTCTCTTGCTTTTTCAATGATCCAGCAGATGCTGGCAATTTGATCTCTGGTTCCTCTGCCTTTTCTAAAACCAGCTTGAACATCTGGAAGTTCACGGTTCACGTATTGCTGAAGCCTGGCTTGGAGAATTTTGAGCATTACTTTACTAGCGTGTGAGATGAGTGTAATTGTGCAGTAGCTTGAACATTCTTTGGCATTGCCTTTCTTTGGGATTGGAATGAAAACGGACCTTTTGCAGTCCTATGGCCACTGCTGAGTTTTCCAAATTTGTTGGCATATCGAGTGCAGCACTTTCACAGCATCATCTTTTAGGATTTGAAATAGCTCAGCTGGAATTCCATCACCCCCACTAGCTGTGTTCATAGTGATGCTTCCTAAGGCCCACTTGACTTTGCATTCCAGGATGTCTGGCTCTAGGTGAGTGATCACACCATTGTGATTATTTTATATATAGGAGTGTATATATATTTTAATCCCAAATACTTATCTTATCCCTCCCACCCCGATCCCCTTTGGTAACCATAAATTTGTTTTCTATGTCTGTGAGTCTATTTCTGTTTTGTAAATAAGTTCATTTGTGTCATTTTGTCTCTTGTTTTTTTCTTTTGCTCTATTTATTTTTGTGAGATTCATCTATGTTCTCACTGAAGGCACAATTCTTTCAGTTTCATTGCCTGCCATACAGTATTCCATCATATAAATAAAATATCTATCCCATCTACTGTTTTGGGACATGTTGGATTGTTGGATAAGCAATGCTGGAATAAGCATACATTCTTTTTTTAATCAGGAAAAAAGTTACTCAGAACAATTCTCAGCAGCTGGAACAGCATATTCATGAACTTTGCTCTGCAGAGGTCAAAGAGCAGCTGCTTTCCTTCTGAGTCACTTAAGAAGTCCTTGACCTCCTCCTGAGAGGACCCAAGATCGTGAACAGCCCCGGGCTGTCAGTGAAGCTGCTCAGCTTTTTACTGGTGTGAATAGTTCTAAGCTTGGATTGTGCAACCAGCCTTGGCTTTGGCACATGGCCACGCAAGAGCCTGGAATGGACTCTCCCTGGATCATAGTCATTTAATCCTTCAGAAGGTCTTTGAAGGACAACGGAGGACAGGAGACACCTTCTGTCGAGCATCTCTGTCACAGATCAAGTCGACTAGATCTTTCCCGATTATTGACACAAAAACCCTTCACCCACCTCCCCAGGCTTTTCTTATATTTCATGTTTTTAGAGAAAAGCACAAATGCCCCTCCCCTACTACTACAATTTGCAGTAAAATTTCCTACATTTGGGGAAATTGCAGGGATCAGCACATCTGAAGTGCAATGGATAAACCTCATCCTGGGAAAACCATTTTTGAGATCATGGTATTTCTCCAGCCAGGTAAGCATGTGCTCAGTCTGTCCAAGTCTTTGCAACGCCATGGACTATAGCCTGCTGGGTTCCTCTGTCCATGGGATTTTCCAGGCAAGAAGACTGGAGTGGGTTGCCATTCCCTTCTCCACAGGATCTTCTCAGGCCAGATCGAACCCAGGTCTCCCATGTCTCCTGCATTGCAGGTGGATTCTTACCACTGCGCCACCTGGAAAGCCCTTCAGGTAAGTATGCTGCTGCTGCTGCTGCTAAGTTGCTTCAGTCGTGTCCGACTCTGTGCGACCCCATAGACGGCAGCCCATCAGGCTCCCCCATCCCTGGGATTCTCCAGGCAAGTGGGTTGCCATTTCCTTCTCCAGTGCATGAAAGTGAAAAGTGAAAGTGAAGTAGCTTGGTCATGTCCAACTCTTAGTGACCTCATGGACTGCAGCCTACCTGGCTCCTCCATCCATGGGATTTTCCAGGCAAGAGTACTGGAGTGGGGGTGCCATTGTCTTCTCCGTCAGGTAAGTATAGCGGTTGGTTATTTTACATGCAAGTTTGAGCAAGAGAACCCTTGGCATTCTCTGCACTGGAAAACATTCAAACAACATTCATACTTCTCATTATAGAGGGAAAAAATGGGAAAGACATGTAATGAAACAGCTTCAAATCACTTAGAAATATATTTAAGCTTGAGGCCAATTTTCCAGTCTGATGGCATTGATATTGCCCAGATGGGTCCGGGGACTAAGCAGAAGGGTGGGAATCATGACTCCCAAGTTGCTGGGTGAACTTAAACTAGCTAATGTGGTCTCTGCCAAAAGGAGCCAAGGACTCTGGACACCTTGCCTCTCAACACAGGTTCTGTTTCTCCCATCTCCATCCCAGGAAATGATGGTCCTCCAAGGAGGCATGACCCAGACAGCAAACCCAGAGAAACTCCTGGCTCCAAGCTTCCGCTGACAGTTCCTACCCACATGGAATGCAGGGTCCCATCAGCCATGTTTTAAGAGGCCTGTCCTCTCAGTCCTCCCCCTCCCTCTCCCTCCTTAGAGGAACTGGTAAAAATTCAGATGGAATCTTCATTTGACCCTGCGTCATCTCTCTAGCATCTGCGCCAAGCCAGCTGGCAGTTGTCTGCTGCGCCCATGTCCAAAGGGGTCATGTCTAAAGGTCCTGGCACATCATGACAGCCCTCTTTGCCCTACAGTTGTCTGGCTGCAGAACGAGGGGCCCAGACCCCAAAAGGTCCCATGGCCATGGCCAGCAGCCCAGGAACAGACTGGCTTGGGCTTCCTTCTCCCCTGTCCTCCCACCCCAGAAATGGCACAAGGTTCTTCTCCCCTGTCAACCGCAAAGGGGATGGCAATCTGAAGTCTCTCAAACGAAGGAGCCCTAAATGATTTTCTGAGCTCAACTCCAGCCTAAGCAGTAAGCTATGTAATTGATTTTTAACACTAGAACAGAAGAGGGACTTTTCCTCATGCTGTTGGTAGAAATGTGGGCCAGCTAGCTTTCTCATTTCCCTCTTTGAAGGTGAATATGGCTCATCTTGCCCTTTTCTATGTAGGTACCATGGTGAGCAACAGTTGTGGAAGAGGAACCTGGTTCACGTGGGTCCCTCTCCCTACTCCCCACTCCCAGCACCCTCAAAGGAGGTAGTGCAAACCCTAACACGCTCACGTGACCATTGAGCCACACAGATGGAATCCCAGGGCAAGCTGACCAGCCACAGTTGTGCAGTTGTAACTGACCAGGGTTCTTGGCCTCCTTATCAGTAGAAGTTGTTAAGAGGCCAGACAAGAAATTCAGGCAAGACTTTATTGGAGTGTCTGGTGTAGCAGGAGCGATGGAGAACAAGCAACAGGTTCCCTTGCTTGCTCGCTCTCTGTGGGGGGTACAGGGGAAGGGGCAAGCTGGTTCCTTATATGGGGTGAGGGGAGGGTTCCTTATATGGGGTGAGGGGAAGGTGTGTTCCTTATATGGGGTGAGGGAGGCCAAAGGGGTGGCTTAGCTGGTTTGCCCACCCCTTTGGTGGTGTTACATGCAGGGGGCATGTAAGTGAAGTGAAAGTGAAGTCACTCAGTCGTGTCCGACTCTTGGTGACCCCATGGACTGCAGCCTACCAGGCTCCTCCATCCATGGGATTTTCCAGGCAAGAGTACTGGAGTGGGGTGCAAATCAGCCTGCTTTTGCTCCCTGGCTCTTCAGACTTGGCAGTTGGGTTTTTGTATCTTCTTGTTTATAACTACATGCACAGTTATTTTTAGTCCCTTATAGTTTCTTTGTATTTTGTTGTTGGAGGAAAAGTTTTCCCAGGTGTAAACACTGCAGCTAAGGCTCCCAGGTCCCACCCTGTCTCACAGTCAGGGGCCTCTTCTTCAAGGGGCATGGCTGGTGGGTATATTTTCCTACCAAAGAGACCCTCAGGGCTCAGGAAGATGTGTTTAAACCGTCATCCCTCTGTCCTCATTACCTTGAACCTTCCCCTCCTTACCCCAAAGTCTAAAAGCTGTTGCTGCCAGCTTGCTGTGCGCCAGGCCCTCCTGCCTGTGGAAGCCCTGATGACCCTGCCTCTGCCAAGCTCTTATACCACAGAAGCTCCCAGGGTGACCACTACTGTGGTTCCCAGCTGCTTGGGCCAAATTAAAGAATAGTAGGGGCACTTCCCTGGCGGCCCAGTGGTTAAGACTTCACCTTCCATTGCAGGGGCTGCAGGTTCAATCCCTGATCAGGAAGCTAAGATCCCACATGCCGTGTAGTCAAAAAGCCAGAACATAAAGCAGAAACCATAGTGTAATAAATCCAGTAAAGACTTTTAAAATGGTCTACCAAAAAAAAAACCAACTTAAAAAAAATTGATGAATCACTAAAGGGAATGTTTACTTTCCTTATACCTCTGCCTGGGGACTCACTTTGCAGGTGGGAGTGGCTGAAAGTACATTGCTGGCACCAGGAGTGAGGTCTCTCTCTCCTAGTGGAAGACCCAGGTTCTAGTCCTGCTGCTCAGTTCTGGCCATGTTTGTGGGCAGAATTCTAAAAATGCTACCACTTGATTCCTGAGCCCTGGTCATTTCATCAAACACCAATCTAGGTATTCCTCTGAGGGGATTTTGAAGATGGAATTAAAGGTTTGTTATGATCTGAGTGTTCACATTCCCTCGCACTGCCATACCTCACCAAATTCATATACTGAAACCCTAACCCTGAATGTGATGATATTAGAAGGCGGGGCCTTTAGGAGGTGATTAGTTTTAGATGTGATGTGAGGAGAGTCCCTGCGATGGGACTGGTGCCTCTGGAAGAAGAGGAAGAAACACCAGAGTTTCCTGTCCGCTGTGTGAGGATATAGCAAGAAGGCAGCTGTCTACAAGCCAAGAAGCAGGTTTTCCCCAGGAACCAAATCTGTTGGCAGCTTGATCTTTGACTCCTAGCCTCTAGAACCCTGAAAAACAAATGTCTACTGTTTAAGCCACTCAGTCTGCAGTATCTTGTTACAGCTGCCCGAGCTAAGTCAGGTGGCCCCTTAAGATACAAAGATGATACGGGTTGGCCTGAACCCTTTACAAGCAGAAAGTTTTCTTTGGCCAAGAGTAGAGAGGAAGTCAGAGAGCACTGAAGAGTGAGGGAGATTCCATCAGAGGGAGATTTGGCATGAGGACCCAGCTGCCAGCAGTGATGGCGTGAGTTGTTCACTCACTCAGTCATGTCCAACTCTTTGTGATCCCACGGACTGCAGCACACCAGGCTCTGTCCTTCACTAGCTCCCTGTGCTTGCTCAAACTCATGTCCATTGAGTGGATGATGCCATCCAACCATCTCATTCTCTGTCACCTCCTTTTCCTCCTGCCTTCAATCTTTCCCAGCATCACAGTCTTTTCCAATGAGTCAGCACTTCCCATCAGGTGGCCAAAGTATTGGAGCTTAAGCATCAGTCCTTCCAATGCATATTCAGGGTTGATTTCCTTTAGGACTGACTGGTTGGATCTCCTTGCTGTCCAAGGGACTCTCAAGAGTCTTCTCTTATGAGAGGGCCTGTGAAATGCTACTAGGGATGAAAGAGACCTGAACTCAGCCAACCCTTGAACAAGCTGAGAACACAGCCATTAATGCTGGAGTGTGGGACCCTGAATGGAAGACCCAGTTGAGCCATGACAGACTTCTGACCTGAAAGGTCTATAAGATAATAACTTGCTGTTTTATAAGCCACCAAATTGATGCTGGAGAAGACTCTGAGAGTCCCCTGGACTGCAAGGAGATCAAACCACTCAATCATAAAGGAAATCAACCTTGAATATTTACTGGAAGGACTGATGCTGAAGCTGCAGCTCCAATACTTTGGCCACCTGATGCAAAGAGCTGATTCATTGGAGAAGGCCCTGATGCTGGGAAAGATTGAGGGCAGGAGGAGAAGAGGGTGACAAGAGGATGAGATGGTTAGATAGCATTACCGACTCAACAGACATGAATTTGAGCAAACTCTGGGCAATAGCGGAGGACAGAGAAGCCTCTTGGCTGCAGTCCTTGGGGTTGCAAAGAGTTGGGGACACAAATTAGGGACTGAACAATAACAACAAATTGGTGTAATCTGTTACAAAGAAATAGAAACAAATATTCCACATGACCCAAAGGGGCTACTTAATCTTTCTAAGTCCCAGTGTCTCATTCAGAAAATAAGGACAGAAAATCCAAAGGGTTGTTGTGAATAAGGGACGTTGGGGCTTGTAGACAGATCCTTGAGCTTGGGGCCAGAAGGCCAAAAGTCGCTATGTGCCACTTTAAGCAAATTGTTTAACTTCTCCTAGTTTCAGTTTCCACTCTTCTAAAATGGAGCCAACAGCAGCTATTTTCTTAATAACTGACCAGCAGTTGGGCTCATGGCCACCCAGCCAAAGACTACATTTCCCATAATCCCTTGCAAAGAGGTATGGTCACCTGCCCAAGGCCTCACCAATGAAATGAGAATGAGGCTTGTGGGCTGCTTCTAGGGTGGACTTTAAAACATGGCACATGCCCTCCAGCTCCTGCCCCCTCCTATGACTGAAACACTTAGGTGCCCCCCACACAGCTTCAACAAGCAGACAAGGAACATGTCTTCCAAGATGGTGGAGAAGAAAGATGGTATGAACCCAGGCCCCTGAATGAGGGGGTTACTGAGTCACCCACTGGCTTGGCATGTGAGAGAGAAATAAACATGTTTCCTTGGAGCCCTTGGCTATTGGGGAGGGTGGGTGGGTTGCTCTTGTTACAGCAGCCTGGTTTCTGCCTTGACTAATTCAAGCAACTAGTACAGGGAAAACAGGTTCAAGGATGGCAAAAAAGAATTGGGGATGTCATGTAAGCATTAATTAGCCCAGAGCCTCCCTTTCACCTAGGATTTTGTTTTGTAAAATGGAGCCATTATGAAAATATCAAGTGATTTTTTAAAATCTTCCTCAATAAGTATTACTTCAAGAATATGCTAAAAGTTCAGTGAATCAAGAGATTGTGGTGATTGATTCATTCCACAGATTATCTATTGAGCTCCTATTAATTGCCTGAAGATATAACACTGAACAAAACAAAATACCCACTTTCAAGGAGTTTTCCTGTTAGGCAAGAGGGAGGTGATAAACAACCAACAAATACATAATGTTCAATGGTGATTAGTATGGGAGAGGAGTAAATAAAAGGGTGAAGGCATGCCAGTGAGGGTGATGGGAATGTATTATACAGGTATCCAGAGAAGATCTCCCTGATGCCATAGCATTTGAACAAGATCTGGAAGTGAGGGAGTGTCCTGGGACACCTAGGGGAAGAACATTCTAGGCAGGGGAAACAGTCCATGCAAATGCCCTGAGGAGGAGCGCAGCCTATGTGTTCAGGGAACAGCAAGGCGCCTCTGGAGGGGGGATCAGAGGACAAATAGATTATGAGGGCCCCACAGTCAATATGAGGAATTCAGCTTTTGGATGCTGAGAGTCCCTTGGACTGCAAGGAGATCAAACCACTCAATCATAAAGGAAATCAACCTTGAATATTCCCTGGAAGGACTGATGCTGAAGCTGAAGCTCCAATACTTCTGCCACCTGATGAAAAGAGCCAACTCATTGGAAAGGCCCTGATGCTGGGAAAGACTAAGACTAGTTCTAGACTAAGAACAGGAGGAGCAATTGGAGAGCTGAGCAGAGGGGTGCTCTGAGCTCCATGTACAGAGTAAAGCCTGGCTTAGGGGCTACTGTGTCATTGAGATGAGGGGTGATGGAAGCAGAAATCAAGGATATGTAGTTCCAGATGCAGAGATGATAGGATATGTGGAGGGGTCAGGTGTGAGTGGGAGCAAATGAGGAATCAAGGAAGATTCTAGAGTTCCAAGATGAAAGGGCAGAGTTGCTCTTGCCTAGCGGGGGCAGGTATGGGGAGGCAACAGAAGGAGTTCAGTTCTGGATGCCTTTGATTCCTATTGGACAAGCCAAGCACTCCTACTTGTGAAAGGTCCTACTTGGAGATAGAAATTTGGAGGCAGTCAGGGTAAAGATGGTGTTTAAGCCATGAGACCTGAGAGCTCCCAGGGACCAACATCTGCAGAGGGAGCCCTGGGCACTACAAACTAGTAGTGGGAGGATGAGTCAGTGGAACCAGAAAGATATCTTTCAGCAGTGATTGTTTTTCTTTATTGTGGAAAAATTAAAATTTTTGATGTCATAAAAATTATAATTTTAACTACGTTGAAGTATGTGATTCAGTGGCATTGATGACCTTCATAGGATTCTGTAACCATCACCACTATTTCCAAAACTTTTTCATCACCCCAAACAGAAACTTTGTACCCCTTAAGCAATAACTCCCCATTGTCTCTTCCCTCCAACCCTGGCAATATCTACTTTCTGTCTCTAAGGAGTTCCCATTTCTGGATCTTTCACATCAATGGGCTCAGACAACAGGTGGTCATTTCTATGTTTCTTTCATTTACTATAATGTCTTCAAGGTTTACTCATGTTGTATCATGTAATGGCACTTTATTTCCTTTTATGCCAAGTAGTATCCCATCGTGGAGAAGGCAATGGCAACCCACTCCAGTACTCTTGCCTGGCAAATCCCATGGATGGAGGAGCCTGGTAGGCTGCAGTCCATTGGGTCACTAGGAGTTGGACATGACTGAGTGACTTCACTTTCACTTTCATGCATTGCAGAAGGAAATGGCAACCCACGTCAGTGTTCTTGCCTGGAGAATCCCAGGGACGGAGGAGCCTGGTGGGCTGCCGTCTATGGGGTCGCACAGAGTCGGACACGACTGAAGCAACTTAGCAGCAGCAGCAGTATCCCATAGGATGAATATTCTGCTTATCCATTCACTTGTTGATGAACACCTGGGTTGTTTCTGCCTCTTGGCTATTGTGAATAATGCTGCTGTGAATAAGCAGTGACTCTTAATGTGGGCTTGGGGAGGAAATAAAAGCTATGAGCATGTCTCCTTCCCAGAAGCCCTTCACAGTCTTCCAGGGGTTTTCTTTGGCTCTATAAAAGAGGACTATGGGCTAAACTGATTGAAAACAGCTTTAAAACAAATGGGATTAAATGAAAATTATCAATACATATTAAATCTCAATTAGACAGGAAATATATTACACATATATTCAATAGGAACATGGGACCTAAATGTTGAGCATGTACAAGCTATGCTATGTCTTGCCCAACACCTGTTTCTCCACAGAACACACACTCGATAAAGAGAGACCTGGCTGGCCTTGTGCATGGTGTCTGTCAAAAAACATGTCCTCAGTCAATGTCTGTGGGACAAACGGAGCAGCCAGATGACAGTCGCTGGAGTCCTGGCAAGGGACACACAGTGGTCCCTTGGCAAGGGGCAAGGATCTGACCCCACAGGACCTGTGGGGCAGCAACTTGGAAGGGGACCAGGTGAGTCTGTTTTCATCAACTTCCCACAGAAATTGAGCAAGTCCTTTACTTACCAACGTGGAAGACAAGGCCCAGGAGTTTGGTGTTTTGTATATTTGTTTGAGCAGTGCCAACAACAGAAACCACAGATGCTGTCCTATCAAGTTGCAGTTTTCTCAAAATACCACTCGTGCTCATCACTACTTTTAAATTATGGTCATTACTTGGCCAGCTGCTGCTGGATCATATTTAATGTGCTAATAGAGGCACATACATGTGTGTCTTAGCCACTCAGTCATATCCAACTTTTTGGGACCCCATGGGCTGTAGCCTTTCAGGCTCCTCTGTCCATGGAGCTCTCCAGGCAAGAATACCAGTGTGGGTAACCATTCCCTTCTCTAGGGGATTTTCCAGACCCAGGGATCAAACCCGGGTCCCCTACATTTCAGGCAGATTCTTTACTGTCTCAGCCACAAGGGAAGTCCAGGGGCACATGTATCACTCTAACAAATTTGGTTTTATCAACTATTTTGATAATTATGTTACACTTTGCGCTGTGCTTAGTCGCTTAGTCGTGTCTCTTTGCGACCCTATAGACTGTTGCCCGCCAGGCTCCCCTGCCCATGAGGATTCTCCAGGCAAGAATACTGTAGTGGGTTGCCATGCCCTCCTCCAGGGGATCTTCCCAACCTAGGATCGAACCAGGTCTCCCACATTGCAGATGGATTCTTTATCATCTGAGCCACCTGGGAAGCCCAGGAATACTGGCGTGGGTAACCTATCCCTTCTCCAGGGCAACTTCCTGACCCAGGAATCGAACCGGGGTCTCCTGCATTGCAGGCGGATTCCTTACCAGCTGAGCTACCAGGGAAGCCCATGTTACATTATAGTTGCTATATAATCCATGTATTTTTTCCATCTTTGGGTCTACAGGCACTGGTAGATGGGCAAAGGGGTCACGATATAACCACAGTCAAAAGGCTGCTCCCAGGGCTTGTCTCCATTCCCCCTCTGCCTTCATCCCTGGGATACACTTAGGTCCTGGATCCAGGCTCCTCGTCCTGACCCGGCTGTGATGGTACCTCTTGCCACCAGGAGGCGCTGCTTCCTCCGTGTCAGAGGAAGCCAGGGGCAGATACAGGGCTTCCTCCCTCCATCTTTGTCCTAACTAGGGCAGGTTAACGGCCTAAAGCTCAACATTCAGAAAACTAAGATCATGGCATTTGGTCCCATCACTTCATGGGAAATAGATGGGAAACAGTGGAAACAGTGTCAGACTTTATTTTGGGGGGCTCCAAAATCACTGCAGATGGTGATTGCAGCCATGAAATTAAACGATGCTTACTCCTTGGAAGGAAAGTTATGACCAACCTAGATAGCATATTCAAAAGCAGAGACATTACTTTGCCAACAAAGGTCCGTCTAGTCAAGGCTATGGTTTTTCCAGTGGTCATGTACGGATGTGCGAGTTGGACTGTGAAGAAGGCTGAGCGCCGAAGAACTGATGCTTTTGAACTGTGGTGTTGGAGAAGACTCTTGAGAGTCCCTTGGACTGAAAGGAGATCCAACCAGTCCATTCTAAAGGAGATCAGTCCTGGGTGTTCTTTGGAAGGAATGATGCTGAAGCTGAAACTCCAATATTTTGGCCACCTCATGCGAAGAGTTGACTCATTGGAAAAGACCGTAATGTTGGGAGGTATTGGGGGCAGGAAGAGAAGGGGACGACAGAGGATAAGATGGCTGGATGGCATCACCGGCTCTATGGACGTGAGTTTGAGCGAACTCTGGGAGCTGGTGATGGACAGGGAGGCCTGGCGTGCTGCAATTCATGGGGTTGCAGAGTCAGACACTACTGAGCGACTGAACTGAACTGAACCTCTTGGCAACTTTTTTCCTGTTCTCATTCTCTGATCCCCCGTGCCCTTCTCTTTCTCTCCCCCATCCACTCTTTCTTAAGAAAAAAAAAAAAACCTTCTATAACGGAAAATTTCAAAATGCACAAAAGTATATGTGAACCCCCTGGATGCCATGAGCCAACTTCAACAATTAACGTCTCACGACCAATCTTGTTTCACCTACTCCTACCTGGGGAACTTTCTAAGTATGTAGATACCAAGGTCCTACCCAAGATGGGGGAGTCAGAGTCTTAGGGCTTAGGAAGCTCCCAGGCCGCCCTTTGGGAACCACTTTTACAAACTTGGCCCTGCCTCTGGGATGCCCGCTCCGCCCCCCCACCCAGTGCTGTTCACACAACTCAGCCTCCGACCCCTACCCCACAGCCCCCACCCTGAGCTTGCTGGCCTTCTCCCATCTCTGACCCAAGTCCTGTGGTTCCGATCACCCCTCTTGCTCAGGCCCCACAGGACTCCGGCACAGATGGTCCCTGCCCTCTGCATGATCACTCTTGTGCATCTTTCTGAGAGCCAGTACTAAGTGACCACGCCCCATGCCCTTGAGCAATCTCCAACGGCTACGTTCTGTTGGCTCCTGGGTCTTTCACTGCCTCTTCCTATGGACAGAGAACAGGCCCCAGAGTGCATCTCTAGACGGGAAAGATACTGCTAAGCTATTAATACTTGGCTTTGAAGTGTTCAGAAAAATCTCAATGATGAGCTGAACTGTGTCACCACCATCCCGACCCCACTCTGCAAACCCATAGTTGAAGTCCTGACCCTCAGGATTTCAGAATGTGACTGAATTTGGAGACTGGGTTTTTTCTCCCCCCTAGTATTTATTTATCTGTGACTGCACAGGGTCTTAGCTGTGGCACCGGCATCTTCGATCTTAGTTGTGACATGTGGAATCTAGTTTCCTGACCAGGGACTGAACTTGGGACCCCACTGGACCACCAGGTAAGTCCCTGGACATAGGTTCTTTAATGAGGTAATCAGGTTAGAGGTCATCAGGGTGGGTTCTAATCCAGTATGACTGGCATTCTCATAAAAAGGGAGGTGTGGTCACAGGCAGGCACAGATCATGTGAGGACACAGTGAGAGGAGGGCCATCCGTGAACCAAGGAGACAGGCCTCAGATGGGACCAGCTCTGCTGACACCTTGATCTTGGACTTCCAGCCTCTGCAACTGTGAGAAGACAGATTTTCTGCGGTTCTTTGTTAGTGCAGCCCTAGCAGAGTAACACAGTCCCCAAGCAGAAACAAGTCACAAAACAAGAAACATTCCTGAGTTCTGATGAGCCAGTTTCTTATGACTGTCAGAGGCAGCCCCAAGCACTGGACCCAGGTTCTGTATTTGTGTGTGTCCCCTGAGAGGCCCTGGGTTCAGCCAGAATAATTCTGGTCCCACCCAGCCTCCCTCGCCCCAACTCTCTGGGTGGGTCGGTCACCATCTTTTGCTGCAGCACCTGTTCTGTGTCAGGCTGTCTCAGGAAGTGGTCACCAAGTCCTGATCCCAAACTGGGTCATGAGTTTGACGTGGGACAACAGAGTCCTCATTACCTCCAGCCTGAAGGCTTGTGGCAGGTATTAGACAAAAGTGGCTACACAATTCATGGGCCAGGTGCACAGTGAAATTGCAAGTCCTTGTTCCAAAGTCATTACCAAGTTCCACTGGTGACACCCCAGACGCAGGCCCTGCTAAGCACAGGGTCCTGTGATGACTGTACAGACTACATATCCTGAAGCTGCCTTGGCTCTCAGGGAACAGCAAAGGGAGGAGTGAGGCCAGTGTCCAGGGCACAGCAACCTCACCAGGAGCCACTGACTTGTCACCAGCACCAAGAATCAGATAACCTGCTCCTTCAGATCTGAGCCTCGTGGAAACTTCCAGACCATAAGCTGGGGGAGATGGCTTCTATATTAAAAGTTAATAGTTTCATCTCTTCTCTCCTATCTGTATTCCATGTTTTAGCAGTAACTTCAAATAGAAAAAGACAATCCTTAAAGTTTGTCATTTAGAGACAGGATAATCTGTGATTTCTGTGCATTACGGAAATTAGACTAAGGCCTGATGCTCTGTTCTGGAATGATGCCTCAGGATCCTGGGGATGGAGTGAGGAGGTACCAGCCTGAACAATTACTACAGAAACACCAAAGGGGCACAAGGCACCTCTTAGTTAAAGAGTTCAAGGGCCTATGTATTTGGCTGTTTACTTTGGCAATTCCAGTTCCAGCAAAGGATGGATTTGTCCAAAGTGGCTCCAGGTAATGTCCAGAGAGAGATGCAGGGGATGAAGAGTGAAGGAACCACTCCTTCCTCTGTGTAGGCATATCATTTAGTTTGTGAGTTTCAAACAATAAATGGGACGCTGGTGAACTCATATCTAGTGAAAACAAGGCAGCTCCTCGGATGGCAGGAATACTTAGGCAGGATGGGACCAAGGAGCTTGGGGGATCCAGGGCGCCAGAGTGACAGGATCCCCCTTTGAATGTGTGCACTGGGACCGGCAAACTGCAAGTACGCCTCATCTGCACCCTGAGCTCACGACTCACACTGACCAGGGGAGCCCCTGACTGCATCTAGTTGGGTGAGTGGTTTTCCCAAGGATCCAGCAGCTGCTGCTATAAGAGGCCGCTGGGGAGCAAAACTCCCCCAATGTCCCCTAGTCCTTGGGCATCCCTACTAGCACCCTGTCTGGTGTAGGGCACGGACTAGGTGCTGAATTAAAGCTTTCATTTTGACCAGATTCCTCACCACACCCACCAATTTTAACCACTGATCCTGGGGAGAGAGAGCCCCAGAAAAGAGTGGCAAAGATTATTTCCTTCCCACCTGCCCCTCTTCCCTTAAACGTACAAAGGTTACAGTTATGATTATTTTGTATGTGTCCAAGTGCAGGCTGGTCAAACAGAAAAAGTAAGAAATTCAGTTTTAAATATTCCAGGAAATCTCAATTTAAATTACATCAGTTCTTATCTGGGCCTCAGTTTCTGATCTGGAAAATGAGATTGTACTACAATGAACTTTCCCTATTGTATGATTCAGAGAGGGGAGAATTCAGGTTCCTATTGGGTTTTAAGAGCTGTGTAGGGTCCCTGTGGGAATACAGACAAATTAGGGAACTAAATGACCTTGCAGTTCATTTGTTGAAAGGGCCCTTAATTATTGCCTCACCTCAGAGGCACCATCTGATGCTTCACCTAAAGAAAGTGTATTTTTAAGGACACTGGTTTTGTGGATGTGTTTAAATATAAATGTAATACATATGTGTGCATGCATACATATATATATATATATACATACATGTTTTTGTTTTTAATAAACTTTAAATTTTGGAATAATTTTAGATTTACAGAAAAGTTGCAAAGAGAATTCCCTCATATCCTTCACTCAGTTTCCTCTAAATGTTAACATTTTACATAACCATTATCAAAACTTAGAAATTAACATTGGTAAATGTTAAAAGATCTTTCTTGGGTTTCACCAGTTTCTGTACTCATGTCTTTCTTCTGTTCCAGGATCCAATCGAGGACACCACACAGCATTTAGTCAAATATATGTTGTAACTTTTTATTTTTAAATAACCATAGATTTATAGAAAATTGCAAAAAAAAAAGATACAGAGAGATCCTATATACTTTTGAGTCAGTTTCTCTCAGTAACTGTAGGACAATACTGAAACTAGGAAATGGCTATTACTGATCCACAGAGCTTATTAAATATATAGGCTGACATATATATATATTTTTTTTTAAGTGATTTTTTTTGGTTTTTTGTTTTTTTGGCCTCACCTCATGTCACGCGGCAGCCCAGTTCCCTGACCATGATCAGACCTGCACCTCCAGCCTTGAAGCACGGAGTCTTAGCCACTAGACCACCAGAGAAACACCTGCATATACATTTTAACCAAATGTATGTTTTAACCTACACTTTGCCTCAGTCAAGAAGAACAGATACTTTCCCCAAAAAACATAAAACTTGCATTTAACTCTACCTGCCTCCAAACTTAAGTCCAGTCATGAAGTTCTTGGTCCCTCTCTCCAACCCACCAGCTACAAACTAGGATTTGCCCCTTCATTCCCAAAGAAGAAGTGCGCTCTGCCCCAGGGCCGAACATACTCAACTTAAGGACCCCGAACTCCCCAGATTCAAGGCCAATGTGCATGAGTGCGTGTGTGCGTACGTGCATCCAGGTGTGTCTGTATGGGTGAGAGAGACAGACAGAGACAGGGAAGTAGCCCTCTTTACCAGTCTATTCTAAACTCACTCCTGTGGAGCCAACACCACCCCCTCACGCCTCCACAGGAGAGGAGATAAAGAGCTAGATGAATATCCAAGTACATGTCTTCTGTTACCATCAGATATAAAGATGACAGAAATGTTCTATCCATCCGCTCTAAAGACTGCAGGAGTAAATTCAACTGCCATGAACACATCAGTTTTATCTGAGACCCAAACAGAAGCAGGGACAAACAGAAGCGGGGACAACCTGACGTTTGTTTTCTGAATGATCATCCAGGGATGTCTACAGGCGACCTCCATCTGAGACAGGTCACAGATAAGTGAACTTTATGTGAGAAGCAGATCATGTTTCTGTGCTGACATAACTGCATGTGTTGGTCGCTAAGTTGTGTCCGACTCTTTGTGACCCCGTGGACTGTAGCCTGCCAGGCTCCCCTGTCCGTGGAATTCTTCAGCCAAGAATACTGGAGTAGTTTGCCTGATCCCCTTCTCCAGGGGATCTTCCCGACCCAGGGATCAAACCCAGGTCTCCTATTCTGCAGGCGGATTCATTACCACTGGGCCACCAAGGATGCTCCTTGCTGGTATAACTAAAAGCAAAGCTAGACAGGAAAAGGCTACTTTGCAAATGATATTACCTAAACTCAAATTAACAGTCTAGTTAAATCATAATTCAAACCTGTGGTCCCTTTGGGATTCCTTGGTGGCTCAGACAGTAAAGAATCCATCTGCAATGCGGGAGACCTTGGTTCGATCCTTAGGTCGGGAAGATCCTCTGGAGAAGGGAATGCAACCCACTCCAGTACTCTTGCCTGGGGAATTCCATGGACAGAGGAGTCTGGTACCTTTATTTGAGAAGCTCAAGCTCCCAGATCAGTTGGTGGTTGGAGAAGGCAGGCATTCTTTACTTCAGCCTAAAACTGGGGGAAAAAATGTAAAGACTTTGGCTTATAATTGATCCCAAATGCTGTCTTGGTCAGAGCTCCCGTGAGGGCTCTGGGCTGGCTCTATCACTGCAGCCGGCATCCCAGGCATGCGATGGCCCTGCTGCAGCCCACACAGGCTCTGGGGAGCAGAGAGGAGCTGTGGCCAGGCAGCCGCAGGCGTGGCCAGTGCAGTGTGCATGCAAAGGGATCCTCTCTGAAGCCAGCCCACTGAGCAGCTGAGCAGAGGAGGACCGGACCATTCCCACAGGAACAGATCTGGCTGCCTGCTTTGCTCTCCAGCAATAAGAGACAGAGGACTGGCTTAGTCTGGAGGAGGGGCTATCAGGCAGAGTGTGTCAAGGCCAAGGTTCAATTTCAAATCCCAGAAATCCATTCTAAGGCCCTTCTGACTCTTACAAAGTGGTCAGAATGGAAATAGTCTCCTCTCCCTTCCAGCGTTTAGAAGTACAAAGAAAGACAAGACAGAGCTAGGAGATGGGGTCCAGTTGGGTGGGCACGAGCAGGGCAGGTGCCCTGGGCAGTGGCTGGAAGTGGAGTGGCAGATGACACGCAGAGGCTGTGGGAGGGCCGATCACAGCGGTGCTGTCCTCAGACTGCATCAACAGTACCCATCGCTTCATAGACCCTGGAGGCTTGTCTTACTTTAGTCATTGGGGTCAAAGGAGTCAGCCACTGGCACGTGGCTTTGCCTCTGGGATTCGGGTGAATTCCTATAAGCACCATATTGGAGAACAATGGGGAAAATCAGCTGGACAGTGAACTGGGGAACTCACCACTCAGTGTCAGCAAGTAGATACCAATGGCAGGACGGCAAGGACCCCAAGCTGGTTTGGCAGGCTCTGGGGACACACAGGGCCTGTATTGCTGTTGGGTTATCCCGGGCTTGCTGGAGGCCATGGGGTGTGCCTGATGATCCAAGACTTGAAAAAGCCACTGCTGTCTTGGCTCTCCATCCTTTGGTGGCTTGGATCCAGTTCCTGTTGTCATGGTAATCTGGCAGGCCTCACAGCTCGCTGGACCCAAAGCTGGCATCGGTAGGTGGAACTGGTGGGACCCAGAGAACCAAACTCTCGTCTCAGCTGAGCTCCCTTGGAGCAACCCTTCTTATCAGCCACTAGCGCAGAAAACACCACCAGCTTCTCCTCCCCATCAACCTCCTGGGCCTGGCTTCAGATGAAAAGAAAAACTCTCCCCAAGGCAGACACATCTCCTAATGCCCACATAGGTACCTTTTCCGAAGCATATGATTGCATTTGAAATTTGCTTCATGCAGGGAGAGAGTACAGGGTGTTCACATTCAAATCACTCGGCAAAGGGGGTCCCCACAGGTCAGTGACACCATCACAGGCCCATCTCTAAGGACACGAGCCTGCAGTTAGGAGTACAGAGTTCAAAGCCAGATTGCTTGGCTCCCCTTTCTATCAACTGCATCTTTTGCTACTTTTAAAATTTATTATTATTATTATTGTTTTTGGCTACACTTTGTGGCTTGTGGGATCTTAGCTGCCCAGCCAGGGATTAAACCTGTGCCCCCTGCAGTGGAATCACAGAGCCCTAACTATTGTACCACCAGGGAAGTCCCATCCTGTGTTACTTTTGCTCTTGGTACTTCCGCTTCTTCTCTGAAAGGCAGGGTAACAACAGATTCTTGCTCCTGAGATAATACATAAGCCCTAGGATGCAGGGCTTCATACATAGTAAGTGCTTCATAAACACTGGCAATTATCATTCCTACATGCAAATTCCTCCCAGCCAGAAACCATCCATGGCCCAGCCTGTGCACATTTTTCCTCCAACAGTTATAAGCAGGCAGCTCCAGGGGCCCAAGAGCTTGCTTCCCCAGCAGCCCTTACCAGCTGCCATGGCAGGGCAAAGCCTCCGACATCCTGTCCCAGCATCCCATGATGGTTCGAGCGTCTTGCCCCTTTCTTCCCTCCTGGGCCCACAACGTGCAGCACTTCTAGGGCAGTATACTTGCTGATTGCTTCCTGCATTATTACTCACAACAACCAGCTAAGACACTGCCAAAGAAACACTCACAGCTGGCCCTGCCGATGACAGGGGGCAGGCCTGTCCTGCCTCTGCTTGAAACCTGCAGAGAAAGAAATGGGGAGGGGAGGAAAGAGGATGGAGGAGAAAGCTGAGATCACAAAGATTCCAGCAGGGGTGGCCCACGACCCACACTGATCAGGAGGAAAAACAAGCCAGTACTTCCCTGGATGAGAAGTTAGAAAATGATAATAGTTTAAAATTCATGGGGACTTCCCTGGTGGCCCAGTGGTTGAGAATCCACCTTGCAATGCAGGGGATGTGGGTTTGATCCGCAGGGGCAGGGAACTAAGATCCCACATGACTTGGGGGGCTGCTAAGCCCAAACGCTGCAATGAGAGAAGCCCTTGCCCTGCAACAAAGACCCAGTGCAGCCAAAAAAAAAAAAAGCAAGCAACAAAATAAAGCAGCAGTGACTGCTCCCAGATCCTGGGCACAGTGTAGAGTGGATCCATCAGAGTTCTGACAGAGGAAATATGGATGAAGATTTATGTCAAGGAGTGGGCTCATGTGCTCACAGGGGCTGCTAGGCCAGGCTGAAGTTTGCAGGGCAGCCTAGCAAGCTGGAGACTCCTGGGCCAGAGCAGGTACTGCCATCCAACCACACAATTTCTTCCTCTTGGGTCCCAGCTGGGCTCTTAAGGCCTTCAATTCACTAGATGAGGCCCACCAACTCTCCTGGATGATCTTCACTCAGAGTAAACTGATGGTGGATGATGACCCACCTGCAAAACGTCACAGCAGCACCCAGACTAGTGTCTGGCTCGGTTCCTGGGTCCCACAGCCTGCTCACATAGACGCCTCAAACTGACCATCACAGAGAGGCGGCCTGAAGACTGCGTGACTCACGGCTTTGGATGCAGACCATCCAAGGTGTGGGAGGGGGGACACATGCAGCGGGTGTTCTGTACCCCAGCAAGGGAAGTCCTAGAAACCTGTGTTCCAGGCAAGGGGGTACAGAGTAAGGCAGCTCCCCAGCCAGAGGAATCTCTCTGCCAGAGAGGAGAAAGCCCCTGGGAGGGCATCCTACACACACGCTGTAGGAGGAGGGCACACAGGCTTATCCTTTCTTGGCTACAAAATGTCCAGTGGGGCTGATGGAATGACTGCTTACCTCAGTCTTCTGCCCCCAAACAGGTGAACATGTCTGTATTCTAACGAAGCAAGGCAGGAGACTTCCCTGGTGGTACACTGGCTAAGACTTTTTACTCCCAACGCAGGGGGCCCAGGTTTGACCCCTGGTCAGGGAATTAGACCCCACATGCCACAGCCAAAGGTGCCATGTGCTACAGTGAAGATCAAAGATCCCACGAGCCGCAACTAAGACCCAGTGCAGCCAAAGAAATAAATATTTAAAAAATAAAAGCAAGCCAGGCGTTATCTTTTTAGTGTGGGAAAAACGCCCCAAATACGTCCAATTCTACCCCAAAGGTAAGTCCTGGCAGAACGCATTCATCAGGTCAGAGCATGGGCTTTCCTGTGTGTAAGAGTTGCCTGGGATCTTGGAAAGGGGCAGTTTCCCAGCCCCACAGTGGAGCTTCTGATCCAGCAGGTTTGGGAAGGGGCCAAAGTCACTTCCTGCAGTGACCATGCCCTCCCGTGAGCACAGGGACAAGAGGGGTCTGAGTCTCCCCCTCCCTGGACTCCCAGCCTAGGCCGGCCCAGGCAGAGGACCCTGGGAACTGGAAGCAGAGGCAGGTTTCCCACTGTGAAGATGACTACATGTAGACCAAGGGGCAGCGGCACGCCTGGCCAGTGTGGGCGCTCTCCGGCTGCAGTCCAAGTGTGGCTCTGCCACTACTGAGGGTGGGAGGGCTGTGCATTACACGGGGACAGGGCATGTCTTCATCCCTGGCACAGGTCTAGAGCAGGTGTCACAGAGTGTGGGAAGGATGGAGATGAGGGGCCTGTCAGATCCAGGTCCAGCCCACCCTCAGGCTCAGAAACAGTCTGGGAAGAAAAGATGCCTCAATGACTTCCGTGGTGGTCCTGCAGTTGGGACTTAGAGCTTTCAGTGTCCAGGCCTGGGTTCGATTCCTCGTGGGGGGGATCTAAGACCCTACAAGCTGCTCAGAGCAGCAAACCTCCAAAAAAAAGATGGCTCCAAAAAGCAAGATGGGGGGCTGGGAGTATCCAAGCCAAACTAGATGCACCAGCCTCTGCTAAGCGGCCCCTGCCCCCTGATTTCCAAGCAGAACCCCATTGTCTGAATCTAGGCAGCAACCTTGATGAAGGGGTCTACCTAGGGAGGCTGCCTCACTCCCCTCCCCCCACCTCCCACCCCAGACACCACACCTCATCAGTCAGGGCTTTCAGATGGAGAGGACAATCTTCCAGAGATAGGAGGCCGGGACCTGAGGAATAATCTTTTCCAAAAGACACAGGAGGCTAGCGTGAATAATCAGTCAGTGCCTCAAATCCGACTGCATTCCATGAAATTTACAAAATACACCAAGTTAGCAGTCTTCCATGGAATCAGACTTTACTGGAAAGTCACAACCCATGTGAACATACTTTTTCAATGTACTTTCCTTTCTACTGAAACACCTTTGGTCCACTTGCCAGGCGAGCTTCTGCTGCATTAACACAAGATGTTTAAAAGGCCCGGAGTTCCGTTCAGAGCTGTGATGATGCTTCACTTCTCTTCTCCTTGCATGTGTGCTAAGTCGCTTCAGTCATATCCTGCTCTTTGTGACCCCTATGGACTGTAGCCCACCAGGCTCCTCTGTCCATGGAGATTCTCCAGGCAAGAATACTGGAGTGGGTTGCCCCGCCCTCCTCCAGGGGATCCTCCCCACCCAGGGATCGAATCCACATCTCCTGCATTGGCAGGAGGGTTCTTTGCCGCCAGTGCCACCTGGGAAGCCCTTCTCTTCTTACAGGGGCCCTTTTCAGCCCCGAACCCAGTACATCTTGCTATAGAGCTAGAGCTGCTGGCCCCGGGAACCAGGAATGCAAGAAAATACAGAGAACCAGAATACAAGAAAACCAGAAGTCATCTTCACCAGGGGCATTTTAAGTTCCTGGCACTTAAAGTTTAAGCATTAAAGAAAAAGTGGATTCTGAGAACAAGGCTCTTGAATGTTACCATTCCTGGGAAAGCAGAACCCGTTCTCCATCCATGGAGATGTGGAAATTCACTCAGGAAACCTTTGTAATTCCACAGCACATCTTTCAGAAAGCACGAATGTCCCCTTCATGAACCCACCCATAACATATTACTTGCACTGGGTGCTGAAGACTCAATGGGGAGGATGTCCTGGGTCTTGGGAGACTCCTGGTGAGAGAGAGAGATACAGGGAGGAAATCACAGATGTGGAAAATCATAACTGAGAGCGGTTCTGAACCACAGGAACAAGTACTTTGTAAGAGCCCAGCCTGGTGGCACAAGCAAGGTACTCAAAGAGTCACGGCTTTGCATCACACGCTCCTCTGCAAAGCTTTGCAAGGAATCCAAGACATTTCATACCAGCCCTAAGTGTCCTCTTGCATTTCAAAGTGATGTCAAAAGTGGGAGGAAGGATTTCCCTGGTGGTCCAGTGGTTAAGAATCACCCTGCCAATGCAGGAGACAGGTTTGATCCCTGGTCAGAGAAGATTCCACATGCCTTGGAGCAACTAGGCCTGCACACCACAACTACTGAGCCTGTGCCCCAGAGCCTGTGCTCCACAACAAGAGAAGCTACCACAGTGAGAAGTCCACACATCGCAGCTAGAGAGTAGCCCCTGCTCACAGCTATAGGAAAGCCCAAGCAGCCATGGAGACCTAGCACAGTCAAAAATAAATAAATAAAATTTTTTTTTTTAAGGAGAAAAGCTCAAACTCTTAAAAACCACTGGCCCAGATGTTTAAGGAAGAGGGCCTCCTAGGAGGTGAAAGGCTAAGCGTGGATATCATGATTACCTAAACTGCTCTTGCATCAAGAACTGCGTATTGAAAAAAATACATGTGTTTTAGGAGCAAGAGTTACTGCCCCTCAAATCAGTTACAAATCTGAATAAATGTAAATTTTTGATGTGGCAATAGTGCCCCAAATTCACACCCTCTCTCCACCTGCTCACAGACCCTGATTTGATGCAGGTTATCTACCCTCCTCTCCTGGTCACATGGGCCTCAAGAATTCCATCACAATAACCCCCTCCTCCTTGCCACTGATTGGCTGGGGCTGGACAGGGGGCATTGGGAAAAGTTTCCTCACTTACAACAAGAGACCCCAGGAAGAGCTAGGCAGGAGGGAGACAAGTGAGTATGTGGAGGATGGCAGAGCAGAAATAGGGACAGTCTTAACTCCTTGACCTTGTTGAGTCCTGGATACATAACCCATCAGAAAGCTCCTTTATCTCTGCACTTATGTTTTATAAAAATTTTAATGTTCTTATCATTTGTCATTTTGAGTAGCGTTTTCTCATACTTACAGAAGGAATCCTAACCAATATATTCCATTATCTAAGCAATTTGAACACCACAAATTACCTTGGAATTGAAAAAAAAAAGGGCAAACCACTTAACAAAAAATGTGTATGTTACAAAAGGTTTAACAGCAGAAGCAGCTTCTGTGTCCTCTCCCTGCAAAGTGCAAGGGCAATTTGAGACAAATGTAGCATCTGCTCTGAGCACCTGGGTGATGTTCCCGGACCGCTGAGAGGAAGCAGTGTGTAAGTTCAATGATGCCAAACAGGACAAAACCAGTCCCCATTTCCGGCTGAGAGTCCTGGCTTTGTTCTTCAGATCTGTGCTCTTCCCTGCCTGCCCTCAAGCCAAAACCACTCCCTGCCGCAACCCCAAAGACTAAGGGGACAACTTCCGGACTAAATAAAATGTGAGTGAAAACCCTGGATACTGGCTCTCACAAGTCTAGTCCATCTTAGCAGGAGAGGTGACGTGAAACTTCAAACAATTTCAAAATAAAACTCTGCCCAAGGGCTGTAATGTAAGTTTGAGTTTTGGAAGGAGCCCAGCACTCTTCATGCTCCTGAGCTGAGACTTGGCGAGAGGCAGCTCCCAGCCCAAATCCGCTTTGTTGTTGTTTAGTCAGTAACTTGTGTCCAGCTCTTTGTGACCCCAGGAACTCTAGCCCGCCAGGCTCTTCTGTCCGCGGGATTTCCCAAGCAAGAATACTGGAGTGGGTTGCCATTTCCTTCTCTAGGGGATCTTCCCAATCCAAGGACTGAACTCACGTGTCCTGCACTGGCAGGCGGATTCTTTACCTGTGAGCCACCTGGGAAGCCCAAGGAGCCTGGATGCTGAATGGCAAATCGGGAAGGCAAGCTCCAGAAACGGGATTTTTTTTGTAACTGTGAATGAGGAGCCTGTGGAAGGCTTTGTTGTGGTTAGGTGGGCTGTCTTCCTTTTCCATAAGGAGGATTTAAGGGCCCTGTGGTGGCTCAGTGGTAAAGAATCCACCACAGATTCTATACCTGGGTAGGGAAATCTCATGGACAGAGGAGCCTGGAGGCTATAGTCCATGGGGTTGCAAAGAGTCAGACATGACTGAGGGACTGAACAACAGCAACAACAACAATCTAGGCTCTGTAAGAAACCTGCTTTTCAGAACCAAGGACCAGACAATTAGATGTGTGTTTTTCTGAGGCCAAGGCCAAGTTTCCCACATACAAACACAGCAAGTACTCTCCAAACAAACTCATGATTTCCCTCAAAAATCTCAAAGGCTTTCTTTCCCCCCAAGTCGTAAGTGTTGCCTGAAGTTGACAGTGAACTAAACCAGCAGAAAAGATAAAAAGATGGATTACCTGGTTTGTGGGCTGAGGGAGGACCGGGGATGGGACCCTCAGCTGTGGCCCCGAAGCCCCTGGACTCGCTCCACCTGTCTGACCTGCCAGGCTCGCCTCCACCTCTGGGCCTGGGCTTGCTGCCAGTGCCCAGGCCCTACCTTGAGTGTGCATTCATCTGCAGAGAGGCGCTGGCAACCGGGATCCCCTCCCCTCTCTGCCCCCACATGACCTACCCCCTCCACCGCCCAGCCTCTCAAGCACTGGGACATCCCTCCTGAGTCACCTGGATTCTAAATCTACAGCTGGTGGAGAAAAGGACAAAAGGGAAGAGGAAGAAGGGAGGAGGAGAGAGAAGAAAACCAGCCCTCCTACACCCACCAACAGTGCCCCGGTGATGGGTACAGGTGGAGCCAGGTGGGACCAGGAGCCTGGGCAAGACCTTCGCGGGGATTGTCAGGGTCAAATTCCAGGGCTGCTCTTTCCCACTGGGTGGCTATTCTGGGAAAGTAGCTTTCAGCCAGCTGCTGACATACCGGCTACCGTGGAGGCTGGAATCCGGAAAACTCAGAGCTGGCACAGGTGAGGGCAGGGAGAAGAGCCCCAGGGAATAAAGGGTGCCCCTGAAACTCTGCTCTGAGTGCACACAGACCCACTCACCCCTCTTGGCCCCAGCCCTTCAGGAAGCATCCCTGGGCACCTGGAGTACTGTCTGGTTTGAGAGAGGAGGTCCTGGCTTCGTGTGCTAACCGGGGGTGGATGGGCACAGTTGGCGGGGCTGGTGGTATCTGGTGCAGCCGGCTAGCGTCCTGACATACAGGATGAAGAGGCCTTGGCAGCCAGATCTAGCTTCTGGTCCCTTCTGTTCTCTGGCCAGTCCAGCCCAAGTCAATAGCAAGCATGGAGCTCTCCGCACAGGCTGAATGTGAGGCCACATGTGGCGCCAGCGGGGTGGGCCTGGGCATCCCAACTGCTGTTCAAGTTCAATTGCGTGCTTCGGAGGTAGCCAATCGAGCCAAACCTCGGGGAGCCACAGCAGAACAGAAGCACCAACGCCCGAGAGGAGAGCTGTGGGCACATGAGCTCTTCCGATAACTAGAGTTTTCAGGTGCAAGGCAGGTGTTAAGATCTAAAGCTCCCACCTGGAAACCAGAACCCATTCCCTAAGGAGTCAGTGAGGCAGGAAAAGGAGCCCAAGAGAGGACCAGTCAGAACCCAGCCTTCTTCCTTGGGGTTACAGCCTCACTCACCAAGTGGGTAGAAGGCGTGGTCTCTGGCCTCAGGATTGCATCAGTCCTCAAAGCTACATTGAGCTTTCTGCAGCCCCACCTCAAAGGCAGCAGCTTTCTCAGGGCCTCAAGAGGAGCCCCCAACAGGCCAGGCCTTGCCCAAGGATCCTGATGCACAGCACTGGGGTGTGACTCTGGGTGGGTGGGTCCACCTAGAACCTGTCTCTCCTTCCTCCTTCTTCCTCCTCATCCTCCCCTTCCCCTTCCTGGCTCCTCCTCTGCCTTCCTCCCCAGTCAGTCCTAGGCCAGAGGCCTTAAGAAAATCTCCCAAGCACTGGCCAACTCCAGACAGCTCTGGCCCTTAGATCATATGCTAGTCACTGGGCTAAGACCCAAATGAATGGGAGAAAAATGCTTGACGATTTCAGAAAACTGAACTACAAGGGTGCTCACAGTAAAATCTTTAGCAGGAGCCCCTTATGTCCTTGAATGCTTGAGGGAAGGACTTCCAAAGCAGAGCTAAAAGAGAAGTGTCTGCCTCCAATTTAGCAGACAAAAATCTTTTAGATTTACGTACAGAGTCCCATGATAAGCCATTTGGGATCCCCCAAAGTAGGAAGGCTCTTGTGGTTAGAGCTGGGTGAGTCAACGAAACAAACAAATGAGCTCGATGAGGTCAGCCTTTTGGAAAAGGAACAAAGAAAACTGCACCCGAGTGAGAAGCAGCTCATGATGCCAAAGCAGTGATCGCTGGAAGCCCAATCTGAGTCCTCGAGTCCAGGGGCTCTCAGTAGGGGCGAGTCTGTCCCCCGGGGGACATCTGGCAACGTCTAGAGACCTTTCTGGTGGTCACAAGTGGAGGTGGAGATGCTACTGGTAACGAGTGGGTACGGGCCAGGCAAACTGATGCCATCTCACTGCACAGGACAGACCCACAGCAGAAAATGAACCGCCCCAAATATCAACAAAGCTGGGACTGGGAAACAGTTCTAATACCACAAAAAAAGACTTTCCTCTCGTCTTTAAAAGTCCCGGACAAATGGTCACCTTTAATCACTGGACATGTCCTCAGCCCAGGGGGCCACCTGACACCTGCCAGGCTCAGTGATCACGTGTCAGTATCTTTGCAGGCAACTCTAGGTACAGACCCCAGCTTGGGCGAGCTGCCTGGCTGCCCCAGCCCAAGGGCCCCTATCCTCAGAACTGACTCCTACTGTGCAGCTGCAGAGACCTCCCAGTGAAGCCATGGAGAGGGAGCGGTGGCAGTCCTCATGGTCACAGCACACAACCTCACCAGTGGCAGGTGCTTCCGGGCATCAACGACCTTCCACATACTTTGTCGCGCCCAAATAAATAAGAGCCCTGCCCATTAAAGCAGTCTTTCTGCGTTCCTGACCTGCCAGGCCAGTGGGACACCCAGGAGCCACACATCCAAGGGTGCAGATGGATGGGGACCTCACAGGAAGGCAGGGGGCTGAGGGAAGCTGGGAGCTGAGAAGCTCGAGGCCCCCACCCCAAGCTGAGTCCAGCCAGACTCCATCCCCTGCCTCTGCAGATAGGCTGAGGTTTGGGGGTACCTGAGTAGCAGGATTCAGAGAGTCACTCCTACGTGGTGAGCCCCCAGAGACTGGAGCTGGGCTGATTGCCCGGCATCTGGGGGTGACCCTGGCTCTGAGCTGCAGACACTGCAATTGAGGGTCTGGATATGAGTCCAGCAGAGACAGAGGCTCATCACACTCCTGGAGGTTCTTCTACCACGAGGCTCAGCCGACAGTCCGGGCGCAAAGGACCAAGCCCAGTCTGACAGTGGCCGCCTTCAGGGAGTGGGGGGGCCCAACCCACTAACTTCATCTATCTCAGAACTGCTTGACTTTTTTTTTTTTAAACAGATTTTTTTAAAATTATTTTGAGGTGGACCATTTTTAAACTCTTTATTGAATCTGTTACAATGATCACTTCTATGTTTCAGTTTCTTGGCCAGGAGGCACGTGGGATCTTAGCTCCCAGACCAGGGATCAAACCTGTGACCCCTGCATTGGCAGGTGAAGTCTTAACCACTGGACCCCGTCAGGGAAGTTCCTGAACTGTTTGACATTTTATGAGCACTACTATTAATTTTATAATTTTAAAAGAATATGAAAAAAAGATGACCGAGAACTGACTATCTGGCGTCCAGGCTCTCTTTCATGGGAACACACTTTGCTTGCTCAGGGCTCTCTGCACGGCCGTCTTGCAGGGACTCTGGACCTCGGGCTCCAGACCCCAGAAAGCTGCCCTGGCGAGATTCTGCAAAGACCACAGAGAAAGGGCAGAGGCAGTGAACAAGGGCCGCTCTCTCTGACAACCACAGGGAACAAAGACGGCCCAACCAGGCCAGCAGCCTGGGTGGGAAGGAGGCTGAGGACGCGACACCCCATGTCTCCTGCGACACTACCTGAGCAGTTGACTGTCACTGTGACGGTCTTTCAGACCAAGACGAGGTTCTGGACCCATTGCTCACCCCGAGGTCCACAATGTGGAGGAAAGCTGTGCTCGGTTAAAATGTGTCTCCCACACCCTATTCCACTCCTCCCCCCTCACACCTCTAGGCTCAGTGTCTCTCCCCACCCAGTCTGCTCGCAACTGGAACAAGGCCCAGCCTCCTTGAACTGCCATTTTGACCTTCATGCAGCCCACTTCAGACCCACAGAACCCGAGATCTGGTTTTTCCATGTCCAATCAGTTTCTGGTCTGGAGCAGGCACGGTCACCACCGTTCAACCTCTCACTACTCTCCAACCCCAGTTCTGGGGGTGAAAGCTTCTGCACAGCAAAACCACTGACAAAGTGAAAAGATAACCTACTGAATGGGAGAAAATGTCTGCAACTGATATAACCAATAAGGAGTTAATGTCCAAACTATACACATAGCTCATTTAGCTAAAAAAAACCCACACAATTAAAAATGGGCAGAAAACATGAATAGATAACTTTTCTGAAGACACACAGATGGTCAACAGGCACATGAAAAGACACCCCATATCACTATCATCAGAGAAATACATATCAAAACCACAGGCGAGAGATACCACCTCATACCTGTCAGAATGGCTATCAAAAAGATCACAGATAATAAATATTGGCCAGGATGTGGAGGAAAAGGAACTCTTGCACACTGTTGGTGAGAATGCAAACTGGTGCAGCTATTATGGAAAACACTATGAAGGTTCCTCAAAAGAGATAAAAATAGAACTATCATAAGATCAAGCAAGTGCACTCCTGGGTATATATACCCCTAAACCGAAAAACACTAATCCAAAAAAATGCATGCACCCCAATGTTCCTAGCAGCATTATTTGCAACAGCCAGGATACAGAAGCAACCCAAAAGTCCATCAACAGATGAACAGATAAAGAAGATGTGGTGTATAAACATATAATGGAATACTACTCAGCCGTAGGAAAGAATGCAATTTTTCCCATTTGGCAACAACACAAATGGACCCAGAGGTATTATGCTTGGTGAAGGAAGTCAGACTGAGAAAGACAAATACTGTATGTCACCATTTATACGTGGGATCTAACAAACAAGCAAATGAATATAACAAAAAAGAAGCAGACTCATAGATATAAACTAGTGGTTAACACTGGGGAGAAAGAAGGGGGAGGGGGCAAGATAGGGGAGGGGACTAAGTTACAAATTACTATGTAAAAAATATAAGTTACAGAGATATATTATACAGCACAGGGAATATAGTCAGTATTTTACAATAACTCTAAATGGAGTATAATATAAAGAATTCTGAATCACTTATTGTATATCAGAAACTAACATAATATTGTACACCTCAATAATAAAATTATTTTTAAAACTGAAAAAAAAAAAAAAAAGAATATACAGGTGAGAAGGCAAACAGCACCAGTATTCCCAGTGGGTTAAAAGGAAAAGTCACTCGGATGCTATAGAAATGCTGCCCTATTGGTTTCCATAAGAAGGGAGCAGCTCCCTGAAGACCCAGTCTTGGATCTGGACTCTGGAAGTTAACTGGGGGTCTGGGTTGCAGCGGGGAGAGTGGAAGAGATACAGAAGCCAAGCAGACATTAATTCACTGCTCTGGGCAGTAAATTAATGGAGGAACCTACTCCTCCACCCACCCCCCCCACGCCCAAAGAGAAGGCTCAGGATCTAGGTTGTTTATGAGGCCGGGTAGGAGAACTCAGTGAACCAACATGGTCAGACAGCTAACCCACCACACCACCTGTGTTTGCTCAGTGTGTCTGACTCTTTGCAACCCCATGGACAGGCTCCTTTGTCCATGGGATGTCCCAGACAGGAATACTGGAGTGGGTTGCCATTTCCTACTCCAGGGGATCTTCCCAAGCCAGGGTTAGCTCTGTGCTGTGCTGTCCTTAGCTACTCAGTTGTGTCTGACTCTTTGTGACTCGATGGACTGTAGCCTGCCAGGCTCCTCTGTCCATGGGGATTCTCCAGGCAAGAATACTGGAGTGGGTTGCCATGTCCTCCTCCAGGTGATCTTCCCAACCCAGGGATCAAATCCAGGTCTCCCACATTACAGGCAGATTCTTTACTCTTTGAGCCACTATGGAAGCCAAGGATTAGCTCAAGGCTGGCCAAATAGGAATTATAAAGGAGGGATGTTTGTGGACCCCAGTCCATCCACTCTGCTCCTGTCCCCACATATTGATGGCTCACTTTTCACCTACGCCCCCAAACCATGCCTGATCCCTGATCCACTGAGCTAATAATCCTGTCATTAGAAGAATCAGACACGCAACTGGCTGGCTGGGCAGGAAACTCAACCCATTCAGGGGATTTTGCATCTGAGTATAGAGTAAATTTGCCGTTTGGCTTAAGCCAAAAGAATGAAGCTCTAATTTTTAAATTTCAGCCACAAACCAGCTCTCTCAAGGAGACTGGGTCTTGGTGGCAGGGAAAGGGGAGAGTTCCCTGAGATCACACACCAGAACCTTCTGCTCACCCTTCTGCAGGCTCTCCTGCCTCCGTGCCTTTTTGGCCAGCCTCTTTGTCTTGGGCACCCTCTTTCCAGCTTCAGCAAACGACTTTACATGAGCTTCAAGTCTCAGTCAGCCCTCCTCTCCTGGGGGAGGCATAGTACCTGCCCTGGCTGTAGGCTCCCGTGCCCACCCCAAGCATCATCCATCAGCACCCTCAGCCTGCTCTCAGAGTCAGAGTTTGCATGCTCCACTTGTTAACAACCAGGTGGGTCGGAGGTAGCTGGTGGGGGGCTGGGGGTGGTCCACTTAGCTGAGTGCCTGTGCTCAGAGCAGACCTCAGACATCCAGAAATGCCCCCGGGACTGTGAGAGAATACACTGCTGTTGTTTTAAGCCATCCAGTTTGTGGTCATTCATTACAGCAGCCACAGGGCACTCATATGTCCCTGGGGTCATCAGTGAACTCACTTCTACAGGAAGAGGGAGGGGGCCAGGGCTTGTGGGCAAGAAGAGGCTCCTGAGCAGCCTGAACTCCTGCCCTTCCTCAGGATGTACTGGCACCCCCAGTACTGTGTACTTTCTGTTAATCAATACTTTCTTTGGGTAAACCTAGTTACCCCAACTTTACAGCTAGCTAAAATTCAAAATCAAGTAAATGATATGACTAATATTAAATGAAAGCAGTGAATCAAAGTTTTGTTTTCAAATGACACCCATGCCCTTATTCTGATTTTGGGGTGGGGGCAGAATTGTCCTTGCAATCCACTTATTAGCTCATTCTTTAATCTGCCTGCAATTCGGGAGACCTGGGTTTGATCCCTGGGTTGGGAAGATTCCCCTGGAGAAGGGAATGGCAACCCACTCCAGTATTCTTGCCTGGGGAATTCCATGGACAGAGGGGCCTGGCAGGCTACAGTCCATGGGGTCGCAAAGAGTTGGATACCTGAGTGACTAACACTTTACACACAATGCTAATCAGATATAGGGGGGGTTTCATGCCCCACGGTAATTTAGAAGCAGCCACTCAGACGGCAGGAAAAGGTTTGCTGAAATTGGATTCACTGGCAAAATCAAGCAGAGACAAGTGAGGGATGCAGAGCAGGAGAAGTGGAGATGCTCCAGGACATACTCGCCAACCCTTAAAAAGAGCACTGGGAGCACAGCTCCGGGCTCGGTGAAGACCTAGAGGGGTGGGATGGGGCGGGGGTGAAAGAGAGGTTCAAGAGGGAGGGATATGTGTATACATTCAGTATGTGTATACATACTTTGCTCTACAGCAGAAACTAATGCAACATTGTAAAGCAATTATACTCCAATTTAAAAAATGAATAAAAAATAAAAGAGCCCGGAGCCCTGAGGCTGAGGCCTTCAGGCCATGATTCCACGCTACAAGGCACAGCCTTGCATCTTCAGAGTGATGATCTGGCCAACAGAAGGTAAAATAGTATCCATTCTGCTTTAAGAAACATACTGTTCCCTTTGTCCGCCTGTCCCCACAGTGAACTCCAGGCTGGTCCCCCCGCCCACGTTCCCAGGCAGAGGGCATCCCACCCTCTCCTCTTGTTAATTCTGCCCTGGATGCAGCAAGGGGACTGGTGAAGAGCTGAGCACATGACCCAGAAGGGGCTCACCAAGCGAGCCAGGCTCAGGGACACATAAATGGATGGATAAAGGAACAAGAAGAGATGGGTGAACTTCAGATTTTGATTAAATGTCTGAATTCCTCCCTGGGCTTGGCCCCTCTCTCTGCTGACTCTGCCTCAAACTCCCGCGGCTCCATTTCTCTTTCAGAAAATTCCTGGGACCATTTAACCATGGAAACAGCCATGACGATATGAATGGCCCAGAGGGCAGGTCCTCAAAATCCAGGGGGATCAGGAAAAAATGTCAGAAATGCTGCTAGTGTCCTAACTTAAAAAAAAAAATGTAAATAGCTGGCATGACAAGAAACTATGAGGACAAAAGGCCCACAAATAGAATTAGAAATGGTTGTGGGGGACTTCCCTAGTGGTCCAGTGGCTAAGACTCCAAGTTCCCAATGCAAGGGGCTTCAGTTCAATCCCTGATTAGGAAACTAGATTCCACATCCTGCAGCTAAAGATCCCACATGCTCCAGTGAAGACCTTTTCTAAAGTACTTTTCTAAAAAGAAAGAAATGGTGGTGGACAGATCCCTCAGGGCCCATGAGGGTGGCTTCCTGGTACTCAGGCCCTAATGCCATCTTCTCCCCTTGGGTGTGGATGGGACGTGGGACTCACTTCTGATTGCGAGAAGAGGGCTAAGGTGGTGGATCATGGATCTTAAAAGTGCCTTCACACCATCTGGGTTCTGGAATGCCCTGCAGTCTTTCCCACATTGTGGGGGTGGGGGAAGCAGCAGAGTTATCACAGCTGCAGACTCTGAGTCATGCTACCTGCATTCAAGCCATAACCACACTTGTGCCAGGGAGGTAAACCCCACTAAGCCTCAGTTTCCCCATATATTAAATAGGTACCATAGTAGCTTTCTCACAGCCTTGCTGTAAGGACTAAATAAGGTAATATTTGAAAAGTGCTTAGCACAGCACCTGGCATGCAGTAAGCACTCAACAAATGTTTGCTATTTGTGCATTACTTATTCACCTTCTGTGTCCTGGCTGGACCGTAAAGTCCACGTGGGCAGCAATGGTGTGTCTTGCCCGCTGTGGCACATAGCCTTGAACATGGGGTGGATCATGGACTACGTGTGAACCACGCCATCCTCTGTGAGAAAGGCAGGACAGGAATTTTTTTATTCCAAGAAAGTGAGTTGAAAGATGTTAAATTCTTGCCGCAAAGAGATGTTAAATTCTTGCCGCAAAGCACCGAGGAAATGGAGGGTAAAACAAGGACCGTCTCGATCCCAAACAATGTTCTTTCTATTTCTCCACCGCCTTCAGCACGCCTTCTAACAAAGTTAATTTGACACATATTTAAGGATAAGTGCTAGCCTCTAGTACAGTAATTAGGCTTAAATGGAAACAATTCACATAAATGAACATAATTAGCACTGTGTGTACACACTTGAGCTTGCATTTCTGGAAGTGTTTGGGAGAAGGTGTGATTCTCTGGTAAAGAGGAGAGACTGAGAGGCTGGAAAAGGTTTGCTGTCATTTTTTTTTTTTTTTTTTTGGTGTAGGAGGATGTGGCTGAGGAGTGGCTTGAAGGGAAGTTTCTGAAGTATTCTGGGGTTAAATGGCTTTTGAGGGGATGGGACAGTCTTCAGTGTGGGGGCCAAGGTGGTGGTGGGGTTTCTGGAGACATATCAGGCCCCAAGGTGCAGGCTCGGTCAGAAATATTACTCTGGGTCCGTCCTCCCTTCTCCCCTGCTAAAAGGTTACCACAGCTGCCCGCTTACCCTAGCAGGGTCTCTCTACATCCCAGCCCACATCCCTCCACTGGCTTGGCCCCTGATCAGGGAGGCGGGTGTTAGTGGCAAGAAGACAGCCAGGTGGTACCCAGGGAAAGGAAATTCAACACAGGCCCCCAACCAGCTGTTTCTCTGCACATTATGAAGAAGTGTTTCTCTGCATCTCCAGGTTGGAGGCAAGGGCTTTGAATTTGCTTTGGGGTTTGGGCAGGTAATTCTGGGAACCATTACTCACCTTGCGGTCATCATGGGGGAGGAACTGCTCCGTGGCCGATGTTAAACCTGCTTCACCCCATGGTGAAGGTGGTGGGTTTCATAATCAAAGAGGGTTACGACAGTAGTCACCCACTTTCAAGTCTAGTTTAAATAATTTTATTGTGAGATGATGTGACAACCTCAGAAAATGTTTTACCATCCGGTTTAGGAATCAATTAGGCTCAAGTCAACTAACACCCCTCCTCCAGTATGGACGTCCCTCCCCCACTACAGTCAGGCCAGCTCTTTCCCCTCTGGGTAAAACCTCCCTTTCCTCCGCCCACTTTCCCATCTACTGAGTGTCGAAACTCCACTTTCTTCATAGGAAGCTGTGATCAGCCCGGTGCTGATCTGCCAAGTGGAGGATGGGCCAGTCCAGAGGAGGTGATGGCAATTGGGCAGGAGCTGCCCAGACTGGTGCTAAGCGAGGCAGGGAGGCCGGCGGCAGTGACTCAGCACCACTGACAGGAAGGGACAAGACGAGCATCAAATGACAGGGCAGTAGAGGTCAGGACTAGACTGGTTGACCATGGGCGCCACTTATGGGAGCTGCTGGAGGTCGGTTACCAATGCCGGTGCGTGCGTGCTAAGTTGCTTCAGTCATGTCCAACTCTTTGTGACGCTATGGACTGTAGCCCCCCAGGCTCCTCTACCCATGGGATTTCCCAGGCAAGAATACTGGAGTGGGTTGCCATTCCCTTCTCCAGGGGATCTTCCCCACTCAGGGATTGAACCCGCATCTCCTGCATTGGCAGGCGGGTGCTTTACCACTAGCGCTACCTGAGAAGCCCATTACCACCTGCCCACAGCCAAGGATATAAAGGATATGGGAGCAGAGAGTATTCTTTCTGCATCCACCCAAGGCATTCTGCTCCACTTAAATATTTGCAACACTGGTTAACAACAACAAAAAGGAAAGCAGCAATTTTGGGGAAGGGGAAGAAAGGGATATCTGCAATGCAAAAATCTAACAAACAAAAAACTTCAAAAACCTCACTACATTCTATCAGTATAGAGGAAGTTTCTTCTGATTTAGTCAAAGTATTAAACATGCTTGATACCTAACAGCCACCACAGTGCCCTGGTGGATGGTTGATGTAGATTATCTAATTGATTTTACACTGTGAAGTAGGTCCTAACACAAGCTCAGCTTTACAGATGAGGAACCAAAACCCAGGCAGGTTAAGCTGTATTTTGATTCACGCAGCCAATGACAGAGATGGGCCTGGCAGGCAAGTCCTTGACTAAAAAGCCATGAGCTTCATGGACTTTGGGGTCCCAGGGGGAACTGAGGTGCCTTTGAAAGGAGAGAAAAGATCCATACTTGCTAATGGACTGCAGCATCTGGCAGCGTTAGCATGGCATCTACAGCCAGGCCCGGAATGGGAGCGGACACCCAAGGTCAGCCACCCAAAGCTTTCACTCCTAAGGACTCTTTTGTCATTAAAACGGGGATTTAAAGTAGTTCTTACCAGTCCTCCTGACTAACACATACATCAGCCCTGGTTGTCAGACAGCCTAAAGCAAAATGATGCCATGGGTGCTGGAGCCAGGACTCTTTCTCAGGGTGTCTCTGTCTTCTTCCTGTGAGACACAGGCAACCCCGACAGCAAAGGCCACCAGTGCAAGCTCGGCAGGAACTGCTAGAGAGCTCTGGGGGAGCCTACACCCACACCACTCCCTAGGGACCTAAATTCCGAGGTCCTTGTCGCTCAGTGGTAAAGAATCCCCGTGCCAGTGCAGGGGACACAGGTTCGATTCCTGGTCCAGGGCGATTCCACATGCTTCGGAGCAACTAAGCCTGCGCGCCACAACTATTGAGCGCGCACCACAACTACTGAGCGCACACCCTAGACCCCAGGGGCTGCAACTGCTGAAGCCCCAGCATCCTAAAGCCTGTGTTTCACCACTGCAATGAGAAGCCAGAGCACAGCAACTAGGAGTAGTCCCCACACTGCAACTAGAGAAAGCACTCACGTAACAACAAAGACCCAGGACAGCCAAAAACACAAACAAAAACTGAGGATCATGATAGACCACCACCAAGAACCTACCACACAGCACAGGGAACTGTACTTAACGTTTTGTAGTAACCTATAAGGGAAAAGCATCTGAAAATACATATATATGTACAAATGAATCACTTTGCTGTACACTTGAAACTACCACAACATTGTAAATCAACTATACTTCAATCAAAACAAAACGAAACCAAAAAAAAATATTGCGAAGACTGATATCAAAACAACAAAAATGAAGATCCTGATCTCCTCGACCTATCTACCTCACAGAGACCAGAGGATGTACTGTCAGGCTCTCTACTGTGGCTGGGTGGCGGGAGGGGGCCTGGTTACCCAAAATCTGACCAGTGGAGGCCTGGGGACAAAGACAGGGCATGGGGACAGGCTCTCTGTCCTCCAGCCACCCCTGGGGGGCAAAGAGCTTCAGCCAATTCCACCCCACCCACCCCCTTTCATAAGAACTCTCCACCCAGTCTAACTATGCCATAAATGCATCAGACTCCTAAATATGCCTCATGCATTCCTAATTTTGCTAATGCCATTCCCTTCAATTTACTTTTGCCTCTCCGCAGAATCCTGGCTGCTCTCCCAGGCTCAGATCATATCCCTTCCACTTCCACAGACTGCTTTGGTGTCTCCCTAGCCCTGTGAGTCCCAGAAATCCCAGTGCATTTAAAATCCTATTACATCCCCCACTGGGCCTTTCGGTACCCAGCACTGCACAGCAGTCCTATGACATTTTATGTGTCCATCCACCCAACAAATATTTATCAACCACGTGCCATATTGTTCTGCCACTTCCCTTGTCTGTTCTCTATCTCCCAAGGTGACTCCTTTCTACCTTCTCAAGATCTCCCCAAGCCTCCCCAAATGCCCCTCTCAGCAACCTCACCCAGTCTCAAGGTATTAGGTAGTCACTAAGATTTCCCTGCCCTAAACTCTCTCCTATGCTCCAGCTGCCAGCATCTAATACCATCTCCACTTGGGTGTCTAACAGATGACCTACTGTAGCCAGATCAGAACCTTGTAGCCTGTGCCTCCCAGTTTTCCCGGCTTCCATAAATGATTCACCCATCATGCAAGCCACAAACTTCAGTCATTTTTGTCTTTTCCCCTGCCCATCCTCCCTGTCCATCCAGCTACAGACTCAGTTGGCTCTACCTTCAACAACTATGGCCTCTATCCCCTCTGGGCTACAGGCCTCCTGCAGCTACTGTGGTCTCTAGTAGGACCAAGGAATCGCCTCTAGTAGGTACTCCCCAGCTGCCACTCCTGTGTCTGTTCTCTACACAGCAGCCTGAGCCATTGTTTTAAAACATAAGATCATGACGTTTGTAGCTCGAAACCCTCCAAAGGCTGGGGAACATCACCCTTTGGATTACATTCTAAATTCTCAGCCCTGCCCAACTTAAACAGTTACCACTCACCTCCAGCCTCTCTGGCTTCCTTGTAAATTTCTCAAATGCACCTTTGCACTTGCTGACCCTCCCACCTAAAAAACCCTCCCCTCACTTCACTGACTTAACCTCACCGTCCCAGCGAAACAACACCCCTCCCCAGCACTTCACCCTCCAACTCCTTCACAGCATTTATCATGACCTAACATTTGAAATATTTATTTTGTTCATTTATTGCCTCTTTCCTCCATCAAAGATCAGCTGTGCCACCAAAGCAAGGGTCTGCCTGGCTGGCTCATGGGGGTATTTTCAGTGTTAGGTGATGCAGGCACACAGCAAGGATTCAATAAATATTTGCTGAATGAGTGAATGAATGGGTGCTGACAAGTCCTTTTCTTGTTGCCTACATTTGACCTCCTCTAAACCAAGGCTGAGCAGCCTCTAACCAGGGGCAGCATTTTGTGCGTGCTTTCATTTTCCTGTACCTGCTAGCCCAGGGCCCAGTTACAAGCGCAGGTTCAGGGCTGGGGAAGACCTGCTTGTACCATCAATGGGAAGTGCTGCCTGGCTTGCGGTGAAGAGAAGGACCTGAAGCCAGTCTAGGTTTAGCATCATTGATTTGTGATGGGTGCCAAGGGGTGGGGCGTAATAGTGCAGTTCTCGGGGACACCCAGCCTGGTAACCAAGGAATTTTTGAGACCAGAGAGAAAGATGGATTGGCAGGTGGAGCAGGACTGTCTTGGCCAGTCCTCAAGGTTGGGAAGCTCAGGAAACAAGCCACTAACTCACAGGGCAGCTGATGCCAGTGGCCTCAGGGCACCAGCCAATGTCCCCATCAGCTCTGTGCTTTTGGATAGATCTTCAAGGGGAATAATAGGGAGTACAGGAGAACCCCCTCCTCCCTAGGCCCCCCATCTCAGCCACTGCCATACAGAGGCTCAGGGGAGCAGCCATTGTTGTGGAGGTCTCTCAGACCTGGGGGCAGAGGCAGAACTGGCCCCACATATCTCATAGGGAGCCATTTTGCTTTCCTGACATGATTTCTGACCAGAAGAGCTCCACAGGCACTTATCCAGGATGCCCAGCCACTTCCTGCTGCAGGAGACCAGCAAGGGTGTATGGAGGGCTGGGGGTGCTAGCGGCTGGGCCTGTCTGCCCAGCATGTGGTCCCTTTGCTCCCTGTGCCCCAGCAGCACAGAAACCATGAAGGCACTGGCATAGGTCCCTTATGCGGTGCCATCCACCTAAACTAAGGCAGGAGGAAGGGGTGGGGCGGGACGCATCCATGCAAGGCTCCTGTGCCTACCAGGAAGGTGAACTACCGGAAGTGCCATCCTGACCCGGAAGTGTCATCCTGACCCACAGCCCCAAGCCTGGACTGCTTTCCCACCAGCTGGGGTGTGGGGTGTGGGGAGCAAGGAGAGACTGGGATGGGGAGGAGGAAGACAGCCCTCCGGACTGGAAGTTTGAAACCCTTTCTCCTGTTCCTGTCTTTAAAACACGAACTGGCAGGCTGGACTTCTTATATAACACTCCTTTAGTGACTGAAGCACTTGTCACAACCACCTTGGGGACCTAGGTTCAATGCCCCCACTTTCAGGAAGTCAAGCTCTTTGCTCAGATAGCACGTGGCTGAGCAGCGGCAGTAAAACCAGAGTCCCTATTTCCACTCTTAGACCAGTGAGCCCTCCTGCACCCACGACGGAGACTGAGGAGGAGAAAAATAACCAGCCATGCAAAATCCAAAAAAAAAAAAAATCCTCTCAAGATTATGAAATCAAAGAGCATTTTGTTGTTTCTTGGACATTCTTCTTACTACTCTGAGGCAGCGCAATTCAACAGGCATCTCTTTCTTGTTGTTAAAGTACTTGTTCTATCTCCTGCCTCTTTTACCAACTTTCACATCGACCGAGAACGCAAGCGTTTACCTGGGCTCCATCCTTGGACGGCGAACTGGTCGCGCAGGCTTCCGGCCTCCTCCTCCCTGGGATTTGGCTCCAAGGCTCCCGCAAAATCTCGAAATCCCCCCCAGATCGGCGCGGCCACTGAGGGAAGCAGCCCGGCTCTGAACAAGCCCAGGCAAGCCCAGGCAGAGCCCGCTTCGCGGTCCTTCCTCCTGCGCGAACCACCCGGCCCCGGGGCGAGAGACGCGTCTCTCGGGCCGCAGATCCGTGGAGTCGTCTCTCTCCAGAGGACCGGGCGCCGGCCCTCTCCTCCACCTGAGAAGGAAAAGGGTGCAGGTAGGGCGCGGAGGGGCGGGTGGGGGCGGCGCCAGCCCTCAGGAACGGGGCGGGAGCGCTGCAACCACCCGAGTCACGTCGGGGTGGGGTGTGCGCTAGGACAGAAGACCGGGGTGCCGCGGCAGGGCGCGCTGCCGGGGCACCGAGCGCGCTCCGCCTTGGAGCCGGTCCCCCATAGGCACCGGGTCCCGGGCCCTCCACCGCTGCCGCCTGCGGGGACTGGTGCGTCCTCTGCGACAGCGCAAACAGCGCGGCGCCCCTCGTCTCCTCCCGGGGCGCGCTCCCGGAGCCGACGACCGGACTCCACGGCCATCGCGACTCTTCCGGGAGCTTCTCGCCGCTCCGCGGCGGGACCGAAACCCAGGCAGGCCGAGGGGGGCCTGTAAGAAAGCAAACGAAACCATGGGGCCCTCTCGCCGCAATGCCCAACCCGCGGGCCTCAACCCCAGGAAGAGGGAAGGAGAAACCGCGTCCCGAGCGCGGATGAGGGAGGTGTCCCACGTCTGGACCTGTCGCGTCCGGGACATAGCCAGCCCGGAGAGCAGGGAAGGACCTAACAGCCCCGATTCGTGGAGACGGGGAAGGACTTCTAGCGCCAGAATCAGACACCCGGCAGGGGCCACTGCCCGCCGGCACCCCGCCCCCACTCACCGCGCCCCCAAGTTCCGGCGCTGCTTGCCGCCGAGGTGGCTCGGCTCGCGCGTCCTGGGGCGCAGAGGCGGGTGGTGGTCATCGCCGAGACGCGGCGCTGGAGAGTTGGGCGTGCCGGGCGGGGACCGCGCGGGGGCAGGGCTCGGCTGAGCCGAGGGGCCGGGTGCAGCCCCCAGCATCTGCCTTACAGGTCCCCGGAGGCACAGATGAGGACGCGGCGATGCGCCGGGCAGCCCGTGAGGAGCGCGCCTCCCTTTCCTCGCGGTTTCTACACTGCCCTGCGTATGTCGCGGGACGCCCCTGGGGTTGATGGGGACACATGTGCAGCGGTGGCCCTGAAGACGCCCTTCTTTGTTGTGGGGAGGGGACTCCCCAGCCACCACCCCGCCCCCAGCCACCACCCCGCCCCCAGCCACCATAGATCCTACGCAATCCAACCAGGTTTGGACCTGGGACCCTTGGGAGACAAACTGCCCTGTGGCCCTCACGGCCTGGTATAAAGGAAAGAGGAGTTACCCAGGCTTCCCCGTGCAAGAGTTCTGCACTCAGGGCTGTTGCTTCCTCCGAGGCAAACCTTAGCAAACTCACACTTGCGGTACTCTGCACGCGATGCACCGAGACCCTGCAGGGACTTGTTTTCTCCACAGGGACACAACTGAAGGACTAGGGTCTTCTTGGCCCCATGAGACGCCTGCATCTTGCACTGGGAGAAGATGGTCCTTGGCGGGAAGTGGCTGCTGCCCCAAGCATGTCATCACACGCACACTGTGGGGAGCAAGTGAGGCCAGCTGTGAGCTGACCCCATTTGACAGATGACAGACCCCGGCTCACAGGGATGAGTCTGCATGGAGCCCATGTTCCCAGCCTTTCCCAGGGATTCTAGAATAGTCCTAGAGAAGGAAAGAGCCGGTCAGAATGCCCAGATGCACTGGATAGCTACCTTTCCCCACATGGGCAGTAGGGGAGAGGACCATTTCCCACCCACCCTCCCCCCCAGAGTGGCCATCACTGTAAGGTAGCTTGAGTGGGGAAGGCCTTTGCAGATCCTCAAAGATTCAGGAGAATTTAATGAGGCCAAGGCTTCCCTGGTGGCTCAAACAGTAAAGAGTGTGCCTGCCATGCAGCAGACCCGTGTTTGATCCCTGGGTCGGGAAGATCCCCTGGAGAAGGGAATGGCAACCCACTCCAGTATCCTTGCCTGGAGAATCCCATGGACAGAGGAGCATGGTTGGCTATATAGTCCATGGGGTCACAAAGACTGAGCGAGTAACACTTTCTTTTCAATGAGGTCAGTGGCTCTGGAGGTGGCACAGGCAACAGAAGGGAAAAGCTGGTTCTAATTCTGATTCTGTGTGTGACCTCAGGGAATAATAATAATAAAGCTAACTCACACTGCGTGCTCAGAGTGCCAGAAAGAAAGTAAGTGAAGTCGCTTAGTCTTGTCTGACTCTTTGTGACCCCATGGACTGTAGCCTTTCAGGCTCCTCCGTCTATGGGATTTTCCAGCCAAGAGGGCTAGAATGGGTTGTCGTTTCCTTCTCCAGGGGATGGCTTCCCTGGTGGCTCTGATGGTAGTCTGCCTGCAGTGCAGGAGACAGTGTGTGCCAACCTAAATCCACCCTAGATAGTAATCTCTTTCAATTCTCAACACAGTCCTGTGAAATACATACTAGTACTAACCCATTTCCAGGTGAGAAAGCTGAGGACCAGAAAGGTAAAACTTGGCCACCATCACGAGGGGGAGAATGAAGTGGAACCGGGACCCATATTCATTCCTTTCTGACCCCCAAGCCTCACTCCTTAAGCAACTGCATCTGGCCTCAATTTGGCAAATTGCTTAGCCTCTCCACGCCTTGATGTTCTTGTGTGTACAGACAGCATCAGACTCACGGTATGGACTCAATATATGTTGGTGGAATGAATGAACGACCCCCACACCCCTCAAGGTGGTTGTAAAGACTGCAGTAAATGGAGTTGCTGCACACAGCAGGCACTTCCGTGCATTCATCAGCTTACCTAAGGAACCTCTGGAGTCCTGGGCCCAAGGAAGCTATAGTTCCCTGCTCCACACCTATGGACATTTGGGAGCATTTCCAGCTGAGACCTCCACCCTCACTGGTCCTTTCTTCTCCCTTTCCTTTCAGAGCCACCAAAATGCCTTGACCTGGGCGGCTGACAGATGAAGGAGTACATTTGGGAGACTCCAGACTGCAGTAACTAGAGGACTTGAAATAAGATTTATATCCACTTTTCCATTCAGAGAGGCCAAACCACATTCAGGCCTCTCCCCCCCCCCTTAATCATGTATGTATAAGTGAGGACTGGTTTATAAAGGCATCTCCATATGTCAGTCTGTCTCACCGAGGGTGTTCAGCCCATCTGTATTTCCTGCAGAATTCATCCCATACCCAGATGCAGATGTACACACACCCCTGACTAGCAAGCAAGGGCACTATAGAGAAAGGGGGCTACAGAGGTAGCATGCACAAGCTTCAATTTATGGCCCCCACCCAGACACAGCTTCAAAACAGTGCACTCAGGAGGCATTCATGTCTTAAATTTAACCACAGAAGCCCAAGGAGTCCTACTTCCAAATCAGCCTATGAGATTGATCTTGTCCAAAAATGTGAATTAAAAAAAAAAAAAAGGCTAGCGACTTCCCTGGTGGTCCAGTGGCTAAGACTCCGTGCTGCCAATGCAGGGGACCTGAGTTTAATCCCTGATCAGGGAACTAGATCCTACATGCTGAAACCAAAGATCCTGCATGCTGCAACTAAGAACCAACAAAGCCAAATAAATAAATATTTTAAAAATTAAAAAAGGATAGTGATATCCTAGGATTACATCATACTGATGGTTGCACAATTTTGTGAATCTAGTCTCCCTCCATATCTAAATGTGGGACAGTTTCAGGGCCCTCTTAAGATCCTCAAATTTGAAGATGCTCATGGTGAAGAACCCGCCTACCAATGCAGGAGACCTAAGAGACTCAGGTTCGATCCCTGGGTTGGGAAGATTTCCTAGAGAAGCAAATGGCAACCCACTCCAGTATTCTTGCTTAGACAATCCCATGGACAGAGGAGCCTGACAGGCTACAGTCCATAGGGCCACAAAGAGTCAGACATGACTAAAGTGACTTAGCACACACGCAAGTTCCTTACATAAAATAAGGTAATATTTTATTTTAATATAATCTATGCACAGTCTCCTGTATACTTTAAATCATCTCTAGATCACTCATAACACTTGATACAATATAAATACAATGTAAATAAGTATAGCATTGTGTTAGTCACTCAGTTGTGTCTGACTCTGGGTGATTCCACTGACTGTAGCCTAGCTCCTCTGTTCATGGAATTCTCCAGGCAAAAATACTGGATTGGGTAGCCATTTAAGTTTAATGTAAATGATATGTAAATAGTTGCTGGCCATTGGCAAATTCAAGTTTTGCTTTTGGGGACTTTCTGGACATAGTTTCTTTTAATTTTTTCAGTCAACTGTCAGTTGAATTCATACAACTGATATGGATACAAAACCCGTGGATACAGAGGGGTGACTGTATACTGGAGCCCACCAAACTGTACTTTTAAGTGGTGAAATTTATGGTATGTAAGTTATATCTCAGTAGAAGGAAGAAAGGAGGGCACCATTCTTTTTAGTGGCCCAAAATAAATGGCATGAACCCAGCAGATTTCTGAAAGTCCCAGAACTCTTTTTTTTTTTTTTAACTTCAGCACTTGATAAATGCTAACTCCCCTGACTCAGAAGATTCCTTGGTGGTCTAGTAGTTAAGACTTTGTGTTCCACTGCAGGGGTTGTGGGTTCGATACCTGGTTGGGGAACTGTGATCCCATATGCCACAGGAAACAATAAAAAGAAATAAATAAATTGGGCCAAGATACAAAAAAAATCTAATCCTGGTGTAGGTAACACAAGGGAGTCGGGCATCCTGTGGCCATTGTGCCTGGACCCTGGCAGGTCCTGACAAGTCCAAAGCAGCCTGTCTTTTATGCCCTCAAAGACAACTGTGGTGACACGGGGTCTGAGACTGGACCCTGCAGAAGAAAGGGGGCTTGGTGGTGGGGAGGACTTGCCTATTGCAACCCTGCATCTGTGAATGACAGATGTTGCTGCCACATTGATAAACAAGGATGCTGCAATCTTCAAACCACCACATTATAGCCACCTAGACCATAAGCCCTGAGGGAACTCAGGATGGAGGCAGGAAGCACCCCCTCCCCAGCTAGAAGTCAGCCACTGCAGCCACCACCAGGGGGCACCCTGAGGAGACTCAGGATGAGAAAACATGGTATTCTGGCCCCAGAAAGCTGAGGGCATACCAAGGAATGACATCGGCAAGCCCAGACTTTTGCATCTTTCCCATGCATAGACATGCGCCAAATTCTTAACTTGAGATGTCTGGTGTTCTTTAACAGTAAGGTGGCTCAGTGGTAAAGAATCCGACTGCCAGTGCATGAGACGAGGATTCAATCCCTGGGTTGGGAAGATCCCTGGAGGAAGGCATGGCAACCCACTCCAGTATTGCCTGGGGAATTCCATGGACAGAGGAGCCTGGCAGGCTACCGTCCACAGGGTTGCAAAAGAGTCGGACACGACTGAACAACTCAACAACAACAATAGCAGCAATATTTTGACGTTCTGACTACTTGGTCTTTGTTGCAGAAACTCCTATGTATCCTGGCTCCTCGCTTGCCTCTTTGGAGCAGTCCCGCAGGGCTATCTGAGAGGTTATGTCCTGGGCTTAAGTTCTCAGAGTGTCCGCCAAATAAAACAAAACTCTCAGCTCTGAGGTTGTTGTTTTTTTTCAGTTGATATACCGGAAAGTCATTTGGTGGGCCCATGGTGGATGGGCCAGTGTCGGGACCTATGTATAACCTGTGAGGGTGCTCCAGGGAGCCTGCCTAGCCCTTGCAAAGCCCTTGTGTCAGCAAGCACACTCTTCAAAGCCCCACTTCTGAATAAGGAAGCGCAACTTGACTTGTTGGGTTGGTGAAGAAATCTCCACTGAATTAAAAATAGCAAATAAATGTAAGAAGTCAAAATGCTGTACAAAGGGGAGAATTACTTTAAGTGTTTAATCGTGGCTATGCTGACTGGGCATTTTAACTAAACACAGCTTTACGTTTCTCCAGCTCCTAAAGTTGCCCCGTGGCTTGGGCATCAAATTCACCTTTTTTTCTAATTGAGGACAGAGAGAGGTCTAATTATTCTTAGGAGATAGGCCTGGGAGCAGTTCATTGATTGACAGATCAAGCACTTTGTTTCTTTTACAGTTTTTTTTTTTTTTTTTTTTTTGCTGTGCTGCATGGCTTGCAGGAAAATCTTAGTTTACCCAAACAAGGATCGAACCTGGGTCTCCTGCAGTGGAGGCACAGAGTTCTAACCACTGGAAAGTGAAAGTCCCTCAGTTGTGTCAGACTCTTTGCAACCCCATGGACTTCTCCATGGAATTCTCCAGGCCAGAATACTGGAGTGGGTAGCTTTCCCTTCTCCAGGGGATCTTCCTAACCCAGGGATCAAACCCAGGTCTCCTGCATTGAGGGCAGATTCTTTACCAGCTGAGCCACAAGGGAAGCCCAAGAATACTGGAGTGGGTAGCCTATCCCTTCTCCAGAGGATCTTCCCAACCCAGGAATCGAACCGGGGTCTCCTGCATTGCAGGTGGATTCTTTACCAACTAAGCTATCAGGGAAGCCCCAAGCTAACCACTGGACCACCATGGAATTCCCATAAGCATTTTATTTCTGATGTAGATAACTGCCTTATTCTATTGATTAGAAAGGAAAACAAAAAAAAAGAAAAAGAAAAAGAAAAGTCAACCCACGCCAGAAGGAAAAGTGGCTTGTCCTATAGAAGAGAGGGTCATCCTTGGAGGGTTGGTTGAACACAGTTCCACGCCTGGACTTTCAGGTTGTTGAGTGGGGAATGTTATAGAAATGCCAAGGACATGGGGCTTCCCTGGAGGTCCGGGGGTTAAGATTCTGTGCTTCCAATTTAAAGGGCATGGGTTTGATCCCTGATTGGGGAACTAAGATCCCACATGCTGCGAAGCGTGGCCAGAAAAAAAAGAAAAAAATGCCAAGGACAGGTTAGGGTCCCCATGAAATGGGACGGATGTTAAAGAGATACAGTAATTGGTGGAATGGGCCACCCACCTAAAGTAAGTCTACCCCCAAAGGAATGCTGAGGTCAAGAGAGCCAGAAAGCTCCCAGATCCTAGAATATATAGACATCCCAACATAAGACCATGGGGATGACGCTTATGAATGATGCCTCAGGCTCCTGTACTTACTGGAACCCCTTCTCTGCGTGACCACACCAACACCCGTCCTCAATCCTTTGGGCGGATGCTGCCAAGTTCTGTATTTGCAGCCGTTGCCCCTTTCCCCTTAGTTTGCCAGGTTAGCCTCACCTCTGTCTTTCTATAAATAGAAAGTATGCTTAGCACAGCCTTCAGAAAACCATGTGTAGCAAACATCTGAAAGAGATAAAGGGCACTCACAGGACATCTTTGCTGAAGCTGGGTCTCCTTCCCTGGTAGGAACGCCTTGGGAGAGCAGCTGCTTTGGGCCTCCAGGGAGCTGGGGAAGCCAAGAAGCAAAGCAGTTGTGAAAACCAATGCAATTCCAGCACCAGGTGTGCAGGGAGGTGGCCTGCAGGTGCCTGGCAGGCTGCTCCAGTCTCCTTCACCAGCCTTCTCTCCAAAGAGGGATTTTGCTGGGAGGGACTTCTTCGAGTTAAGGCATTGCAGTCCCCAGGAGATGCCTGAGAGAGCGTGTACCTTCCAGAGACCCGTGGGCACTGGTGTCCCCAACAGAATCCATTAGGATAGACATCCAGGCTGGAAGATAGAGATGGGCAGATGCAACTGAATGTGGTGCTCAGGCCACCAGGCTGAGCACAGGCACTAAGTGGAGGCTCTTCAGTGACCTGGAGTCCCTCGGAGCTTCCAAGGTAGCCTGGGAGACCCATGGGGTGAAGGCCAGAGGGGAGGGAGCATCAGAGACAATCTGGACCCATTTTCACATTTTTATCAGCCCTATCTTATTCCTCCTGTTTTGAAGAAAAACCTAATTTGTACTTTTCTTTAAAAACCACTTATGTCTGGTCCACTCCCTGTTATCAAATAAGCACATTTATCACACAGACGGAAGCCTGGCGTCTCTGAGAACTTGAACGGACTGTTTACAACACTCGGGCTGCAGGACAAGGTGACCTTCAGATCACAAAGGGGCAGTGCTTTGCGTGCGGCGGGGCCAGTTAGAAGACATGAGGCATCCAGGCCAATGCCGCGTCTAAAGAGACCTGGGAGTTTACAGGATGGAGAGATGTCAAGACAGGATTAGAAAAATGCATTTTAAACATTTAAAATTTAATGCTCTTAGAAGTAAGTCATACAGAAAAAGACAAATGTCCTATGATATCACTCATATGAAGAATCTGATAAAAAATGATATGAATGAACTTATAAAACAGACTCACAGATTTCAAAAACAATCTTGTCACCAAAGGGGAAAGGTAGGGGGGAATAAATTGGGAGCTTGGAATTGACACACACAAATATAAAATAGATAACAATATTCTGTAATAACGTATATGTGAAAAGAATGAAAATATGTATGTGTGTGCATGTGTGCTAAGTTGCTTCAGTCACGTCTGACTCTTTATGACCCTGTGGACTGTAGCCCACCAGACTCCTCTGTCTATGGAATTTTCCAGGCAAGAGTACTGGAGTGGGTTGCCATGCCTCTCCTCCAGGGGATCTTCCACACCCAGGGATTGAACACATGTCTCTACATCTCCTGCATTGGCAGGTGGGTTTTTACCACTAGTGTCTCCTGAGAAGCCCTGAATACATATGTATGTGACAGTGAAAGAGAAAGTGTTAATCTCTTAGTCATGTCCGACTCTTTGCAACCCCATGGATTGTAGCCTGTCAGGTTCCTCTGTCCATGGGATTCTCCAGGCAAGAATACTGGAGTGGTAGTCATTCCCTTCGCCAGGGGATCTTTCCAACTCAGGGATCGAACCTGGGTCTCCTTCATTATAGGCAGATTCTTCACCATCTAAGCCACCAGGGAAGCCTGAATATGTGTAACCAAATCCTTATGCTATACACCTAAAACTAATACAACACTGTAAATCAATTATGTGAAAGTGCAAGTTGCTCAGTCGTGTCCGACTCATTGTGACCCCATGGAATATACAGTCCATGGAATTCTCCAGGCCAGAATACTGGAGTGGGTAGCCTTTCCCTTCTCCAGGGGATCTTCCCAACCCAGGGATGGAACCCAGATCTCCCACATTGCAGGCAGATTCTTTACCAGCTGAGCCACAAGGGAAGCCCAAGAAAATTGGAGTGGGTAGCCTATTCCTTCTCCAGTGGATCTTCCCGACCCAGGAATTGAACCAGAGTCTCCTGCATTGCAGGTGGATTCTTTACCAACTGAGCTATTAGGGAAACCCTGTAAATGAATTATACTCCAATAAAATTTAAAAAATAATATAATAAAGTCAAATGCTTTTAACATATACACAACTCAAATATAAGAGAATTGCAGTGTATACTAGAAATGATTTTTAAAAATCTAAGCATCTTTTTTGAACATGGAGCCCAGGCTAGGTGTCTCAGCCCCAGCAGACAGACCCTGGAGCAAGTTGCCCCAAGAAAACAAGTGACAGATATTGACGGGGCACTGTAGCAGGCATCTGAGCCCCAGGACAGGACAGGTCCACTTCTAGGCACACTTATAAACTCAAGTGACCTGGCACACTGGCAAGATGTCTGAGTGCCCACTCTTGACCAGGCTCGAGTCAAGGAAGAAGGAGCAAAGGGTAGACCTGGAACCATTAAGTGTCACTGAGAAGTGACCCTGTCCCTCAGTGCCCTGCCACCCTGTTGGCAGACACTGAAATGCTATTGATTTTTTTAACTGAAGTATACTTGATTTCCAATGTTTCAGCATTGGATTTCCAAATTTCAGCCAAGTGATTCAGTTATACACATATATATTCTTTTTCAGACTCTTTTCCATTATAGGGCTTTCCTGGTGGTTTAGCTGGTAAAGAATCCACCTGCAATGTGGGAGACCTGGGTTCTATCCCTGGGTTGGGAAGATCCCCTGGAGAAGGAAAAGGCTACCCACTCCAGTATTCTGGCCTGGAGAATTCCATGAACTGTACAGTCCACAGGATCGCCAAGAGTCAGACAGACTTTCACTTTTCATTATAGGTTATTACAAGATATTGAATATAGTTCCTTGTGCTATACAGTAGGTCCTTGTGGTTTATCTGTTGTATATAGGAGTGTGTATCTGTTAATCCCAAATTCCTAATTTATCCCTCCCCCCTTAATTCTATTGACTTTAAAAAATATTTCCCAAAGAGCCTCAGAACCAGCATTTCATTTATTTACTTATCTGTTTATTGACTGAGCGGCATATGGATCTTAGTTCCCCAACCAGGGATTGATCTTTCTCCCTGCATTGGAAGTGTGGAGTCTTAACCACTGGACCACTAGGGAAATCCCTCTATTTATCTTTTAATGGCAAGTATCAGGGGACTTCCTTGGTAGTCCAGGGGTTAAGAATTTGCCTTGCAATTCAAGGGGTGCAGGTTTGATCCCTGGTAGAGGAACTAAGTAAGATCCCACAAGCCTCGGAGCAACTAAGCCCTCCTATGTTAACCACTGAAGGCCTTGCATCCTGGATCCCACACAACACAACTAGTCCAAGCACTGCAACGAAGAATCCTGCACGAGGCCAACAGAGATCCTGTGTGCTGCAACTAAGACTCAATGCTACCAAATAAGTAAATATTTAAAAATAAATAAGCAAAGGCAAGGATCATACCCTCTATTGTGTGTACCTATTCACAGCTCAGATTTTCACGTCGGTGGATGCTTGTTGGGTTGAACCAAATTATCAAATAATTCTTTGGGAGAAATAATTTTATACCACTAGAGTCAAAAAGTTATGTGTTGTCTACTGGTCCTGTTTGAGATGCCCCCAGTCACATTTCTTGGTTAAATTTCTCCACTTCTGTCAAGTTAACCTGCACCTAACAAGGGGTCTGGCAGCTCCCTTGCTCTGCGGCAGTTACATTGACAGGCCCATGCAGTGAGCTAATGGCACAGTCTTACACCCACCCCCAACTGGAGAACTAAGAACTCCAGAACCCCTGGGCAGGATAGCGTGCCATCTAAAAAGCATATTTTACCACAGAGAGCAAAGGTCATCTCATGACACAAGAAAATGAGCTGTCTTTTAGATAATTGCAGTAATTCACCTCTGAGTAGCTGAAGGTTATTAGCAAGAAACATTTTAGTCTCAAGGGTATTCAGGTTGGTCTTCCTCACAACTGCAAATCAGCATTAAACAAGTGGGACCACTGGGGGAACCAGAGAACTCACTGGGCGTGAGACGATGAGCTGAGATGTCGAGTAGAAATCCCCAAACAAGGACAGAAAGACAGACCATCAGGGGAGAGATCAGTGGGGAAAAAATGAAGCCAAACCCAGTGGTTGATTCACGTGGACTCCTGTCTGGGTTTGCTACTGTCCTTCTGTAACATTCTGCAAACAAGAGGAGGGCATAAGGACCCACCTGAAATCCCAGGGTGGGCTGAAGCTCCTGCAAAAGGACCAGCATGCCCAATGCAGGGTTGCTGGTGGTCCGGCCATCTGTCCTTTGCCAGCCTGTTCAAGGATGGCCAGCTCTCTCTGAGAATTTTGTGAGATTTCCTCAGATAACAGAGTCACAAATGACTCATTAAGCCTACTCTAAGAACTGTGAACAAAGAAAACCACAGCATGCCCCTCGGTATTGAATTCCCCAAGACCTTTCTAAGAAGCCAAAATGAAATGTGGGAGGACCCAGGAGATGACACACATCCTGAATGGCAGGGAAATTTCTAGGTAAACTTTCTGTTCTATTGGTCAAAACATAATCCTGAGAAACTTCTGCCTGAATGCATGCTGCTGCTAAGTTGCTTCAGTCAACTCTCTGCAACCCCATAGATGGCAGCCCACCAGGCTCCTCTGTCCCTGGGATTCTCCAGGCAGGAATACTGGAGTGGGTTGCCATTTCCTTCTCCGGCCTGAATGCATGGGACCAAATAAAAACTCATATCCCATTTCCCCAAACCGCCAGGACTGCAGTGAGAGGCTGGGTTTTCTTCCTGAGTCCTGGGCTGCCCTCTACTGGAGGAAGTCTAAGCTACAGAATTAATAACTGAACTGGTAGCCACCAGGCTTCAGTGACCCCAAATTCCCAGAACTCTAAAGAGAAACAACTAGAAAAGAAGTCCTACGTTTTCTCCCCTGGACACTTTGCCCAGTGAAAGCTGTAAACAAGAGGTGCTGCAAACCTGCTCAAACGCAACGTTCAGTTCCCAGAACAGCAATGCCTGATGTCCAGTAAGTTTTGCCCGTGGTCTTTAGAACCTCAGATCAGTGTCCCCAATTTCCTTACCTTGTCCTATTTCACTGGAGTCAGGGTGCTCGATGGGTCCAGCGCTGATGACTTCGTCCTTGTCTGACGTGCTGGTTGAAACACATCCCAGGGACTCACAGACCTGCCCTTATGCTTCCTGTCTCCTTTGGGCAAATCAGTTAACCTCTTGGCCTCACGGTCCTCATCTCTGAGCTTGGGCTGCCATCAGATGATTTCAAAGTATCTTTCATGTATGGGGCTAAAGTTTGCATGCATCAGAGGAAAGGTAGCTTCTGATCCTTAACCAGATCTGCTGAGAATGGGCACAGCAGAAAAACAGCTGACTCTGCATTGGGGGAAAAGCAAAAGTGGTCAGTGGGGAAGGCGCTTTGGGCCAAGATCTGGCCCTGGGACCCCAGGATCCCAGAAACACCTTGGAGCCTCTTCCTGTCCTCTCCATCCGCCCCCCTAACCCCCCGCCACCACCATCTGCCTCTTTGTCCTCCCTGTCTTCGGAACCAGGTGGGCACCACCAGTGTCCCATTCCAGCTGAAATCCAGGCCCACCACTGGCTCTCACAGCCCTCACCTTTGCCTTACACCTCAGTTCCTAGAGGAGGCCCGGGGACTCGGCTGAGCAGTTGGCTCTGCCTGGAGGGTACAGGCAGTCCCTCGGAGAGCTACCTGCCCCTGCGTCCTTGGCAGGAATACTGGCAGCTGCAGCACTGCGCCTGTCCCAGACTGAGCAGGAAGGCTCCTGGTGTCAGTTCTGGGGCAGCCTCCGGCTGGTGCAGGCCCTCAGACTGATGACATCAGCAGGGAACAGGGTCTGCAGGCCCCTCGAACCCTGCCATCTCCCCCTCGACCCCTGCCATCTCCCCCTCGACCCCTGCCATCTCCCCCTCGACCCCTGCCATCTCCCCCTCCTCTTCCTCCTCTGCCATCTCCTTCTCCTCCCAGCGCAATGCAGGCTTCAAGGGCAGTCTCCAAGGTGGAGACACTCAAGCGAGCCATGGGAGGGAGCGGCCCCCAGCACCCAGGCTCTCCCCGCAGAAGTCCAGGGCCCAGGACAGTGAGAGGCATCAATCTCCGAACTGTCTCAGCCCCAGAAGAGCAGGCAGCCTGACATCACTTCCCATCTTGCCAGGAGACAGGTCCCAGGGGACGAGTCGGGCAGCATTTTCATGCCCCTGGTATAAACGAAGACCTGCACCGGAGGCTTCTATTCTGAGCAGAAAGTGCTGCCCAGACCCCCTGGGGAACTTCTCTGTCCCCGGGTCCCTGACTCCTGCCCCCTCAACCCTCACTTCACCCAGGAGGGCCCACAGCGACCAGACACCACCCATACCTGCTGGCTCAGCTTCCCTCTGCAGGGGAGCTGGACTCCCTCCTCATCCAACTTTAACCTTCTTCAACTAATTCCATGACACTGGGAATAAAAAACCTTTCTCCCATCACCTTTGTGCCTCAGTCCGTCTCCGGCTTTCCCAGACATCCTGAGTGGAGCATTCAAGGATATGGTCCGAGAAGCTTCCTCTGCCATCACCCAAGAGGATGCCGGAGTTGAGAATCCCTTCTTACCCCCAGCTGGAAAGGCAGCCTCACTTTCCAGACCGGTGTCCACGATTCAGAGCAGGAGGTCCAAAGCCAGGGCCCAAACACAGCATCCCTGGGCTCGTCTGAAAGCCTTCGCCCTCCCAGCCCTACCGAGGTGCCACACAGTCTTGTTCTTCTATGGAGGTTTCCGCAAATCGCGCCCCACACTTGGTGGCTGCTCCGCACAGAAGCAGGTGAAGATGATCCATCCAAGGATGCACGAAGACAGTCGCTGGTACCAGAGCCCGGCTTGTCATCCTTCTCAGCCGGGAAGGAAGGCTGCCTCCGGCTCCAGCCCTCAACTCCGAGGAAGTCGAGTCGTGCAGAAAAGGTTGTATAAATAAAGCCCGAGACTCACTCACTGCACCAATCAGAGGCCGGGTACTGTCTCGGCGCTGGCTGCGCGCAGCCGCCGGGAGGTGGCCGTCGGGACGAGAGCGCGGCAGAGGCGCGCCGCCCGCCAGCCCGGAGCAGTGGTGCAGGGCCTCTGCGCCGCCCGCTGCTGCAGCCCCGGCGGCGGCCAGCACTGCTGACTTGGCCCCGGGAGGCGGGGAGGGCGGGGGAGGGCGTGCGGCGGCTTGGGTCCCCACCGCCCCTGCGCAAGGAGACCCAGAGAACCAGCAACTCGGACTCCGCGGGCCAAGGCTGGGGCAGGTGATGGCGCGGGGAGAGAAGAGGGCGAGGGAAGCCCTGAGTCAGCACTGGTGCATCGCGAGCCGCCGGGGAGCCTGGGACCAAGACGCACACCACCCTCCCGGCCCCTCCAGGCACCCTCCACCCACCACCCCCCACCTAACTTAGGGACCAGCTCTAGCCTTACTGTTTCTCCGAAACAATTACCGGGCCGGGATGCGCCTGCTGTAAGTGGTCTGTGAGGTGGAAAGAAAGAATTCTTTTTAAAGATGAGCCCAGTCCCACGTCCCCTCCTGGAACTTGTCCACCGGCAGGGAAGGGGAGAGTTGCTTCTTGTTTCCACCCTCCTGCAGCCCCTGGGCTAGTGGGTCTGACAGTGGGGGAGATGGAGGCAGGGTGGTGGTCCTCACCGATGGCACTGATTTTCTCCCTGCAGAAACTGGTCCCTGGCTGTCCAGCGAGTGAGGCCAGCTTTCGCCATACCAGCTCCTCAGCAGCTGGCTTCCCCATCCTACTTCCTGAGAGATGAGGGCCTCCAGGGGCCTGCCAGGGCTAAGACCCTGCACACCTGTCCATCCCGGAGGCTCTCAGCATCACTTTGCCTACTTCTTCCCCAACTGCCTCAGTTCAGTCGCTTCGACCCTGACTGCACCCACGTGAGGGAAGGAGAGGTCTCACCATGAGAAGCTTGTAGAAACTCCCGTCGCACCCCCCCCACCCCCCGCCACCATTTCATCTTGTATTGGCAGCACATGTCATTTGTTTCACAAGCCCCAGTTATGAGTGCGGCTCTGGGGTCATCTGCTCCCCTCGGGGCACATTTGTGAAGTTCCTGCCTCACCTGACCTCCCCTTTGGGAACCAAAGACCAGCGGACATGGGTGGGATGCTGAGATCAACAGTGGCATTTTCTCTGTAGCCATGGAGGGGTGGCCTTCTTCTTGGCAAATTCCAGATACAAAGGAATTAATTCCCGATGTAAAGGATGCTTGTTTTTTAATCCAGGCAGGGGAGGGAGGCGCTGAGTTGAAGAGGAGTTTGCCTGGGGCATGCCAACTCTAGTCTCTTGCTCCATAGGGTGGGAAGGCCACTGACACCTCTATGACACTGATGAGGGAAAAATTCATCAAGGTTTGTTCAAACAGCACATCCTAGCAGCTTTCTGGGCTGTGCGGTGGGTGGGGACTCAAGTTCTGCCTGATGCACCAGTGAGGCTCCAGGGTCAGCCCCACATGATGCTGATCATCAAAGACCCTAGTGTGTGGGACCCCTGTGGCTCGTCTGGGTGCCCCCAGGCTCGAAGTCTTTCACATCCAAGGATGTCAGTCTGGAAAAATTAAGTAGCTGTATATCTCAGAGGGTTCTGCAAGTCCACACAACAGATTTATGAGCAGAGGTCAAAGATGGTGTTAAATATACAGGAAATGTATAAAAATGGGTGGAGCAAGACAGAGGGACAGAGGTATTAAAAGTGAAGAAGTATCAAGATGCCCCTAATTTGGGAGAGGGAGCTGTTTTCACCCGCCAAGGGCTTTTCCAGTCTAGGCAATTATACAATCTGCTGCTGCTGCTAAGTCGCTGCAGTTGTGTCCGACTCTGTGCGACCCCATAGACGGCAGCCCACCATGCTCCCCTGTCCCTGGGATCCTCCAGGCAAGAACACTGGAGTGGAAGACCCTACAAAATATTTGTCTATGAGCCCAAATTTCCCCAAAGACCTGTGGAGGGTTTGATGGGACCACCTCTCACATCCTGAGGAGTTATGGCTGCTACAGCCGCTGCCACAGCGCAGGCAGGATTTTCTAAAGATGAGCCCCCAAGTCTGACACCCAGCAACCCAAGGAGGTCATGGCACATGGCCAGCCTTAGTCTATTGCTGCTTCAGGGACTTGCCTGGATACTTCATATCTGAGAGGTTTCCTGTGCCTTCTTAGAGCAGATTTATTGCCAGACCTAAAGTTATTTTTGTTTGTTTGTAAAAAGATACTTTTTTGCTTTGGGAAGAACCACATAGGATCTCAGCCTGTCTAGTACCCAGGACCACCTGGGCACATTGGCCCTGCGTGACATCACCCCCAATGCAAACCTGGATCCAGGCACTGCATGTCCCGGAATGCCATGCCAGCAGTGCCAGCCTTGGCACTCCTCCAATCGGCACCTACTGAGGCAGCAACTGCCTTTGGGGTGGCCTTTCAGCCAGACAGGGAGGAGTCTGGTCCTGGAGACAGAGCTTAGCTGCCTTGGGCTGCTTGTGTATCTCCCCAGAAAGAGCTGCTGCCCCACGAGTGCTTTCAGCTGCTTTTGTGCAGTCCCCCTCCTCATCTAGATGAGGTTTCTAGGACCCCCCACAACTGCCTGGCACCCCATGCATCAATCACCATTCAAAACCTACTAGTAACACATCCTTTCTTAAATGCTGCAACCTCGGCCCTGCGGTCGCAAATCATCATTTGAGTTTCCCACCAAAGCTCATCTCAACAAACCCTCAAGAAGAAAACCTCCATCCTCAATGAAAAAGGCAGCGAAAGCTGCCTCTGTGTTCCCAGGGTTCAAGCCAGGCTGCAAAGATCACAATAGAGATCAGACCAGAATTCTCCACACGGTTTAAAGAGCCAGTTAACCCGACACAAATGCACACACGCACGCAGGCACGCACGGAGGCAAGGACTAAGCTGAAACTCATCAGTGAGTCTGTGGGGTCTCCCCGCGTGCCCAAGCGTGTGGACCAACCCAGAGTCAGATCCTGAACGCACTTTGGATTCTGCCCAGGGCTGAGCGCTCCCCAGGCTGAGTTACACAACGGGCTGACCCGAGAGTGGGAGTCCCTCTCTTTCCTCTTCCTTCTGCTGCCTCCTCCCGCCGCTGAGGTTCTGCAGTCACTTGAAGGAGAAAGATTTCGCAGTACGGCATTCTTAAAGCTGCAGTGTCCAAATTTTCCTTCAAACCCCAAGTGTCACGGACATCCATTCACTTACCGGGGTCCTTTGCAGAAGGTGGGTGGGCCAGGAGACGAGGGATAGGAGGCTTGGAGAAGCCAGGCGGGTGGGAATCAGAGACTCAGACTCTAGCAAGGGTAAAGAGGAGAGGCAGACTGCACCGTGAGAGCCTCTGCAGTTAAACCAGGTTGCTGGGACTGCAGCAGACTGCAATGGAGTAATTTTTTTTTTAATCACCAAACCCCCACCAAAATTTTCCCCACAAACTTAATTTTATTATAGCTGAATTAAAACGCAAGGTGCAAACATGAAACCAACATAAGAAACAAATCCGATTTTTTTAAAAACAAGAATTCGAACCTCATTTAACAATTATTTTGGAAAAATCTACTCTTGTGAGCAACTGACTCAGCTTTCCTTACACAGAAAGCCATGCAGCGAAAGACCTGGATGAACTTCATGTAGCCAGAGTTTCCTCAAAGTGCAGGGAGAGGGTTTCAGCTTTTTAGAAAAGAAAGTTTTTTTAAAACCCCAAGAAAAGGGGATTGTTCTGCCTGGCGATCTAGGGAGTGGGTTGAAATGAGCTGATCTAGCATCCAGAAACCCACACACCCCTCCCCAGAAAGTTACCTCTCTCTCCTCTGCTCAGCCGCTGCCGGCTGCTGTCCTGCCAGGATGCCGGCAAGTTGCAGACTGCTGCTGGGGAGGCAGGACCCAAAATAAGAAGTGTCAGCTGGGTCCCTGCACCGAAATGATGCCAGGAGTCAACGCTGCAGGCGCAGGGATGGTCTCTCCCCTTTTCCCTCCCCCACACGGCTTTAATTTAAACCCCTGACACGGCAAGATGCCTGCTTCTACAGAGTCACATCTCCAAAAAGCCTCATCATTGCAAGGTCCAAGGCTTTTGCTCCACCTTCTGCGTTTGTTCACCTGAAGATGCTTTTCTGGCAAAAAAAAAAAAAAAAAAAAAAAAAAAAAGGAAGAAGAAGAAGAAGAAGAAGACAGGGACTGCGGAAAATCCTTAATTCTTTCCTTCTTGGGACTACATTTTGGAGGAGGTGTGACTTGTTTAGAAGTTTGAGAATTGCAGCCTGATGCCCAGGAAGGAGCAGAGGCAGTGAATGACAAGCCCGCTTTGCCTCGGGCAAAAGTCTACACCGTCACTTTACCCAAAAAAGGGACAGAGGTAGACCTAAGATGAAAAATATAGGAAAATTCCTCTCTGTCTGCTGGCAAATTTTCAACAGTTTGGGAAACCTCTATTTTTGCTTTCCTTCAAGAAAATCCCATTTTAAAAACTACCAGGCACCTAAAATGTAAAAGATGGCCACAAAAGTGTAAATTTTGTCCTGCCACGTCTGGGATTCTTGAAGTTTTTGCTCCTACCTCCGTGCAAATTAATATCATTTACAATGGAGATGGGGATTTAATTGGGAAAATTCTAGGAGCAGAAGCCCTTTAAATGCAGATATGATTAAAACAGCACATCCTAACATAATCCACAAGAGATAAAGCAGAAGAGTAAACTGAGAAGGAGAGCAGGGTGAGGGGTGAAAAAGGAATTCCCAGATTTCGCATTTAATGCAAACTCAGAGTCTGAGAAAGGTCAATTAAGGAGAAAGGGTGGAGGAAGGGAGGGGAACAGAGATTCCTAAATAAATTGGTCAGAAGGACCGACTGCATCAATTTCATGTACACTTCATTACCAAAGTAAAGCCTGGTGTGTGACTGGTTTCTAAAGAGACCCTGAGGGAAGGCTCTGCAGCCAGCATTCTGCCCGGGGCCACACAGGGCCACACTGCTGCAGTAAAACCAGCAACAACATGGGCACCGCATCCGCCGGCCGCCCTCACCCACCTTCCTGGCTCTCGGGTTTTGGCAGAGACACGTAGGGCTGTGCAGAATGGGCCATGCTGGCAGACAGAGCCAAGGACCTGCCACTGTCAGGCTAGGGGCCCCCTTCACAGTGCACCCCTGGTTGTGGCAGGGGGTGGCCACACACTCATGGAAGGTCCCAGTGGAAGGGACCCCAGAGAGCAGGCAGCCCCATGCCCCCATTTCACAGATGGGTAATCTTGAGACCCAGGAAATGGTAGGACCTCTCCCAAAGTCACCTGGCCAATGAGAGGCAGAGCCAGGGTTAGAATTGGGGTCCTCAGCTCCTTTGTCCTGTGAGTTTCTCACCATATTTGCCATTTCCCCTGCCCTGTAGGGGAGCCATGTTCCTCTGCCCCTTCCTCACGTGACCTTGAGGATCACCCCTCTGTTCTGTGGTCAGTCTCCCCTCCCTAGATGGTATGCAGACTTAGGCCAAGGAGTTTCAACTCTTTGGAAGTGGGAAAATTACCAAGTCATTTTCTCACTTTCAGAGGCAAGACCATACGTAAGGCCTAGGAACCAAAGCAAGGGTATTTTCAGTCTTCTCTTATTTTGAGACCTACAGGGCCATCTGAAACAGTAGGGCTACTGAAACAAAGTGCCACACATTTGGTGGCTTAAAACAACAGACACCGATCGTGTCATAGTTCTGGAGGCCAGAAGTCTAAAATCAAGATGTCAGCAGGGCAGTTCCCTCTGGAGAATTCATTCCATGCATCTCTCCTGGCTTCTGCTGGTTACTGGTGATGCTGGCCCTTCCTTGTTCAGTTCAGTTCAGTTCAGTTCAGTTGCTCAGTTGTGTCCAGCTCTTTGCAACCCCATGTACTGCAGCACTCTGGGCTTCCCTGTCCATCAACAACTCCTAGAGCTTCCTCAAACTAACGTCCATCCAGTTGGTGATGCCATCCAACCATCTCATCCTCTGTCATCCCCTTCTCCTGCTTTCAATCTTTCCCAGCATCCAGGTCTTTTTCTTGTAGACGCATCACTCCAACCGCTGCCTCTGTCTTTGAGTGGCATCTCCTCCATGTAACTTCTTCCCTTCTTGTTTGTCTCTTCTCTTATAGGGACACATGTTATTGGAATTAGGCCCCATTCTAATCCAGCATCATCTTGTCCTGAGATCCTTAATTACATCTTCAAAGTCACTTTTCCCCTGTAAGGTCAACTTCAGAGGTTCTACATCTTTCAGGGGGGAAGGGCTGTGCTCCACCGCTCTGCACTGTCTGCTGAAAGTTTTCATGTGAGACCCAACAGCAATGGAATATCACAGCGCTGATCCCACCACAATTGCTGGAGGTGCCATAACACAGAGCCTTTTGGTTATAAGGCATCAATAAGAAGTTATGAGAAGTTAATCATGCCATTTGCAGCAACATGGATGGACCTAGAGATTATCCTACTAAGTCAAGTAAGTTAGAGAAAGACAAATATCATTTGCTATCTCCTGTGTGTGAAATCTGAAAAATAGGATACAAATGAACTTATTTACAAAACAGACTTTGAAAACAAACTTATGGTTACCAAAGAGGAAGGGAGGGATGGATAAATTAGGAATCTGAGGTTAACATATGCACACTATAATTTATAAAATAGATAACCAACCAAGGACCTATTGTATAGCACAGGGAACTATATTCAGTACGCTGTTATAACCTATATGGGAAAAGAATATGAAAAAGATTGGATAGATGTATATGTATAACTGAATCACTGTGCTATACACTTGAAACTGACCACAATATTTTAAATCAAGTATGCTGCAATATATATAAAAATTAAATTAAGAGACTTCCCTGACAGTCCAGTGGTTAAGAATCCGCCTTCGGATGCAAGAGGTATGGGTTCAATCCCTGGTGAGGGAGATAAGATCACACCTGATTTGCCAAAAAAACAAAACCTAAAACAGAAACAATATTGTAACAAGTTCAATAAAGACTTTAAAAATGGCCTGCATCATATCAAAAACTTTTTTAATTAAATTTTTGATAAAAGAAGCTAAAAGCTATGTGTATAGAATGTTGGCCTCTAAGTGTCAATTTGGTTAATTCTTTCAACAACCCACTGCAGCAGATACTGTCATTATCACCCCATTTTGTGTGCTGTGCCAAGTCGCTTAGTTGTGTCTGACTCTTTGTGACCCTATAGACCATAGTCCACCAGGCTCCTCTGTGCATGGGATTCTCCAGGCAAGAATACCGGAGTGGGTTGCCATTCCCTTCTCCAGGGCATTTTCCCAACTCAGGGATCAATCACCCCATTTCACTGTGAGGCAAACTAAGGCACAAAGAGGTTTGGGTCACACAAGCTACTGAGCAGCAGGATGGAGACCTCCGGCTCAGAGCCCTTGCTCTTAATCCTACTTCTGCTCCCCTGTGCTGGGGTTGCACATACTCTTCTCTCTCTCAGCTTGACATCATTGATTTTCTGTCTAGTCCACATCTCCAATTGGTTTCTTTTACAGATATTTTCTGAGCATGTTTGGATGTGTGCTCTGTGCTGGTCCATCTTCTGGTCAATGTCTTTTGTCATCCCTACATCCCTATAGTCAAAGCTGTGTTTTTTCCAAAAGTCATGTATGGATGTGAGAGTTGGACTGTGAAGAAGGCTGAGTATCACCAAAGAAACGCTTTCAAACTGTGGCGTTGGAGAAGACTCTTGAGAATCCCTTGGACAACAAGCAGACAAAACCAGTCAATCCTAAAGGAAATCAACTCTGAATATTCGCTGGAAGGACTGATGCTGAAGCTGAAGCTCTAATACTTTGGCCACCTGATGTGGAGAGCTGACTCACTGGAAAAGACCTTAGTGCTGGGAAAGATTGAGGGCAGAAGAAGAGGGTGACAGAGGATGAGACTGGTTGGATGGCATCACCAGTTGGATAGCTCAATGAACATGAGTTTGAGCAAACTCCAGGAGATGGTGAAGGACAGGGAAACCTGGCGTGCTGCAGTCCATGAGGTGGCCAAGAGGCAGACATGACTGAGCAATAACAACAACCAGGAACACCTCTGCAGCCTTTAGACACACTGGAGGGACTCAGGAACATTAACTATGTGGATAACCCCACGCGGTCATCCTAAGAATGGAATGCACATCTAAAATTGTCACTCCTGATTAGCAAAACAGCTGTCAGGTCAGTAATTAACACGGAAACAAGCATCCACTTTCAAATCAACAAGAAAGAAGAAACTTGGTAAGAACAGTGGTCTTTGGGAGCTGCCAACACTGTGGGTCCTTCCGTTGGGTCTTCTTTCTCAGGCTGTTTTAGTGAATTTGGTGAGCCTCTCCCTTTCTTCTAGAGTTCTAATCCCTGTTAGATTTCTTCTCAGAACTTAAGTCCTCATAGCTTTGACTATGACTTAGACTTTGAGAAATAACTGGGGCTGTCTAGTTCCTCTTTGGGTTTCCTACACTGGCATGGAGCGGTTTGCATGCACAGGGGTAGAAAGCAGATACGGTTCCAGTTTTATTCACTGGCTGCCTTACGCGGGGCTAATATGCAACAGTCCCACTGTCTCTTATGTGTTCAGTAGCAGTAATAGAAGTCTAGGTTCCAAATACTACTAAATACATTAGGTTCTAAAGTATTACTCTAGATCATATCTTTCCCTTCTTTTTTTATATAAATACAATTTTATTTGTATTTAATTTATTTATTTTGTCTGCACTAAGACAGTTCCCCAACTAGGGATCAAACCCATGCCCGCTGCAGTGGAAGTACAGAGTCTTAACCACTGGACTGCCAGGGAGGTCCCAGATCTTTCCCTTTTAAGGAGAAGGCAGAACCCTTGAAGGCTCAGAGCTGCCTGGAGATAAACTCTAGATGGCCATCTGACTCAGGAGATTCTCTGCCTCTTACATCATAAAAAGTCCCTTGACCTTTACATAGCAGAGCATCTGGGTTGGAACTAGAGAACGCTGTAGAGTGCATCACAGTGGCTTTTCTTTCCGGATGAGTAAAGCTTTCTGTGATGACTTCCATGTGCTTGGCCTTTTCTCTGTCAACACAAAACCACCATCACCAGGGAGGGGTCCAAGAGGGTGGCTCTCATGTTCAGCGGAAGACAAAGTCTTTGCCTGCCTTGAATTTCTTACAGGTTTGATAGCTGCGCTGAGCGCAGCTTGTTCTGCTCTGAGCAATGCCATGTGAGGGCACAGGGAGGGCAGAGTCAAGTGCATTTTACGATTAGGAAGAACACTTCCACCCTACACGGTCACACTGTTCCTTCCTCCTGCTTCTTCACGGTCAGCTGGGGAACAGCAGTCTCCTACCCTCTTGATCTGCCTCTGAGTCTATTTAAATAAAACCATAAATGCTCAGATATCAGATCTGCCAGCTCACATACGCATTTTGTGGGTTTTCTCAGTTGTTCCCTTAAAAACTCTTGGTTGAGGGACTTCCTTGGTGGTCCAATGGTTAAGACTCTGTGCTCCCACTGCAGGGAGTGAGAGTTCCATTCCTGGTTGGGGAATTAAGATCCCTCATGGCCGGAAAAAAAAAAAAAAAAAAAAGTGTTGATTGAGCACCTACTATGTGCAGAGTGGTGGAGAGACACACATTTTGTCAACACTGGGCTGAAGGCGAGCTTGCGCTCCGTAGATCATTAATGTATCTTTGCTGAGGCATCAGAGGTTCACAGCTTGAGCTGAGATTCTTCCCCAAGATGTCTGTGTTAACTGCCAAGTGATGATGGGGGCATCTTCAGGCCCCGGCTGCCTGATGACACATATTTCCAGTGCAAGGAAGCCTACCTGGGATCCTTGAAATGGCCACCTCAGCCATGAACATCTTTCACTGTGTCCATGGGATCTGCCTCTTTTGGCCTATGCCCAAATGTCCCCTTATCAGACTCACTCTCTTCTTCAAAACAGCACACCAGCACCACCTCCTCACTCTATTCCCTGCCTTATGAGCAGGTATATCAGCACTTGACATTGTCCACTTGTTTGTTAGTATCTGTCGCCCCACACTGGGAAGACCCCTCCCCCAAAGCAGAGAGGTTGGCTCTTTGGCTCATGGCTGTGTCCCCAGCACTAGGTCAGAGCCTGGCAGGCAGGAGAGACTCCCTATATTTTTGTAAATGAATGAATGGATGAGCAAACATACCCTCTTTCTTTTCTCTTTGCACCCAGTGGAATTCTTCAGTTTCGGGCAAACCTATAATCACCACCACATTGTTGTTGTTCGGTCGCTAAGTTGACTCTTTGCAACCCAATCGACTGCAGCACTCCAGGCTTCCCTGACCTTCATTATCTCCCAGTGCTTGCTCAAACTCGTGTTCATTGAGTTGGTGATACCATCCAACCATCTCATCCTCTGCTGCCCCCTTCTCCTCCTTTTATTTAGTTTTTCCCAGCATCAGGGTCTTTTCCAATGAGTCGGCTCTTTGCCTCAAGTGGCCAAAGTATTGGAGCTTCAGCTTCAGCATCAGTCCTTCCAATGAATATTCAGGACTAATTTCCTTTAGGATTGACTTGTTTGATCTCCTTGCAGTCCAAGGGACTCTCAGGAGTCTTCTCCAGCATCACAGTTTGAAAGCATCTATTCTTCGGCACTCAGACTTCTTTATGGTCCAATATTCAACATCTGTACATGACCACTGGAAAAACTATAACTTTGACTCTATGGACCTTTGTCGGCACCTGGGGACTTCTAATTTTCCCCCATCAGTGAAACCTGGTTTTCCCCAAGCCCATAGGATGGCCCTGCACATCATGGCCCACAGAAGTTACGGCTGTCCTTCCTGGAGACGCAGGCCAGGAGGAAGGGCTGGCAGAGCTGGCCATCTCTCTGTGATCGTACACCTCCTTGGATCTGCCTTCTCATCTTAAAATAACTTGCAAACACCCTACTAAGGCCCAGGAGGTTGTGAAGTCCAGCCTTGACCCTTGCCTCCAGCCTCCTACCTCCTCTTGGCCTACCTCTCTCTCCTGCTCAACCCCAGCAGCCCCTGGCCTCCTTGTGGTCTTTCTGGAAATCCCTCTGATGGCTCTTTCTTCTTCAGGTGTCAGCCCAGCTCCCCTCTTTGAACAGCCTCTTCTGATGGGCTCAATGGCATGGCTCTCAGCTCCATGCTTCCTTCCAGTCAGTTGCCTCAGCCTGGGGTCTGTCACCGTCTGTGATTCTCTGGTTCTTCTGTTCTCTGAGAATGACAGCGTTCATCCCTGATTCTCTGTGCAGGAAAAATTCCTGGGTCAATACCACCACTGATGTCAACATCAACAAGAACATCCATTGAATCAAGGGCTGCATAACTGCTCCAGGCACTTGCTGCCATGTTCCTACAGACTTCTGTTTCCACACCTGTCTGAATTGGCCAAGGCCACCTTAACAGAACACCACAGACTGAGTGGCTTGCACAATAGCAATGTATTCCCTCAGTTCTGGAGGCTGGAAGTCCAAGATCCAGGTGTAGGCAGTTGATTTCTCCCGAGGCCTTTCTCCTTGGTGCTGGGTCCTCACTTGGTCTTCCCTCTGTGTGTGTCTGTGCTTTTTTTTTTTTTTTGATTAGGACAACTTTTTAAGTCTTTACAATAGTGTTTTTGCTGTTTATTTCTGTTTTTTTTTCCTGGCTGAGAAGTACATGTTATGTTAGCTCCTCATCCAGGGATCAAACCCACACCCCCTGCACTGGAAGGTGAAGTTTTAACAGCTCGAACACAGGGAAGTGCCCTGTGCCTGTGCTCTAATCTTTTAAGGACACCAGTCAGATCAGGTCAGGGACCCCTAAAGACTTCCTGTTAATGTAGTTGCCTCTTTAAAGACCCCGTCTCTAAGTGCAGTCACATGCTGAGGTTCTGTGGGTTGGGATATCAGCACACAAATCTTGGGGGGCCGCCTATCAGCACATAGGCTATGCACCCCCTGCCCTGGCCCTCCTCATTAGCTGCCCTGTGCAAGCTCTCCCACTCTCCTCTGACTTTGACCTTCGGCCCCCAGTCTCACTCCCACCCCTCCTCTCGGTGACCTTAGCATCCCTGTTGCTCATGTTTTACTCATAGAAGGTTTCTCCTCAGATCCTGTTTCTCGGGCTTGGTTATCCGGTTGCTCAGCCCACCACACAGCAATTACTCCATTTGCTGAGTGCTTACTCAGGGCTGGGTGCTGCCCCAGCACTGCCCACGTTTAAGCCTCACATAACGCAGGAGGCGGCTCTGGCTACCCCCCATATTATAGGCAGGAACCAAGCTCACGCAGGTCAATGAGCTGCCCCAGGTCATAGAATTGAAAGTAGGGGGACCTGGAGTGGGACCCAGACTTCCAGCTCCGTGTTCCAAATGCCGTGTTTGCCCACAGATTTCCAGAGCACGTCATCCATGGGGAGAGGGGCTGAGACAGGCAGAGTCACTTAGAGAGCAAACGACAGGGTGATCGCTAAGAAATGGGAACATTAGAAAGAGCAGAAGGAGAATAAAAAGCATGGGACTTCCATGGTGGCTCAGTGGTTAAGACTCTGCTCCCAAAGCAGAGGTTTGGGAGGGTTCAGTCCCTGGTCAGGGAACTAGATGTCACACGCCTCAACTAAGAGTTCAAATGCCACAGCTAAAAAAACCCATCAGAACAAAAACAAAACAAAGATTCTTCATGCCACAATGAAGACCTGGTGCAGCCAAATAACTAACTAAATAAAAATATTTTAAAAAGGAATAAAAAGTGTGGTGATCTGGGTCTATTTCCACAATGCCTAAGAGCCTTCCATACCTCAGTAGGTCCCCAGTGCATCACCATACACCTCATCATAGGTTAGGTAACAGCAAGAAAAGAGCCTGTTCAATTAGGACTGGCAGGGTCAGCAAATAAAAATACAGAACTCTCAATTAAATTTGAATTTCAGACGAACAGCTATTTTTTAGTATAAGTATGTCCCGTGTAATATTTGGGGCATGCTTTTAAGGGGGCGACAGAGGATGAGATGGCTGGATGGCATCACCAACTCAATGGATGTGAGTTTGAGTGAACTCCAGGGGTTGGTGATGGACAGGGAGGCCTGGCGTGCTGCAATTCATGGGGTCGCAAAGAGTCAGACACGACTGAGCAACTGGACTGAACTGACTCAAAATCTATCTCTTGCTTGTCTGGAAGTCAAGTTGATTGGGTGTTCTGTATTTTATCTCTCAACTGTGTTCACTACATACACTACATGCTTCATTTTAAAAAGGAAGAGGGTATACAATGTATCCTAGAGGAATTCCCTTCCAAAATGGATAAAATTAAATGATGGGTATTTAAGTGATTCTTTATCACAGATGTTACAGATAAGAACTGTGTAAATGATGGAAGCCATAAATAAAGACTTAAAATAGAGTTTTATTTCCCTTTCATATAAGAAATTCCAGGTGTCAAAGGTCTACAGTGTCAGCTAGAATCTGGATTTTTCCTACCTTTCTCTTCTGCCATTCTTAGCATGTGACTTTCAGTCTTACTGTCACCTCATGAGCCAAGAGAGCTGCTGGAGCCCTAGCTATTACATCAGCATTCCAGGCAAGAAGCAAGGAGCAGGTGGAGGAAGAATATGAAAAAAGCATATGCCAATGTCTATCCCCCTTTTCATAAATTCTACTTGGCAACTTTTACTTATATCTCTTTGGCCAGAACTTAATCACATGACCATATTTAGCAGCAAGAGAAGCTTGTAAATGTGTTAATAATTACATACATTGCCACATGATAAAAAATTAAGGATTTGTTAGTAGAAGAAGGGGAGAATGGATATTAGGTAGGCAAGTAGACCATAAAACACTATATCCTCTTTCCTTACATATCAGGGCACCTGGCCTTTCTGTAGGAGGACTCTAAGGGCCTACTTTTGAAAAATATAGGCAATTTTAACATGCTTGATACCTTGCTTTATAGACTTTACTCGTTATAATTCTAAAAGCCACCAAGGGTTACAGTTTAATATAATAGAACAGTAATAAAATAAAGCAGCAGATTGATCTTTTTATATCTCAAATCTAATTAAAAAGAATTTTTAAAGGAGAAGAGTAAATTCCTTGAAGAATAAATTCCAGGTCTCTCTGTATCTCCCCACTTTATCCTTAGATTATGATTCAATTCAGGCTTTGCCCAGATAGATCCTACTGTGCCCGGCATGGTGTAGGCCCAAGGGACAAAAGGAGGGGGGAATGTGGCCCATCAATGGGTTACTTGCTCATGGAGGTTACATATGTGAATGAAATGGTCTGAGATGGTGCCTGGGTTCCTTCCTGGTTGGATTATATGGGGAAATCACTCACATTCCTGACAAAACTCATCCAGTGGGGCAGAATTCTGGTCCACTGATGCTCCAGGTAGGCTGTAAAGATCTTCATTATCCACTGGCGCTCTTCCTAGTGACTCACATTTGGGAGCCATTTTGTTTTCCTTTTCTTAAATGATAATTCTATTTAAGTATTACTTTTTGGCTGTGTTGGGTCTTTGTGGCTGCTGAAGCTTTTCTCCAGTTGCGGCGAGCGGGGGCTGCGCCTCGTCACTGTGCTGTCTTCTCACTGCAGTGGCTCTCTTGTTGCAGAGCACAGGCCCTAGCTAGGGCATGTGGGCTTCAGTACTTGTGGCTCCCAGGCTCCAGAGTACAGGTTCAGTGGTTGTGGCGCACGCGCTTGGTTGCTCTTCAGCCTGTCGAATACTCCGGAATCAGGGGTCAAATCTGCGTCTCCTGCGTGGGCACGTGGATTCTTCACCAGTGAGCTACCCGGGAAGCCCTGGGGCAATTTTCTGTCTCCTGAAACCACTCTGATTTGCATGAGTCCCTTGAATTCTGCTGAGAATATTTCCCCTTTTAGCTTTAGTAGGAAGCAACTCTCTTAAAAGATGGGTGAGGGGTGGGGGAAGAAATCTCTGCTTTGCCCTCAATCATTAAAAGTGTGTACTGAGATGTTCAAAAGGGACTCATGGGCTTGATTTCAGCCACGGGTCCAGCCCTGAGAGGCCAGAATTCCCAACTCCGGGAGAGATCAAGCGACTGCTTTGCATCCATCAGCTCAACAACTACCTGGAGGAGAAAAGATTGCAGAGAAGAAAGCTTTTCAGTGGTCGGTGTCCTGCAAGTATCGCCCCCACGTGGAGGATCGGGGAATTGCTTCTTCTTATCTCCAGCTGGCTGAAGGAATCTTTATGGAGACAACTCAGAGGACAACAAAGTACCCTAGTTGGTTTGTTTGTGTTTTTTTTTTTTCAGTTGCTCAGTCGTGTCCGACTCTTTGCGACCCCATGGACGGCTTCCCTGTCCTTCACTTTATCGCGGTGCTTGCTCAAACTCATGTCTATCAAGTCGGTGATGCCATCCAATCGTCCCCTTCTCCCGCCTTCAATCTTTCCCAGCATCAGTCTTTTCCAATGAGTCAGCTCTTCGAATCAGGCAGCCAAAGTACTGGAGCTTCAGCTTCTGCATCAGTCCTTCCAATGAATATTCAGGGTTGATTTAGTTTAGGATTGATTGGCTTGATCTCCTAGATGTCCCAGGGACTCTCAAGAATCTTCTCCACCACCATAGTACAAAAGCATCAATTCTTTAGCGTTCAGTCTTCTTTATGGTCCAACTCTCACATCCATACATGACTACTGGAAAAACCATAGCTTTGACTAGACACACCTTTGTTGGCAAAGGTCCCCCACCTGACTCCCAAGGCCAGGTGCAACTCCCATCTGAGAAATCTAAAGGTGGGGAGGGGGCACCTGACTACAGCACCCCCTGGTGGTGACATTCTTTCCTTGCGAGCCAGTGCAAGGTGGGAGCTTCCGAGGACCACTGTGCATCTGGGAGAGTCTTAGATCCTCCCAAGGGATTGCCTGGAGGGGAAAGGAGCCCTCAGAGGGAGAGGTCTGATCTCTGGGGACTGAGGATGGAATTACAAATCACAAAACATCAGCCAGAGAAGGTGTTTTCACAGTAGTCAAAAAGAACAGCAGGTGTCACCTCTTCCCTGTTGAAATCTCCAAAGACTCGCCAAAGTGCCTGGCCAGAGAAGCTTTGACTATTCACTGAGCCCAGCAAGCAGCGAAGCCAGCGCCTGACCTCCCAGTCCAGGTAAACCTTGTCTGTCACCTTCTCCTGTCTTCTTCCTGCAGTTTTGGATCAGGCAGAGATCCTAGCTAGCAACTGCAGGGCTGCCCAAGTGGGAAAACAGGATCTGGGGGTGGGAAGATGCTGTACCTTGGAAGGACTGACGCTGAACCTGAAGCTCCAATACTTTGGACACCTGGTGTGAAGAGCTGACTCATTGGAAAAGACCCTGATGCTGGGAAAGAGTGAAGGCAGGAGGAGAAGGGGATGACAGAGGATGAGATGGTTGGATGGTATCACCAGATCGATGGACATAAGTTTGAGCAAGCTCCAGGAGATGGTGAAGGACAGGGAAGCCTGGCATGCTGCAGTCCATGGGGTCAAAAAGAGTCAGACATGACTTAGCAACTGAACAGGACATTTAAAATCCTGGCTGGAGAGAGAGGCTGGGCAAGTCAGATTTCCATTTCAGATTTCATCCAAAGGTGGAGGAAACATTCCAGCAGATTTGAATTGACAGAAGGGCAAGATGAAGTTTTGTCTTTTGCATCCAATGAGCCCCACTTGTTCAATGCAACTTTTGCTACATGCAAAAGCTTTAAAAATATCCCAGGGTTAATCTCCTAGTTGCCAGGAAGCACAATAAGCAGTGCATTAATTAGGGCTCCATTTAACACTTCCTGTCTCACCTCTAAATACTTGTTTATGTGGCATTGGCTCTTCTAACAGCTGCCTCATTTGTGCTGTATTTGTAATTCAGATTTTCTTTAAGTACCTGGGAGCCATGCTCTAACATTTCCCAACTTTCTGGAACTTAATACAGAAAAACTCATTTGGGGTCTCATCCATCTGGCACTTAACTCTAGAGGAATTAGGTGGATGTTATTAGTGTGTTACCCAATTGTATGGGGGCTTCCCACGTGGCTCAGTGGTAAAGAATCCTCCTGTCAACGCAGGAGAGGCAGGTTCAATGGATCTCTGGGTCAGGAAGATCCCCTAGAGGAGGAAATGGCAACCTATTCCACTACTCTTGCCTGAAAAATTCCAAGGACAGAGGAGCCTGACTGGCTACAGTCCATGGGGTCGCAAAGAGTTGGACTGGACTGAGGGACTGGGCACACACACACCCCAATGCATGGGCTCTGAGAACAAAGTATTTCAGATACCTTGGCATATGTTTGAGTTTCATTTGCCTTTTATCTGGTAATAGGGACTCACATACTCAACATTCTCCCAAATTGGACTAGCGGTCAAAATGAAATGTCTGGTTTTAGCTAACACATAATTAACCTTTACAATAAGATTGCAGCCGGACAGTTGAGGAGGCGTTGAAAGGGATGCAGAAGTAAGAGAGAAGATCTGTGCCCTTGGAGAGGTTTTTGCTGTGTGAACATCGGCTACAGTCCCAGCTCTGACAAGTGTCAGCCTTGGGGATAAACTTCTGTGTATCCAGCACTCTCCATACAAGATCAAAAAGGATGACCTGGACTTCTCTGGTGCACTTTCACTTTCATGCATTGGAGAAGGAAATGGCAACCCACTCCAGTGTTCTTGCCTGGAGAATCCCAGGGACGGGGGAGCCTGGTGGGCTGCCGTCTATGGGGTCACACAGAGTCGGACACGACTGAAGTGACTTAGCAGCAGCAGCAGAGTGAAGAATCCACCTGCCAATGCTGGGGACACAGGTTCCATCCTTGGTCTAGAAGGATCCGTGTGCCTCAGAGTAGCTGAGCCTGAGTGCCAAAACCACTGAAGCTTGCAAAAAGAGAGGCCACTGCAATGAGAAGCCCAGGCACTGGAACAAAGAGTAGCCCCCACTCGCAACTAGAAAAATCCCATGCACAGCAACAAAGACCCAACGCCACCAAAAATAAATTTAAAAAAGGATGACCAGCTTGTCCTAATCCTAGGACACAGAGGAGCCAGGCAGGCAGGGTATCATGGCCTAACCAATACCACGCAAGTTAGACCCTTCTCAGATCTTCATCCACAGGAGGCTGCCCAATGTGATCTTTTTTTGTGTGTGTGTGATTTTTAAAGTTGTGAAAAGTATACACAGCATAGGACTTCACAGGTGGCACTAGTGGTAAAGAACCAGCCTGCCAATGCAAGAGACATAAGAGATGCAGGTTCATTCCTTGGGTGGAGAAGATCCCCTGGAGGAGGGCATGGCAACCCACTCCAGTATACTGGCTTGGAGAATCCCATGGACAGAGGAGCCTGGCAGATTGGGTCCCACAAGAGTCAGAAAGGACTGAGCGACTTTCACTTTCACTCAGTGGATGTGAAGTGGTGGCTTATTGTGGTTTGACTTGAATTTCTCTAGTGACTAATGATGTTGAGCATCTTTTTATGTGCTTTTTGGTCATTTGTATATCTCCTTTAGAAAAATGTCTATTTAAATCCTTTGCCCATTTTTCAACTGGGTTGTTTGGCTTTACTGTTGTTGAGTTGTGAGAGTTCTTTATATATTCTAAATACTATAAATATTTTCTCCTATTGTGTGGATTATCTTTTCACTCACTAGCATCTTTTGATGCACAATCAGGTGGAACTTTTTACGTACATTAAAAAAATGTTTGATCAGACAAAGATCTGCCAGCTGGCAGCTATGTTGCTGTGGTTGTTTAGTCACTAAGTTGTATCTGACTCTTTGTGACCTCATGGACTGTAGCCCACCAGGCATCTATGTAATATTAATTAATTCATTTATTTAACTAACAAGTATGTATTAAGGAGGACTTCCTCAGTGGCTCAGCAGTAATGAATCTGCCTGCAGTGCAGGAGCCAAAGGAAATTCGGGTCCAGAAGATTCCCTGGAGGAGGGGATAGCAACCCATACCAGTATTCCTGCCTGGAGAAACCCATGGACAGAACAGCCTGGAGGGCTACAGTCCATAAGGTTGCAAAGAGTCAGACCATGACTGAAGTGACTTCACATGTAAGCATGTAATAAAGAGATCCTTGTTCTGGGGTTTATATTTACAAGATATAGTAGCCACTGGGCAGCTCCTCATCAAAGTATTTATAGCCTAGTTGACAAGACACTTCCCAGAGGCTGGAAAACAATGGATGTTTGCAGGTGACATATGATCATTTCAAACGTGTGAATTCCACTCGGATGTGATGGGAGTGCTCCTGCAGCCAGGGAGGGTGGTCAGGGAAAGCCACACGACTTCACATCACTTGCCTGGAAGCACACAATCACATTTCTCACCAGCAATCAATATTTCCATGCTCACGGTGGGTGATGGGTGACATCTAAACTAGCAAGAACTTGGGAACATTAACCTTAGGTGTTACAGCATCGCCAGCTTAGTCCCTAGCCAGGTCATGATGATTATATTCTGGGGCTAGAGCTTCTTTGTAGCTTTGCAATAGATATAAATACACCACCAGTCCCTCCTTTCATGGAGGCTACACCATCAAAATTGCAGAAACATGTTTTATTGAGTGCCTATTTTTATGTCATTTTGTTGTTGTTTAGTTGCTAAGTTGTGTCCAATTCTTTGCCACCCCATGGACGTAGCCCTCCAGGCTCCTCTGACCATGGGATTTCCTACGCAAGAACACTGGAATGGGTTGCCATTTCCTTCTCTAGGGGATCTTCCCAACCCAGGGACTGAACCCAAGTCTCCTGCATTGGAGGCGGATTCTTTACCACTGAGTCATCAAGGAAGCCTGTTTTTATGTCACAAGCGCTCTCCTTCCTTTTTTTGGTTAGATCATTAAAAAAATTATTTATTTTTAATTGAAGGATGATTACAATATAGTGTTGATTTCTGCCACAGCACAGCATGAATCAGCCATAGGTATACATATGTCCCCCCCATCTTGAACCGCCTGCCCACCTCCCACCCCATCCTACCCCTCTAGGTTGTCACAGAGCCCTGGTTCAGTTCCTTGAGTCATGCAGTAAATTCCCACTGGTTATCTATTTTATATTTGTTAGTGTATATGTTTCCATGCATGCTCTCTTTTCTTAGTCTTAATTTTAAAATAATAATAAAAGTTATTTATGGTTATATGCCACTGAATTTAACAGAATGTTAAATAGATCTTACAAAAGAAATGTAGATCTTACAAAACAAAAAAGTTAAAAGGCTGTTATTTATACAATCAAAAGAGCGTATATTTTTAAAAGCCTTCATCTTAAATTTTTATGAAGAGATTTTCTAAGGCAGATAAGTATACCTTGCCTTAAAACGCAGATAAGTATACCTTGCCTTGAGTGACAAAAATGTTGCTGAAAAACAACATATAATTCAGATACAGTATTCCCCTCATGTACTATATCTGAGTCATATGTTGTTTTTCAGTAACATTTGTTACTTAAGGCAAGGCATATTCTTCAGGGAGCCGAATGCCACTGATTTGAAACTGTCCCTACTTGTAGCCTGGCTCCCCTATGAGAGTTTAAGCTTCTTGAAGGTAGCCGTGTCTCCTGAGCCTTCAGAGACTTTTTTGAGAGTGGGGGACCCAACTGCCTAAGCCAAGGGGTCCCAACTCCCAGGCCATGAACTGGGCCGCACAGCAGGAGGAGGTGAGCCCAGCCAAGCTTCATCTGTCTTTACAGCCACTCCCATTGCTTACGTTGCCGCCTGAGCTCCGCCTCCGGTCAGATCAGTGGTGGCATTAGAGTCTCACAGGAGCTTGAACCCTACTGCGTGTGAATCATCCTGAAACCATCCCCTCTCCCAGCTCCCAGTCCGTGGGTAAATTGTCCCTGGTTCTAAAAAGGTTGGGGACCAGTGGCTTTAATCCAAACAGCCAGACAACATCCTTGATTCTTCCTCCTTCATCACCTACATCTAAAAACATCAGCAAATCCCATCAATTTCCTCTCCTCTCCAGAGCCTCTCTCCACAGAATACAGGTGTCCCTTGTGTGTCAACCATGTGTTTCTGATCCCTTGATGTCTGGGGCCTTGCTGACTGTGGAGGGACCGCCCCTCCCAAAGCTGGCCAGTTCCTAGATACAGTGACAGATTCTGGAGTGTGCCTTTCATATTCGAACAAATTGATCCAATCCCTAAGCCACAACCTCCTTCTCTATCAGGCTCTCACACCCTGGGCCACTATCAACCTGCCCCCATTACCCTGGACCAAAGACAGACAAGTAGGGGGCAGCCCCTATGCCCCAGAGCCTACTGATACTCTTCAAACTGGCCAATCCTAAGCCTGCTGACCCTGTCTCACCCATGCCTTCCCATGGAAACCACTATTGAGGCTCTTGTACACATTTTCCCTCACTCCCTCTGTCCCCTGGCTGACCCTGGTGCATCCTCATGACCCTGCATGGGTGGCAGGGCATGCCCACTCTTCTTAGGTACTGCAACCGACTACCTTCTCAGCAGCAGTCCTCTTTTGATCTGTTTGCCTTGCCGTATCTGAACAGTAATTGCATCTACATTTTAATCCATCCTGGATTTGTGGCCCTAGGCTGTCTGGACTCTATAGTAACCCCCACCTACTCAATATGCTTCTCCTCCAGGCCTGCAGCCGTGAACCCGGGGACTTTCCAAAATGAAAACTGATTTTGTCAGTTCTCTTATTTAAAATTCCCCAGGGGCCTCCACTGAACATTAGAATAAAATCCACGTTCCTTCCCATGGCCTAGAAGGCCTCATGTGTCCCAGCTTCTACAACCTGTTCTCAGGCCTCCCGCTGCTTGGTGCTCCAGCCACACTGGCCTCCTTTCAGACACGCCAAGCTATTTCCTGCCCCAGGGCCTTTGTACGTGCTGTTCTCTCTGCCTGGAACACTCTTCTCCGTTTTGTGCAACTGGCCCTTTTCCCTCTAGTCTCAGTCCAATGTCACCCCTGGAGAGGCCTTTCTTGACCATACAGTCAGACATCCTATTCCATTATTCTGTTTTATTTTCTTCATCACAATTGTGATTCTGTAATTATTCTTTTGGGCTTCCCAGGTGGAGCTAGTGGTGAAGAGCCTGCCTGCTGATGCAGGAGATGTAAGGGATGCAGGTTCAATCCCTGGGTCGGGAAGATCTCCTGGAGACGGGTATGGTAATTCACTCCAGTATTCTTGCTTGGAGAATCCCATGGACAGAGAAGCCTGGCGGACTACAGTCCATGGAGTCGCACAGAGTCGGACATAACTGAGAGACTAAGCTCAACACAGCACAATTATTCTTTTGGGCTTCCTAGGCAGCGCTAGTGGTAGAGAGCCTGCCTGCCAACGCAGGAGACACAAGAGACACAGGTTCTATCCCAGGGTTGGGAAGATCCTTTGGAGAAGTGTATGGCAACCCACGCCAGTATTCTTGCCTGGAGAATCCCATGGACAGAGGAGACTGGCAGGCTACAGTCCCAGGGGTCACACAGAGTCAGACATGACTGAAGCGACTGAGAATGCACACAATTATTCTTTTACTGGTTGATCTTCTGTCTCCCCACAACACACCCCGACTTGGAGTAGAATATAAGCTCCTTGAGAACAGGAGCCTTGTTCACGGCTACGTTCCCAGAGCCTAGACAGCCTGGCATGTTGTATTGGATGCATGAATGACCAAGGGGTACCTTACCTGTGTGTCCAGGACTGGAGAGGGGAGTGGAAGGGGCTGAGGAGTGAGCGGTTGTCCCCTGATATGACCCTGCCGCCACTTGGGAGCTGCTGTTTCATCAGAGGCTCCCAGCTCCTGGCTCCAGACCAGGCCACTGCAGAGTCAGGGCTGGGAAAGGCAGACAGCATCTGCTTCCTGGAGAAGCCATCCGGAAGCTGGCCTCTGTCTCGTGAGGTTCTGCTGACCATCACATTTCCCCGGCAAGGGTGCCTTGTCCTTCCGCAGACCCCAGGTTCATCTGTCGCCCGCTCCAGAGGCTTGGCTGTCCCCAGGCTGCGGCTCCACTTGGCCCAAAGGATCTCATGCGGCTTTTGCTGCTGCAGAGATGTCTGGGGTGGCTGCCAACACTTTTATCTTTTCATTTCATCTGCCAGCCAAGAGCTTTTTCCTGCTTTTGCCTCTTGAAGCTTAAGGCAAGGAATGCTGACCTTGAGTACAGGTGCTTCTCGATTCATTACTCAAGGTTCCCTGCCCTGGTTCACATTCAAGCCAGCTGCTTCCCAATCTTCTCTTTTCCTTTCCCTTGGCCTCCCTGTTCCCTAGCAGCCTTGAAACAAGCTTTGGGATTTTTTCCCCCTGAGGTCTGTGTTTAGGCAGTAAGAGCCCTGCTAGTATGGCCCCTTGAGTTCCCGGGTGGCCTAATGTTTAGGACTTGGTGCTGTTACTGCATGGCCTGGTTGGGTAACTGGGATCCTGCAAGCTGTGCCACGTGGCATGACTAAAGTAGACAAACAAAAAGACTCAGCTTAGTTTGCGTCCTTCACTCAAGGGTACCAAGGCACCTCTTTAGACTCTGGCCACGTGGCCACTGGGAGAAAATATTGCCAGAGTCACAGCTAAGTGCAGAGTGAAGGGGACTCCAACCCCTGAACATGGGGCTCTGATTCCCCACCTTCACCACATTCATCTGACAAACATGTTTTGAGGATCTGCTGCTTGCCAGGCATTGGTCCGCTGGAGTCTTGCTTACTGGACTGGGGAGGGACTTGGATCATGTCCATATTGTAGAGCGATCCAAGAAGATGTGTTTGGAACCCATCATGTGACAGTTCAGCAAAGCATTCTGGGACAGCTGGATAGCCACATGCCAAGGGATAAAATTGGACCTCCTTCCTCTCACATCATCTACAAAAACTGACCAAAAATGAATCAAAAGCCTAAACGTACAAGCTAAAACAAACTTTTAGAAGAACATGCAAGCATACATTTTCATGGTATTGGACTAGGCAAAGCCTTCTTAGATATGATTCCAGAAGCACAAGCAACAAACCAAAAAAAATAGATAAGCTGGACATCAGAATAAAAAAAATTCTTATGCTACAGAAGACATCATCAGGAAAGTGAAAATATAACCCAAAGAATGGGAGAAAATTTTTGCAAATCTGGTATGGGGCCTGTGTTGAGCATATATAAAGAATTCTAACAACTCAATGGTAAAAAAAAAAAAAAAAAACCCACTTGAAAATGGGTGAAGAATATGACTAGATAGTTCTCTAATAAGAAACGGCCAATAAGCACACGAAAAAATGCTCAATGTCATGTGAAAGTGAAAGTCGCTCAGTTGTGTCTGACTCTTTGCAGACCCCATGGACTGTAGAGTCCATGGAATTCTCTAGGCCAGGATACTGGAGTCTGTTCTCTTCTCCAGGGGATCTTCCCAACCCAGGGATCGAACCCAGGTTGCCCACATTCCAGGCAGATTCTTCACCAGCTGAGCCACCAGGGAAGCCCCAAAGGCCACATATTATATGAGTCCATTTATATGAAATATACAGGGTAGGAGAATCCACAGGTACAGAAAGTAGATTTGTGGTTCCCTAGGGTTGAGAGAACTGAGGGGAAGTAGGGAGTCAGTGCCAACAGGTACATCGTTTCTTGTTGGGGTGATTAAAATGTTCTTAATTGATGTGGTGATGGGTGCACAACTCTGTGGCTATATTAAAAAACAATGAATTGTACACTTTAAATGGATGAACTGTGTAGAATGCAAATTATATCACAGTAAAACTGTTACCAAAAAAATCATGTGATGAAAACCCTGGAAAATCAAGAGGGTTTGAGAATCTGTGAATTCATAATTTGTGGTAGGCAGAATTGTGACTCTCTAAAGCTGTCCAGGCCCCAATGTGTGGAGTCTGTGAGTATGTCACCTTATATGGCGAAAAAGACTTTGCAGGTATGATTAAAGGTATGGACTCTGAGTTGAGGTAGATGATCCTGGTTTACACAAATGGGCCATCTAATCATATGAATCCTTAAAAGCAGAAGTCCAATCCCAGATCCATCAGAGAAATGAACCTGACGGGAAGGATGAGAGATGCTAAGCACTTGACCTGCCATTGCTGGCTTTGAAGACTAAGGAAAGGGGTCACAAGCTAGGGAATGTGCTAGTCTTTAGAAGCTAGGAATGGTCCTCAGCTGACAGTCGCCAAGGCAACAGGAATCTCAGTCCTAAAACCACAAGGATCTGATTTCTGCACCCAAATGAACAAGGAAAGGGCTCCTCATAAAAGGAGCACAGCACTGCAACTCTTTGGTTTTAGCCCAGTGAGATCCACATCAGATTCCTGGCCTACCAGGACCGTAAGATAATATATTTGTTTTGTTTAAGCCACTAAATGGTAGTCAATTGTTATGGCCGCAATAGAAAACCAACATGTAGCTGTTACTTTATGTAGACTTTAATAAGCCAATATTTAAAACAAGGAGTGCTAGTCTTTCTCATGGCTGGGCAGGAAAAGGTATACTCGTGGCTGAAAATCCACACACCTGTTCTTTCCTTCCTACCCCATGCAAAGACTGAAGGAATAGAGCTCACTTAGTGACTGCTGACCCAAAATAGCTTGCCTGGAAAATCCCATGGACGGAGGAGCCTGGTAGGCTGCAGTCCGTGGGGTCCTCGAAGAGTTGGACGTGACTGAGCGACTTCACTTTCACTTTTCACTTTCATGCATTGGAGAAGGAAATGGCAACCCACTCCAGTGTTCTTGCCTGGAGAATCCTGGGGAAGGGGGAGCCTGGTGGACTGCCGACTCTGGGTCGCACAGAGTCGGACACGACTGAAGCGACTTAGCAGCAGCAGCAGCCCCAATATAGAAACTGTAACATGATTTTATTTCTAACTCCTCTGCCCTCTCTGGTGAATCATTCATCTCTCCAGGTCTCACTTTCCACATCTGGGAAGCAGGCCGAATTAACCCTGACTTGCCTACCCCACAGTTAAGAAAGAAAGAAAGAAAGAAAAAAAAAAAAAAGCTCAGCTTCAAACAGAACTCCAGGGAGATCCTTGGCAGACACAGTTTGGGTCACAGGACACGCTCCCCTCCATGGGGTATCATTCCTTTATTCTGGCTTCCTTCAGAGCATTTTGGGCACACCTGGTCCCTCAGGATGTGGAGTACCTTGTCATGTGGCCTTGCAGCTGCTGTTAGCACAGAAGTGAGAAAAGCTTCAGGTATCTAAAGGTGCTGAAGCTCATCACAAAGTCCCGTGGACAAAGTTTGAGATTTTTGGTTTGGGGGGAGCAATATTCTCACAGCTTGCTGTTGTTCAGTCGCTAAGTCATGTCTGATTCTTTGTGACCCCACAGACTGCACCATGCCAGGCTTCCCTGTCCTTCACTACCATGTCCTTTGGACATGAGAACTCATGTCCATTGTGTTGGTGATCCCATCCAAACATCTCATCCTCTGTCATCCCCTTCTCCTCCTGCCCTCAATCTTTCCCAGCATCAGGGTCTTTTCCAGTGAGTTGGCTTTTTGTATCAGGTGGCCAAAGTATTCAACATCAGATTCAGAATCAGTCCTTCCAATGAATATGTAGGGTTGATTTCCTGGTTTGATCTCCTTGCTGTCCAAGGGATTCTCAAGAGTCTTCTCCAGCACTACAGTTTGAAAGCATCATGGGACCAAATTGTTTTCATGATGGAAAGAAAGTAAAGCAATGGTTCAGATCAGACTAGGAGGAACAGAGTCAGGAGGAGACTGAGATAGGACTCCAAGACAGGGAGGAGGGCAGAGAAATGAAAACATCTCAACTATGTGTGGGTGTGGAAGTACTTCTCTCATTAGGGAGAAGTGCTGTGATGCTCTAGACTCACCTCACGTTACTCCCCTGATCCACCCCACTGATTCCTATGTGGACACAAGCATTTTCTTAATAAGCTGCTTATAGGTGACTTGGCTTTGGGATGTCTTCATTCATTTAAAGATTTTTAATTTTATTTAATGAATTTATTTATTATTGGCTGTGCTGGGTCTTCGCTGCTGTGTGCAGGCTTTCTCTAGTTGCAGTGAGCAGAGCCTACTCCCTAGTTGCAGAGCTCAGGCTTTCCATTGTGGTGCCTTCTCTTGTTGCAGAGCTCGGGTTCTAGGTTGCCTGGGCTCAGTTGCCCCATTGCATGTGGGATCTTAGTTTCTCGATCAGGGATCAAACCCATGTCCCCTGCATTGACAGTTGGATTCTCAACCACTGGACCACCAGGGAAGCCCATGGAGTGTTTTTAAAGATGTTCTAGAGGTAACTGAAGATCACTCCCATGATGTCTGTACAGGGATCTGGGAAACGTCCCCTCCGTTCATCTCTGCCTCTGGGCACCTGCCTTCTTCTATCTGTACCTCCTTTGGCTTGGGTTTACATGGTATGTGAGTGCACAGTGCACCTGGAGCCATGAATGTGGGGAGAGCTCTTGACTGAGTCCTGGCATTGTCCAATATGGTTTGGCTGGCCCCTTCCCTAGACCCTCCTACCCACTTCCAGCTGTGGAGGCAGTCTGGCAGGGACCTGGCTCCTTAACTTTCCCCACAGTTCCAAACCCAGCATGGCCAAGTCTTTGCTGACATCCAGCAGCTCCCTGCAGGCCCCCAGATGGCCCCTGGCCCTGGTGACAGTGGAGCCCAGCCCCCCTTGGCTCCCCAGCCTTCCTGGAACCCTCTTGCCTAATATCCTGTGTGTTAATCATGCCTGTTGGCCCTTCTTAGTCCTGCTGGCCACTGCCAAGTTCCTTCTGCTAGTTCCTGACATTCCTACCTCTAGTGGAACCTTCATGAAGTAAAAAGTTACTAAAAGTTTTTTCTTTCTGATCAGAATGCCCCTTCTTGGGTGGTCCCACACTCCCCAGCATAGGTGACCAAGTATTCTCCTGTGTCTGGGGTGGGAGAAAGGTGGGTCTGAAGAAGGGAAAGAGCTAAGAGGCTCAGGAATGGGCACAGGGTGGGGGAGCTATGTCTGGGAGGTGGTCCTGGTGGTCGTGCGTTAATTCAAGGTCACCCAGGGTCAGCTGGGAAGCAGGAAGAAGCAGCTGCTTTTCTGATGGCCATGGCCCCACTGGGGGCACTGGCAGCAGTGTAGAGCTGGGAGAAAAGTGACCACCGAGGTGAGGGTGAGGGTAGGCACCATGCGATCATGGCGAAGAATGGGGCAAAGGACTGGCATACCATCCACTGAGTGCTGAGAGGCAGCTCACTGGTCATCTCCTTTATCATCACCCCATCATCCTACAGATAAGGTCTTCTTCCCATCCACTGTCTTGCTAATAAAGCCCCAGAGATGCAAGCTACCACTTGCTGAGCACTTATCACAGGGAGATGGCTCAGTGGTAAAGAATACGCCTGAAATGCAGAAGCCGCAGAAGACACAGGTTCGATTCCTGGGTCGAGAAGATCCCCTGGAGGAGGGCAGGGCAACCCAGTCCAGGGTTGCCAGTCCACTCTTGCCTGGAGAATCCCATGGACAGAGGCGCCTAGTGGGCTACAGTTCATAGGATTGCAAAGAGTTGGACACGACTGAAATGACTTCAAGGCTGTATATTGTCACCCTGCTTATTTAACTTCTATGCAGAGTACATTATGAGAAACCCTGGGCTGGAAGAAGCACAAGCTGGAATCAAGATTGCCGGGAGAAATATCAATAACCTCAGATATGCAGATGACACCACTCTTATGGCAGAAAGTGAAGAGGAACTCAAAAGCCTCTTGATGAAAGAGAAAGAGGAGAGTGAAAAAGTTGGCTTAAAGCTCAACATTCCGAAAATGAAGATCATGGCATCCGGTCCCGTCACTTCATGGGGAATAGATGGGGAAACAGTGGAAACAGTGTCAGACTTTATTTCTTTGGGCTCCAAAATCACTGCAGATGGTGACTGCAGCCATGAAATTAAAAGACGCTTACTCCTTGGAAGGAAAGTTATGACCAACCTAGATAGCATATTCAAAAGCAGAGACATTACTTTGCCAACAAAGGTCCATCTAGTCAAGGCTATGGTTTTTCCAGTGGTCATGTATGGATGTGAGAGTTGGACTGTGAAGAAAGCTGAGTGCTGAAGAATTGATGCTTTTGAACTGTGGTGTTGGAGAAGACTCTTGAGAGTCCCTTGCTTGGACTGCAAGGAGATCCAACCAGTCCATTCTAAAGGAGATCAGTCCTGGGTGTTCTTTGGAAGGAATGATACTAAAGCTGAAACTCCAATACTTTGGCCACCTCATGCGAAGAGTTGACTCATTGGAAAAGATTCTGATGCTGGGAGGGATTGGGGGCAGGAGAAGGGGACGACAGAGGATGAGATGGCTGGATGGTATCACCGACTCGATGCACATGAGTTTGAGCGAACTCCGGGAGCTGGTGATGGACAGGGAGGCCTGGCGTGCTGCAATTTATGGGGTCGCAGAGTCGGCCATGACTGAGCGACCGAACTGAAGTGACTTAGCACGCAGCACGCAGTGTCTTCAAGGTCACACGAGCGTAGACAGACTTTTGAAGCTGTCTGGTGGAGACACGGCCATAGCCTGTTCTCTCTCCCCTAAATCACTTCTTCTAGAGATTAAAAATTGGGGGCACCACGCCGCTCCTTCTACAGATGGAGAAATGCGAGCCCTAGGGAGGTCAAGTGATCAGTTCCAGGTCCCACGGCTTGTGCCAGAATCTGACGAGGAGCCAGCAACTCGGCTCCACGACACAACGACTTCCCTCGGCCCTCCCGTGTCCAAGAAGGCGGCCCGGCCCCTAAGACGCACAAGAGATTCCAGAGACGCAGAAAAAGGCCCGCTCACTTCGCTCTTAAGACCAACCCATCCACGCGAACCAGGGAAACATTTGAGAGGGGCCCGCCCGCCAACCCCTAACAACCCGAGCTAGGGGGCGTGGTCTCGCCTGCGCCTCCGCCTCCGCCTCCGCCGCCAGCCCCGGCTCAGCCCCACTGCGCGCGCCCCTCGCCCGGTCCTGCTGCGCGCGCGCGGGCGCGCGTCCTAGGCCCGGGGGCCCCGCTGCACGCGCCCCTGGCCCGGCCCTACTGCGCGCGCGCGTCCCAGGGCCGGGGCCTCACTGCGCGCGCGCCGAGGCCGCAGGGGTTTGAGGCCCAGGCCCAGAGGGGTCAGCCGCGCTTCCGGACACTGACGCGTCTCGGGTTGGGCCGGGACCGGGCGGTCCGGCCGGACTCGGCCTCGCCCCCCCTCCCCCGCTCGCCGCCCCCGGCGTCGCTGGCGAAACCCGAGCGCGCGTTAGGCGCGGGGCCGCGTGACGCGCACCTGTCGGGGGTGGCCGGGCTGACGGAAGAGAATGCGCCGGGCCCCGACCTGGCCTGAGCCCGGCCAGCAGCACCGCGCGGCACGCGCCGCCCCCGACGTTTCCCGGAGAAGCTGCCGGCTCTGACGGGCGTGATGAAGTAAGCTGCCTCCCCCGCTTTCTCTCCGGCTTCTTGAGCCGCAGGAGGAGTCTTTTACAGCCGGATTGGGGCTGCGCGCTTGTGCCCCTGCGAACCTGCCGGTCCCGGAGGCCAGCCCTGCGTCGCTGTAAAATCCTCGGGCGTTTGATTGGGAAGAGTCACCCCAGCTACCACCCACCCGCCCCAATTTCCTTCCCCGCGTTCCTTCCGCAAAATAAATTATTCACTTCCTGCTTCGCAGATGCCTTGGCGCGGCAGTGCTGCGTGGTGGCCGGTTGGCTGGAGGCAGCCAAGCCCCGTCGAGGCTGGTCCGCACGGGCCAGCGGCGTCTCCTTTTCCTGGACTTTCTGGAATTCAGTTCAGTGAGAGGAGAAACCAGAGGCTCCCATCAACCCACTCCCACTTCCCTTGGGAATCTGCTTAAGCTTTGGCACTAGAGCTCAGGTTTCCATCAGCGTTTCAAATCCATCCATCCAATGAATGGTTTTCCAGAAGCAGACCTGTCTGGGTCTCTGAAAATCAGCTCACTCAAACTTGAGTGTTTAAACGGAAGTGAGAACTTCTGGAGAAGTCATAACCTGAAATTCCTTGCCCACCCACCCCACTGTCCCCCAGGAAGGCCTGTGGCTCCTGAAAGGTAGTCAAAGCAGGAAACCTTCAAAGACTGGGTGTATTTTAAACTATGTTGTACACTAACTGAGGCTTCCCAGGTGGCTCAGTGGTGAAGAATCCGCCTGCCAATGCAGGAGACACAGGTTTGATCCCTGGGTAGGGAAGGTCCCCTGAAGGTGGAAATGGCAACCCACTCCAGTATTCTTGCCTAGGAAGTCCCATGGGCAGAGGAACCTAGTGGGCTACTGTCCATGGGGTCACAAAACAGTCAGATACATTAGTTAGTACGTACTCTATAGTGATGGATAGAGTGTTTGAGTTTAGGGGGCTAATCTTCTGGCAAGTTTTAGGAGCACCTGAGAGGAAAATGCTCAGTGTTTGGCATGAACAGAGCTCACTTTAGGCAATGTTTTTTTTTTTAATGTAACCCTTTCTTTGAGGTATAGCTGCTCAGCGGATAAACACTCCAGGCATGCATTCAAGTTACTTTATTCGAAGACTAATAAAATTTACTATTGTAGGATGGTTTTAGGCCCTTTAAAGAGGAAACCGTCAAATCTGTGGGCAAAGGGAAACCAAGAGGCACCTTTGGTCATCTGTGGCCAATCCACTTCTCATTTTCTTAAAAAATATTTGACTGCATCAAGTCTTAGTTGAAGCATGCTAGATCTTTAGTCATGGCATGTGGGATCTAGTTCCCTGACCAGAGATGGAACTGTGGCCTTCTGCATTGGAGTATGGAGTCTTAGCCACTGGGCCACCAGGAAAGTCCCTGCCGACTTCTCATTTTATTGATGGAATTTGAACAAGGCAAAATGTCATTGCTTGTTGCCAGATTTCACCATGGATTCTGCCAGTCCCTAACCCACAGGCAGAGCAGGAAGTCTGGTTTTGCTTTCTGTTGCCCTGAACTGGGAGCTGGGTGGCTCTTTGTCTAGGAGACCTCTTACCATCTTTACCTCCCAAAGTATTTTCACAGCCATGATCTGGGCTTTTTTGTTTTGTTTTTTCTTTTGGCCAGACATTAAAATGAGGTGAATGCTCCCCATCTTACAGCTGGAGAAAAGGCCCTGAGTAGTTAAGTGAAAGTCCCAGGGCTGCAGAGTTAGAGATTTACTCTAGTGCTGTATTCTTTGGCCTGGATTATAAACCCCTTATGGGCTGGGGTGGAGACTTTTTTAACCATCTCAGGTTTATGCTGCTGTTGCTGTTTAGTTGCTAAGTCATGTCCAACTTATTGTGATCCCGTGGACTGTAGTCCACCAGGCTCCTCTGTCCATGGGATTTCCTAGGCAAGAATACTGGAGTGGGTTGCCATTTCCTTCTCCAGTGGATCTTCCTGACCCAGGGATTGAACCCTCGTCTCCTGCATTGTCAGGCAGATTCTTTACTGCTGAGCCACCTGGGAAGCCCTCTAAGCTTTATAGCCCTTTGATTTTTCATCAGTATGACTGGAAGGTCATGAAGTTGTCAGTGAGCTGTTCCTTGACATTTTTTCCTGCTGTGCGAAGTCAGTTGGTTTCCCAGCAGTTCCAAGAGACAAGCAAGAAATGCCACTTTATTCATGATGCTCTTGGTTTAATAATGACAGTGGCTAACAGTTTTTGGACATTTACTATATGCCAAGCATTGTGCCAGGTGCTTTGTTTGGATTGTCTCCTTTTGTGCTTCTTATCGACTTGTTTTCCCACTCTGTGGTTGAGGTTGGTTAGTTAGTTGTGTCCGACTCTGCAACCCCATGGGCTACAGCACACCATGCTTCCTTGTCCATCACCAACTCCTGGAGCTTGCTCAAACTCATGTCCATCGAGTTGGTGATACCATCCAGCTGTCTCATCATCTGTCGTCCCCTTCTCCTCCTGCCTTCAATCTTTCCCAGCATCAGGGCCTTTTCCAGTGAGTCAGTTCTTCACATCAGGTGGCCAGAGTATTGGAGCTTCAGCGTCAGCATCAGTCCTTCCAATGAATATTCAAGACTGATTTCCTTTAGGATTGACTGGTTTGATCTCCTTGCAGCCCAAGGGACTCTCAAGAGTCTTCTGCAACACCACAGTTCAAAAGCATCAGTTCTTTGGCGCTCAGCTTTCTTTATGGTCCAACTCTCATATGCATACATGACTACTGGAAAAACCATAGCTTTGACTAGATGGACCTTTGTTGGCAAAGTAATGTCTCTGCTTTTTAATCCGATGTCTAGGTTGGTCATAGCTTTTCTTCCAAGGAACAAGCATCTTTTAATATCATGGCTGCAGTGATTTTGGAGCCCAAGAAAACAGAGTCTGTCACTGTTTTCCACTGTTTCCTCATCCGTTTGCAATGAAGTGATGGGACCGGATGCCATGATCTTAGTTTTTTGAATGTTGAGTTTTAAGCCAGCTTCTTCACTCTCCTCTTTCACTTTCATCAAGAGGCTCTTCAGTTCCTCTTCACTTCTTGCCATAACCTTGGTGTCATCTGCATATATGAGGTTACTGATATTTCTCCCAGCAATCTTGATTCTAGCTTGTGCTTCATCCAGCCTGGCATTTCGCATGATGTACTCTGTGTATAAGTTAAATAAGCATTGTGACAATATACAGCCTTGATGTACCCCCTTCCCAATTTGGAACTCGTCCATTGTTCCATGTCCAGTTCTAACTGTTGCTTCTTGACCTGCATACAGATTTCTCAGGAGGCAGGTAAGGTGGTCTGGTATTCCTATCTTTTGACGAAGTTTCCACTGTTGTGTTCCACACACTTAACGGCTTTGGTGTAGTCATTAAAGCAGAAGTAGATGTTTTTCTGGAACTCTCTTTTTTGATGAACCAGCAGATGTTGGCAATTTGATCTCTGGTTCCTCTGCCTTTTCTAAATCCAGTTTGAACATCTGGAAGTTCTTGGTTCATGTACTGTTCAAGCCTGGCTTGGAGAATTTTGAGCATTACTTTGCCAGCATGTGAGATGAGTGCAATTGTGCGGTAGCTTGAACATTCTTTGGCATTACCTTTCTTTGGGATTGGAATGAAAACTGACCTTTTGCAGTCCTGTGGCCACTGCTGAGTTTTCCAAATTTGCTGGCATATTGAGTGCAGCACTTTCACAGCATCATCTTTTAGGATTTGAAATAGCTCAACTGGAATTCCATCACCCCCACTAGCTTTGTTCGTAGTGATGCTTCCTAAGGCCCACTTGACTTTGCATTCCAGGATGTCTGGCTCTGGTTGGTGAGTGATCACACCATCATGGTTATCTGGGTCATGAAGATCTTTTTTGTATAGTTCTTCTGTGTATTCTTGCCACCTCTTCTTAACATCTTCTGCTTCTGTTAGGTCCATACTGTTTCTGTCCTTTATGGTCCCCATCTTTGCATGAAATGTTTCCTTGGTATCTGTAATTTTCTTGAAGAGATCTCTAGTCTTTCCCATTCTGTTGTTTTCCTCTATTTTTTTGCATTGATCACTGAGGATGGCTTTCTTATCTCTCCTTGCTATTCTTTGGAACTCTGCATTCAGATAGGTATAGCTTTCCTTTTCTCCTTTGCCTTTAGCTTCTCTTCTCCCATGCCTCTCACGTGACTTGGGGAAGGGAGCCATGGCACCAGGACACCTCTGCAGAAGTCTCCCATGACACAGACACGGCTGCAATCTGAAACGAGACAGATACCTAGCAGCACAAATGTTCCACCTGTGGATTGCACCAGGCTTTGCCATGCTTCAGTTCCTTTGGCCTAAGTATAATCTGTAGTTGAGGTTGGAAGAGGTTAAATAACTTATATAAGGTCACACAGTTACTAAATAGCTAAGATCCCAGAAACTAGTGTCTCCCTCCTCCCCCAGTAAGGGCCTTTCAGGTTTTAACAAAGCAACTCAGCCTTAAATACAGTGTCCTCATGATGTCAGAAATAAGGTGAGTGAATCATTGTTAGAGTGAACATCAGAGGCCAAGGCCGTTCACAGCAGTTCATTGTCAGGGCAACCTGACCTCAGGAAGCAGAGCTGCTGACCAGCTTGAGTCACTTATAGGAGCGTTTAGACCACTGTAATTCCGATCTTGGAAGGGAGCAGAATCTGTGTCCACTAAAACAGTGTTGTTATTGTTTTGTTTTTTTCAGTCTTTTTGGAAAATGTGTATTTATATATTTATTTGACTACACTGGGTCTTCGTTGTAGCTCTCTGGATCTTCAGTCTTCATCACAGCCTCCGAACTCTTAGTTGCAGCGTGTGGGATCTAGTTTTCCTTCCAGGGGTGGAACCTGGGCCCCCTGCATTGGTACTGTGGAGTCTTAGCCACTCCACCATGGAAGTTCCTCTAAAACAGTGTTTTAAGTTTGTCATTTGGGGTTGTAGTCACACATTTTTTTTTTCTTACCACATTACAGTAGGTTTAATAGTGGTCCCCAAAAGTGTGCCCAGTTTATAACCCCAGAACCTGCAAAGGTGATTTGATTTGGAAAAGTGATCTTTGCACATGTAATTGTGGATGTTTAGATGAGATCACCCTGGATTTAGGGTGGGCCCTTGTTTGTGTTCAGTCGTGTCTGACTCTTTGTGACTCCATAGACTGTAGCCTGCTAGGCCTCTCTGTCCATAGAATTTTCCAGGCAAGACAACTGGAGTGGGTTGCTGTTTCCTACTGCATGTCACACATTTTAGAGGTAGGTGGGAAGGTGCCGAAGCAGACTGCCTGTATTCAAGTGCTGTCGCCTGTAAGCCGCCTGGCCCTCAATGAGCTATTCTCTCTCTCTGCCCCTTAGTTTCCTCTCTTCTCACTCTAGAAACTGGTATAATGACAGTACCCACTTCATGCTGCGCTGTGCTCAGTCACGTCCAGCTCTCGGCGACCTCGTTTGTAGACTGTAGTCCATCAGGCTCCCCTGTCTATGGAATTTGCCAGGCAAGAGTACTGGAGTGGGTTGCTATTTCCTTCTCCAGGGAATCTTCCCAACCTAGGAATCGACCCCGCATCGCCTGTGTCTCCTGCATTGGGAGGTGGATTCTTAACCACTGTGCCGCCAGGGAAGCCACCTGCCTCATCAGCTGTGGCAAGAACTAAATGGTGTGACACGTGTGAAGCTCTTAGCCCAGTGTTTTGCATTTAGTTAAATGCTCTATAAATATCTCTTTTATTATTCATAGTATCATTTCAGATAGTGAGCTGCCGCTAATGTGTGCTGTGTCGCAGTGCTTGAAGTGGCCATTAGAGAGTCATCATCCGCACAGGGCCGCCCATACAGAGTCGACAGTGGTCTTGGGCGAATGGGGTTTATTTGTTCATTCAGCAGATGTTTATTGCATACCTTCTGCAAAGCCAGGCCCCGCTTTTTAAAAATATTAGTTAACTGATTGATTTTGGCTGTGCTGTGTCTTCATTGCTGGGCGAGGGCCTTCTCTTCTTGCTGAGCACAAGCTCTAGAGAGAGAGGGCCCAGGAGTTGTGGAGCACAGGCTTAGTTGCCCTGCGGGCATGTAGAATCTTCCCAGATCAGAGATTGAACCCTGTGTCCCCTGCTTTGGCAGGCAGATTCCTATCCACTGTCCCACTAGGGAAGCCCCAGGCCTTGTTTTGGATAGGAGATAGGCAGTGAGCAAAACAGAAAAACCCATGTCCTCATAGGCACTTACTTATAGGTTCTTGAGCGGAGGGGTGATAGATGATAAAGTAAATCTGCTTATCATATGTAGGTATGTACTATGGGGAGACATAAAGCAGAGGATGAGATGAGGGTTGGAGGTTTACAGTTTTACACAGAGTCAGCTGAGAAAGCCTCACTGAGGTGACATTTCAGCAAAGAATTGAAATTAGGGAGGGAATGAGCCACATGGACATCTGCAGGGAAAAGTAGGTCAGGCAGCGAGAACAGCAAGTACAAGGGCCCTGGGGCAGGAGGATGGGTGGCTGGAGCCCAGAGAGGGACAGAGTGTAGGAGAAAAGATCAAAGAGGTAAGAGATGGAAGACCAGAGTGTGTAGACCCTGCCGGCCACCGAACAGAAGGACAGGATCTGACTGATGCTGTGAACAGAGCACTCCGACTCCTGGGTTCAGGCAGAGATAGAAATGAGAGGCCAGGGAGGTGGTTCCACACAAAGGTGATGGTGGCTAGGAGCAGACTGGAGAGATGGAAGGTGGTGAGAATGGTGAGTAGTTGTATTCTAGGTAAATGTTGGTGATAGAAACCATAGGACTTGCTGTCAGATCGAATGCCCCAAGATCTCTGGCCTGAGCCCCTGGAAGGGGGGAGTTGCCATTTACTGAGAATGGGTGACCTGCGTTTGGAGCATTTGGGAGATAAGTCAGTTTTTTTTTTTTTAATGTGGTACGTCTTGTAGACATCCAGCTGTTGGTGTCACAGTCACAGTTGACTGTGTGAGACGGGAGTTTAGGGGGAGAAAGTCCAGACTGGAAATAGCAGCTTGGTGTACAGGCAGTTGTGTATTGGTAAATGTTTAACAACCTCTGGAAGGGATGGCAGTTGGTGGCCAGGAGCCAGCTTGATAGCATTTGCCGACATCTGCCGCATAAATAAATGTTCCCACGCCGGCCAGTTTCAAGCACACCATTACAGAATATCTTCACCTTATAGATACCAGTCAATCCTAAAGGAAACAAACCCTGAATATTCATTGGAAGGACTGATGCTGAAGCTCTAATACTTTGGCCATCTGATGTGAAGAGCTGACTCTTTGGGAAAGACCCTGATGCTGGGAAAAATTGAAGGCAAAGGGAGAAGGGGGCAGCAGAGGATGAGATGGTTAGATAGCATCACTGACTCAGTGGACATGAATTTGAGCAAACTACGAGAGAGAGTGGAGGATGGAAGAGCCTGGTGTGCTGCAGTCCATGGGGTCGCAAAGAGTTGGACACGACTTTGTGACTGAACAACAACAGATGGAATAGGTTAAATAATGTCAAGAGCAGAGATAATAGTAATATGAAGTAAATCAATGAGGGAGTATTGAGTGTTTAATATCTTTGTTTTTTAATATAGCTTATTTGATTCTAAATTCATGTAATTTGGTTCTAATAGGGGCCGTGTTTAACAACTGACTTGACAAATTCCTGAAAATTTAGGAATTGAATCTCTCATGCAGATATGTGATGGCTCTCACACACCATTTGAATTGTAGGGACCAAATATTGACCCCCGAGGTGATGGTAACAAGAATTATATGAGTTTAGGGGGGGAAATGGTCTCAGAGCTGATCTTGGGGTTCTGTCCCCTGTCTAGCCCCAAGGGGTTGAATGCAGGTCACAGTTGACGATGACAGGTTTGACTTGCCTCCACATGGGGGTGTCTGTGCAGAAGGCTCAGAGCACAGAGGAGAGTGTGGGAAACCTACTGGAGCTGGCCAGTGTAGAAGGGACCAGCACATCCCTTTGTACTTCAGCAAAAACTCCTCTGCACTTTGAACTTTCGTTTCACTCCCACACGCTCTTGTAAAAAATACCAAGCTCATGAGCTGTGATTTGAAGAAAATTCCTCTTCCCCCTGCCGGGCAAATAGAAGGCAGAGGTCAAAGATGTGGATGTGGCACCAGGGAAGGGACAGAGTGCCAATAGCCGCTGGCGTCCACCTCCCGGCTCCTTTCTCCCGCCCCTTGCCTGCTGGGGCCAGAGGGTCAGAGCTGCTTCCTCCCGTGGTTTCCCAGAACCAGCTCTGCCGCCCGAGTGCCTGTCCAGGGCGGGGCTGTGCTGAGACTGGTCCTGGGTGCGCCCCACGTCTGCCTCCCTCGCTTGGGAACCCCGCTTCTGGCCCGTACCCTCTGGCTGGCCACGTCCATGCTCGCAGCTTTGGGGATGTCAGCAGAGCCGCACTTTAAAAGGTGAGTCTCCCAGGAGGCCCAGTAGGAACCCCTCACCCTGGAGCTGGGGGTAGCGAGTGCTGCCCTGGACTCTGGATGTGGGCTGGCCCGTCCCGACTCTTGGATGAGCCTGTCATACCCTGGAAGAAGCCTCTGCCCCACCTCACTTTGTAGCAAGGTGAGAGCTAGTGGTAAAGAACTCACCTGCGTAAAGTAGGAGACGTAAGAGATGTGGGTTCGATCCCTGGGTTGGGAAGATCCCCTGGAGGAGGGCATGACAACCCACTCCAGTATTCTTGCCTGGAGAATTCCTTGGGCAGAGGAGCCTGGCAGGGTCTGGTCCATAGGGTCAAAAAGAGTTGGACACAACTGAAGTGACTTCGCATGCACGAATGTGCATGCTGCTGGCAAGTATTTGGAATAATAGTTGTAAATGAGATTGCATCCTCCACACACTGAAGTTAGAGCTTCAGGGAGCTTGGTCTTTTAATTTCTGAGTGACTCAGTTATCAGTTCCGTGCTTCCTACTTCAGTCCTGTATTTCCTGGCCTAAACTGCCTTCAGAAAGGTGATGGCCATCTCCCATGTAATAGAGAGGTTATCTCCTTTCCTTGGAAAACAGAGTTTACTGGGAGGAAAGTGCTGTCAAGCTCCTCTAGCTGCCTCTCCACAGGCGGGGAAACTGCAGTTCCCAGCAAGGAACATGCAAGTTCAAGGTTACAAGGTGTTTAGACACTTTTGTGTACTAATCACCACGTGTTCCAGTCCACAGTTGAATACACTGTCCTCCTGTCCCGGAGTGGCTCCTACATTGCACTCATGGTTTTCTTATTTATTAATTAAACACAGATGCAGTTCATAGCAGGACTGGCCGTTGGAATGCCACTTCCGTGTTTTTTTGGCCAAGTTCAAGTATGTGATCTTAGGAGATGTATTTCATAGCCCATTGCTCTCAGAGGAGGCAAGGAAGCAGGAGAAAGTTTTTCAGAAAATCCTTCAGAAGGAGAGGCTTGCAGCTCGAGAGCGGTTTAGGCCACAGGTGGCCGTGGAGCCTTGATCCCTGTTACCTCTTCTCCAGGGGCTAGGAGCCTGGTCGTGACTTTGATGGAATTGGACTTCTCGGAGCCTGTTTATTCCTCTGTCGGGGCAACAGAGAGGACATCTGTATGCCTGTGTACCCTTCTTCTCAGGGTGTAAGGGCAAGCAGGGGGGTGTTATATAGACATCTGGGCGTGTCCCGTACTGTCTGCAGCGCTGGGCTCTGGAGCTTCTGAGAGGAGGAGGCAGCACAGGTTTTCCTGGCAGCTGCAGCAGCCTCATGCCATGCTGGGCGGGGTTAGGGGCCACTGTACATTAATTAACTTGGCGTTTGTGTGTGTATGTGTATGCATGCTGTGTATGTGCACAGTCATGCCTGACTCTTTGCAACCCCATGGACTGTAGCCCACCAGGTTCCTCTGTCCATGAGATTTCCCAGGCAAGAATACTGGAGTGGGTTGCCATTTCCTCCTCCAGGAGATGTTCTCTACCCAGGGATCAAACTTGGATCTTTTGCATTGGCAGTTGGATTCTTTACCACTGCGCCACCTGGGAAACCAATATATATATATATATGCATTTGGCTGTACTGGGTCTTCTGGAGAAGGGTATGGCAACCTACTCCAGTATGCTTGCCTAGAGAATTCCATGGACAGAGGAGCTGGCGAGCTATAGTCCATGGGGTCACACAGAGCCAGACAGGACTGCAGTGACTGAACACGCACACACGCGCTGGGTCTTAGTTGTGCGTGTGGGAACTAGTTCCCTGACCAGGGATCGAACCCAGCCTCCCTGCTTTGAGAGCGAGGAGTCTTAGCCACTGGGTCACCAGGGAAGTCCCTAATTCCGCATTTGTATAGGGTTTTTGTCACTGGTATCATCTCAGCTAGTCTTTGCAAACCTCTATTTAGTTTGAGGGGTGTTAGCCCATTTGATAGGTGAGGACTGACAAGGTGACTTGATTGGACCACACAGAGCTCAGACATGGCCTTAAGCCCAGGTCCTCTGACCCAAAGGCCACCTTCCTCCATTCCACTTGGGGAGCCATTTCACACCGTGCCTGGGGCCTTGGGCTCTGGAACTGGACAGTGGACTTGGCCTGCTGTCTGCTCATCTGTGAAATGGGATCCTTGCAGGACTCCTTCCAGCGCTGTGTGGAGGGAGGGTTGAGAACATGCATTTACGTCATCTGGCACACGCTGACTGCTTGGTAGATGTCAGGTATTATTAGTCTTGAGGTCATTAGTAACCAGGTTTTGCAGGGGGATGGGTCCATCGCCAACATTCAAGGTGGCTTTGAAATGCCCGTGTGTGCACCCACCCTGGTCCCACTGGGGTCCGAGGTGAAGGCAGTAGGAGGCAGAAATGTGCATTTTGAAGGGACTTTCCTGGAGAATCTGCCTGCAGTGCCAGAGATCCGGGTTTGATTCCTGGGTCAGGGAAGATCCCCTGGAGGAGGGCATGGCAACCCACTCCAGTATTCTTGCCTGGAGAATCCCGTGGACAGAGGAGCTTGGCAGGCTACAGTGCATGGGGTTGCAAAGAGTCAGACATGATGGAAGCTACTTAACACACATACACACACATGCATTTTGAACAACCCTGCAGCCGAATCAAACCTGATGCTCCCCTCTGACACTGGCCCTGACTCGGCTTCACCACTCAGCATTCCAGACCCTGCTTCTCACAGTGGGCTCTTGGCACCTTAGGCCCCATCCCCAGATCCTCTGCCCCAGAATCTGCATTTTTGAAAGAGTTCTCCAAGAGATTCATAAGCACACTCATAACCACACTGAAGTTTGAGAAACGCTGTTAAGGTTAAAAGACATGGTAATAAGAAAACCAGACATTCAGGACTGCTCCCCTCCTGACTCATTTAGGAAAGGGTTGTTCCCTTGTTTAGCAACCACAGAGTAAGCGGCCGTGTTGCAATAACTGATATTTCTGATGTATATTTGTTTAAAGGAGGCTGGGGACGTAAGCAAGAGATAAGGGCATCTAACCTGAGCTCTGGGAGCCCGGAGAGGGCTGGGCAGAGAAGACTGCAGCAGACTTCAGAGTCAGAACAGGGTTAAATGGAGGCCCGGGGGTCAGCTCAGGTTTTCTGCCGTCTCCTGGGGTGGGGGTAGCAGTGCTGGTCCTTGGAGCTCCCTCACCTGCCACGACAGGCCCATCCAGACCTCTGGCTGCCAGTGTCCGATCAGGAGCTCCGAGACGCGGCTGCCAGCTGGCTGCTGCTCCTTCTCCAGGCTGTTGCCTGGGCTTCAGATTTCTCGCTGCCTCTTTCCCGCACTGACCTTGCAGTTTTTCCTTCCCTCCAGACTGGGGCGGTTTGCCAGTTAAGAAGGGAGTGCTTGACAGGCCAGGGATAGGGATCGGAAAGCTGAATGGCCCTGTAGTCCGAATTTGGGCACGAGTGCCAATGATGGACAGTGGAAGAGGAGGCTGGGGGTGCTGCGCGTGTGGTCCCTTGGTCCTTCAGTTAGACCTCCCATGATGGGAAGGTCTGGTGCCTGTAGATTCTGGTGCAGACACTGTTGCTGGGTCCTATCTTGGTTTGGCCACTAACCCAGGCCGTGTTGGAGATGAATCTCAAGAGAGGTGGGGAAAGAAGGAAAAGGCAGAGTGAGGGGAAGGGGTCTGATGTCAGAGTTGGGGGCAGATCTGGTCCCTCAATACAGCAGATGGTGTTGGGGTGAGGGGAGGTCTGCAGGGCCTTTTCAGAATTCCTTCTGTCTCTTTAAACCTCATTTTCCCCATCTGTATAACTAGACCAGCGCCTCATTGTTGAAGACTGTTTTAACCCTTTATTGGGAGAACACCTGCCATATAATTGTGCCAAGCCAGTCATCCTCGTTCGTTCTTCAGTCCTCCCACACCCCAGGCTGGGCCCCAGGCCCCTGACCTAGGTCTGAGAGCTGTGTCATGTTCCTGCCCATTCCTTCTGTCTTTCCTTCAAAGCACTGACCTTGGCAGGGATTTGGAGAATGGGAGAGCCAGGGAGTAAGAATTGAACATATTCAGCCCTACAGCCTCAGTCTGAGCTGGGAGTCAAACCCTCTGGTGCATCAGTGACAAGTCTGGTGCCTCACCTCTCCTGCATGTCAGCTGCTTCAGATGAGACTGAAAACTACCCAAGAAGTTAGACTAACCTCAGGGAGACCGTAGTGTGTAATTCCTGCCCATCAGCTCTGGAGCCAAGGAGCCAGATGCCTGCCCAGCTTCCCCCACTTTCTCACAGGACCTTCACCTGCCTGAGCCTTAGCTTGTCTGTCTCTAGAAGCGGGGGACTGTGATGGCACTCCTTCACTGGCTCTTTTTCTCTGTAATATCTATTTGGCTGCGCTGGGTCTCAGTTGTGGCTCATGCGATCTGCGGTCTTCAGTCTTCGTTGCAGCATGCAGGGTTTTTAGTTGCAGCATGTGGCCTCTTAGCTGCGGCGTATGGGATCTAGTGCCCTGATTAGGAATCCAACCTGGGCCTCCTGCAGTGGTAGCCCAGAGTCTTAGCCACTGGACTACTAGGGAAGTCCCCCCTCCACTGGTTCTTTGCAAGGCTCTTGTCTGGATTCAGGGAAATCTTGTGCACAGAAGTAGTTAGCTCAGTGTTTGGCACATGCCAGCATTCAGTGTTTGCTGCTATTAACATACACTATAATGTATGCTAACCCATTCTAGTCCCATAATGATAGCCACCACTTATCTAGTGCTTAATAGGTGGTAGGCATTGTCCAAGACCTTCTCAGCAGTCACTCATTTTCTCCTTTTAACAGCCCTCTGGTGTAGGGACCATGAATACCATCATTTCTGATGAGGAAACTGAGGTACAGAGAGGTTAGATAATTGTTCAAGGTCAGGGTTGAGCTGGGACTCAAACTCAGTTGGTTCCAGAATCCGAGTTTTTGATCACAGTGCAGCAGCAATGATTAGTGGTCATTTTGTGGACTTCCCTGGCAGTCTGTGGCTAAGACTGTGCTCCCAGTGCAGGGGGATGGGTTCTGTCCCTGGTCAGGGAAGATACTGCATGCCGAGTGGCCAGAAAAAAAAAAAAATGTTAGTGGTCATTTTGTGCTTGGAGCCCAATAGATTTGGGAAGAGCAGACGGAGAAGTGAGGGGGCGACAACGTCCCCCCAGCTCCAGGTCATCATCTAAGACCATGGCCTGCTGCTCTGATGACCCCGGCCACCTGTGCTTATGGATGAGACTGGTGTTGGTCGTAGAGTGGACGGCTCCAAGCGCACGACCACACTGGGGCCTCGCTGGGGGCTGCCGCTCCTGCGCAGAACGGCACCCCTCCAGCAAGTGGCGTTATCTCTGCTTACAGGGCAGGCTCCCGGCCCACTGGCTGCTTGGCACAGAAGCCAGGCTGTGAGGAGGGAGAGGGAAGCTGTGCAACTGAAACATTTTCCTGCGAAACAGGTGGCTGTTCCTTGCCAGGCAGGAAATGTTTGATAACCTAAGAATGTGTTACCCCCCAACATCGCAGCCACCGGGCCATGTCTGATCCTTCCTTGTTGCTTCTCTGTCTTTCCTAGGTGCCCAGGTGTCTGGAAGATGCTCATGGCGGCCGTTTGCGTGGCCCTGCTCAGCGGCTTGCAGGCCCAGGATCACCCCGGACAGGTCTCCATCATCCTGCTGGGAGCCACTGGGGACCTGGCCAGAAAGTACCTGTGGCAGGGCCTGTTCCATCTGTACCTGGAGGAGGTGGGGAAGGGCCACCATTTTCGCTTCCATGGGACTGCTCTGACGAGCACCGAGCAGGGCCAGGAGGCCATCGCCAAGGTCCTGGAGTCCCTGTCCTGCCCCGGGGACATGGCCTCGGGTCACTGTGCTGAACTAAAGGCTCAGTTCCAGCAGCTGAGTGAGTACCGCCGGTTGAAGACGCCCGAGGACTACCTGGCCCTGAGCAAGGACATCGAGGCCCAGGTCGAGCACGAAGGCCTCCGGGAGACTGGCCGAATTTTCTACCTCTCGGTGCCGCCCTTTTCCTACGTGGACATCGCCCGCAACATCAACAGCAGCTGCCGACCAGGCCCCAGCGCCTGGCTGCGCGTCGTGCTGGAGAAACCCTTTGGTCATGACCTCCACTCTGCCCAACAGCTGGCCGCAGAACTGGGGAGCTTTTTCCGGGAAGAGGAGATGTACCGGGTGGACCATTACCTAGGCAAGCAGGTGAGCCGCAGCCCGGAGCCTGCAGGGTGGGGGGAGCTGGGGTAGGTAAGACCCCGACCTCAGGGCGCCACCACTGGCTGTGGAACTGGCCCCAAAGCCATCGTGAGATCTGGGCTCCCTTGGTGGTCTTGACTCTGGGCAGGAGGTGAGTGGCAACGGCAGGACTGCTTGGCCCTTGTCCGTGCGTCCTGTTCTTTTGTGTATCATGGCTTCTGTTTCCTAGCCTGGCCCCGTGTTCTGTCCTGAGGGGGCTCTGAGACTCTCGTGTCTGGGCCTGGCTTTTGGGTGGGCATGCTCTGAGAATTAGAATTAACCACGTTACTCCGCACCTATCTGCCTTTTCTCAACACCTTTTCCTTTCCAGGTTCTGTTTTGAGCCAGAAGCCTGGTAACGAGATCTTAAAACAGGATAGGGACTCTTTGAGTCCTTGCTTCTCATCCAGGCCCTGTGGCGAAGGGGCTGGCCTCCTGGGTGAGGCTGGTCAGCTCGCCAGTTCAATCTGAACAGACCCTCAGGGCCCCTCAGGACACCTCTTCCTGGAAACCAGAGCAGAAGACACACAAGCACGTGTGTTCTCTGGCCCTGACCAGGCCACGGGCCCAGGGCCACATGGGGGGCACCACGGAGTCATCTGGGGTGGAGGCATCGCCCTGTGTCCAGCTCTCTTTGGAGCTGCAGTGTTCCAAAGATAAGCCCTTAGACCAGTGCCTGTCCTTTTCACTTGTTTAGGGGAAAATTAGGAAAAAAAATACTGGATGGTATTCAATTTGAAACTTTTCTTGCTCCATTTTTAGTGTTAAAACACCTTTCTTTTATTAAAAATGGATGGTAACAGATCAGTTCAGTTCAGTCTCTCAGTTGTGTCTCACTCTTTTAGACCCCATGGAAGCACACCAGGCTCTTTTCGACCCCAGGGAAGCACACCAGGCTTCCCTGTCCTTCACTATCTGCTGGAGTTTGTTCAGACTCATGTCTGTTGAGTTGGTGATGCCATCCAACCATCTCATCCTCTGTCATCCCCTTCTCCTCTTGCCTTCTATCTTTCCCAGCATCAGGGTCTTTTCCAGTGAGTCAGTTCTTCCCATCAGGTGGCCAAAGTATTGGAGTTTCAGCTTCAGCATCAGTCCTTCCAATGAATATTCAGGACTGAATTCCTTTAAGATCGACTAATTGGATCTCCTTGCAGTCCAAGGGACTCTCAAGAGTCTTCTCCAGCACCACAGTTCAGAAGCATCAATAGAAGGTGGAGAATCTTAAATGTTTTCTTTCTTGGCAAAGAGAAAAAAAGGCTGCTAACCCTGTGGAGGTCACTGAGAGGTTCTCGAGTCCTTACTGGGCTGTGAAGGCCTGGCATCCGGGGACTGTTGCTCCTGAGAGTGTCTCCTCTGAGCGAGATAGAGGTTGCAGGCCCTTTCGTGGGGTCAGGATTCCCTGTTGGTCCCAGGAGAAACCCACAGCTCCGCAGTCTTCCTCCCTGGCAGGTAGTGGCCCAGATCCTGCCTTTCCGAGACCAGAACCGTGCGGCCCTGGATGGCCTCTGGAACCGGCACCACGTGGAGCGGGTGGAGATCGTCATGAAGGAGACATTGGACGCGGAAGGTACGTGAATGGTCCCCGCCCTGCATCAGTGGTTTGGCATCGGCCCACAGGGCTGCAGGGTCTGCCTGCCCCCCGTGCCGGGGCCAGTGCTGCGTGCGTGCGTGCATCCAACTCTTTCGAGATCCCATGGACTGTAGCCGGCCAGGCTCCTCTGTTCATCAGATTTTCCAGGCAAGAGTGCTGGAGTGGGTTGCCATTTTCCCCTCCAGTGCTTGCTTAGAAGATTTTGCTGGTGTGCAGTCTCCTTTCAGAGCCTGTGTGTGCCCAGTTCTGGGCCATGCTATACCCCAGGGTGCCTGCAGGCAAGCCCCAGATGGTGACAGCTGCCCTAAGGGAGCATGTAGTTGGGTTATGTAGACTTGGCCCAGGCACTGAAAACGCTGGCTGGCAGTAAACCCTGGGAGGTAAGCTGGCTTCCTTGCTGAGTGTGGTGGAGACCATCAGGCTTCTGCTTACAGCAGCGGCCCCCTCTGCTTTCATCTCCTCTCTTCTCTTTACCTCCGGTCCTTCCCGTTCATTCGTTCTCAGCTCAGTGGTTGCAGTGTTGGGGAGGCCCTGCTGACTGTCCCGACAAGGTCCACTCCTGCTGCACACTCCAAGCGAACACACCTCCCTTTCCTGTCCCTCCATGGCCTCGTCTTATCCCCCCATCTTTCTGTCTGTCCCGCTGGACTGGAGGCTTCAGGCCACCTCCTCGCTGGCACCTGGCACACACCTGGGACGTGCTGACCAAACACTGCAGGAATCAGCAGTATTGACCTGGTAGTCGGGATACCTGCATGTCAGGCCCATCTCTTCCCCCCGAGTGGCCTCACTGCGTCCTGTCCCTCATCTGTGTGGCTTGTGTCGACCACAGCAGCTGCGGCCCCTTGAGCCCTGGTTTTCTGTGACTCCTATCACATCTCGTGAGCATTGGCTGTATGTGTTCTGAGCTTTGGTTCTTTTACCCCAATGATAAAAACTAATTCTTACCATGTCCTGAGGCCCTAGTAGCCAAATGAGAAGGGCGCTATTATTAGCCTCCACCTACGGATGAGGTTTGTTGATGAGCCCAAGGTCACAGCCGGATATGGTGTAGCCAGGTCCCTGTCCAAGCAGTCTGGCTCCGGCCCCGGGCTCTGCACCATTGCAGCCAGCTCATCCCCTAACTGCGTGCTGCAACCCTAGGCCACCATCCCACCCATCGGTGTGGGCCTGGGCAGAAAGGTGGGCCCCAGATCCCTTGGGCCTGGATGGGGCCCAGGAGGTCTGTGTCTCTTTTCTGCTCTGTTCCTCCCCTCGGTGTTCTCCCCTTTCCCCTTTGAAGTGTGTTTAGTGCTACAAGCTCTGGGTGGGTGTGGGGGGGTTTCAGGGATGGGGACCCAGCTGCCTGCTGTCCCTTGATGTCTCATGGGTTCACCTGGGGATATATATCGGGACAGACTCCAGAGTGAATATTGCAGGTGGTGCTGTCAGGGCCAGGTGGGAGGAACAGTGGGCTAGGGCACCAGACAGGAGCCAGCCTCCAAGGGCCCTGCCGTCCTAAAGAGGAGCTGGGCTTCTCTGTCTGGAACCTGTGTGAGAAAAGGGTGCCCTCCCCACTGCAGCGGGCCTTCATGGCTCTCCTCAAGCCTTCTGGATTTCCTCTCCTGTCCTCAGCAGGGGCTCAGGCTGTGGGTTTCCACCTAAGACCTGTGTGTGCCTCCTGCCCTAGCAGGAGTGAGGGCTGGGCCATGCCCTGGCTTCATCCGCAGAGAGATGACCTACAGATGACCTGCAGATCTGGTGCCAAGCACCTGGCTGGGGGTGAGTGGGGGCCAGCCCTTCTCTGCCTGGATGTGACACTGGGTCTCCTCCCCTATTTCTGGCAGCTCCTTCCCCAGTCCTACACTGTGATGTCTGGAGTCACCAGTTGGTGGTGTTGCTTCATATTTCCTCCACCCTGCCACATCATTCTTCTTGGTGGTGGTTGTTCAGTCACTAAGTCCTGTCCGACTCTTTGACCCCGTGGACTGCAGGACACCAGGCTTCTCTGTCCTTCACTATCGGCCGGAGTTAGTTCAAACTCATGTCCATTGAGTTGGTGATGCCATCCAACCATCTCATCCTCTGTCATCCCCTTCTCCTCCTGCCTTCAATCTTTCCCAGCATCAGGGTCTTTTCCTATGAGTCATCTCTTTGCATCAGGTGGCCAAAGTGTTTTAACCATCCTTCTTGATATTTGATGTCATTTGTAGAATCTATATGAAGCCAGGAGCTGGGCAAAGACCCTTCCTTGCAAAGGTACCTTTGAATGTCAGAGAAAGGAAAGCAGAAAGGAAGACAGAAAGGTAGGCCGAGGCCTGAGCAGATCTGTTAGCTGTGGCAAACCCATGGCAGGGAGAATCTTGGGTTTGACTGCTAGTATGACGGCTGAGGTTTAGAGCTAGGGCGGCCCGTGGCTCTGCCTTCAGGGCTGCTGTGTGGGACCAAAGCACCGGCCCGGTTGCCTTCAGGGTGTGGGTTCCAAGAGTGGGTCTTATTTTTGCCAGCTCCAGAGTATATGCTGCTTCACTGGGCCCAGAGCAGGGCAGGCCTCGGGGACCCACCAGATGTGCGGGGCTCACAGCCAGGGCGGGGCTGGTTCAGACCGCTCTCCTTGTCCGAGGTGGCACTTGCACAGCAACTGTCCTGGGTGCAAGCATCTCCCTGGCCAGGTGTGTACACTGGCCTAATGGTGTAGGGTGGGATGACTTCCCGCCTCTGTGCTCATCCCTTCCGCCAGGAGCTGTGGACCTGGGTTCTCAGGAACAGCCAGAACTGGGGGTTCTCTTCCCTTTGCCTCTATCCGTTTCTCCTTCTCCTTCCCTCTCCTTCTGTCTTGTCTCTCTCTCCTGGGCCTAGGGGACCCAGAAGGACAAGCGGTGTCTGCATCCCCAGGGAGGGGCCTTGTGCGTCCCCAGCATTGATCCTCTCTCTCCCCTCCCAATCTGCTTCAGGGCCCTGCTGGACTCAAGCTCAGGCTGGAGAGAGAGGACAGGAGCTGGGGACCCTGCAGTCACCCCCCATGGCCAGTAACCCTCTGCCCAGCAGACCATGGCCATGGCTGTGCCTCCCCCTGGGGTTGGGGGTGGGAAGCCGCAGGGGGAAAGACTGCCTGCGCTGCCGGAGGTCACAGCGTCTTGCTGTCCTGTGAGCTTAGCCGGCGAGGTGCTGCAGTGAGGCTGAGTGCGGCCAGCAAGCATCCAGGCAGGAGTCCCAGCCCCGGGGTCTGACCGTTAAGCAGAAGGCCAGAGTGTGGGGGCCTTCTCCCCTCCCCTGCCCCCCTCACTCCCTCCTGTGCCAGGAAGCCCTGGAGGGACCCTGCTCCTGACTGTGCTGGAAGGGAGGGGGCTACGGGCCAGGCCTTGTCCCAGAGGGACCCTGCTCCTAGACTGTGGCCTAAGTGCTGGAAGGGAGGGGGCTACGGGCCAGGCCTGGTCCCAGACAGACCCTGAGTGGGGGCTTCTGAGCAGCACGGGGGTTTGGATGCCTCCTCCACCCCCCGCCCCACCCCAACCCATCCCCTGGCTCCCTCTTTCCATGCCTCCCTCCCTGCTGTGAGGTTTTTTCTCCTCTCCTGCCGCAGCCTCTGGCCCAGAGGAGTTCTCTGCAGTCGAGGCTGCTGCAGAGACAGGAGCGGGGAATAAAGGAGGTGGGGGGAGGGGAGTGGTCCTTCTGCAGCCCCAGGTCCCTCTCACCCTTGTCTGGGCCACCCCTCTTGGAAGTCCCATCCTGAGAGTCACAGAAGCCCTGGCCAACCACTCCCTTGGGGGGGTCTCCCAAAGCAGCCCTCTGGGCCATCCAGGGAGTGACCTTGTCTGGGCCACTAGCCCGTGTGTGGAGGTGACCCCCACCCGCCCTCATCACGGCCATGGGGATGGGCTCTGCTGGAAGGGGGGCTGTCCTCATGGACTGAGGTTCAGCTGTCAGGCTGAGCTGCCGTCCCCCCACCTAGAAGTGCAGGGAGGGGGTCCCAGGTCTGTGGCACCCCAGAACCCAGGCTCTTAACCACTATGCCCTCAGCTTCAGTCTGTCCAAGCCCTCAGCAGTTGGCCTTCCTGTCGGGAGGTGCCCCAGGTGTCTCTCTCCCACCCCGGTTCCCCTCTGGCTGGAAGGCTCTCCTTTTTTTTGGCAAGAGGAAGGAGGGAGCTTTCCTAAGGACTGTGTGGCTGTCCCTGCTTTGGGGGCTCCCTGTTCTGACATTGGTCACCCTGAGGGTTGGAGTGACCGTACCATATGCCTCGCTGAGGCAGCCAGCATCTCCAGGTACATGGCAGCTGTCCTGTCTCCTGGCCTGGTGTCTGGGGGGACGGTGAAAGGGGGTGCTGGCAGCTTGCTCAGCAGGGCTGGCGCCCCACCCGGCGTCCGCAAGGTGAGCCCAGAGCTGCTGCTGGGCCTCCAGCCCGTGGGCCCGCTCTGTCCTCGGCCCTCTCCCCTTTTTTATTCTTAGCAGTCCCAGAACCTATTGGTAGAGATGGCAGCCAGCTTTTCATTTTGTTTTTGCTTTGCTGGGAAAGTCCAAATCTCCCACTGAGGGGAGGCAACCGGGAGGGGGTTCTGGCCTAAGATCTGAAGGCTGCATGTTGGGCAGCCTCTGCATAGTGATGGCCACCCCTGTTGCCTCTCCCTTGGGACTGTTTTAAGGATTAGGTCAGATAATGCGCATGGAAACGCTCTACAAATGGAGACTGCTGTTCTCCTTCCAAGTGGGCTGGGAGGGGAAGCAGCAGCGTGTCCGTCTCTCTGGGCACCGGGTGACTTGTAGGTGACTTTGTTGGGTTATATAAAGACGGTAAGTGATCTCCAATTCTCTCATGTCCATTCTTCACCTAATATTTTCTCTCTCTCACACTTATACATGTACCTAAATGTCCATGTATTGACAGCCTGCATAATGTATCCCTTTCAGTCTCTGTGTGTTTCTGTTCAGTCCTGTTTATATCACAGAATATGAATTGTTCTATTATTAGGCATCTCAGTTGTTTCCACTCTTTGCTGTTTTAAATAGTACTTTGCGAGCTTTTAAGAAAATTAAGGTATTCACATGCCGTAAAAGTTACCCTGTTTTAAAGTGTGCTATTCAGTAGTTTTTAGTATATTCACACAGTCACGCAACCATTATCTAATTATAGAACACTTATGAGCGTTCTGCGAAGTGTTTTTTCTTTAAGTGTGCTTCTGAAGTGGAATGACGAGACCAGATGGGTCAACATGACCTTATGGCTGTTTTTACATCTTACTGGACTGAAAATTCGCAACAGCTGCATCCGTCATTGGTGACATTCCTACAGCTCTGTCCACATCGGGCCCCTGTCTTCCCTGTTCCTGCTCTTCTGGTGGGTTTGCAGCTGCTCTTCTCAGGGTACCTTGCATGGGGTGCTGCCTGGGAGGCTGTGAAGGCGAACATGACCCAGGAGTAGAGTGATGGGTCTCCCATACCTGCAGTCTTGTGACTCGGATGAGTTCAGTGTTTGAACAATTTTGGAGCCAAGTTGGTCTTTTCTCCCTGTTGTCCAGTCTGGTTGTGCTTTGTTCCAGAGGTCCCCACCCTCTGGGATCTAATGCCTGATGATCTGAGGTGGAGCTAATGTAATAATAATAGAAATAAAATGCACAATAAATGTAATGTACATTTAATCATTCTGAAACTGTCTTCCCCCACCCCAGGTCCATGGAAAAATTGTCCTCCATTAAGCTAGTTGGTGGCGTTAGTGGTAAAGGACCCACCTGCCAATGCAGGAGATTTAAGGGAGGGGGTTTGATCCCTGGGTTGGGGAGATCCGTTGGAGGGGGGCACGGCAACCCACTCCAGTATTCTTGCCTGGAAAATCCCAAGGACAGAGGAGCCTGGTGGGCTATAGTCCAGAGGGTCATAAAGAGTCAGACACAGCTGAAGTGACTTGGCACGCACATGCATGCTTTATTCTATCCTTGTTCATGTATTTTTAAGAATCAATTTTTTTGGTGGCGGTGGGTCTTTATTGCCGTGCTCAGGCTTTCTCTAGTGGTGAGCAGGGTCTGCTCTTGGTTGCGGTGCGTGGACTTCTTGTTTCGGTGGCTTTTCTTGTTGCGGAGCACAGGCTCTAGGGCACGGAAGCTTAGTAGTGGTGGCTCTCAGGCTTAGTTGTTCCTCGGCATGTGGGATCTTAGTTCCCCGACCAGGGATTGGACCCATGTCCCCTGCATTGGCAGGTGGATTCTTATCCACTATACCACCAGGGAAGTCCCCCTTGTTCACATACCGATGGGATTTTACCCTTCAATTTTCAACCTAGGAAAGATACTAGGAGTCGTATGTGTCACTTTCAGGAAAAGTCAGTCCACAATAACTGGTGGTAACCAGAAAAAAATCACCTTGTTGGATGCTGTCAGGAGGACCAGCCCCCACCTGGGCTTTACCACCCTGCCTTTCCCCGATGAGGTGCCAGCCATGGGCCTGATCACTCCATTTTAACTGGAAAGACAGCTCCGCAGGAAAGGATCTAAGTCCCCAAATATGGGCTGTGCTAAACACAGGCTCACTTCCCCTCCCACCCGCAAGCTTGAAATTAAGGAATGAAGGAAGCTCTCTTTTACACAGCGGGTAGTAAACCTATGAATGCCTCCTCTCCAGGAGTGAGAGCGGATAAAAATAGGAAAAGGGCCACTTAGGGATTTGCTGAGCTAATGACTAGTAAGCAGATAACAGGACTCTTTAAGACTCTGCTGTGTTCTCTCCATCAAAAATTCATCTGCTCTCAAAGCTTTAACTGTCCTCTTTACGCTCCTAAATCTACTCCAATTCATTGATTCCAAGATACACATTTTTACATATTCGAGCCTCTCTGAAGTTGGGTCTACCATGGATGGGATGATAGAATTGAATTGGCAGCCAGTTTCCATCTTGTTTCAGTCGCTTAGTTGTGTCCGACTCTTTGTGACCCCATGGATTGTAAACTGCCAGGTTCCTCTCTGTCCATGGGATTTCCCAGGGAAGAATACTGGAGTGGGTTGCCATTTCCTTCTCCAGGGGATCACTTGACTCAGGGATAGAACCCTTGTCTCCTGCATTGGCAGGCGGATTCTTTACCATTGAGCCACCTGGGAAGCTAAAATGTGAACTCCCTCAAGCCAGATCTTAGTTTCTGTCTCATTTTTGATTTGATGGAATTTAGTCTATCTCCAGCATTCATTGCCTTTCCAAGCCCTGGTCTTATATATATAATCTCTAGTTGCCTCTGAGATACTAATATTTTCACTGTGTATATCACCATGTCAGACCCAGCAGATTTGGAACTTAAATCATCACTGCATTGTTCTCATGAAATACTGTCTGCTTTTTCTAATTTTTTTTGGCCGTGGTGGGTCTTCGTTGCTAGTTGCAGTGAGCAGGGGCTTTTCCTCATTGCAGTGTGTAGGCTTCTCACTGCAGTGGCTTCCCTTTGCAGAGCACAGGCTCTAAGAGCGAGCAGGCTTCGGGAGTTTCAGGGTGTGGGCTCTGTAGTTGAGACTCGAGGGCTGCAGAGGGCAGGCTCAGTAGTTGTGGCACACGGACTTAGTTGCTCCACAGCATGTGGGATCTTCCTGGACCAGGGATCAAACCTGTGTCACCTGGTGAATTCCTAACCACTGGGCCACCAGGAAAGCCCTCTAACTTCTTCATTTTCAAATAGTGGCTGTTCTCTGGGTTGTCAGTTGTCTCTGACAGACCTTCTCTTGCAGCCCCTGTGATAATAAAAATGCTAGCCAGTGTGTATCAGTGCTTTCTGCATGCCAGGTATTGCTCCACGCCCCATGTACATGTTAGCTCATTGATGTTCACAGCAGCCCCACAGAGCAGGCACTGCGGCCAGTCCTCTTTTATATGTGATGTGGAATCACTTGCCTGAGGTCACAGGGCTAAAAGAAGGCACAGCAGGTCCTTGAACCCACGCAGCCTGGTTGCAGAGACTGCAGACCATAATCCTGCACGGCCTTTCATGGATCCAGCCAGTCATCATGCAGTTTCCCCTCATCCACTCAGTGTCCTTAGGCTTCACTGTTTGCTGTAGCCTTTGTTACTTCCTTCAGTTGCAGCCAAAGCTGTTCATTGATTTCATTCCCACCTGTCCCCTCTCTGTTCATTTTGCAAATCGTAGGTGGCTTAATCTTCTCACAGCACCTCTCTCAGGGTTCCACCTCCCTACTCTAATAAAAAAAGAGTTTTATTGAGAGATAATTCACATATCAATTTGTTGTTGTCTAGCCTCTGAGTTGTGTTGTGTCTGACTCCTTGCAACTCCATGGACAGTAGTTTACCAGGCTCCGCTGTCCATGGGATTCTCCAGGCAAGAATACTGGAGTGGGTAGCCGTTTCCATCTCAGGGGATCTTCCCAACTCAGGGATCAAACCCAGGTCTCTTGCGCTGGCAGGTGGATTCTCTACTGCTGAGCCCCCATCATATAATTCACTTACTTAAGTATAGAGTTCAACGGGCTTTGGTATATTCACAGAGCTGTGCATCCATCACTACAATCAATTGCAGAACATTTTCATCAAAAGAAGCTCTGTATTCCCCCCTACTCTGATTAGCTGCCACCCTCTGATTATGCCCCTCATCCTTCCAGCCCTGGAAACCATGAACTTACTCCCCATCTCTGTGGCTTTGTCTGTTCCAGACATTTCATGTAAATAGGATGTACAGTCTGTGACTTTCTGGGTCTGGCTTCTCTCACTGAGCAGAATGTTCTCAAGGTTCATCCACACTGTATAGCCTGTGTCAGTGCTTCATTTCTTTTTTTTATTAATTATTTTTAATGGGAGGATAATTGCTTTACAATATTGTGTTCATTTCTGCCACAGATCAACATGAATCAGTCACAAGTATACATATGTCCCCTCCCCCTGCCACCCCATGCCACCCCTCTAGGTCATCACAGAGCACCAGGTTGAACTCCTTCTGTTATACAGCAAATTCCCACTGGCTGTCTTTTTTACACAGGGTGATGTCTATGTTTCAGTGCTACCCGCTTCATTTCTTTTTATCGCCAGATAACATTCTGCTGTGTGGATGGATTCACCACATTTTATTTATCCACTTATCAGTTAGTGGACATTTGAGCTCTTTCTCCTTTTTGGCTGTCATGAATAAGGCCGCTGTGAACATTCGTGTACAAGTTTTTGTGTGGACATACGTTTTCTTTTCTCTCGGGTGTCCACCTAGGATTGGAGCTGCTGGATCGTGTAGCAACTCTGCTTAACTGGTGAGGTCGAGGACGTTTAATAGCTCCTCAAGCCCCTCAATCTCCTTTCCAAAGCCCTTTCCATCTGTTCTCGATCTCTGCTCTTCCGAATCACAGACTGGCTGCTTCTGCCAGACTAGCCAGGCTCACCCCCATCCATCATCTGACCTGTGTGTCGGGGCCTCTGCCCTCTGGCTTACGCTTCTCACTCCAACCAGGATGTGGCTCAGGGGCAGAGTCGGCCCCCCACATACAGTTCTTTGAGACACACAGCAATTTAAAAAATCTGAAATATTTGTACACTTGAGATTGTACTTAATGATCCAGTTTTTCATGTCCTCTGTATAAATGACAAGGTTCGGTCACTGTGGGCCCACATACCTGTGAGGCACTCCCGGCCTGACTGCAGCCAAGGGACACGGCCCTCCTTGTCCTCCTCACACCTTTCCTGGCCTATGAGGTGCTGAGCCCCTAACCCCTTGCGTCAACCCCCCGCACCCAACCAAAAAGCCCAGCTTGGTTTCCTGCTTCAGCCACCAGCCTCCACTTCTGAAAGCCACCAAGAGCCCGTGCTGCTCAGCCCCATGCCAGGCGGCCTGTTCTGCCGTGCGGCTGTTTGGGTGGGAAGTTACAGGGAGCCAGGGAGGTGGTGAGAATGGCAAGCTCTGGGACCTGCTTTGTTGCTGTTTAGTTGCTAAGTTGTTTCCGACTCTTTGCAACTCCATTGACGTAGCCCACCAGGCTCCTCTGTCCATGGGATTTCCCAGGCAAGAATATTGGAGTGGGTTGCCATTTCCTTCTACAGGGGCTCTTCCTGATCCAGGGATCCAACCTGTGTCTCCTGCATCTCCTGCATTGCAGATGGATTCTTCATCGCTGAGCCACCAGGGAAGCCCCTGGGGCCAGCTGCCTAGGTTCAAATTTCAGCTGTGCGACCTTGGGCAAGTTGCTTGACTTCTCTGAACCTCAATTTCCTTACATTGTATTTATTTTTATATGTTGAAATATGTATTTGTTTATTAGGCTGTGCCAGGTCTTCATTGTGGCAGGATCTTTAGTTGCGGCATGTGAACTCTTAGGTGTGGATCTAGTTCCCCAACCAGGGATCAAACCCCTGCCCCATGCATTGGAGTGTAGAGTCTTAGCCACTGGACCACCAGGGAAGTTCCTTTTTACATTTTAAAATGAGGGTAGTAACAGGACCTCTGTACATGTTGTTACTGTGAGGGGTAAATGGACTGATACACATCCGCCATTATTGCTATCCTGTTATCTTTTTCTTGATGTCTTCTCAGTGATATTGTGAGGACTTTGGAGACCAGACCCCCATGGGGCTGGGAGCTGAGCCTTGGTTTCCCAGCTGTGGGTACCTGGGGTAGTTTGGCTGCAACAGCCGGGCTGGTTGTCCTGTGTGTCCCAGGTTCTGCGTCCTTGACCAGAGCTGCAAACTCACGCTCCACTCCCGAGGACCAGACACCTTCCCAGGAGCCGACTGTGGGCCCCACTTCCTGCCCTGTGACACTGGCCCCATTGCCACGCCTGGCCTGTAGGGCTGAACTGGGGCCAGGTGGTCCCTGCTCACCATCCAGCTGGCCCGAGCCTGGCCAGGGCAGGTGGGCCAGGCAGGTCTGAACCAGGGGCCATTTCTTTGTGTTGGTTTGAATTAAGTATTGATCAGATAAAAAAAAGAATGATTACACAATCCCAGGTGGCGCTAGTGGTGAAGAACCCACTTGCCAACACAGGAGATGCAAGAGACCTGGGTTTGATCCCTGGGTCGGGAAGATCCCCTGGAGGAGGGCATGGCAACCCACTCCAGTATTCTTGCCTTGAGATTCCCATGGACAGAGGAGCCTGGCGGGCTACAGTCCATGGAATCACAGAGTCAGACATGACTGAGCAGGCACACGGACACACACACACAATCTAGGTAACATGCAGAACTGATATAACAGATACCAGTGAACTTGCCAACCTTGGGTCCCTCCGCTAGTCCTATCCCAGTTCCTCTTCTCTACATTCCAGGTTTTAGGTGGACTTTCCCCTTGCTTCTTTATCGTTTCTGTGTGGATCCAGTTGCTGAAAACATGCTGTCTAATTTGGAAGAGTCATCATGCTATGTGTGTGTGTGTGTGTGTGTGTGTGTGTGTTGAGTCTTTTCTGTCTCTTGAACCTGCATGCAGGATAATCTGCATGGATCTGTCTTCTAATAACTGACTCTTTTTTACCGCCGACCTTTCGTAATCCATAAAACCTGTTTATGGAATTTCTTATTTCCTCCTGTATTTTTCATTGATTTGACATTCTGTTTATCCTGGTCATATTATATTTTCAAAGCAGTTTACATATTTACATCACATCGTCAGCTTTATTTCTCTGAACATGGAACCTCCGAGGTGGGTCCCTGGTGGCGTGTGTGTTCAACTTCCCAGCTGCACAGTGTTCTGCGGAGTGACTGCTGCGCCATATCTGATGCTTGAGATGCTGCAGGGAGCAGGCAGATGCAGTCCTAGCCTGATGGAGCATCAGGGTGGCAGGAAGAGCGAAGAACAGGCAGCACCAAGTTAGTCAGGGGAAGCAGCCAAAGACAGGGCCCTCCAGGAGGGCAGGCTGAGAGCTTGGTAGAACCTTCCGGAAGCCGAGACCTGAAAGACGAGCAGAAGCTGCTGGGCGACAGAGCTGATCCCAGGTTACAGGCGACGCACGCAAACCTCCGATAAGCAGCTGCTCTTCTGGTGGTGATGTCACCTTTTTCTGTACGTAAGGCTGTGGATTGGTCCGAGTCTCGGCAAGTCAGCAGAATGTGAGCCGTGCCATGTGAGGGGTTGTGGCATTTGACCACTGGCTTGTATGTATTTGAGTCACTGATAGTCAGGTGGTTCTGAGCCCTGGAGGAGGAAGTGTGATGTGTGTGGTTGACCAGCTCCTGACTGCTCACCCCAGCCCCGGGCCTCTGACTTCTTCCTCTCATGTAGACAGGGATGGTGGTGGATCCACCGTGCCAGACCCTGTGGGTGTAACAGGAGGGGTGCCTGGCGTCTCCACGCTGTGCCAGGCGCCGTGAGCATTGATGTCAGTGCCAAGCTCTGTGGTTGCTGTTCTTCCTATGTGTCACCTTCTTTTACCTTCTCGGTAACCCCATCCACTGGCCACCTGCCATTTCCACCTGTATGTTTTAGGCTTAAATACACCTGGTTTCCCCTCCATCAACCCCTTCCTCTACCCGGTCCCCTCATCTCAGATAATGTCACCATGCCCGTTTTCTGCTCAGGCCTGAGCAGACACCTTCCCAGGAGCCAACTCCCCCTCCACCACCCCGGGTCCTTGAAGCTGGCTTTGGCTTCACTTTTTCACTGGTGCTCGCCCGCATGGGTCAGCTTGCATGCTAAGTTGCTTCAGTCATGTCCAGCTCTTTGTGACCCCATGGGTCATGGCCCACTAGGCTCCTCTGTCCATGGGATTCTCCAGGCAAGAATACTGGAGTGGGTAGCCATTTCCTTCTCTGGGGGATCTTCCCAACCCAGGGATGGAACCCGCGTCTCTACATCTCCTGCATTGGCAGGCATGTTGTTTACCTCTAGTGATACCTGGGTCAGCAGGTCCAGTCAGTTCTGACTCCAGAAGTGCCATCCGCCCTCTCCAGCTGCTGCACTCCATCACTTTCGTCGAGGTCCCAGCATCACCCCCCGCCTCCCGCAGGCCCAAGTATCACCACCCACCCAGGTCCCAGCATCACCACCCACCCAGGTCTCAGCATCACCCCCCCCCAGGTCCCAGTATCACCCCCCCCATGTCCCAGCATCACCCCCACCACATCCCAGCATCACCACCCACCCAGGTCCCAGCATCACCCCCCCGAGGTCCCAGCATCACCTCCCTCCAGGTCCCAGTATCACTGCCCCCCCCACATCCCAGCATCCCTACTCACCCAGGTCCCAGCATCACCCCCCCTAGGTCCCAGTATCATGCCCCACCATGTCCCAGCATCACCACCCACCCAGGTCCCAGCATCACCCCCTCCCAGGTCCCAGTATCACCCCCAAGGTCCCAGTATCACCCCCCCAGGTCCCAATATCACCCCCCCCGCCCATGTCCCAGCATCACCACCCACCCAGGTCCCAGCATCACCCCCCCAGGTCCCAGTATCACCCCCCCATGTCCCAGCATCACCCCCACCACATCCCAGCATCACCACCCACCCAGGTCCCAGCATCACCCCCCCGAGGTCCCAGCATCACTCCTCTCCAGGTCCCAGTATCATCCCCCACCCCATGTCCCAGTATCACTGCCCCCCACATCCCAGCATCACCACCCACCCAGTTCCCAGCATCACCCCCCTGAGGTCCCAGCATCACCCCCCTCCAGGTCCCAGTATCATCCCCTGCCCCATGTCCCAGTATCATTGCCCCCCACACCCCAGCATCACCACCCACCCAGGTCCCAGCATCACCCCCCTGAGGTCCCAGCATCACCCCCCCAGGTCCCAGTATCACTGCCCCCCCACACCCCAGCATCACCACCCACCCAGGTCCCAGCATCACCCCCCCCCGAGGTCCCAGCATCACCCCTCTCCAGGTCCCAGTATCATCCCCCACCCCATGTCCCAGTATCACTGCCCCCCACATCCCAGCATCACCACCCTCCCAGGTCCCAGCATCACCCCCCCAGGTCCCAGTATCACCCCCACCCCATGTCCCAGCATCACTCCCACCACATCTCAGCATCACCACCCACCCAGGTCCCAGCATCACCCCCCAGAGGTCCCAGCATCACCCCCCTCCAGGTCCCAGTATCACCCCCCCAGGTCCCAGTATCACCCCCCCAGGTCCCAATATCACCCCCCCAGGTCCCAATATCACCCCCCCGCCCATGTCCCAGCATCACCACCCACCCAGATCCCAGCATCACCCCCCTGAGGTCCCAGCATCACCCCCCTGAGGTCCCAGCATCACCCCCCCCAGGTCCCAGTATCACCCCCCCACCACATCCCAGGATCACCCCCAACCCAGGTCCCAGCATCACCACCCCCAGGTCCCAGCATCACTTCCCTCCACTCCCCCCACCCCCCGCCACCTCTGGGCCGCCACCTGGTCTCCTGCGGTCGACCCCCACAGCAGGCCGGGGCGTGACTGTGTGGAGGTCTTGCCATCTCCTGCTTCAGCCCCTGCACTGCTTCCCCTGAACCTGGAGACAAGGCAGCCTCTGCCCCTCATCCTACAAGCCCCGCCCTCCCAGCCTCGCCCTCCTGCTCCCCTTCTTCTGGCGCCTGGCAGCCAAGCTCGTCCAGCCTCAGGCTTTTCCTCTCTTAGCTCCCTTTGTCTCCGCCTGGCTTCTTGCAGGGCTGCCCCTGCACGTCTCAGAGCGGACTCCTTATTACCCTCTGCCATGAACTCTGTCTATAATGTCTTCATTGGCATTTCCTCCCTCCCATCTTCCCCCGCTCTCCCCGACTATAAGCCGAGGGCAAGGACCCAGCACCTGTGTGGGCTTGGTAGGGGGTGACAGTGAGCCCCCTTTGATGGCAGGATGTGGGGCAGAGACTTGGAAGTCAGGTGACTCACCCAGGGTCACGCACCAGCAAGCTGCCCAGGCCCTCACCACGATGCCTAGCTTCCTGGGACCAGAACTTTGAGGCCCACGGGGTCTGACACCTGGTGGGGTGGGTCTCGTTGGCTCAGGGCCGCCCGCCCCCTTCCTGCCCAGTTCTGCTCTGGCACTCCAGACTAGGGAGTGTGGCTGTGGGCACAGGAAGCACAGGCAGAGGTCAGCCACGTGCCCAGTCCTTATGACTCCTTCCCCCCCCCCCCCCCCCCCCCCCCCCCGGCAGGCCGCACCAGCTTCTACGAGGAGTATGGCGTCATCCGCGACGTCCTGCAGAATCACCTAACGGAGGTCCTCACACTGGTGGCCATGGAGCTGCCTGTCAACACCAGCAGCCCAGAGGCCGTGCTGCAGCACAAGCTCCAGGCCTTCCAGGCGCTGCGGGGCCTGCAGAGGCACAGCGCCGTGCTGGGCCAGTACCAGGCCTACAGCGGGCAGGTGCGCAGGGAGCTGCAGAAGCCAGACAACTTCCACAGCCTGACGCCGACCTTCGCAGGTGGGCCCCCAGGGCCGGGCACGGGCTGCTGGGCCGCCCCCTGCCCGCCCCCAGGTGGAGGCAGTCCTCCCAACACAGACCCCTTCAGGGTGGGTCAGGAGGGGCTGGAAGTGGGATTTTGTCAAGGTGCTTAGAGGCGAGTGAGAGATGTCCCTGCCTCCCTGGCCTTCTGCCAGCATAAAGCAATGGGTCACCTGCTGGCTCCCTCTGGACAGAGGGGTAGACACCTCAGTGGTGATCTCTGTTTAGTCCATGGATGTTTCCAGGGCTTGCCCAGCTGGGCTCAGACCTGGCTCTGCCCTTAAGGAGCTTATCCAGCCCCCAGAGAGGCTGCAGGCCGGGGGCACACCTGGCTGCCACGCAGCACGCCAGGCAGGCAGGTGCCCACTGGGGCACTTGCACAGGCTCAGAGCTTTCTGGGGGTGGCCGGCTCCCTAACACTGACGTCCCAACCCCCAGCACCAGAGCAGCAGCTGCTGGTTGGGCGCTGACCGCGTGCCCAGCACTGTGTGCACATCATCTCATTTAACCCTCCCGTGCAAACACATCAGGAAGGTGTCGTCATCCTCACTTAGAGGTGAGGGGCTGTGAGGCTCGGTGAAGTTCCTAGAAACTTGCCCAAGGTCACACAGAGATAGGCCATGGGAAAACCAGGTTTGCAGCTCAGTCTGAAGGGCGCTCTGCGTCTGACTCTCACCGCCATGGCCCCCTGCAGGCCTCCTCAGCTGCACAGTGGTTCCCTGCAGGCCTGTGGCTGAGACGCCTGGCTCCCCCTCTCCTTCCCCCCTACCCCCATATCTGATGGCCTCAGCGCATCCTCAGTGCTCTACAGACAGGAAGGAAGCACATTTCCCTAGGAACACCTCTCCCCACCCCCATTCAGCATCAGTGCCACCTTGCACCCCCACCCCTGCCCCATGAGACTTCTCGCAGAATCTCCCAATTGGAGCCCCTCAGCCCAGCTCTCCTTTGGGGACAATGGCACTGAGAGGCCCCTCAAGGGCAGTGGGTGTCCGAGGTGGCCCATGAGGCTGCTTTCTGAGCACTGACTGGGAAGAGAAGATAATAGAAGAGGTGAGGTGGGGGTGAGGCTAGCATAGCAAGGCCAGAGATTCCCAGAGGAGGAATCAGAAAAGGAGGCTGGCCAGCAGGAAGGAAAGAGGGGAAGGTGAGCCAGCCGGGAGGTCTGGGTCCTGTGCTGGAGCATCACTCCTGCTGTCCCCCTGTCACCTACTCCAGGCATCCTCGTTCACATAGACAACCTCCGCTGGGAGGGTGTCCCGTTCATCCTGATGTCGGGCAAAGCCCTGGACGAGAGAGTGAGCTACGTGCGGATCTTGTTTAAGAACCAGGCGTTCTGCGTCCAGAGTGAGAAGCACTGGGTCGCTGCCCAGAGCCGCTGCCTGCCCCGGCAGATCATCTTCTACATCGGCCATGGCGAGCTGGACAGCCCTGCCGTGCTGGTCAGCAGGAACCTCTTCCGGCCGACCCTGCCCTCCGCCAGCTGGAAGGAAGTGGAGGGCCAGCCCGGCCTGCGCCTCTTCGGTCTCCCGCTCTCCGATTACTATGCCTACAGCCCCGTGCGGGAGCAGGATGCCTACTCCTTGCTCATCTCTCACATCTTCCACTGCCGGAAGGACTCCTTTGTCACCACGGAGAACCTTCTGGCCTCCTGGGTCTTCTGGACACCCTTGCTGGACAGCCTGGCCCACGAGGTCCCACGCTTCTACCCAGGAGGAGCAGAGAATGGACAGCTGTTGGACTTTGAGTTCAGCGGCAGCCACCTGTCCTTCTCCCAGCTGCTGCCGGAGCAGCTAGTGCCGGGGCCAGACTCTGCTCCGCTGCCCAGTGACTTCCAGGTCCTCACGGCCAAGTACCGAGATAGCCCGCTGATCTCGGCCTGGCCTGAGGAGCTGATTGCCAGGCTGGCGGGTGACATCGAGGCCGCCGCTGTGCGGGCCGTGCGGCGCTTTGGCGAGTTCCACCTGGCTCTCTCGGGTGGCTCGAGCCCAGTGGCCCTGTTCCAGCAGCTGGCCGCAGGGCACTACAGCTTCCCCTGGGCCCACACGCACCTGTGGCTGGTGGACGAGCGCTGCGTGCCGCTCTGGGACCCCGAGTCCAACTTCCAGGGCCTGCAGACGCACCTGCTGCAGCACGTGCGGGTCCCCCACTACAACGTCCACCCCATGCCCGTGCACCGGCGCCAGCGGCTCTGCGCCGAGGAGGACCAGGGCGCCCAGGCCTACGCCGAGGAGATCTCTGCCCTCGTGACCAACGGCAGCTTCGACCTGGTGCTGCTGGGCATGGGCACTGACGGGCACACGGCCTCCCTCTTCCCGCAGTCGCCTGCTGGCCTGGATGGCGAGCAGCTGGTGGTGCTGACCACGAGCCCCTCCAGCCCGCACCAGCGCATGAGCCTCAGCCTGCCCCTCATCAACCGTGCCCGGAAGGTGGCCGTCCTGGTCATGGGCAGGATGAAGCGTGAGATCGCCATGCTGGTCAGCCGCGTGGGCCACGAGCCCAAGAAGTGGCCCATCTCGGGCGTCCTGCCAGACTCTGGCCAGCTGGTGTGGTACATGGACTACGATGCATTTCTGGGGTGATGGAATCTTGGCCCTTTGCTCACCCCCGTGCTTTCCTTCATTCACCCTCTTCATTACCCTCTCAGTCCTGCCCCCTGCCCATGCGTGCCCTCCTCTCTGGAATCTGACATCTCAGGGTCAGGCCCCCAGCAGGGAAGGATAAGACCCGGTCCCAACACTGCAGCAGTCCCTGTCTAGCGATGGCAGGTCCCCCATGGAACAAGGAAGAGATGGCAGCTCTGCTCTCAAAAATCTACAGATCCAAGTCAGGAGAAACGTCCACTTTAAGAAAAGACCTGCAGCAGTTACATGTGGGCATCCACCAGCGCAAACAGGAGAGTCTGAAAGCCAGAGCAGGAGTGCAGTCGGGGGGTGGTTAACCAGAAGGTACCTGTGGGCCAGGAGCCTTGGACTGCCTCCAGCAGAAAAGCAGAGTGTGGATGCTGGAGCCCAGGTGCCCACCTGGAGCCACGAGCGCCTGCTAGGACCTGCCGCCTCCTCCTCCGTCCTTTTTTTCTCCAGCCTCCAGCTCAGCCTGCTGTCCTGTCCCCTCCAGGGCCACCTCCGCTTGCTCTGCGTCTCAGGTCCCGCCTTCCTGGACCTCCACCAGGGAGGTCTTCCCACCCCCTCTGCTTTGCTGTCCCTCAGACTCCCTAGCAACAAACGCTAGGATGTGGAAATGGGTCCAAGAATCTTGTGGCTGTGCTGTGGAGCTCCTTTTCTCAGTAGGTGGACTTTACCAATGGCAGGAGGCGCCGGTTCCCCAGCTCCATCAGGGAGGACCCCTGCCCCAGGCACGTGCCGCTGTCTCCCGCCTCGGCCCTGCTGGAGCCTGTCTTTTGTGGGGGGCGGGTGCCGATAGCGTGAACCTGCCACCACAGCCAGACAGCTCTGCGTGAGGCACTGAAACACACTGGACAGAGTTGGTCAGACCATTCCTGGGATCCACACTGAAGAGGATCCTTTTGTCTCAAGGGACTTCCAGTGAGTGTTTCCGCTCTCAGCGTCTCCTCGTTTTTCCTGAAAAAATCCAGTTAAATCTTTCTCCTATGGTAACATCTAGGGGGAGTGAGATGTGACATCAGGGCACCCAGACCATCCAGGCGCTCCGACCCTCACCCAGCTGGAGCCAGGCCTCCCTGGCGGAGCGGCTGCAGCCCACGTCAGCAGTGGCAGTCCACCGCTGTCCCAGGGCCTTCGCTGGTTGTCAGTGCCGAGAAAGGGCGACTGCTGCCCACCCTTTCACACTACCTCATGGAGGCAGTGGCCTCTTATGTGCCAGCCCCTTCTGCCACCGCTCACTTCACCACTAACACAACGCTGAAGACTTGGGGGAGGCAGTCCCGGTCGAGCTTCTCATTTAGAGTAAACAGGTGCTCCCAAGAAGTCCTGGGCCAATAACAGCTGTTTCTCTGAAACCCCCAAGCGGTGGGAGGCATCTACAAGATTCTTTTATAAAAAAGTGAAAATTCTCAAAACGCTTGATTTCAGCTTTCCACACAGCCCAAGTTACATGAGTGAAGGGTAAAGCAGGGTTTTCTGTGGAACAGCTTCCCCATCTGATAGGCACAGTTTGTATCAGATCAGGCAGATACAAAGTGTCAAGGTCACACCAAGGGCTTTCCTGGGCAAGAAGGAGCATCATGAAATGTGTCTTTCAACTTTTGATTGTTTGCACTTTCTTCAAGGCTGTTTACACTTCTTCAAGAATTTACAAGAATTCTTGCTTTGGAGATGTGTGCCTGTGAGGTGGGTGCTGGCAGGGGGCTCTGCACATAAAGGCTCCCAATAACATTTGGCTTCCCCCAGCCTCCAGAGACCCCATCCAGACAGGACATCAATATTAATGCCCAGAAGACTCACCTTGGCCGATCAGAGCACAGTGCCCAGGTGGGAAAGTTTCCTCCCTTTCTGAAAATCAGCGTTTTTAGCTTTGAGGCTGCTGATGGGAGTGGACTGCGGGAATGGACACGTGACTGCAGGTGTCACGTGTGGCCACATGGGGGCGCCCTCAGACCATCCCTGCTGTCTGGACCACAGAGCCGCTCATCTCTCCCCGCCCCCAGGCTCCTGAGCCTCCCCGGATCCCTAGCACTGAGGACCTCCCCCTCCCCAATCTGTTCCTTAGGAACTTCTGTGAGAAAGAGAGGGACTTGCATGTGCCCAAGTGTCGCTGCAGGATAAGGGGCCAGCAAACTTCTGATGTCACCATTTCTGAGTAACAGCAAGTTACCACAGGCCTGAGCCGGGCATGTCCTGTTCTGAGAGGAGCACCTTGCCTCAAAATGCACCTTCATCTTTGGAGAGCGTGTGTAGGGGCCAGGCGGGGCAGGAAGTGCCAGGGTTTCCTTCCCAGAATCAAGTGCTCTGGGGTTTTTGTTGTTTTTTAATTGGGGTGCAGTTGCTTTATGGTGTTAGTTTCTGCCGTACAACAGAGTGAGTCAGCTCTTTGTACACACATCCCCTGCCTCCTGCGCTGCTTCCCTGGTGGCTCGCTGGTGAAGAGTCCACCTGCCAGTATGGGAGATGTGGGTTCAGTCCCTGGGTCGGGAAGATCTGGAGAAGGAAATGGCAGCCCACTGCAGTATTCTTGCCTGGAGAATCCCATGGACAGGGAGCCTGGCAGGCTACGGCCCAAGGGGTTGCAGAGAGCATGCACATGTGCACCTCCCTCTTAAACCTCCCTCGAAGCTCCCCACCCCCAATCCCACCCCTCTAGGAAGCACTGTCTTAAACTCACACCAGCGTAGTCCACTGGGAGCCCTTGTCACAGTCCCGCTTCCTCCCGCTCCCCTTCCCCTTTTCTCTCTCCTATCCTGTGCTGGTGGTTTTCAGACTTTCTGGGTCATGATCCACAGCAAGAAACACACTTTACATCATGAGTCAGCGCTTGCACTCATGTATGAATCTGCATCTCAAGCCAAAGTTCCATAAATGAATTCTCATCCTGAGAATTCTGGATACCTTCTTTTTAAAAAAAAAAAAAAAATGCTGCTTATAATTCACTAAATCAAGCTGATCCATAGTTTGAAACGTGTTGCTCTAATCTGACTTTTACACTGTTGGGTAAACCGAGGTCCCAAGGGTTGGAAAGGAGCACGGGCACCCAGCTTACACAGGGATGCTCATGAGCACTCTGGAACTGGTACCCAGGCTTCCTGTTCCTGCAGCTTCATGCATCAGGCTGGTCTCCACTGATGCTGCTACAGCCTCCGTGGTGGGATGCTCACCGCTCCCATCACAAGGGAGGGGAGGGGTGGGTGATGGAAGACACATCAGTCGGAGCCCCAGGGCTTCTGGAAGCGGTGATGATGTGTCCTATACAGAGGGTGGCAGGCTGAGTACTAAATGTTTTCTGCTGTATGGTCTTGTTTCGTCTTTACAACAACCCCGTGAGAAGGTGGAGGGATCCTAATTGACCGATGATTTTGAAGTTGAAACTGGAGTTGTCTGACGACAGCAGGCCAGTTCTAAACCGGACGTGGACCGCAGGGTTGTAGACATGTGCTCCCAGCCATCCTGCGGTACCACCTCCTTCCCAGGGAGCCCAGTGCAGCTCCCAGCGTTTCCCAGACAGAGCCCAGGCAGCTGGAGCGGCTCTGCAGGCCTGTGAAAGGAGACCGGCCCCTCCTCTTGGAGGCCGGCTCACATCCTCTTCTCTGAAGCAGGTTTATTACCAGTTGCTGCAGGGAGAGATTTAGGGACTTTCCCAGCTGCTAGAAGCTAGATTCTGATGTTGCTCCGGGAGCAAAGTTTCCTGCCAACTGCAAGTTAGGACAGTCCTGTCCTCCTGCCCCACTTCTTGTTCTTCTGCCGACAGTGCTTTCTTCCCAGTCCCGGGCCTCCCAGGGACCAGCACAACCCGAGCTCTGCCAGCAGGCGGTATTTCAGAACACTCCCTTGGGGACTCTTGTTCCAGAGCTCACGGGTCCAGTCTCCCCGGTCTGGGACCTTCCTCTTCCCCGTTTGCGTAGAGAACCAGACAGTGTGGCTGAGAAAGGGAGGGAGACGCTTCCGCAGAAACTTAAGGGGCGGTTTCCTACAAGTTAGTTTTCAGAAACAGACTTTTTTTTTTCTTGACAAAAATACGCACAGTCTTACAGAAGCAACCTCTGCATCAGCTTTACCAGCTCTATTTTTATCTTAAGCAGACAGGGACCCATGGACCTCAGTCCACGCCGGGCAGTGTGTCTGTGTCCGAGAATGAACAGGTCACAGGAAAGGCCAGTGGTGACAGAAGGGTGAGGGAGCCGTGGTGGCAGGTCCCCAAGCTTGGTGCCTGCCCGCCCCACAAAGGCAAACTCCAGTGGGGCCGAGGCCTGGAGAGGCGGCTGTGTCTCGCGGTGGCTGCCTGCATGGCCCAGAAGGGGCCATCCGCTCCCCCCTTATCGATTCGCTGAACTGAAGAGCATCCCTTTCCCAGCCCTCCACCTCCCCTCTGGGAACCTCCCACTTCCCCTGGAGGCTGCAGCTGTGCAGGTGGCAGTTGAGATTCCCACGAGGAATAGGGTGGGTCCTCCAACCTCATCCCTGTTTGGCAGCTGGTCTGTGCCCAGGGACAGCATCGGGAGGGATCCGCAGTGAGGTCAGCTCTCAAGGAGGCCCTGAGTGTTTTGACTGAGGTCATGGATTTGTTCTTCCAAGAACCCCGCCTGCCCCCCCCACTGCACCCCACTGACGGGCCAACATTGGGGCGGGCGTCAGCCTACCAGTCCAGGGTCCATCTTCCATTGCTCACTTGGAGGTTGGAGCTGGGCACCAGCATGTCCTCTGTGGTCCTTTGCTGCACACTGTTGCCTCCACGTGAGATGAAAATCCCGCTTCACGCTCTTCCTGCTCTAGAGGCCTTCCCAGTGCCAGGCATCTTCACCAGAGGAAGCCAGTGGGGACCACACCAGCCTGTGTTCTTGGAAGATGTGCGTCTTCCAGAGCATCCCGTGACCCCTCTCCAGAGGTTCAGGCTTCTGGCCTCCGGCTCTAAGCACTCCAGGTGGGGCCGGAGTGAGGAACTCTTAAGGATTCCTCAGCTCATTGCAAAGCAAGGTGCACACTCACGAACACTGTCAGCACAGGAGAAAAGTAGCCTGAGACTAGAGGAGGCGCTTCTGGTCTCACAGCAAGCTGGGGGAGTTGGGGGGAATGAGCCCTTTGATGAACTGTCCTTTCCAGCCAACTTTCAGAAGCCCATCTCTTGTAAAGCAGACACCAGTGCTGTATCTGCATGGGACGCGTAGATGGGGAGGGGCGGAGATCTCAATTAAGTATGCTGCTTTTGTTCGTGGTGGTTCTTTATCCTTGATGGTCTTTCCCTTGCTGTCAGGTGTTCTAAAGTAAATCTCGGCATCTTTTCTGTCCCTCTGGCATGGGAAGGGATAGATACATTTCCATTCACTAAAAGTCGCATGGAATATGGTTGAGCGACTGGCAGCTTTAGAAACAGAAGTGCAAACAGAATTACATATATTCATCAGTTTGGGTCCTTGGCTGTACCCCACAGTCGTCTAGACAGGTTGGTTATAAATGGTATGGGGTACTCGAGTATAAGGAAAGGACCCTGGAGAAGCTGGTAATCAAGGCTGAATGCGCATCTCTGAGGCATGACCTGTACAGTCTGCCCCACCCCTCCTTGGTTTGGAAGGACAGGGTAAGAGCAGACATCAAGGGGCCTCTGCCGGCTCTGAGAGCCACCGCTTCCCGAGCCAGAGTGAAGGTTTCCAGCCTTCTTGGTGCTGTGCTTAGCAGCTATTGCCAGAAAGAGCCCTGGATGGGGGGTGTGGGCTCTGAAATCATGGTCTGTTGCAATCTGGGTTGTGTCCATGCATTCTGTCCCGTGCGGGGAAACAGAAATCCAAACAGGATTTCTGTTGGGAGGGAAGAGAGACAGGCAAGCTGTTACCTCGGAGAGACTGTCTGTTCCCCCGGGTGGTGGAAGACCGATGACCCGGCCAATGGCGTGAACATGCCACACATTTCTGCAGAAAGAGCAACTGCTCCTGGCTTGTACGAAACACTGGACACTTTTAATGATGCCTCTGACAGTGAGACATATTCAGATCAGAGTTTTTAAAATGCCTTTTTTGTATGTCAAATGTACCATCTATTTTTTAAACAATAAAATTGTTTCCCCAAAATCCCTGCTCGTTATTTTTCCTGGGAGACCGAGTGTGATGGGCTGTGTGTGTGCTCTGAGAGGTTGTGGCGAGGCAGACCCAGTTACCCCGCACCTATCACAGGTGGATCTGAGCAACCAGCCGGTCCCGACTTGCTTGAGGGTCCCTTGGGCTCCTGGGAGAGACAGTGAGGGGCAAGACGACTGGGTTTCGTAAGTTCACAAGCAGCCTGAGGGATGTCGTCTCCCCGTCAGTCTACCTGGCGGATCACTCATGCAGCAGGCCTCGCCTGGAGGGCACTCACTGTGATGTCTGAGGTGGGTGTCAGTTGGGGCGCCTTTGGAAGCATCAGTATTTTGGTAAAATAACGCATACTCATAAGTGAATTCATACATCGCCAAAAGGCACACAAATAAATGTTAAATCACTGCAGTCCAGTCCCCGCCACTGCAGAAATATTAGCAGAGCAATATTAGCAGAGGTGACCAAAACTCATGTCCTCACTGAGCCTCTGCTCATGTTCTTGATCCTTCCATCTGCCCTTTATTTGGGAGGTCCACTGTCCACCCCTCTTCAAATTCCTCTTTCTCCTCCACGTCCTCTTCACTAGCAGGTTACTCTGGCCTTCCAGTCACTTCTAGCCCCACATTCTGTTAGAAGTGGTCTCCGAGGTCATCTCTGATCCACTGGACACAGCCATACCTCAAGGTGGCCGCCACGCACCGCTAAGAGTCCACACTTCCACAGCAGGGTCCAACACAGCCCAGACAGGAGACCTCATTTCACTGACGGTCAAGAGGTAACTGTCGTCAAGACCTGTCGGCTACCACCAAATCTGGGGCCCAGGACAGAGTCTGCCGGTCCTGAGAGCAAAGCGCTGGCCGGGGTCGGGGCACCTGGCCTTCACTACTGACTCCTTGTCTTCCTTGATTCTCTTTGTGATTGTCAGTACCGGGGGGCCCCCAAAGCTGAGGTCTGTCCCCATTCTCACTTCCAATCAAGAGGGGAGGCAGTTTGGAAAAACTGAATTTTCTCATTTTGATTTTCATTTATGTATAAAAAAGACACCATTAAGGGACTTCCAGTTGGTCCAGGAGTTAAGACTCCTTCCTTGCTTCCCACTGCAAGGAGCACAAGTTCCATCCCTGGTCAGAGAACTAAGATCCTGCCTGTTGCACAGCATGGCCAAAAAAGTTTAAAAAATTAAAAACAAAGTTGTCTGCAGTGCCTGCCACCCCACCTAGTAGTTTTTTCATGTTCAGCAACCTCCCTCCCTCAGGAGATGCTCTATCTCTGTGTCACATGGTTTTGTAGCCTTTATTTTTTATGTTTATTTCATTGTGAGCCTTCTCCACACATCCCCGTGGTCTTCATACTTGGTTTCCACACAAGTGTGAAATCCACTGACAGGAAGCATCCTGGAAGCATATCCCCTCCTCTGCTGTTGAACATTTATTTCTAGCATTCATCAGATGGCGCTAGTGGTAAAAAAACCCACCTGCCAATGCAGGAGAGGTAAGAGACATGGGTTTGATCCTTGGGTCAGGAAGATCCCCTGGAGGAGGAAGTGGCAACGCACTCCAGTATTCTTGCCTGGAGAATTCCATAGACTGAGAAGCCTGGTGGGCTGCAGTAAGGTTTAAAATGACCAAGTGCTTGTGAACCGCTTTGTAATCAAGAAATAAACCCTGATGTGACAATAATTATAACCACAATAATAAGCAATGGCCTAGGAAGGAAAGGTCTTCATAGAACCATTCAGCTTCAGCTTCTTCAGCGTTACTGATTGGGGCATAGACTTGGATTACTGTAATATTGAATGGTTTACCTTGGAAACGAACACAGATCATTCTGTCGTTTTTGACATTGCATCCAAGTACTGCATTTCGGACTCTTTTGTTGACCATGATGGCTACTCCATTTCTTCTGAGGGATTCCTGCCTGCAGTAGTAGGTATAACGGTCATCTGAGTTAAATTCACCCATTCCAGTCCATTTTAGTTCACTGATTGCTAGAATGTCGACGTTCACTCTTGCCATCTCTTGTTTGACCGCTTCCAGTTGGCCTTGATTCATGGACCTGACATTCCAGGTTCCTATGCAATATTGCTCTTTACAGCATCGGACCTTGCTTCTATCACCAGTCACATCCACAGCGGGGTATTGTTTTTGCTTTGGCTCCATCCCTTCATTCTTTCCAGAGTTATTTCTCCACTGATCTCTAGTAGCATATTGGGCACCTAATGACCTGGGGAGTTCCTCTTTCAGTATCCTATCATTTTGCCTTTTCATACTGTTCATGGGGTTCTCAAGGCAAGAATACTGAAGTGGTTTGCCATTCCCTTCTCCAGTGGACCACATTCTGTCAGACCTCTCCACCATGACCCGCCTGTCTTGGGTTGCCCCGTGGGCATGGCTTAGTTTCATTGAGTTAGACAAGGCTGTGGTCCTACTGTGATTAGATTGACTAGTTTTCTGTGAGTATGGTTTCAGTGTGTCTTCCCTCTGATGTCCTCTTGCAACACCTACCATCTTATTTGGGTTTCTCTTACCTTCGGTGTGGGGTATCTCTTCACGGCTGCTCCAGCAAAGCACAGCCACTGTTCCTTACCTTGGATGAAGGGTATCTCCTCACCGCTGCCCTTCCTGACCTTCAACGTGGGATAGCTCCTCTAGGCCCTCCTGCGCCCGCGCAGCCACCGCTCCTTGGACGTGGGGTTACTTTGCCGATTAAGGTCCATCTAGTCAAGGCTATGGTTTTTCCTTTGGTCATGTATGGATGTGAGAGTTGGACTGTGAAGAAGGCTGAGTGCCGAAGAATTGATGCTTTTGAACTGTGGTGTTGGAGAAGACTCTTGAGAGTCCCTTGGACTGCAAGGAGATCCAACCAGTCCATTCTGAAGGAGATCAGCCGTGGGATTTCTTTGGAAGGAATGATGCTAAAGCTGAAACTCCAGTACTTTGGCCACCTCATGTGAAGAGTTGACTCACTGGAAAAGACTCTGATCCTGGGAGGGATTGGGGGCAGGAGGAGAAGGGGATGAGAGAGGATGAGATGGCTGGATGGCATCCCTGACTCGATGGACATGAGTCTGAGTGAAGTCCGGGAGTTGGTGATGGACAGGGAGGCCTGGCGTGCTGCGATTCATGGGGTCACAAAGAGTCGGACACAACTGAGCGACTGAACTGAACTGAGGAAGGAAAGGAGATGTAAAAGGAAGCTGGAAGCCTCTAGGGCAGAAGAGAGAGGAGGGAACCACGGGGTCAGTATGATCACAGGCTGTATCCCCACCACAACCCTGAAAGAGAAGTGAGAAGAGGCTGCAGGCCAGGGTGATGGACCCAGTGGTTAAGATTCCCAATGCAGGAGGCCTGGGTTTGATCCATGGTCGGGGAACTAGATCCCACGTGTCTCAACTAAAAGATCCTGCCTACTGCGACTAAGGCCTGGCACAGACCAATTTAAAAAAAAAGGAGTTCTTGAGTCCGGGTTCCACACTTTGGGTTTCCAAGCCCCCTGATTCCCAGGCTGCAGGCTACTTTTTTCCTGAATGGTGGCCATCACTTGCTATTTTAACCCAGACTCCTTCGGTTGCAAGTGACAGAAACCCAACTCAAAGTAGATCTGAAAGAAGGACTTCCTGGCTCCGCTCTTCGGAAGGGCAAGGGTGGGGCAGATTCAGTGGGACTGAAGTCAGGGAAGTCAGCCAATGTCACCAGTAAGGTGCTAGGCTCCTCCTTCATTGGGGCTGCCAGATTTAGCAAATAGATCCACAGGATACCCAGTGAAGTTTGTGTTTCAGGTAAAGAACAAATAACCATTTTATTTTTAAAAATATTTTTAATTGCTAGTTGACTGTTAAAGATTTTTTTTTTTTTAATATTTATTTGGCTGCATTGAGTCTTAGTTGTGACATGCAGAATCTAGTTCCTTGACCAGGAATCAAACCCAGGCCTCTTGCATTGGAGTGCAAAGTTGGGCCCCTGGACCACCAGGGAGGCCCCCAAGTGTCATTTTAGTAGCAGTATGTCCCAGGAAACATTTGGGATGGACTTAGACTAAGACATTATTTGTTGTTCACTTGAAATGCAGGTGGCTCAGTGGTAAAGAATCCACCTGCCAATGCAGGAGACGTGGGTGTGATCCTTGGGTCGGGAAGATCCCTGGAGAAGGAAATGGGAATCCATTCGTGTATTCTTGTGGGAAATCCCATGGACAGAGGAGCCTGGCAGACCACAGTCCATGGGGTCCCAAAGAGTCAGACATGACTCAGCAACTAAACGCACATGCACACAGGAAACGCAAATGTCCCAGGGTGTCCTGTGTTTCATCTGGCGACTCTGCTGTGTATGGTGGCCTCATTCCTGCCTCGATGCATACCTTTCCTGTGAGGGATCGTGGCTGCCAACAGCTCACAGCATCTCAATGACCTGGGACGCCCAGGGGAGAGAGAACCTAGGGCTCATGGCTCTGCCTGGGACACCCTAAGGGAGGACTTTATTGGGTCCAGCAAGGGTCACTGTGGTGTCAGCACCAGGAGGTGCCTGGAGGGCCCACTCACATCCCTCCCCCCCATCAGAGCACCCCGTAGATTCTTGGATATGAACAGTTGAAGTTTTCTTGATGTTTGTCAAGTGCTGTGCAATCAATGTAGCTTCAAGGACTACACGCCCCTTTTTGGTAATTTGTGTGTGTGTGTGTGTGTGTGTGTGTGGTGGCACTGGTCTTTGTGGCTGCGTAAGAGCTGTTCTTTAGTTACAGCAAGCGAGGGCTACTCTCTAGCGGTGCACAGGCTTCTCATTCCAGTGGCTTCTTTTGTTGCAGAGCATGGGCCGTAGAGCATGCGGGGTCGGTAGTTACGTCTCACGGGCTTAGTTGCTTTGTGGCACGTGGGGTATTCCTGGATCAGGGATCGAACCTGTGTCCCCTGCTTGGGCAGGCAGATTCTTAACCCTGGTTGTGGTGGTGGTGGTTGTTTAGTCGCTAAGTCGTGTTCAACTCTTTTACAACCCCATGGACTTTAGCCTGTGGGATTTCTCAGGCCAGAATACTGGAGTGGGCTGCCATTTCCTTCTCCAGGGTATCTTCCTGACCCCGGGATCAAACCTTTATCTCTTGCATTCATAGGCAGATTCTTGACTGCTGAGCCACTGAGGAAGCCCCCTTAACCACTGACCATCAAATCCTGTGCTCCCCTGTCTAATCAAATTCCTGTCCCAAAGCCCCTCCTCATGGGAATTCAGGTAGCCCCCAGCTCTGGACTGATACCTGGATGAGGTTGGGTGGGGGGGCAGATGTCTGTCCCTGGGGTGTTGCGATCAGCACAAAGATCTTTCCCAAAAGGAGAAGTAGCTGCACCCAGACCCATGTGGACCTACCACTCGAGCTGAAAGCACATTGGAGAGCTTCAAACTTTTCACCTGGTGCTTCCCAGGCCTTAGAAATCAGGGCCATCTAGTGAACAGAAATAACCACTTTAGCAGTTGTTATTCTGTGTTCTGGAGAGGGAACATCCACCCAAAAGTTTTTCTAATCATCAAGCTATTTCAGAAGCAAGTCATCCCCCAAGAAACCCAAGCCGAGGGTTGTGTTTACAACCAGTTTTGCAGGCCATCCGCTCCGCCGCCCACCTGCGTTCGGGGAGCAAAGTTAGAAGGTGAGGCGAGAGGGCGTGTCCGCGGGTGTCCCCTTCGCTCCTGAAAATAACCCTGACCAGAGTGCTGTACTTGCCCCCCACCCCTCCACCACAGCAAATGCTAAAATTACTCCTAGTGCCTCAAAAATTCCAGGGCCACCACAGCCTCCCCAGTCTTAGCCGTGGTTTGATTCCTTGCAAATATTATGACTTCATGGGCTGCCATGGAAGGTTTTCACAAAATCCTAAAAGGCGGGGTAGACACCAGAGACAGCAGAGGTGCAGTTGCCCAGCTCTTGAATTTTATTTTTTTTTATTAAAAGACACATTTATTGTTTTATTTATTTTATTTTATTTTTTTTACATTTATTGTTTTAAATTGAAGATAATCTCTGATAATGTATGAGTTGTAACTGCTCTTAGGTAGGTGCTACAGAAAGAAAATATCCTGCATTAGAGCAGAGCTTATGGTCTCTCTTTAACTTTCTTTACTATTTCTAAGCAGTTTTCATTATCCAAAGAGAACATGCACGAGTTCTTAATCAGTCATTTGTTGAGCACCTACTGTGTGCAGCGCTGTGCTACGTGAAGTGGACAAAAGTCAAGGAAGACCTGATCCTGGTTCCTGTATGTGACAGTCAGGTTAGAGAGAGGAGACACATGCAGTCAGCTTATCGATTCAGGCCAGCTCTTGAATCTGAGCTGCCGTCCAAGCTGGTCGAACTGAACAGATGAGCTGTGAGTGGCTGCAGGTGCCATACGCTAGCCACCTTCGGCGGGACGGTCCCTGCGCTGGACCTCAGGTGACCCGGAGGCCATGTGGGGCCCAGGGCCCACTGCAGCCTCCCCTCTGAGGGTCGTGTCTACATGGTCACACGTGTCACAGGCTCTGCCCTGGGATGGCCTGGTGACTCACAAATAGGCTCCATTTTTCCTAAAAAGGGACTCTTGTAGCCTGTCTCTTCTCTCCTCCACAGTCTCTAGTCCTCGTTGCCCTCTTCCTCTCCTGCCCCCCAGAATCCACCCAGCAGCTCCCCACAGGGATGCCCCTCTGCCTGCTTCACGTGCATTCCAGGCTGGGACCTGGGGCCTCGTTCACTGCCCAGGAGGTGGCTGAACACAGCCCAGCATGCGTGGGCACCAGGCTTTGCAACATCCTCTTTCATCTGTTTCAACATTTAGTTTTCAGTGTTGAGCCCTGGAGAGAGGAGGCCCATGGCAGGCCCTGGCCTGAGGCCTGGGGTGCTGAGCAGGCTTAACACTATGGGGTTCACCCTCCCTCTCCCTTTCTTCCCCCCACCCCCCACCATGAGGAGGCCAGGCCCCCTCCCCCACCCCAGAGAGGTCCAGGGAGAGGAGGTGATACACGAAGGGTCTTCTGTTGGCCCACCTCTGCATCCTGCCCTACCCCCACCCTGGTCTGGGCCCCAGGAGGTTGCATGGACTGCATCTTATGCTCCCTAGGCCCCCCGGCTCCAGTTGGATCCATCTGTGGAACAGGAGCGGCAGAGAAATTTATTACCCCAGCTGTGAAGGGTCCCCTGGGCTGGCTGTGTCCTTAAAGGAAGGTCACAGCGCTTGTGCGGCCAGATTCCCCAAGTATCTCTCCCCCTTGAGGTTCTAGCGCTTGTTCCCTGGCACCAGCCCTTCAGGCCTAGGGATGGAGTCAGCCCTCCTCCCGGTCCGAAAGCAGTATTGCCCGCCTCATAGACCCAGGTGTCTGTAAAGAGCCCCCTTTGCAGCTCTCCTCAAATTAGTCTTAATTTTGTGAGCTTGGACTGGGCTGGTGCCTGGACTGATATACTTTCCCTGGAATTTTCTACCTGGAGCTGATGGAAAAGAGTGTTTTTCCTGTGACTCAGAGCTGTTTGTGTGTTTGCCTGGGGAGCAGGCAGCCAGGCCTCCTGTCCCAGAGAAAGAAGCCACTTAGACAAGAGGCACAGAGTTCCAACCATCCTCGTCACCCCCAGGCTTGCTCCACCCGTGTCTTCCCAGTGTTGTGAACCAATCCATCCCACCTCTTTTTCCAACTTAAGATAATATGGATTGGATTTTTGTCAGCTGCTGCATTGTATAGTGGACAGATTATTCTAATGCTACATTGGAAGTCTGATGAGAGGCATGATGAAGGCCTTGGCAAAGCCAGGAGGGCTTCCTGGAGGAGGAGGTGCTGAATTGAGTCCTGAGGGTTAGTACAAGTGCAGGTGAAGCAACCTGAATTGGGTTTGGGGGGCCACACAGCGTCCTGAGCTGCCGAGGGTGATAGTCCAAGTTACCATTGTGGGCGGCAGAGGCGACAGAGGCCAGACCTTTGGGCCTTGAAGGCCAGCCAAGGAATATGGACATGACCCCAGGTCGATCTCAGCTTTTCAGATTTCTCGAAAACGTCACTACACAGAGTGAACCACAGGAGAACTTGAACCTCCTAGGACAAAATCTGTGCTCCAGAAGTTGAAGGAAAATATTTTTATGCTAAAACGAATCTGGAGCAGAAAGTAAAATTCCATCCCTTCCCAATATAAAGCATGAGACTCCAGAGATATCTCATGGTGGTCAGGATGGTGTGGGAGGAAACCTGGAGCATCAGTTCCTGGGATAGTGGGGTCATCAAGGGGGCTGCTGACTGGAGAGGGGTCCAGCTGGGCCTGGCTGTGGTGTGAAGGCTCAGCAAGACAGGCATCACCCAGACCACCCGGCCCTGCAGTCATCCATCCACCATCCATCATCCATCCATTTATCCCACACACAACTCATCACTGTGGTGAATGCTGGGGACCCAGACGTGAACAAGGCAGGCAGCATGTGATCTGTCCCTCTTCCACACCAGCATGTGATCTGTCCCGTGATGCCCCCTCCCCAGCGGGCTTCCCTGGTAGCTCAGTGGTAAGGGATCTGCCTGCCGGTGCAGGAGACATGGGTTTGATCCCTGGATGGGGAAGATCCCCTGGAGGAAGAAATGGCAGCCCACTTCAGTATTCTTGCTTGGAGAATCCTGTGGACAGAGGAGCCTGGCAGGCTACGGCCCATGGGGTCACAAAGAGTCAAACACAACTGAGCGCGCACACACATACCCTCCTCACTAGCCTAGCAAGGGTCAACTACTCATCTCCATGGCCTTGTAAACAGTTGGCGGCCTGTAAGTGCTAGTTGACTGAGTCAGTACTGCCTCAGGACGTTGCGTGAGGTTGTTTGGCCCTGTGTTTTGGATCAGCACAGAGGACTGGCTCCAAGAGGTCCCGGCTCTGACTCTGCCCACACGGCAGCTCCCCCTCGGGAGGCGCTCCTGCCAAGAGTGATTTCCTTCAGGGCCCGAGGCCCGTGCAAACAGCAAGGGTATGCGACGTAGCCTGTGGTATGGTTTCCGCCCCTCGGTAGTATGCTGGGAGCAAGTAGGCAGATCCTACTGTCCTTGGCCTCTCCAGGGTCCCTGGGAGGAGATGGCACGCTGTGGGCTTAAGGGTTGGGCTCTGGAGTTAGAAACATCTGGGTTCAGATCCCAGCCCTGATGCTCAGGGGCAGAGTGGCAGCCCAGTGTCACCACTATGATCTTCGGTCTCTACTGCTGGCTGGGAGGGCCAGCCCAGCTTTGAGGGGAGGAGGCCCCAAGCCTGGATCTCATGGTTTCCTGGGCCCTTCAGGAGAGACCCATGGCCAGAGGCACGGGCTCCAGTGGGAGCAGGCCGCGTGCGCCCACCACACCCGTTCACCACACGGTAGGGGTCGCTCAGGTGCCAGGGCCTTCGTCTTGCACAAAGCAGGCTCTCAAGTGCTTTGTGGGACTGCTGGGGTGGGGCCAGCAGGAGTTCCCGAGAGGCGGCAGTTCTGGGGTTCTGGGGAGCAGGCCAGGGTGTCAGGAAACACTCCACAAGTGGGGAGCCTCAAATTAGGCGTTCAGGAAACACTGCTAGCTGATGTCACACTCACCTCCCCGTGTTTGCTGAGCACCTACTGTGTGCCAGGCACTGTGTGACGGGCCTCGGATGGGGCGGAACCTTCTTCAGGGCTTCCCATCTGGTGGTGGAAGAGACGAGGCTCAGGCGATGGGAGAGCCTGGCCGGGTGCGGAGGTCAGGAAAGGCTGCTGTAGGCCTCAGCTCAGCCCCTACCGTGTGCCGGCCTTGGTTTCATGATCCACGGGCCGAGGGCACTGGAGCTGCCAGAACCCCAGAGGATGGTTCCTGTTGTGGTCTGTGCGCGGTCTGGAAAAGAATTTCCAGACGTGAGACAAAGTGAGAGGCGAACAGAGTTTATTAGAGTGGGAGACGCTGTTAGAACAGCAGGCCTGCTCAAGGGAGAGTCGATTCTTTTCACAAGCTAGTAGCCAAATTTTCAGAGCTTCAAGATAGAGAAGTTCCTACTGGAATGGTGGCATTGCTGCTGCTGCTAAGTTGCGTCAGTCGTGTCCGACTGTGTGCGACCCCAGAGACGGCAGCCCACCAGGCTCCCCCGTCCCTGGGATTCTCCAGGCAAGAACACTGGAGTGGGTTGCCATTTCCTTCTCCAGTGCATGAAAGTGAAAAGTGAAAGTGAAGTCGCTCAGTCGTGTCCGACCTCAGCGACCCCATGGACTGCAGCCTACCAGGCTCCTCCGTCCATGGGATTTTCCAGGCAAGAGTACTGGAGTGGGGTGCCATTGCCTTCAGCATTAGGTAATTGGTTAGGATGTTATAGGGTGGGTATTTTACCTAATGTGGGATCAGGGAACTGGCTGGTTTAGATCCAGAGGCTCACGGCGAGAGTTGCTATGGAGCTTGGTCAGTCCCAGAGATTTTTATCCTGTGACCTTGGTACAGGGCTTCACACCTGTGACCTTGGTATAGGGCACCACAGTTCTCTCTCGGGTCCTGGCAGCCCTGACGGGATGTGACTCCCAGGTCTCCCTCCCCAGGGGCCTACTGATGACCTGGAAGCCCCTTGGAAGTGCAGAATCTTCGAGAGTGTGGCTGGGGAGGCCAGTTTATCAGCAAAGCTGTCCGTCCAGCAGTTAGTCCTTCCTCCTGCACTTGCCAACGTGCCCAAGCTTCAGCTCCACCTCCTGGGGATCACCCGGAGCCTTGAAGCCCCTGAGGGGAGACGGACCTTCTCTCTTGGGTCTTAGCTATAGTCCCTGTGTCCTTCCCAGCTGCCCTGAGGGACAGAGGGGACCTCCACACATGCACAGGGCTTCCCAGATGGTTCAGCGGTAAAGAATCCACCTGCCAAAGCAGGAGATGCCAGTTCAATCCCTGGGTCGGGAAGATCCCCTGGAGTGAAAGCAAAAGTACCATAGCCTGTCAGGCTCCTCTGTGCGTGGAATTCTCCAGGCAAGAATATTGGAGTGGGTAACCATTCCCTTCTCCCCTGGAGTAGCAAACGCCAACCCACTCCAGTATTCTTGCCTGGAACATTACATGGACAGAGGAGCCTGGCAAGTTACAGTCCATGGGGTCGAAAAGAGCTGGACATGATGGAGCACGTACTCACTCCACACAAGCTACAGAGTCACTGGGGAACATTCTTGCGACTGTCCCTGTCGGCAGAGAGAAACCAACTCAGGTTGACAATCCCACATGTGGCTTCAGGCATCAGCAGCAGAGTCTCTCAGATATGGCTTCCAGAGAGAGCTCAGCCCGCTCTTGGTACACACCAGCTGCCTGGGTGGTCTGGTATCAGAATGAAATCCAGAGGCCAGAAGGAGCCTGGGTTCAAGTTGCCACCAATTTCCGGCAAGTTCCTTCTGGAGCTTCAGGCAAAACTACTGGCTGAGTAGGAAAAAAACAGACCCTTCACTTGAAACCAGATGTTAGCATCTGTCCAGGAAGCCTGGAGTGCTGCAGTCCATGGGGTCAGACACGACTGAGCGACTGAACTGAACTGAACTGCACCAGCCCAGGAGGCGGGCTCCCCCTACTTTCCCCCTTTCCTCCCCCCTCCAATCCTAACTTGCAAGCTGGGTCAGCCACCTCCCCGCCACACGGCAGACGAAGACCCTGTTCAGAGGAAGCAGCTTCTTAGCGGGCACCTAAAAATATTGACTTGGGTTTTTTTCTTTAAATAGAAAGGAAATTCAGCTCACTCCACCCCAGTCCTCCTCCTTCTGGGTAGTGAGTGGGCACCCTGGAGACCTCACCCAGACTCAGCTTCCCCGACACTGAGCAGCTATGGCGGTCTGGGAGATGGAGCGAGGCCAGGGTGGAGGACAGGGAGGGACTCGCTCACTCCTGAGGGCAGATTCCTGGAGCAGGGTGGGAGGGCCTGACTGACATTTAAAAAAAAATTATTTGCCTGTGCCAAGTCTTAGTTTCTTTCGGCACGCACTATCTTCCGTTGCAGCATTCGAACCCTGAGTTGTGTCATGTGGGATCTAGTTCCCTGACCAAGGATGGAACCCACACCGCCTGAAATGGGAGCGTGGGGTCTTAGCCACTGGACCATCAGGAAAGTCACAGACCCAATGTCCAAAGCACCGTAAGTCCGGAGGCCCTGGGCATCTCTGTGACCTAGGAATCACAGGATGAAGGCATAAATGACCCGATGCCCCGGGACACCTGGCTTACTGACCTGGTCTCCTTCAGATCTTCCAGGCAGCTGGCAGCCGGGCAGGAGCTCTCCCTCTGGCTCAGACCCCTGGGCTCTGTGCTCTGCCTGGCCCTGACGGCCCTGCTGCCATGTCTCAGTGGCCGGCTCAGGTGGGTCCTCAGCACATGGGGAAGAACTACCCCAGGGCCCCCTCCAGACAGGATACCTGTCTTGATTCTGAGCCACCATGGAACACTCCAGAGAGATGCTTGTGCTCAGACTGGACCGTCTCCAAGAGAGGAGTGAAGGGAGAACCACGTGTGGAGGAGTATGGCCCCCAGGTCCGAGCGCAGATAGGTCTGGGTGAACACAGGAAGCTGGCCAGCGGGATGCCTTGGGGAAAGGAGACGGGGGATCCCTTTGTACCATTTGAAGCTCCTTTTTTGGACTCGATTTGTGTTTTAATCAAAACAGTGCATGCAAATAATTTTTAACATTTCAGCGTAAAGTAAAACAAGTAAAGCAAAATTCCCCAGCAATTTCCTGTCCCACCCCTCCCTACGCCCAGTTGCTATACCCAAGAGGTGGCTACTTACAATTATTTTCTAGCTATTTCTGCTGATATTCACAGCTGTATTTCTCAACAGTTTGTTTATTTTTTCACTATGACATCATCCAAATGTAAGAAACCATATCGAATAATGGCTAAGATGCTGACTTAATCTAGACTCTGCCACTTACTAGTAGAACAAGAATGAATAAGTTATTTATCTCATCATGCCTCAGATTTCTTATTATAATGTGGGATAGTAATATTTGCCCCATGGGGCTCATGTAAGGAGTAAATAATTTATACATGTACTTTGGGCCTGACATGAAGTAATCTCTCAATAAGTGTTGGCCATCAACATCATTTATTATTATCATCTTTCATGAGAGATGAGAATCCACACTCTCTCCTTCCAACTTCATGATATAGTTAGATCACTATGTTTTTTGTTTTTTTTTTTTTTAATTTTTGGCTGTGCTGGGTCTTGACGGCAGCACTCAGGCTTTATTTGTGGCACTTGGGAGCTTCTCTCTAGTTGTGGTGTTTGGGCTTCTCTGCTTGCAACACAAGCACACAGGCTTGGAAGTCGTGTTACACAGGCTTCATTGCCCTGTGTCATGTGAGATGTTAGTTCCCCGATCAGAGATCCAACCCAAGTCCTCTGCCTTGCTAGGTAGATTCTTAACCATTGGATCACCGGGGGAGTCCCCACCATTTTGATTAAATAAACATTTATTGTATTTATCTGATGGCTCCAATGGTAAAGAATCTGCCTGCAATGCAGGAGACCAGAGTTCGACCCCTGGGTTAGGAGGATCCCCCGGAGAAGGAAATGGCAACCCACTCCAGTGTTCTTGCCTGGAGAATTCCGTGGACGGAATTCCTCCTCCAAGACAGAGGAGCCTGGCGGGCTACGGTCTGTGGAGTCACAAAGAACCCGCCGTGACTGAGTGACTAAACACATACGTACGCACGCACCTAAACATCACTTACAGCTGAGCCACGTAGTACACTATGATTAAATTTCTTTTCTGGTGTGTGTTTTGCTGTTTTCCTGTAGTTAATTATTGCCTTGTCTTTTAATATTCTATCAAGTCCCCGAGAAAACTGTGACTCCCCTCTCAACACAGGCATCCACCAGTTCCTTCTGGAGCCTTGTGGCCTCCAGCTCCAACCCTGCGTGATTACTCCCTGAGCGAGGCTCCACCATCGGCAAGGGCCATGAGAATGAACACCCAGATCCTGGCTTCTAAATCTTCCTCTCCAGCAAAAGGAACCAGGGCTCCTTGGGAAAATGGCTGTAGCAGGGCAAGCATAAAATGAGCCTGGAACATCTCGCTGTGTAGGAAAGGACGAGCACGAAGGGTAGTTGTGAAATGGGTCTTCTTGCTCTGAAGGCCGTTATTGGGTCGACTGGCAGAACTCGCAGGGTCTGAGGATTAGATATGTTCACATCCCAAAGTGAGGCTCCTGATTTGAACGGATGCATTGTGCTTAGGTAGGGGAGTAGCCTTGTTCTGGGGGGCGTTGAGGGATCATGTCAGAACTCTCAAGTGATTCAAGAATTTTTAATGGTTCTTGGTTTTACTATTGTTGTTCCACTGGGTCTTCACTGCTGCTTTCTCGCTGAGGGCTTTCTCTAGCAGCAAGCGGGGGCTACTCTCCAGTTGTGGTGCTTGGGCTTCTCGCTGCAGTGGCTTCTCTTGCTGAGCACAGGCTTCAGTGCTCACAGCACGTGGACTCAATCGTGGCGCATGGGATTACAGCACATGCTGCTGTTGCCCTGCAACAAGTGGAATCTTCCTGGACCAGGGATTAAACCCGTGCCCCCTTCATTGGCAGGCAGAGTCTTATCCACTGTACCACCAGGGAAGTCCAAGAAAAAAAAATTCTTTACATTGTTCTTGCAACTTTCCTGTGAGTTTCATGTCACTGAAAAACAACAGCAAAATTATTAGTAAAGGTAGAGAGTTGTTAGGGAAGTGGTCGTACCTTCTCTTTGCTGTAGCAGCCCACAGATGATGGAGATGCTACTAGTCTGGGTCCCTTAGTGAGGAGAAGGCAGGGCTTCCCTATAGTGAGATGAACTTGGAGTGTGGGGGGTAAGTCAAAACTCTGAGCTCTGGGGGACTGGTACCATCATAATCTCACCTATCCTGACCAGGTTGGAGGCTCTGCTCAAATATCTGCCATCCTTGGCTCCCCTTCACCTTTGAAAGTGAGGCTTAGAAAGCAGAGGGGGGGACTTAACCTGACAGTCCAGAGGTTGAGGATCCGCCTGCCCATGCAAGGGACATGGGTTTGACCCCAGTCCAGGGAGATTCCACATGTCTTGGGGCAACTAAGCCCTTTCTCCACAACTACTGAGCCCGTGCTCTAGAGCCCGAATGCCACAGCGCAACAAGAGAAGCCACCACTGAATGAGAAGCCTGAGTAGGGGGATGGGAGAGCGAGAGTGTTGCTTATCCACGGGGGGAAGTGCACTTGTTTGTTGAGGGCCCTCAACTGTGAGAATCGATAGGTCTTTGCTCTTGGATGGTTTAGTTTTTCCCCCAAAGATCCCTCTGGTTTCTTGTCTTTGGACGAAAAGCTTGGTCACCAGTGCCCTGGGAGCTGGTGAAAGAAGCAGGGTTGCCACTGTTACCAACCAAGCTTGAGTTCACTCACCCACTCACAGTAAAGCCAGTCTACTGCCTCCGGGTTGTGGTGAAGGACAGTTCAGTGTTTACTGCAGGCACCAAGCAAGGAGTCTAGGCAACTGGTGCATAAAAGGCCTGAACTCCCCAAAAGCTTTCAGGGAAAGTATTTTTTTTTTTTTTTAAAAAAAAGAGACAGGGTGAGACTTCCTTGGTGGCACAGTGGATGAGAATCTGCCTGCCAATGAAGGGATCACGAGTTTTGTCCCTGGTCTGGAAAGATTACACATGCCTCGGAGCAACTAAGCTGCCCACCCTAGAGCCTGTGCTCCACCACGAGAGAAGCCATGGCGATGAGAAGCCTGTGCACCATGGTGAAGAGTAGCTCCCACTTGCCACAACTAGAGAAAGCTAGAGCAAAGCAATGAAGATCCAGAAAAAGATAGGGGAGGGGAGGGGGGTTGTGATCAGTTTGTGGACATTCTTCTGATTGGTTGTGATTGGTGAGTGGTGAGGTAAGTGGGAGTCAGCATCATTAACCTTCTGGTTCCAACCAGCCTGGGGTCTGCATGCATATGGGCAGTATATAGTTATCTTCCACCTGCTGTGGGTTTTGCGTGTGCTTAGTTACTCAGTCCTGTCCAACTCTTTGCCACCCTTAGGACTGTAGCCCGCCAGGCTCCTCTGTCCATGGGATTTTTCAGGCAAGAATACAGGAATGGGTTGCCATTTCCTCCACCAGGGGATCTTCCTAGCCCAGGGATTGAAGCTGAGTCTTCTGGATCTCCTGCATCGCAGGTGAATTCTTAACCTGCTGAGCCGTTGGGGAGGGCTTCCCTGGTGTCTCGGATGGTAAAGAATTTGCCTGCAATGCAGGAGACCTGGGTTTGATCCCTGTGTTAGGAAGATCCCCTGGAGAAATGAATGGCTTCCCACTCCAGTATTCTTGCCTGGAGAATTCCATGGACAGAGGAGCCTGGCGGGCTATAGTCCATGGGGTCACAAAGAGTTGGACATGACTGAGTGACTTTCACTTTCCATCAGGGAAGGTCATGGTGTATCTGCAAAATAGCTCAAAGGTTCAGCTCAGTTCAGTTCAGTTGCTCAGTCATGTCCGACTTTGCGACCCCATGGACTGCAGCACACCAGGCCTCCCTGTCCGTCACCAACTCCTAGAGTTTACTCAAACTCATGTCCATTGAGTTGGTGATGCCATCCAACCATTTCATCCTCTGTCGTCCCCTTCTCTTCCCGCCTTCAATCTTTCTCAGCATCAGGGTCTTTTCAAATGAGTCAGTTATTTGCATCAGGTGGCCAAAGTATTGGAATTTCAGCTTCAGCATCAGTCCTTCCAATGAATATTCAGGACTGATTTCCTTTAAGTTGGACTGGTTGGATCTCCATGCAGTCCAAGGGACTCTCAAGAATCTTCTCCATTCTGTGCAACTGAACCACAGTTCAAAAGCATCAATTCTTCAATGCTCAGCTTTCATAATAGTCCAACTCTTACATCCATACATGACTACTGGAAAAACAATAGCTTTGCCTAGATGGACCTTGGTTGGCAAAGTAATGTCTCTACTTTTTAATATGCTGTCTAGGTTGGTCATAACTTTTCTTCCAAGGAGCAAGCAATTAATTTCATGGCTGCAGTCACCATCTGCAGTGATTTTGGAGTCCCTAAAAATAAAGTCTGCCACTGTTTCCCCATCTATTTGCCATGAAGTGATGGGACCAGGTGCCATAATCTTAGTTTTCTGAATGTTGTTTTAAGCCAACTCTTTTCACTCTCCTATTTCACTTTCATCAAGAGGCTCTTCAGTTCTTCACTTTCTGCCTTAAAGGTAGTGTCATCTGCATATCTGAGGTTACTGATGTTTCTCTCGGCAATCTTGATTCCAGCTTGTGCTTCATCCAGTCCAGCATTTCTCATGATGTACTCTGCATATAAGTTAAATAAGCAGGGAGACAATATACAGCATTGACGTAATCCTTTCCTGATTTGGAAATGGTCTGTTGTTTCATGTCCACTTCTAACAGTTGCTTCTTGGCCTCCATACGATTTCTCAGGAGGCAGGTCAGGTGTCTGGTATTCCCATCTCTTTCAGAATTGTCCACAGTTTGTTGTGATCCACACAGTCAAAGGCTTTGGCATAGTCAGTAAAGCAGATGTTTGTCTGGAACTCTTTTGCTTTTTTGATGTCAAAGGACATGGCTAAGCATATTATCTGTAGTCCTTGAGGAGCAACTAAAGGTCCCTGGCTTTGTTTAATGGCTAAACTATGATTATTTTGCCTTGCTTGATTGTTTTCCTCCAATCTGATTCTCACTCAGCAGTGGAAGTGATATATGCAAAATGTGTATCGGAATAATTAACGTGCTCACAAGGCTCTAGGCAGTATGCCTTCTGCCTGTCTCTTCAGCCCACATGAATGTCCCCTCCCCTATCTCTCCTGGCTCCTCCAACTCCCTGCTGCAGCTCCTCCAAGTGTCAAGCTCCCACCTGCATGAAGCATCGTCCCAGCATCTGCCTGGATTTTCCTTCCTTGCCTGCTAGTCATCCTCTGCCTCTTCTCCAGCTCTCAGCTCTCATCCTATCTGACCCGATTCTGTCTTCCCATTGCATGCTGTCCCATGTACCCCTTCCTCTGTAGACTTGTCGCAGGAGTTATTTTCACTCTTACTTTACTCTGAACTCAGCACACTGTAGGCTCTTGCATCAGTCGGCTGTTGCTGCATAACAAACCACCCTAAAACACAGTAGCTTCCAGCCACAAATCATTTCTTCTCACTCACATTTCTGCAGCATGGCTGGGGGCCAGTTGCTCCCACCAGGCTTGACTGGGTGACTTTGCTTTGGAATCTAGGGCTCCCTGATGCGGCTCAGAGCTCTGTTCTATGCATTCATCCCAAGGAAGAAGGGGTAGCAGAGACCCTTGAGAAGCTCTTCTCCTGGTGATCACAGAGGTGCCAAGAAATAGAGCCCAGTGGTGCAGGCTCATTTCAGTCTCTGTATCACACACTGCTCACATCCCATTGGCCTAAACAAGTCTGAATTCCAGGTCACAGGGGTTGGGGGGGGGGGGACCATCTCCAGTGGCTGGGGTAGGGGACAATAAATATTTCTCTCCAGCAGTTTTCAATCAGCATTTGCTTGAGCAAGATCAAGCGTATGGGAATAAACAGATGCAGAATTCCAGGAGGGTCCTGCATGCTTTGCAAGTTTGATAGGCCCAGTGCTGGCCTTCAGGAAAGTGTCTGGGAGATTTAATGCAAAGGTCAACATTAAGATCCCATGGAAGAGCATAGAGTTGCCCATCCAATTTCATCATGGCCGCAGAGGGAAATCCTGGGGGTGGACTCTCTCCTCACTTTCCTAATTGCTCTAGTGATTTCTCCTTTCATTACACCGACCCTGTAGATGCCCCACAGCCCACAGCCCACAGCCAGCCAGCGGTCAGCCCTGGGTGCGCTGCCCGAGAGAGCGTGCTGCCCTGCCGGCCACACCCAGCAGTGCCCTGCTTTCCCCCTTCTCCTCTCAATGACAGACGGCGTGTTCCTATGTCTGGAAGTCACCTCTCAGACCCTGTTCCCAGGGTCAGGCAGGAGGCTAACCGAAGCTTCCCTGCTCAGCCTGGAACTTTGGCTGGGCAGCCTTCTCTACTCACGGAATCCTCCTCCACTATAGGTTTGGATACCTTCATTCTTTCTCTCTTTAGAAGTTTATTTGTTTACTTTGGGTTGTGCTGGGTCTCGGTTGCCACCCAGGCTTTTTCTCCAGTTGCGGTGATCGGGGTCTACCCTCTTGTTGTGGAGCACGGGCTCTCGGGCATGCAGGCTTCAGGAGTTTTGGCTCGTGGGCTCTGGAGCACAGATTCAATGGTTGTGGTGCGTGTGGTGCCTAGTTTCAGGTGCTCCATGGCACGTGGGCATCCTCCCAGACCAGGGATTGAACCTCTGCCTCCTGCACTGTGAGGGAGATTCTTCACCACTGAGCCACCAGGAAAGCCCCTGGATACCTTAATTCTTTCTTCTTCCAACCTGCTCTCTCCTGGAGAGACATATTCAGGACACTGCCAGTGAGCATATAGAACCAGCATCACTAATTCCCAGCCAGAAAGTGCCAGGCTTTTTGCAGAAAAGTAAAAGGACTGATGCTGTAAGCCTTGGAGGCACTTTGCCAACAGTGAGGCAGAATGGGAGCTGATTCATCTCATTCTCCAAACTGGTCTCTTGTGGGATCAATGCTAAATCTTAAAAGCTTGCAGCACAGGATGGGAGCTCACTCCCACTAAAATGCTTGCTTAATGAGTGTGGTAGTAGAGCCTCTAGCTGGAAGACTGGGTATCCAGAGATGAGCATGGAATAGAGAGGTCAAAGCTGAGTCCGGACTCATTTTCAAGGGATCGACCAAACATGGCAAACTGCTGTGGGGGAACAGGAAGGAAATATGAGTCCCTGACTATCAGAGGTCTCTGCTCTGTCATTTGGGACAACAGGTGACCTTTCTAGAATCTTTTCACAGAGATTTTAAAATGTATATATTTGTTTATTTGGTTGTACCAAGTCTTAGTTGGAGCATGTGAGCTCTTAACTGCGGCATGCAAACCCTTAGTTGCATCATCTGGGATCTAGTTTCCTGACCAGGGATCAAACCTGAGCCCCCTGAATTGGGAGCACGGAGTCTTAGCCACAGGACCACCAGGGAAGTCCCATATATATAGAGTCTTAACGGTCGAACTGAGTCCACTCGCATACACGTTTGTTCCTAAAGAAAAATAGTCCACAGAGCAAACTTCTATAAAATGACTCTTTCTTACCACTTGTTCCTCTCTGACGTGATCTCATTTACTGTTTATTTTCTGTCTCTCCCCCTCCCGTGGAAATTCCCTGAGCTAAGGAGCCTGGTCCCTTTTGTTTACTCCTCTCTCTCCAGCCTGCAGAATAGTGCTGCTCAATACTTATTCATTCAGTTCTTCAATATTTAGTAAAAGAATAAATACTTGGAGAGGTGCTTCACTTGTATTGGCATTTGACTATAATATTGAAGATGTTCCCATGGGGGAAAAATACACTGAAAGACTATTGAAAATGTCCAGTGGAGAGTCAAGATAGGCATCAAGGTCTCAGCCAGCTCACTTCTAGGCACTAAAAGTGTTTTCGAAGAACTTTACAGTAATTATTGTGACAAATCCAAGGTCATCTACTCATTTCTTCTCAAGGTCATAGGAACTCTCCTCAAGCTTGGTTGCTACCCAATATCTCATTTAAAGTAGCTGAGGACTTCCCTGGTGGTCCAGTGGTTAAGACTCCATGCTTCCAATGCAGGGGGCACAGGTTTGATTTCTGGTCAGAGAACTAATATCCCATATGCCACATGATGCAGCTAAAAAAATAAAAAATAAAAAATTAACCCCGGAAACTGCTCAGCATCACCCCTTTGTTCTGATAACCAGCAGTGTCTGATAGAGCTACACTGCAATATTACACTCTGCCAGCAGGCGTCACTGTCTGCTAATTATGTGATCAGGAGTGAACCCCAGAAGAGTTAAAAAAGAGAATGTGCCGACCAAGAGACATGAAGAATCCACTTGCCAATGCAGGAGACATGGGAGACTCGGGTTCGATTTCTGATCAGGAAGATCCCCTAGAATAGGGAATGGCAACCCACTCCTGTATTCTTACCCAGGAAACGCTATGAGCAGAGCAGGGCAGGCTACATTTCATGGGGGCACAGAGAGCTGGACATGACTGACTGTGCACACGCGCATTAACTCATGAACGCTCTAAGATCAAAGTTCTGAAAGGTAAGGGCTACTCTACTTCAGTTTCACTTCATGACATCTCGTATTAAGGGTGCAGAATGGTCTAAATCTGAAAAACACGTTTCAGTTCTTTTTGTTCTGGTGGATTTTGTCACACTTTTGTGTTAAGGATCCTATGCTTTTCTAGAGAACTTTTTTAATTGTTAATAATAGTATCTCTGACTCACTTTGTTGTACAGCATCAAGTAACACAACACTGAAAAACAATTATACTCCAATAATAAAGTAATAATATTTAGAATGCGTCTATTATCTTGACATTCCTCAAAACTTTCTGCATTTCATTTTAACACAATACCTTGCACATGTTGTGCTCAAAATATTTGTGGCATGACTGGTACCCATCCCCCACCACCAAATTCTGGGAAACATGTAGAGCAGTTCAACAGAGGAGGAAACTGGGTCCTTAAAAGATTAGGTAAGTTGCCCAAGGTTACACAGCTGGTGAATGACAGTGCCTGCTGGAAGATTCTTTTTTTTTTTTTTTTTTTTCTTCTGTAAACTACTGGAAGATTCTTGAGACTACAAGGAGATCAAACCAGTCAATCCTAAAGGAAATCAACCCTGAGTATTCATTGGAAGGACTGAGGCTGAAGTTGAAGCTCCAATACTTTGGTCACCTGATAGGAAGAGTCGACTCAATGGAAAAGACCCTGATGCTGGGAAAGATTGACAGCAGGAGGAGAAGAGGGTATTAGAGGATGACATGGTTAGATAGCATCACCAACTCAATGGACATGAGTTTGAGCAAGTTCTGGTAGATAGTGAAGGACAGAGAAGCCTGGTGAGTTGCAGTCCATGGGGTTGCAAAGAGTCGGACGTGACTTAGCTACTAAAAAACATCAATCAAGACTACACAGCTGGTGAATGGCAGCTGGGGTTTGCATTACTTGTCTAATACCAAATCTCTTGTCCCTTCCCTTCAAACAGCAAAAGGGACTCAGAGACAATGGGAGCCCCGAAGAGGCAGGAGCTTGTGAAGGCAGCAGAAGTCTGCTCTAAAGGCTTGCAGTGTGTCTGGGATAACTCTGGACAGACCTTTTATCATCACAGTCAGCAGCTGAGAGACTTCTTTGCTGGTCCAGTGGTTAAGACTCCAAGCTTCCACTGCAAGGGGCATGGGTTCGATCCCTGGTCAGGGAACTAAGATCCGGCATGCTGTGTGGTGTGGCCACAAGAGAAAAAAAAGAAAAAAGAAAAAGCAGCTGACAGTTAATTTGTTATCTAACAATTTCTCCCCATAATTTTCCTGAAACAGATTAGAGAAGGGAGCGGACTGTGCTTCTGCAAGTGATGAAATGTAAGTGGAGGTGGAGGTGCAGCTGCGGGAGGAGATGACACCACCAGAAGCCCAGAATCATGCCCCCTCTCTACTCAGCCCCATGGAATGACAGATAAGTGGTTTAAGACTTGAGTCAGTCTTCAAATTCCTGGATGGTTATCTGCTGATGTCACAATATCTAACAACCCTGATACTGGGAAAGACTGAAGGCCAAGACAGAATGGGGCGGGAGAAGATGAGATGGTTAGATGGCATCACCGACTCAATGGACGTGAATTTGAGCGAGTTCTGGGAAATATTTGAGGACAGGGAAGCCTGGTGTGGTGCAGACCAGGGGGCTCACAAAGAGTTGGACACGACTTAGGGACTGAACAACAACCTGTATCTTTTTAACAAAACAATACTGTTCGTGCTGATAGGATGAGTATACACCCCTTTCATACAATCTGGACTCCACTATTGCTCAACACTGTTCCAGGTCACTGCGGGATGACCAGCTTCCAAGCATCGGTCGGCCTACCTGCCCACGTCTGGAGGAGAGGAAGCCTCACTCCCTAGGGATTCCTCTGGGAAATTTAGGTCAGTGTGATCTCATTACCCAACTGGATCAGAGCTGATATGTGTGGGAGTGCTGAGGCTGTCTTACCCTGAAAGTGTAAGGGTGTGTTTCAGGGTCCTCACATCAAAGGTGGGGTCTCAGGTCCCAGATGGATGGACTGCCACTTGAATTATACCTTGGTCTGCCTCAGTCTAAATTTCCTAAAGGAAATCAACCCTGGATATTCACTGGAAAGGGCTGATGGTGAAGCTGAAGCTCTAATACTTTGCCCACCTGATGCGAAGAGCCCACTCATTGGAAAAGACTCTGATGCTGGGAAAGATTGAAGGCAGGAGGAGAGGAGGGCAACAGACGATGAGATGGTTGGATGGCATCACTGACTCAGTGGATATGAGTTTGAGCAAACTCTGGGAGATGGTGAAGGACAGGGAAGCCTGGTGTGCTGCAGTCCATGGGGTCGCAGAGTCGGACATGACTTGATGACTGAACAATAACAACAATAAAGTTGAACTCCAAGCTCTGCTACGACGAGGCCTTTCACCAGTTACTCCTGCTGATGCCGGAATCTTGGCCTCTGGGCAGTGGTGCTGAACTACAGAGTTTTGGGTGACATAGAAAAGAATACCCTTATTGCTTTGCCAGGCAAAGGAGGCCTCTGTGGGCTCCTGTCTTTGAAAACTCTGTGTCTCAACACTGGAGGATTTGATGAGGAGTTTTATAACAATAGTACAAGGGTGGGGTTGCTGGTAAGCCTAGGCTGTGTACAGGGCCTGCAGTCCTTTGATCTGGTCTCAGATGATCTTTATTTTTAAAATTTTTGGCCATACAGTCAGGCATGTGGGATCTTAGTTTCCCCACCAAGGATTGAACCCAAGTCCCCCACAATGAAACAGAGGAGTCTTAACCACTGGACTGCCGGGGAAGTCCACCAGGTAATCTTTCTGATGGACTTTGGCTTCTTCAGTCTGGCCTCAGGTGGTCTCCCAAGGTATGGAGAATGCTGACATCTTCCATTTGTTGGGTTTCAATTCTATGTACTCAGTGTACTCAGTCATGTCTGACTCTTTGTGACCCCATGGACTGCAGCCCACCAGGCTCCTCTGTCCATGGAATTTTCAAGGCAAAACACTGGAGTGAGTTGCCACTTCCTACTCAAGAGGATCTTCCCCACCCAGGGATGGAACCTGAGTCTGTTGTGTCTCCTGCATTGGCAGGCAGATTCTTTACCACTCATGCCCCATCAAGGGCTTTAAGATACTGTTAAGTGTGTCCCTTGGGCTTCCCTGGTGGCTCAGATGGAGACCCGGGTTCGATTCCTGGGTCGGGAAGATCCCCTGGAGAAGGAAATGGCAATCCACTCCAGCACTCTTGCCTGGAAAATCCCATGGACAGAGGAGCCTGATAGGCTACAGTCCACGGGGTCGCAAAGAGTCGGACACGACTAAGCGACTTCACTTTCACTTCACTTTCAAGTGTGTCCCTTGAGGCAGAATGAGGACCCTACCCCAAGGCTGTTTCTTGGTTGTTCCTCCCTTGACTCTGCATTGCCCCTCTTCCCGGATATGCAACTGCTTGAAACAGCCCTTTAGAACTCAGGGGAGGTGCTGGAGGCTGAATGGAAAGGCTCCCTGTGCCCAGGAACCCCTACAGGGCTCACTGTCTGATCTCTACAATCAGTGTAACAGTTCTGCCCTTACAGTATGGTAAAGATGAAATTAGAGCAACATTCTTCTTAACAGCTTCTCCAATGTGAATCTTCCATGCCCTTGTGAACACTACTACACACTACTGTGGGTGGAGGAATGTAAAGAGAGTCTTTAAAAAGTTCTTTCTTTAAAATCTTCCCAGTTCTAGAGTGCAAGTGACTGCTCTGTTGAGGGGAGTGGAGGAAAACTCCTTCGGTGGCTACTGACACTTTTACACGGACAAGTCTTGGTGGGGTCGGGGTGGTGGGTACCCACGTGGCACTCTTTCATTCATTCAACAAACATTCATGGGGAACCACCAGCTGTATGCTCAAGCCCATCAAGAAGCTGGTGATGCCCCGGTACTGCCCCCCCCAGGGTCTGGGAATCCCAAGACACCCTCCCTGGGCCCACCTAGATGGAAATGCCTCAGTGGGGGGTGGGCTCCAGCAGGACTGACAGCCCTTGGATCATCTGCTGGCCAAAGAACTTTTAGTTTCTGATCATTTGAGATGAGGGTTTCCTAGGTGGCTCAGCAGAAAAGAATCCACATGCAGTGCAATAGACGTGGGTTCGATCCCTGGGTGGGAAGATCTCCTGGAGAAGGCAATGACGACCCACTCCAGTATTCTTGCCTGGAAAATCCCATGGACACAGGAGCCTGGTGGGCTACAGCCCAGGGGGTTGCAAAGAGCCGGACAGGACTGAGCGACTAAACAACAAGCAAAGCCTTGCTGCCAGAGTTATTGAAATAACCCTGACCCTCCCAAGAGACCAAAAAAATTATTATTAGTAAGCCCCCGCACCCCGCCCCCACGCTGGCCCAGCACCGCTGCAGCCCTCCGGGTGTTGCAACCAAGGCCTCTTACCCAGCGGAGGCTGCCCAGCGTTTCCCAAAGACGCCTCCGGAGGGACCACAGCCTCGGCGCCGCCCGGAGCGCCCCGATGGCCTCCGGGTGGGGCGATGGAGCAGGCAGAGGAGGGGGGCGGCGGCAGAGGCGGTGGAACGACCGCCGGGCACGTGACACACCACCCGCCCCGCGCCCCAGCCGCGCACGGCGCCCCCCGCGCGGCAGCCTGAGCCCCAGCCGGGGGCGGGGCGAGGCAAGAAGAAGAGGGGAGGGGAGGGGAGGGGAGGGGCGGGACGGGGGCGGGCTGGCCCCGCCCCTAGCTCGTTCCTTTTTCACTTTAAAGCCTTCGGTTGCATTTTCTTCTTTGCACCGAAGTCGCGCTCCGGCATCCAGCGCGCTCGCAGCAGGCACCAGGCTCCAGCGCTGGCGCCGGGGCCGCGGGGAGGAGGCGACTTCGCTCCCTGCGGCGGGAAGCCTCCTCGGTCCCGGAGAGCGGGCGGCGGCGGCAGCCTCCCCGGAGCGGTAGGCAGGGCCGGGCACGGGGAATGGGTGGGTTGGGGGTCCCAGCCGGGCGCGCGCTAGAGTCGCAGCACCTGGGGACCGAGTGGGCACCTGGGCGCGGGGCTGGGGTGGCGTCTCGCCTGGAGACCCGGTACCGGTGCATGGGGAGCCCTTCTCTAGGCATGAGTCCCAGGAGAGGGGCCTGGGGCGCCGCCCAGCGCTGCTGCGGGTGCTGCCCGTGCAGGCGCGGGCAGGTCGCACGGCCCCGGGCCCCACCTGCGGGGACGAGACGGGGCGGGAGTCTAGGAGGCCCCGGAGACCGTCGGACCCGGGATTGAGCCTTGGCGACTGCAGACCTAAGAAGGAGCCCGGGACGCACGGCGGCCCCCGGCGACTTCTAGGTGGCCGGACTCCGGGGGGTGGCCTCAGGACCATCCCTGCGGCGGAGGCCGGGGCGCCGACCTGCCCCTTCCGCTCAGGGGCAGCCCGACCCCGCTCCACGGAGTTACTTTCGCTTTTCCCGCCAGCGGGGGCCGGGATCCGCAGGGCGGCCCAACTAGCACCCTCGGGGGTCGCCAGCTCTGCCGGCGGCGCCTCCCCCGGGGAGCCCGCCGGGCGACACCCCAGGCGGCCCCGCCCCCCCCGCCGCCCCGGAGCCGCGGCGGCTGCTCGGGCAACCAGGGGAGAGCCGAGAGTTCTGTCGGGAAATCGATTAAAACAGAAAATCCAGAGCAGCCCGGGTCAGTCGGTGGTAGCTGTCCTGTTCAAGTTCAAGGCAGAGGCTCCCGGCAATGCTAACGGCCCCGCGGGGCGATGGCTTGGTATGCCGGGGAGGGACGGCGAATTGTGTGTGTGAGTATGGTGTGTGCTGAGTATGTGTCTGTGTGAGAGTGTGTCTTTGTGAGCCCGTCTGCGTGTGTGCGTGAATAAGTGTATGAATGTGTATGTGTGATGTGTTTGTGTGTGTGCGTGTGTCTCTGAGTGTGTGTCTTTGTGTGAGTTAGTGTGCACCTCTGAGTGTGTGTGTGGTGAGTGTGTCTGTGAATGTGTGTGCATGTGTCTGTGTGTCTGCACCTCTGAGTGCATGTGTGTCTGTGTGGCGTGAGTGTGTGTATGTGTGTGTGCCATCCATGGTAACCTGGCAGTGGGGACCGCTGGCTCCTGGATCCACTTAACTTGCCTTTCCCTGCTTGGTTCTCAAAACAGGGCTGCCCTGAACCAGGGTACGGGGAAGAGGGCAGGGTGCCTGGTACCAGCTGAGGAGGGTGCAGGCTCCTCCCTCCCTCTCTCTTTTTCTCTGAAAATGAACTGAACAGTTCGGGGGTGAGTTGGCAGGGGCCGCTTCCTGAATGAGTAATATTTAATTAAATGCTCTAGCCAGTAGCATCAGAAACTGGTCATGAGTTGAGTTTTAACAGGTGTTGATGGTAAAAAAGCATCTCTGGTGACTAAAGCCTGGTGTCCTTGAAAGAATTCTCTCCTGGGTAGAACATTTAGGGGGGGCAGACCTGGAATCCTGGTTTGGGTGTGAGGACAGAAAGCAAGCGAGGGGGCGGGACTGTCCCTTCCCTTTCTGATGAACCGGTTCCTGACACCACCCCCTCCCCAGTGGCTCCTCCACTGAGGAATCACAGAGCTGGGGAAGCCGTGTCTTATTAATACTTATGTGGCATTCATCTGGGCCGACCCTTCCTTTCCTGGCAGAGGCCCAGAGAGGGTGGCTGGCTTACCCAGACTGCACAGCCAGAGCTTGTGGACCAAATCTCGGGAGCCCTAACTGTTACTGGTTGGTTACTGTCATTGGTTACTGTCGCTAGTGCTGAGATCATGGGCCGGGCACTTCGTGTCTCCCCAGATGTCAAGTGATGGGCTGGATCGGATCATTTCAGTTTTCTTGTTCTCTTACTGCTTTGTCTTCTGCAGAGTGTGCTTTCCCCAGTAGATGGAGAGAGAGAGAGAGAGAGAGAGAGAGAGGGATGGAGTGGCATGGCCTAATGCAATAATAACTCTACAGACTTCCTTTCCTTTCCCAGTCTGGCTCCCACTAGGGAAGCAGAGAGAATAAAAACAGAGGCACACTGACCGCAGTGGCTCTGACAGTCACAAGCAGGGCAGGCCTGGCGTCAGGGAGGTTGGGGCTTTAGGGAGAATCAGTGGGTTCTGGGGCTTATTAGGGAGAAGTGGTTCTGCCTGGGGTCCCCGATGATGTCACTTTGGAGCTGGGAGAGGCTACTTTCATTGGGCTGCTCCAGCAAGTCTGAAACCACCCTTCTGTGGGCTCCCTTGGGTTGCCTGGTAAAACTCTGACATGCCCTGGGGAGCCATCTTCCTTTGAAGCAGGGGAGGAGGGTAGGTGTCCAGCTGGTGGAGGCCCACACTGCCCGCTGCTTTGCTGAGAATGATGGCTGCATGTTCCCTCAGGGCCGTACCTTCTCCCACCTTCCCTCTCCTCCCGGGTGAGCAGAGACTTGCCTGCTTTGTATTTTCACATTTAGTAAAACCTCTGATTCATACAGTTTGCAAGCTGTGTTCACGAGCTTCATCTGGGAATTTTGCAACAATTCCTCCCAAGAGCTAGGTTCTGGCTGTTGTTCATGATCGATTTATCTTTGTTCCTGAAAAGTTTGAGAATGAGCGTCTTAATCAGGACAGAAGCACAGGGCGTGCCTCGGTCCACCTAGGGGTGCATAATCTCATCGTTCCTCCACAGGCCTGACTGATGAAATTCAGACTTAAAAGGACCTTTATTTTGGACTTTCAGCCGAATGCTCTCCTATATCTCAGTTATCTGATAGCTACCCTCCCCGCCCCCCCTGCCAATCTAAGAGTAAAAATTCTGCTCCAGTAGGTGCCAGGCGCTTTGCTGCTAAGTGCTTTATGGGTGAGATCTTGTCTGATGCTGATGATGGTAAGAATAATAAAGAGAAATAATGTTATAGCACTACTGCTAGGCTCTGATCTGAATCCTTGATACATTAACCCTTGTCTTTTTCCTAAGAACCCAGGGCAGCAAGTGGGTTCTTCCACCGTCCACGTGGCTTGGCCAAGGTTAGGGGTTTTGGCACCTAAGCCCTTAATCAGTACAGCCTCCTACCTCCATCACCTTAGCCTTTTCTTAAGGAAGCCTGTGTTAGTTTTTAAGTAAAAAATTGTTATGATTATGGAAAATTTCAAACATATACCAAAATTGAGAGAAATATAAGGTTCCCTCACCAGCTTCAAGTGTCAGCATGCACACATAGGAATGTATATGCATGTATGCACACCCACCCCCACCCACACATAAACACACGTCACACACACATACTGTTCCTGGCTTGTGGATGGCTCGGATGCTTAGTCGTGTCTGACTCTTTGGGACCCCATGGACGGTAACCCACCATGCTCCTCTGTCCATGGGATTCTTCAGGCAAGAATCCTGGAGTGGGTTGCCATTTCCTCCTTCAGGGGATCTTCCTGACCAAGGGTTTGAACCGGTATCTCTTGCATCTTCTGCACTGGCAGCAAATTCTTTACCATTGTGCTGCCTGGGAAGCCCTTTCCTGGCTTGTTGGGAAGCAAATCTTAGACGTAATGTCAGGTCATTTGTAAGTTCTTCCTAAGAAGCTGTTAGAGGAAGGAAGCATTAAGTGTCCAAGGGGCTTCCCAGGTGGCGCTAGTGGTAAAGAATCCACCTGCCAGTGCAGAAGACATAAGAGACGTGAGTTCAATCTCTGGGAAGATCCCCTGGAGCAGGGCACGGCAGCCCACTCCAGTATTCTTGCCTGGACAGTCCCATGGACAGAGGAGCATGGCAGGCAACAGTCCACAGAGTCACAGAGTCAGACATGACTGAAGTGACTTCATGCACGTAAATGTCCAAGATGTGGACTTTGGAGGGCGAGCTGGGTAAAGGTGCTTTTCCAGACTTGGAGCTGAGGGTCCTTCCTGGCTGGACCGAGGGGAGGGTGGCTCCTAGAGAGGGATCTGTCCTGTTGCCACCCCCACCCCCCCGCAACCCCAAAAACATTTGGGAAGCTTCCTGCTGTTTTGTGTTTTAAAAGTTCTGTTCCTTGCCTAACATAATGAAGAAATGCGTCTGCTGGTTGGGAGACAGCACACAGGCTCCCTGGGCCTCCCTTGGAGGAGCTGCCAAGGCACAAGTCTGGCTGCGCCCCCCTACCGAGGCTGGGCCTGGGCAAGGCAGGCCTGGCTTTCAGGCAGGGCTGGACAGCAGGAATGTGGAAGTGGTTGATCCGCAAGTGCTGTGCCAGACCTAAGCCTGAGCTTAACCGTCTTGAATTCCCCCTGTGGATGATGGTGGGCGTGGGAGCCTCGGCCGCCCTCGGGGTACCTCTGGAGGAGTGAAGGAGGTGGTGGGTCATGCTGTCTCCAGGCTGTGGGCGTGTGGGATGTCAGTGCCACACTGAGTAGGAATCTAGGGTCAACCTGGTGACACCGTCTTGACAGGTGCCCCAGCTGTGAACAGCCCTCGCGGGACAAGCTGCTTGTGGTCACGCACAGCTGCTGGCTCTGCCCTTGGGGCCTCTGGTTGTTCAAAATGTTGCCTTGGGTTCCGTCACGTCTGTTTCCTGCCAGGCGGATGGCAGTGACCACATTTTCAGGGTGAAATTGGCAGGTTTGGTGACTTGTTGGGCGTAGGGCATGAAGAAGTGGGAAGAGTTGCAGGTGTCTGTTGAGAGGTCAGAGTGGATGGTGACCCTTTAGGGAGGGCTGGGGGCTAAGGAGACATGGGCATGCCTTGAACCTGTCCCAGGTGGAGATGGTCTCGCAGATATGTCCAGATGGCAGGTAGGCCTAGGGCTCAAGAGAGAGGTCTGGGCTGGAGACAGAAACTTTGGAACTTTCTTTTAAAGTGGGTTAGTGCCATCTGACAAGAGAGCGTTTGGCATGAGGTGAGGTGTGCCTGGGGCATGGAACCCTCATTCCCAGCATTTCAGCTAGAACTGGGGAAGAGACCCTGGCACTAACACCCTCAGCCTAGTGTTCCTGCCTGGCCTGTGTGTCCTGGGAAAGTCCACCCCGACAAAGAGAGGGTGTGCTGGAGTCTCCTCGGTTGGCACCTGGGTGCCCAAAGGCCAGAAGTCTGGAAAGACTTCTCTTGGCTTAAGGGTTTGATTTTTCTCTTTCTTTTCTTAATCATGGTAAAATGTACATAACATCAAAATTATGTCTTAACCACCTTTACAAAATTATTTGTTTGATTTTTGGCTGCTTGGGGTCTTTGTTGCTGCCCGAGGGCCTTCTCTTGTTGCGGCAAGTGGGGGCTGCTCTCTGGTTGCGGTGCATGGGGCGTCTCGTTGCCCTGGCTTCTCTGGTAGAGCACAGGCTCTAGGTGCACAGGCTTCGATAGTTGTCGCACATGGGCCCAGTAGTTGTGGCACACGGGCATAGTTGCTCTGTGGCATGTGGAATCCTCCGGGACCAGGGATCGAACTCGTATCCCCTGCGTCGGCAGGTGAACTCCCATCCACCGTTATCGCCGGGGAAGGCCACGTCTTAACCATTTGTAAGTGCACAGTTCGGTGGCAGTAAGTCCTTCCCTTTGTTCTGCCACCGTCACCCCCTCCATCTCCAGAACTCTTTTAATCTTGTGAAACTAAAGCTCTATCCCCATTAAGCACTAGCTCCCCACCTCCCCTCTCCAGCCCCTGGCAACCACCATTCTACCTTCTGTCTCTGTGAATGAGACCACTCCAGGCCCATCAGATAACTGGAATCACATGGGATTGTCCTGCTGTGACCGGCTTACTTTTCCTAGCATGATTGTCTTCAGGGTTCATCTGTGCTGTAGCGCGTGTCAGAATCTCCTTCCTTTTAGGGCTGAATAACATTCCATCGTATGCATGGACCACATCTTGCTTATCCATTCGTATGAGGCTGGACGCTTGGTCTCTGCTTTCTCATTGCTCTCCCTGAGAGTCACAGGCTCTCAGAAAGGAGCCCTCATCTGGACCTTAGGAGTCCCTGTGGGACTCCTAATGCAGAGGAAGGGGGCTCTGGTGGTGGGCTTTGGGGCTCCTGCCCCTCCCTGATGTGACTGGCCCAGCCTCACAGCTTGCTGTGCCCTCCAGCTGGTCAGAAGTAGATGAGGCTGCTCATGGGGTCATGTAGGGACCTGGGAGCCAGGGTCACAGCCAGAGGGGAGGGGCCCCAGGACTCAGGCTTCACTTGGCCGAGAGCTCCCAGACCTGCTGTTTGGGCAGAAGAAGAGGCTCCTCCAGCCCCATCCAGCCTCTCGTTCCCAGGGCAACACACACCTGGTTTCCACTCTCTCACTCCCCTGGCACACAGGTCTTTCCAGCAGCTCCTGGAGGTCCCCGTGCTAACTGCCCAGGCTCTCCAGGCAAGTCCACTCACCGTCCTGCTGCTTTGGCACCGTGGCCCCATCTCCACCTACAGAGCACTCTCCCCCTCCCCCTTCCACCCAAACCACTGCTGCCGCCTCTTGGCCTTTGTCTCCCCAACAGACCCCTCCCACCCCCACCCTCGACCCCTCCTCACATCTCTCTTGGGCCACCCACCTCCTCATGCCAGCCCCCCTCGCCCCCTCCTAGCTTCAGTCACCAGCATCTGAATCCTGCTGACTGCCCCCACCCCTTGGACTTTCGTCATAGGACCTGACCGCCAAGTTTTCAATTCCCAGATCGGCATCTCCCCCACGGCTCCGTGGGCCATCAGGAACTCCAAAACAAGCCTCTTCTCATGCACTGTTATTGACCCACTCGTGTTCATTCTTTCATCCAAACTTTTATTGAGCCCCTGCCATGTGTGGCCAGTCTGCTGGGCCTGAGAATACAAAGGATGGAGTTGAGGGGGGTTCCTGGCTCTCCGGGTCCTGTCTGTCGAGCGGGAGATGCAGGCTTGTCTCCCTGATGACCTTACCCCACGGAGTAGAGGGATACTGACAAAGAGAGAAGGTCGTCAGGAGGCAAGTGGGCCTTTCAGGTGGAAGGATGGCAGGTGTGGAAGGTGAGTGTGGGCCAGTGTGTGGCCGGAGTGGGGCTGAATGAGGGCAGAGAGGATGGAGAACACCAGATGAGTCTGTGGGGGAGAGGGGCCAGGATATCAGGAAACACTCCCACAGGGATGGGGAGGACACTGGGGGATATTCCCATGGGGAGGGGAGGGCACTGGAGGGTGTTCCCATGGGGAGGGGGGAGTTTGGGGGCTGCTTGCACTGGGAGGGGCGGAACCCAGTGAATGCACCTGGAGGGTGGGCTCTTGTGTGGACTCTTCAAGGCAGTGACTGAGTGTTTCAGGGCAATGACGGCTTCTGCTGGCTGTCTCCACCTTCTTGGCCATGAGTCCCCACAGCAGGGTGGCTGAATCCTGGGCCTCCATCGTGGTGGGGTACATGCTGCTTCCTGCTCCAGTTTCCTCATTACATTTTCACTAGGCAGCTTTGACTGTGGAGAGCCCTCTGGGCACCACAGAACTGGTATGTGAGGCAGGGGAGAACCCATTTTCCTGGGGTGTGCCTCTCACCCTCCAGCCCAGATGCAGGAGGGAGTGTGGGGGATGTGGGCATGGGTGGGCAGGCAGGTTGGGCGTGGGGATGCTTGAACGCCAAGCTGGACAGTTTGGATGTGATGGAGTCACCATTTTAGGAAGAAGAACCACACACAGGAGATCAGGAGGAGAGGAGGCAGTGTTAACGCAGGCACAGTGCTAGGCTCAGAGCACGGCCACCCACAGCCGCCTAATGGAGGCTGGCTTCTCTGGATGCTCTCCTGGGGCTGTGTGTGGCCAAGTGGCTCAGCCTTCACAATGTCAGTGAGGCCTGTAGGTCAGTGTTACCCCATTTTACAGATGAGGAAACTGAGACCAGTTCAGGGCTGCTGGGAGCTAGGAGCTGAACTGTGCAGCCTTGGCTCCCAGGTCTACACACTTAAATACCACGCTCTGCCACAGAGAAGGGGAGCAGCAGAAACAAGGGAGCTGAGAGACAGGCTAGAGAGTCACATGTCACCTGTGGCCTGGTACATTGAGTGGTGGGGGCTGACAAGAATCAGAAGTGGCCCTAGGTTTGAGGGAAAATGATGCCCACCACACGCACACACACACACACACACACACACACACACACACATATGTAAATGGGGTTGGTAGTTCTAACTCCAGGACGTCTCCATATGCTCTGTGATACTAGCCGATTATAGTTTTCTTTTTTAATTGAGGTGAGGTCCATAAAACATAAACCTAACCATTTAAGTTTCTTTTCTTTTGGCTGTACCATACGGCACGTGGAATCTTAGTTCCTCGACCAGGGATCAAAACCGCACCCCCAGCAATGGAGATGTGGAGTCCTAACCATTGGGCCACCAGGGAAGTCCTCCATTTTTAAAATGAGCAATTCAGTAGCAGTTAGTACATTCACAGTATTGTGCAACCAGCTTCGTCTAGTTCCAGAATGTTTTCCCTCCAAAGAGAAAGCTTGTACCCATTAAGCAGTCCCTTCCCGTGTCCCTCCCCCAGCCCCTGGCAAGCACAGTCTGCGTCCTGTCTCTATGGATTTGCCCATTCCGGATATTTCCTATACATGGAACCATCCACTCTGGGGCCTTTTGTGTCCAGCTTCTGGCTAATTACGTGGGGGCACAGCAGATTGAAGTGTTTCCTAGAAGGAAGTTGGATTTCCCCTCCTGACTCGCTTGGGGGTCACTCGAAGGTAGAAACAAGAGCTTGTCTAAAACATCCACCTGGAAAAGGCAGGAAACAGCAGACACCTGCCTTTGGCTCCTTTTCCATCACCACCAAAGACCCGGACACTGTCCTCTTGTGGTCAGCGGACTTCTTCGTTGTTCTTAATTTTTTTCCAGTGATCTTTTAAAAGTGAGCACCTGAAATCTCAGCTCCCTTCTTAAAGCCCTTCAACAGCCACTGTCACTCGTAGGGTGAATTTCCAGAGTCGTGACACAGCCCTCAGGGCATGACCTGGTCTCGATCTCACTTTGTGAGCCCCTCCTGCCCTCTCCTTCCATCTCAAGCAACAGTGTCACCTGTATCTTTTGTGGACCAGCTCCAAGGCTGGGGGTGGTGGTTTCCCGGGGTGGGAACTTTTTCCAGGATTGGTCTCTGATAGCGTTGCAGTTTGGTGCCACTTTCGAATCCTGTTGACCCGTCTGGGAGCAGGGCTTTAGCTTCAGCCAGGTACTTTCTCTTCCCCTTTCCTCCCAGTTTTCTGAGACCTGACTCTCTGTCTCATCTGCGGTGTGACCAAGAGCTTCCTGCCCTGCTCTGGGTCAGTGGTGCCCTGACAGTGTCCACGGGCAGCGGGTCATCTGCTCTGTGTCCACCCTTGACTCAGTCAGCGGCCCTGGTGCCATGACTGTGGGCAGGGAGTTGATGTGTTGACAGGCACAGAAGCGGGGACGGTGGCCTGGGAGGGACCTTGAGATGTCACCCGAGGGCACGCTGGCCTGGTAGTCATAGGAGCACTCTGACAACATTACCCTGCCTTTTCCTCCCATTCTTGGACCAACACCTCCTTGAGGGGGTCTTGTTGCCTGTCTGCTCTGTGTACAGCTCTGCTGGAAATGGTCTTAGCTTGCATTAAACACCCCCGTGTACCAGGCACCATGCCTGCCACCATAGATGGATTTCATAGCCTGTGAGTCAGGCATGACCTCCCTGTTCACAGAGGAGAAAAGTGAGCATCAGAGATGTCTTGTGAACCACAGAGGTGACATGGCTCTTTGGGTGATAGAGGGTTGGCCTAATCAACAGCTGTGTTCTTTCTGCTATGAGTGCTGAGCACACCGTATCATTTACTGGGCACTGTTTCCCAGACATCATGCTAGAGGGGTGGGAAGCAGCTCTGGGCCCTCGGGAGTCTGGGGTCGAGCAGGTGGAGATGAGAGTCATGTGCTGGAGACACTAGCTAGCTGCCAGGTATGCTAGTGGGCCTGGTGGGGGGCTCCTGTGACTGTCTAGGGGGGCTTGCTCTAGACTGGTGGGTTTTCATGGTGGGCTGCAGTAGTGACCCTGAGGAGGGGCAGGCTGTCACGAGGAGGATCATGGGCCAGCTGCCCTGTGGCAGGGAGCCCTGAGCACTGGACTCAGGAGTTGTCAGTGGGTACAGGGTGACCCTGCACCCTCCCCCCATTTACCCCAAACATTGTTCCTGTGATGCCCGCATAAACTAGATATCTTGTCCCCGTTTGCTCTGTGGTCAGCACTCTGACCAGTACCTCTTGGAAGCATCGCTTCAGCACCCCAGTCCTTTTGCCTGGATGTGCTAGACACTCGGCGAGCAGATCATTAACTGTCTGCTTGGCGATCTGGCTGCAGGGCTGATGGACACTGGGGTTTCTGGCTGGGGTGGTGCCACTGCTCTGTGGCCCTGCACCTTCCCTCGGGTGTAGGGGCTCCTGGGGGAGACCCCTGGAGCTCCTGCACCTGCCATGGGAGGGCCACATAGGCAATGGGTCATGTTGTTGGACCTGCCTGTTGGGTTGATCCCAGGAAGCCTCACACAACCCTGAGATTAAATGCAGGACTCAGAGGGAGTCAGTTTTTGTGGAGGGTGCGGGGCCCTGCCAAGTGCTGGGGTTGGGGGCACTTCAGTGGATTTCTGGGGGAGGGAGGGTTCTTGCTTGTCTGAGGGTCTCTCAGTTTGGAGCTTTTAAGAAGCTCTAATGAGACCGTTGCCTTGCCTTTGTGAAGCTGGGCAGGATCATCTTAAGGGCAACACCAATGTGAATTGTTCTCATTATGTATAAATTATATATAAATGTCAGGGTCCCTTTAAAAAGTCATCCTCATCTTTGGAGAACTTTGATGTTTAAAAGATAGGGCTTTTCCCCACTTCCTTCCAGCTCCAGCCTGTGGGGCCAATTTTGAGCTGTTTTGTCTGTTTTGTCTCTTTGCCCCCCATCCCCTGCCTCAGGCCCTCCAGGTTCCCAGAGAGTGTATCTTCCACACCATTGTGTTGCTCTCAGGGGTGTCTAGACAGCTTGGGATAAAGGGTTTTTTTGTTTAATCCTTTAGCATCCAGCCAGTGTTCCCTGAATGCCCGCTCTGTCTCAGCTACCATGGGGCCGGCGCTGAGAGCTGCCCACACAGCTCCGACCCAAGAGGCGCGTCCTGAGCCATAACTGGGGTTTCTCTCCGCTCCCCTCCACCCCCAGGGTGTCTCACCCCATTGAGGTTTTGGTTTGCAGTCAGTGTTTACATGTATTTTTTAAATGGAAAAAATGTGAACACAAGCCAGAGCAGAGGCTGGTGTGAGGGTGCCGTCACCAGCCAATCACTGGGCTCAACCGCACGCAGTGGACAGCTTCCTTTCCAGGCAGATCATACTAAGGGATGCCAGTGAAGTTCCAGGAGGGTCAGGTGGGGCTCTTGTGCTTTGGAGAGTTGAAACTGTGTTCTTGTTTCCTAGGTTTCTGAGAAGGGGACACTGAGGTTTCTGAGAAGGGACACTGGGCATCTCAGGGGCGTCCCATGACCATCTGCTAAGGACGGCTGGGCGGGGCTGTGTGGACCCCATCTCCTTGGCCCCTGATTTCCTGCCGAGCCTCAGGGATGCCACACAGAGCAGCAGGAAGACAGGCCATTTGAACAGAGCACTTCAACCTTTTTCTTGAGCAGGGTGGGGTTTTGTACGAGGCTTAACTTAGGGGGAAAATTATTGGAGCTGCTGGAAATAATTTGCGGGGCTCCTCTCTTAGAGGCAGATTAGGGGTGGTCTTCTCCACCCTCTCCTGCCCCTGCCATCCCCCCCAACATACTTCAGTAAATTCTTAGGACTAGATAGAGGTGAGGACCAAGGTGAGTTGCAGCACCCAAGATGGTTCTGCCTGAGATAACTGAGTTCTCTGGTATTTGGTGCAAGGTGTGATTTTAGCCACAGGAAGAGGGATTGAAAAAACAGAAAGTACAATCTGTTTGTAGGACATACATTAAGTTCACCTTAAAAATGCATTTCAGATACAGTAGATGCAGACAAATACAGTTTGATTCCACTTACACAAGGTGCCTAGAATAGTCAAATTCATAGAGTCAGAAAGTAGTGGTCAATGGCAGAGGCAAGCGGGTGGGGGTTGGGGAGTTAGTGTTTGATGGGGGACAGAGTTTCAGTTTCGGAAGGAAAAATTCGGGAGATGATGATGGTGAGAACTGCATAACAATGTGAGTATACTTAGTGCCACTGAACTGTACAGTTAAATATGGTTAAAATAGTATTTTTATATCATGTGACTTTTGGTTGGTTGGTTGTTTAGTCCGACTCTTTGCAACCCCATGGACTATAACCCACCAGCCTCCTCTGTCCATGGGATTTCCCAGGCAAGAATACTGGAGTGGGTTGCCATTTCCTTCTCAAGGGGATCTTCCCGACCCAGAGATTGAACCCGCATCTCCTGTATTGTAGGCGGATTCTCTACCACTGAGCCACCAGGGAAACTTTTACCACAATAAAAAAAAATTTTTTTTTTTTTTCAAAATGCGCCAGGAAGATACTTTTGGAACATCCACGGGGACTTTTCTCCTCGGGCTGAACCACCCTAAAGTCCTAGCCAGGTGAGTTCACTGTGTTTAGACAAGGCAGAAAAATGGAGCTGGCTTCCCCTCTTTCCATCATGGGGACTCCTTGAGGACCACATTTTGCCTTGGGTTACCTGTTTTCCCTGAATTTTTGTAAGACAAAGCAGGTGGTACCCACCTTTCCGGATTGGGGCAGGGGAACTGCAGTTTTGCCAAGTTCCGTAAGTTTGCCGAGTCTCCCAGGTGCTGGTAGAGATGCAGGTGGGTACAATCGTAGAGGTTTCTTAGGTGAGCAGCTCATGGGCTGAATTTTGAGGACTGGGTGATCTCAGCACTTGTCCTCTAATAGAAGCAGGACAGTTTTGGGAAGCACCTACTGAAGGCTACCCAGGTGGAGTTTGGAGCTATGGAGGATGCAAACGTGAGGGGATCAGCAACAGCAAGTGCCAGTTGTACCAACTGGGCTGGAGGCTGTGTGTGTTCCTGGCAGACCTGCATACATGGACCACCTTTTTCTTTTGGGTTTAGACCACTTTGCTTAATGTTTATTGATCACCTGTTATATGCCGGGCACCATGCTCAGCCCTTTCCTGTGCACTAACTTATCCTGCTCCCAGGAATCTTGTTGAGTGTGTGTGTGTGGGAGGGGGACGGTTATTGTGCCCATTTCACAGTTGGGAAAACTGAAGCACAGAAAAATCAGATCATTTGCCTGGGATCACACACAGCCACGTTAGATACAGACCCAGCCTGTTGCACACAGCCTCTGAGCCTGAGGAGGCACATGAGCTGGAGGAGGTGGGGAGTGGGTCTGGAAGCAACAGATGCTGGAGGAGACCGTAGCCAGGCAAAGGAGGGAGGCAAGCTGGGGAGGAGAGAAGGGGTTCATGTGACACTGCAGTGTGGGATCGAGGTGGGTCCAGCCTGGCCTTGCTGTGTCAGCACATTCAGCCCTTAGCAGTGGAGGCTGAACATGCCAAGTGTCACTGGTGAGGCCGGGAAACGAGAGATCCCGAGTCTTAATTTTTTCCCTTCAGGAGGGACCCAGACAACTTGAAAATGTCCTCAGACTCCACTGGACAGTTTTAGCATCTCTGCTGAACTGTTAGTAGGCCCAGCTGTGTCTGCTGATTCCTACCTCCCCTGTCCCTTAAATAAAATAGCCGGTCAGCTTGGATAGCTGGGGCTCCCCATCCTGTGAGCAGCCATCCTGGCACCCCCAGCCCCCCGCAAAGGACCCTGCCTGGGTTTCCCTCAGCAAGAGAGCCACAAATGTCTTCTTACATTGTTGTGTTTTCCTCCGAGAAAAATCAGCCTTAAGCCTCAGATTTTAATCACCTTCTAGAAGGACACTTCCTGTGGCTATTTCAAGTGACAAGTGGCTAAGGTCATGCTTCTAAGTAAAATTAGACTTTTAAACTAGGTCACCAACTCAGATGCCCCCAGGGGCCAGGAAGGAGGCACAAATGAAGCAGCCCATGGAAGGCTATAGGGCAGGGTGAGGACTGTGGCAAAGCGGCATGCGGGTGTCCCGTACGAGGGGGTGGCTCTCTTACCTGGAGATGTGGAGTCCAGGGAACTGCAGCGTCCACTTCTTTCTCTCCTAAGGGAGGCCAGGAATCTGGATTTTTTTTTTTAAGTAGACAAAAAACTTAAAAAACTTACCAGGTTTTTTGTTTGTTCTTAAAGAAACAACACAGAATAGAATGTCTGTGCCTTTTCTGTACATATGGGAAGGGTAGGGCCAGGGAGCCTGGTGGAGTCACACAACTTTGGGCTTAAGGCGCTGGGATGAGACCTGTACCTGCTGGTACCTGGCCTGGCCCAGTTTCCACCTGGCGTGCCACATCCTGGATAAAGCAGCAGGGCTGGGAACCAGCTCAGTAAATTCCCTTGTACCAAGAGGTACAGAGCCTTAAGACAATCGCATCCCTGCTCTCCTTTGCTCCCCTACAAAAGGTGGATTTACGGCTGCCTCTCTGGCACCAGGCACAGAGAACTTCCCTTAGATTGACCGTGGGGCTCTCTGGCACTGGCAGAGATCTGTTGTCCTCATTTTACAGATGAGGAAACTGAGACCTGCAAGTTCAGCTGACTTCACGGAGGGGGGATTTGAACGTGAGCCTGACCCTGAGCCTCGGCTTGTAACCATCCCCCGTGTATAGCAGTGAGAAGGACATTTCACCCTTCATCTGGAGCCGGGGGACGCTCCCACAGATGGCAATGTGTTCTCAAGCTGACCCACCCCCCAGGGCATCCCCTGGACTTTGGGGAATCTGGTGTGGAGGTCGGTGCCACCCTGCTGCCCTCCTGGTTGGGAACCTCGAGAGCACAGTTGGCTCCACCCACGGAGGGACCACTCCTCGGCTCACAAGGTTGCTGACTAATTCTCTTTGCAAACGGTTTGGTTTCACATGCTTGAGTTTCCAGTAACTACGTGGGTGGATTTGTTTCATTTAAGGGCAAAACAAAACAAAACACGGAGGGGGTTTTCTTTCCCAAGAAGAGGACTCGCCAATTATGGGTTTACTGCGTGCGGCTCCGGGCATCATGGTGCCGGTCGGCAGCCAGCAGGGCCCCTTGCCAGGCGAGCTCCGAGGTGGGAATCGCTTAGTCATTACCCGCGGGGGCCAGGTGCGGGAGGTTGGGGAGGTGCAGCGGCCACCGGGTCCTGCAGAGGGAACAGGGACCCTGTGCTCCTTCCCGGTCAGGCCTGTCCCCCAGGGCGGGGACAGGGGCCCCAGGGAAGGTGCCAAGTGAGTGAGATAACCAGTTTTGCTTGCCATGGGGCTGGCTGCACCTCCCAAGGGACTGGGCCTGGGAAAGAAACACTGCCCAGCTGGCCAGGCCACCTGCTTCAGGTAAGTTGGAGATGGTGGTGTGCCCGGGGAACAGTAGATTTTGTTGGGGAAGGAGTGAGTCCCTCCCATAGGCAAGGGAGTGCGTGCATGTGTCTGTCTGCCCCCACAGGCTCCAGCAGGTGATGTCTGCATGCTGGTTTGGCATGGGCACTGGCCAAGCCGAGCAGACTTAACCTTGATGTTGGGCCCTGAGGGTCCTGCCATACCGGGGGTGACCACTTCAGTTGCTGGATGATGAGGGGCATGGCTTGTAGCCAAGGGGCTGATTGATGGAGAGGGCCTCCAGGGGCTCAGGGAAGTCGCTATTTATCAACAGGTCTGGGGGTGTGTGGAGATCTCAGAACCCATGTGTTGCCTTGGCGCAAGTGTAGGCACTCTGCTGGGTGGCATCTCTGGCCCAGGGTTTCATCTCTGGAGGATACTGTGCATCTAGCCTGGCTTTGGGGGCTGGAGCAGTTATGAACCTGGCCTCGGAGTCAGATGGAGGTGGCCAGAGTCCTGCTGTAGTACTTCTTATCTCTGACGTGGGCCTCAGTTTCCATCTATCAAATGGGGGTGTCAGAGGACCCTGTGGATGGAATAAGTTGACATGGATGAGCTGCCAGGTACTGTCCTTGTTGTAACTGAACTCTAAGGCCTGGGGTGGGGCGGGGCCTTACTGCTCATACACTTTCCTTCTCTGAGAAGGGAACATGCCTTGGAATTTATAGTCCTTAATCCTGGCCTTTGAGAGCTTGCTTGGAAGGGAAGCAGGGCAAATATACTGATAACTATGAAATAATATCATGTTAGACAGAGGGTAATAAAGGCAGTGAGGGGCAAGTAGAGTTCTGGAGGATTTTGATGAGATTTAGCAGGTGAATCCAGGAAGGCTTCCTGGAGGAGGTGACACTGAAGCTAGACCTTAGGATATGTAGGAATTAGAGAGCGAGGAGGAAGAGAAGAAGGAAAGCAAGCAGTCTTTCACTGGTCGGAGGGAATGTGCATATGCTTAGGAGCTCAGATGGTCCCCAGTGTGTAATACATGCTTAATAAATACCATCACCAAAATCGGCAGGACTCCAGGGTTTTCAAAGATGTTTTTATAGATGTGGGAATTGATGCTCAAAGAAGCCAAGTCATTTGTCCAGGATCCAGGTTGGAAGGCAAAATTTAAACTCATTGCCTTGGCTTCCAGGGCCAAGGGGTGAAGTGTGTGTGTGTTTGTGTGCACGTGTGCGCCTGCATGAGCTGGAGAGTGTCAGGCCACCAGGTGAGAGAAGACAGTTTTGAAGCCGTGTGCAGCTGATTTCCTGTGGCAAGGGGGCTGATCTTTTTGAGCCCCCGCAGTTCCGTGGGCTTCTTGGGTGGATGCTTTTTATTCTCCGTTGACCTTCTGGCCTCGATCCGTGTGCTGGCTCTGGCCTGCCCTAGCCACACAGACAGGAAACAGGGACCCAGGTGAAGACCTGAGGGGAGTCCCAATCTTGGTTGGGTTTTTGTGCCCAGGTTCTTCTGGAACTTCCCTGAGCCCTGGGCCTTCCCTGGAGCTCCCGGACAGGCGTGAGGGTCTGACCGAGCTTCCCCTGGGAGCCAGGGGAACCGTGCCTCTGACAGCCAGGTGGGGACCAGAGGAAGCCGCCGCCTTCCTCTCCCTTTCCGGGCAGATTGTTCTGGGCTGATGCTGCGGGGGGAGGGCTGGTGCTTCCTGTGGCCTGCTGGAGGTGCAGGGTGAGGGGTGAAGATAGATACGAGCACCAAGAGTCCCATGATGCCCCTGGGCCCTTGGCCTGGGAGGTGGCCGCTCATGCCTCCCCTGGTCTGGTCCCTCCAGGTCTGTGCCACCTAGGCTGCCCATCCTCCCTGGCCCCTGCCTCCTTTTCACACTTCCTCGCCTGCCGTGTGGGCCCTGCCTGAAGTGCAGCATCTCCAGGCATCGATGGTACAGGAGGCAGAACACGATGTCCCTCTTTGTCCCCGAGACCCCCCCAACCTGCCTCTAGTCTCAGGCTTTCATCAGGCTGGGAAGACTGGGAGGTTTTGGTTTTAATATTTATTGATTATTTATTTATCTAGCTGCACTGGGTCTTGGTTGCAGCACACGGGATCTTTATTTGCGGCACATGGGATCTTAGGTTCCCTGACCAGGGATCGAACCCTGGACCCCCTGTACTGGGGGTGTGGAGTCTTAGGCACTGGACCAGCAGGGAAGTCTCAGGACCGTGAGTTTTAATTCTGACTTTCGAACTGGATCCTGGGTAGATGACTTAGCCTCTTTGAGTCTCAGTTTCCATGTCTATAAAGTGGGTGTGAGGATCACCGCAAGGACTAAACAAAGGACTGAACTACGTGGTGCCTCGGAGAACTGCTCTTCTGTCATCTAGCAGTTCAGGCGGCTCGCCCAGGTCAGTGCCTCGGCAGGGCTCTGGACACAGTGGGGACCCCCGAGGATTCTCTGTCCATGGTGGGGACAGTCGCGTGAGCTATAGACAGAACAGTGTGAGTGGTGTGGTGCACAGCTCCGAGGAGGGCCCCCTAGCCCAGGAAGCCCACCTTGCTGGGTGTTGCTGTAGTGAGTCCTAGAGAGCAGGTGGGGGCTGGGAGGTGGGAGCCGAGGGCCTGGTGCGGAGAGGACAACAAGCAGAAGCACCTTGTGGGCTGCAGGCTGAGTGTGGACACGGCAGGCTGGCGACAGAGGCAGACGGGGCCACCCCAGCCACATGCTATTGACCTTGACTGTGGGACAAGCCCCACCTACCTCAGGGCACCCCCCCGGTGGTTATTCCTCTCCTGGGGCCTTGAAATGCAGGAGCAGGAGGGGAGGCTGTCTGCAGGGACGGAGACAGTGCTGGGCCCTGTTGCTCCACTCCCTGCTTGGGACCCCTCTGGAGTTTAGGAAGAGATGGGAGATGTCTGAGGTTAGGCACTTGGGGAAGTCTTGGCCTGTGCGGCTGATTGTGAGTGGGGAGAAGACTTAACCATAGAGCAGTCCCAGGTGTCCCCTCGGATCAGAGTGGGGGCGGTCACAGGCTGGGAAGGGACAGAGTGAGACTGAATTGCAATGGAAACAGGTGATGGATTTTCTGTAACTTTGATGTTCAGGCTTCTCCCACACAGGTGTGTCCGGTGTGGTTTTTGGTGGGGGGTGATGTTGGTAGGGCCACCTCTCCAAGGGCAGGGTTTCAAAGCACCATCTAGCCTGGTGTCTTGTCCTGGAGACAGGATGGCCCCCTTGACATGAGCTCCTGAGTCCACACCCACTGGTCCTGTGGCTCCCCCAGCTTCTGCCTCCCCACTTCTCCCGTCTCCTGGATCTCATGGGAGGACCCTGGCTGGACCTGGCCTTGAGCTGGCCACCTGCCTGCCCAGTTCTGGAGTCAGAAGTTGGACTCTCCTTCTCAGAAGGGCAGAGGGGGATTCATGCTTCAAACCCATTGGGTCAAGTGACTTCTATTGTGGCAGTGGGGCCACCTGCATGGACAGGGTCAGAGTTCTCTGCCAAGCCCTCCGGATGTCCAGGTTGGTGCCTGTGTCTCACTGTTTCTGGGTACCCTCCTCCCTCCTTTAGTTTGTCTTTGCCTCCCTCTTAAATTTACATAGCAGTTACCTCCTTCTATAAATATTTACTGAGCACCCACTATGTCATGGCCATTGTTCTAGGCAGGGAGGTTATAGCAGGAACAGGACAGATTGGAGGGTGATAATTAACCACTACTGTCTGTCAGGCCAGGACCACCCTCTGTGTTTTGGGTGCGTTTCTATCTTCAGGGTCCACTGGCAACACCTGCTCCCTCCCCGCCACCCCCCGCCAGGTGGGTTCATTTCGCGTCACCCTGGGAACTGGCGATACAGACCTGGGGCTGGCCCCTGTACTCAGTACCTGGCCTGAGCGGCGTGTGAGGAATCCAGGAAGTGCTGTGGAAGTCCTGGGGTGTGGTGGGAGTCGCTGAAGCCTCCTCCAGGGCGAGACCTTGGTTCTCTCTGGTCGGGTCCTGATGTCTGCCTGGCACACTGGCTAGGACCAGGTCCGGGCTAGTGGGAAGAACTTGGAGGAATGAGTGAATGAATGAGCTAGCCAACCTCTTCACTGACTATGGGAAAGCTAGCATCTTTGATCCAATCCGCTCATATTCCATGGTTGTTTGTGGACTCTTGTCTCCACGAAGGTGGGGGCTCGATCTAACTAGTTCGGCAGCCAAGGTACTTAAGACAGTGCCTGGAACACGGTGGGGCTTGTTCAGCCAATTCTTTTTTAGCCATCACTTTATCTGGGCTGTAGGGGGTGCTGTAGGCACCCCCCCGAGTGGCTGCCCCCCACTCCCGCTGATCATGTCCTTCCTTTCAGCGTAGCCTAGAGGGTGGGCTCCGTGTCTATTGTTCCCTTGTGAGGACTTTTCATTACGACACTGGTGTTTTTGAAGCCCCATCTCCCATCGTGGCTGGTTTTCAGGGAACGGAATTATAGGAAGCTATGGTGGTGAAAGACTGGTGTGACTGGGAGGAGTCACCCCTCCGGCTTTGGTGGAAAACCCTCCCCTCCTTTAAAAATAGGCCTCTTGCTTCTCTGCTCCATCGTCTCAATTCCTGGGTCTCTGCCCCCTCCTCAGGCCAAACCAGTGGGCCTGGCAGCAGTGTGGTTACAGGTACTGGATACGGTCCTATTTCTCTTTGAACCTTCTCCTTCTACACACACACACACACACACACACACACACAGCTGATAAAAAGCTCTTAAACCTCCTCAGTTTAGTCTGCTGAGGCCTTGCAGACAGTAGGCCTTAAACGTTTGCATTCCTTGGGCTTAGCCGATTCTCTGGAGTGTCGAGTTTCTGGGTTAGTGGTACGTGGAGGGTAAAGCCAGAAGTCTTGACAAAGAAAGTGTGTGTGTGTGTGTGTGTGTGTGTGTGTGTGTGTGTGTGTGTGTGTGTGTGTGTGTGTGTGTGTGTGGTGGAATTCCAAATATTCTGGATGGCGCAGAGTGGCCTTCAAGTACCAGGGCCCTTTCTCAGGGGAGAGCAGGCCTGACCTGTCAGCCATCCCCTTGGTACCCTCCAGAGAGGTGTTTCAACAGTTTGGTTCTCAGACTTTTAGTGAACACTTACTGTTTAGCCAAAAATGGATAAGAGGGCTGTCGCAGAAGCTCATGAACCGGGGCAGGAGACAGACACGGGCAGCTAACTGATGCTGTGTTTCATCACATGTATGGCGCATGCAGAGGAAAGTTTACCATTCTGTCATGAGCTGCCCATTGTCACTGTAACGAACTGTCAGCTCCAGAACCAGCCCGATTTCAGTGATGCCAAGATGTGGGTCACACTGAATCGTGATGGGGAAAGCGTGACAGGATGGGGGCACTGGCCTAGCCAAGGGCATCACGGAGTTCATGGAGAGGTTCATTCAGCTGCAGCAGGCACCTCGGGGTGGGGGCAGTTTCTGGGCAGAGTAGGGCTAGGAATACAGCAGCAGTGGTGAGATCGATACCAGTGGACACTGCTGACCAACATGTGGCCCTATTCTGGGCCCTCACTGTTCATTTATTCACTGTAGCCTCTTAACTTCAGGGGGAGCAGCCGCAATAAGTCTGTTGTACAAGTGGCAAAGGTGGGCCCAGGTAACTCACACCTGGGAATAGCATCGGGCAGGGGATTTCAGTACCCACTCTCCCTGAGCTCCCATCCCGTGAGGGTCTTTTTTCATTCTTAAAAAATACTTATTTATTTATTTGGCTGTGCTGGGTCTTAGTTGCAGCCTACTAACTTTTAGCTGTGGCATGTGAGGTCTAGTTCCCTGACCAAGGATCAAACTCGGGCTCCCCTGGACCAGGGAAGTCCCTCTCTCCTTCTTTTTTTTTTTTTTTCAAATAGTCTGGATTTTTTCCAGATTAAATATCACTGATCATTTTAAAAATGAATTTCTATTCGAGTATAGTTGATTTACAATGTTGTGTTCGTTTCTACTGTAGAGAAAAGTGAATCAGTTATACATATACATATATCCACTCTTTTTCAGATCATTACGGAGTATTGAGTAGAGCTCTCTCTGCTATACAATAGGTTATCATTAGTTATCTATTTTATATATAGTGGTGTGTATATGTCAATCTCAATCTCCCTATTTATTCCTCTCCACCCGTTGAAGACAGCACACAGGCCCCCATCCTTCACTATCTCCCCAAGTCTGCTCAGATTTATGTACATTGAGTCAGGAATACCATCTAACCATCTCATCTTCTGCCACCCCCTTCTTTTGCCTTCAGTCTTTCCCAGCATCAGGGTCTTTTCCAATGAGTCAGCTCTTCACATCAGGTAGCCAAAGTATTGGAGCTTCAGCATCATTCCTTCCAGTGAATATTCAGGGTTGGTTTCCTTCAGGACTGACTGGTTTGGTCTCCTTGCTGTCCAAGGGACTCTGGAGAGTCTTTTCCAGCATCACAATTTGAAAGCATCAATTCTCTGGCACTCAGCCTTCTTTATGGTCTCCGGGAGGTAGTTAAGGACAGAGAAGCCTGGTGTGCTGCAGTCCTTGGGGTTGCAAAGAGTCAGACACAACTGAGCTACTGAACAGCAACAAGCAACCCCCGAGTGGCTCTTTGTTAAAGATCTGAACCTCTGGGGCTTAGACCCTGGTGCCTAGGCTCCTGCTTCTTTGTCCTGGGCCCATCCCTGTAGCTTGTCTTGAGTGAGAGCTCCATATGTCCCAGGCGCTGGGGTGCGTGTGCATCATCTGCCCCCCGAGCCATCCTGGTGAGACAGAGTTATTGTCCTCCTTTCGCAGCTGGGGAAACTGAAGTCCAGAAGGTCTCAGGCCAGAGATGGGATTTGAAATCTGGGTTGGCAGCTCCCAAGTCCTTGCCTGTCTCTCACTTTCACAAGTTGTCAGCCTATGCTTATTTGTTATTTTTTCCCAGTTTGTATCATGCCTTGACCTTTTGGCAAGTGGGATGTCAAAGCCCTGACTTGATGACTGAGTGAGAAGGGGCATCTGTGAGTAAGACCCAGTGTGGCAAGTGTTTCTCAAAACTTTGTGAGAAGTGGAATAATTTCCGGTGAGAGACGTACTTATGGGCTCCTGGGCCAAATTCTAGAGAGGCCAGGACCGCCTCTGGTTCCCCTGAGGGTGAACATGGGCAGAGTCATTCAGAGGGTCAAGAGAGCCAGTGTGGCCAGGGTCCGGCCATCTAGTCCAGCCATGCCGGTGGTCAGGGGGAGGCCCCCGTGTGGAGGGGAGGGGAGCGCCGAGTTGGACCTTCAGACACCTCCAGCCCTCCCCCAGCCCCCTGTCCTTTGTTGTCTGGCCGCGTCAGACGTCTGGGTTTGCAGGGAGGTTCCTGAATGGGCCTTGGAAATAGGTCACTCCCTTCCCGTGCCGCCGGCGCTGACCCACATGTGACCTTCCCCGTGGTGACAGTGTCTGGCCGTCACTCTTTGATGCTGTCTGTGGAGGGGCAGTGAATGAGTGGGGGCAGGGCGGCCGCCTCTCCCCTCTCCAGCGGTCGAGGATTTTGCCGCCCAGCACCAGCGCCCGCCGGATGCGCCTGCCGGATGCGCCGGCCAGCAGCCCTCTTTCCCTTGGTCATATCGGACAGGGGAAATCCAACACTCCCGACCCTCTGTCTGAGCATCCGACCTTTTCCGCTCCATGAAGAGCCCTGGCTGGACTGGCAGCTTTGACTGGATGCCTGCTGAATGGGAGCCGAGGGGGCTGGCGGCTCCACTGGGCCCCTCCTCAGCCCCCAGCCCCTCTGCCTGGGTCACGCAGGCATGTGCGTTCTGCAGTCGCTGGGGTTTTTCCGTCTCTCCCCCTGGCTGGCCTGGGGAACCATCCCTCAGAGATCGTGGTGGGTCTCAGATGAGCTTGCTCTGTGGCCCTGGGCACAAAGTTGACCCCGAAGATCTGCACTTCGACATTGACCAGTGTCCAGAGTCAGTACTGGACAGCACTTCCTTTCTCCTGGGCCTGGAACCCTGTCTGCCACAGAGGCCTTAATTTGGGCTTAATTTTTCGGCTTCATGGAACCCAGATGCTGTGCTCATCGCAGAGACAGGAGAACACCAGGTTCATTACCCTCCAAGGAGGCTGTGTCCTTCTCACACCTGGCTGCCCTGGCTCGCTGGCACCAGATTCCTGGAAAGTGGCCTCTGCCGATCCTTAAGGTCTCATGGGCCTCAGCGAGACAGTGGACGCTGTCCAAACCATTGACACTCATACTGGGGCCCCCTGGTGACAGACAGTACCTGTCTGCTGCGATGCTCGCATACCTCAGGGGTAGACTGTCAGGTCTCGGAATCACAGGATCTCAAAACCAGGGGGCTGGTTTGGGGCCTCTTCCCTCCCTCCTCTCAGATCATTCCTCCTCTTGGATCCTTCCTCCCTGAAGCCAGTGGGAAATTCAGGAAATTCTTTCCTGCAGGAAGGAAGAATCAGGATACAGACCCAAAGAGGGGATGATGTGCAGGCTTGATGTACCATCTCCCCTTGGCCACCTGAATCCCTCCTCAGGGTAGCCTGGTTGCTCCGTTCTATCACAGTCCCTAGGTTTTTTCCTAGTTTTTTTAGGTCTTGTGATTTTTGTGTGCCAAAGCCGGGGACTGGATCCCTGCTGGGCAATCACATGTTCATGCTTTTCCGAGCTAGTTGGCACATCTGATGCAGCTGGAACGGGCTCCAGATGGACCGTGCTGTGCCATGGACCCCCTGCATGCACGGCACCAGCACATTGTGGGGCTCTTTCCAGTTCCTAGAATTGGTGAACTGTGGCCTGATTAGCTTTATCACATTTGCCAGCCTCCTTTATGCCAGGTTCCACTGCGATTCTGTGGCTCAGGTGGTCCTCCAGGAGGTTTCAGTGGGAAACAGCCCTTGCTGTCTTCTGTGGTGTGTCTAGGTGCCTGGTCTTGGAAGGGTCGGCTTGGAAGGGCTTGGATCGTGGACACTGTGTACCCAGCAAGGAGGCCAGCCCAGCTGGGGATGGGCAAAGTCAAGACAAAGGCCCAGTTGTGCCCTCGGAGAAAACCCAAACCTGGGTTTCCCTGCGGCCGAAACTGCCAGTGCCCGGCCCACCTCATTCCCATAAAGGGAACTTTGTGTGTGGCTCCCTGCGGCGGAGGCAGCCAGCATCTCCCGGCGCCCAGACGCTCCCTGGGAATGGGCGTGACCGCCTCGGAGCCACAAGTTGCTGCGATGATAACTCCTGTGACCCTTGACCTCTTAGAGCCGACATTGGGCCAGACAATGTCCAGACAGTCCCTGTGTTGGGGACAACGAGTCTGTTCTCCGTGTCCGAAGGCCAGCCTTGTTGGGACCAGACCAGACACATTCTTTCTTGGAAAACCGAGTGGGTGGGGGGCTGCCAGGACAGGACTATGATAGGAGGCACCTTGTGAGCCAGTCTGTGCCAGTGGGCGGCAGGGGGCCGCGGGAGCCCCATCTGGAAGCCAGCTCCTTCCCTGCCCCTCACTGGCTGCTGCCCCCTGAATAGAGGGCTTGTGTAGACACTTAACGGTGGGGCCCCAGGGCTCAGGGTGGAGTATGTGGCCGAACTGCTGCTGCTGCTCCTGGGATTTCCAGGAAAGAGCAGCCAGTGCAGGAGAGAAGTGGTCCAGGCTGCCGTGTCTCTGGGTACCAGTTGGCCGGACACACTGAGGATGGTTTGGGCTGTGTAGGAGTGGGCTGTTGGGGCATTTGGGAACTGAGTTCTCAAGAAATGAGGGGTCTGCACATCAGTTGTGGGGAGATTCCAGAACAGGTCGAGGGCAGACATATGGATGCCTGACCCTCTTTAAGAAAGTGAAGGACAGGGAAGCCTGGTCCATGGGGTCACAAAGAGTCAGACATGACTGGACGACTGAACAACAATGCACGCGAGAGTTTGAGCCTTTCCTTGAGGGGGCTCTGTGCCCGGTACATAGTGGGCACTTGGGAACCTTGCCGAGGTGACCTGTGTGTCTAGTGGATGCCCCCAGGTGGTTTTAATCTGGGAAGCCGCACAATCAAATAAGCATTTGAGAAGGCAGAGCCTGGGCCGAGCTGGAGGCTGGTTGGGAGGGGGCGTGTGGCCAGGGCCTTGGGCAGACTCAAGACAGAGCCTGGCCCCCCCCACCCCCGACCCCCAGGGCTGGGGTGGGGAGCCCCTTCCCACTCCCGCTTCCTCCTGGGGCTGCCTGTCACGCTGGCCCCCACGCCCCTCTCCATACGCGGCCGTCTGGACAAGTTTGGGTGGCGGAGCTGGATCCTATCATTAGCTTTGCCCCCAGCATCCTCTCAGCCCTCTTCTTATCCGGAGAGCTGTTTTGTTCACTTCCCTCTTTTAGCTGCCGGCTAATGTTTGTGGCGGATGAGCAGGGTGTGTTTCTAAAAGCAGCCGGCTGCCCGGTGAGGCCGCCTTTTCACTTGGGTGGCCTGGCTTCCTGGGCTGGCATAAAACTCCCTGTGGTTGAATTTTTTTTGCTCCATAAAAAATCAAGGGAAAATACATTCAGGTCCCCTCATCCGCCCTGACTCATCCCAGGAGCAGAGATGATGCTTCAGGGGGCCTGGGGTCTGTGAGGTCAGAGTAACCCACCCACTCCACCCTGCACCCTGCCTGTTCCCACGAGTGTGGCTGGGCCAGAAGCAGCTTTGGAGCCATCTGGTGGAATGCTCTCCATGGGGCTGAATTTGCTCTGCCCTGACTTTGGTTGGTTGGGTCTTCGGTGCTCATGAGATTTCTTGGCTAACGAAGCATCACCGCTCAGTCACCCAAAGTGCCTGTAAGAAAGTCAGTGGGTGGGGTCCAAATGGCCCCCTGAACAGTGGCTAAGAAGGTGAGATGCCACGTTGCTCCCCTGTGGTTGCTGCCTGCCTCTGGCCCAGTGTTTCCTGCTGGGCGGGCTGACCTGCGAGGATGGGAATGAGGGCTGGGAGGCCCAGCCCTGGAACTGGGGGTTGAGTCTGAGGACCCCAAAGCTGCCGTGCTCATGGGCTCTCCTGCAACTGCGGTGCCCACCTTCCAGAAAGGGGCCACAGGGCAAGGTCACCCTTTGCTCCACCCGCCCCCACCTCCCCAGCCCCACAGCCAGCCGTCTTCCCTCCCACTCGCCTGGCGGTGGTAACCCCCGGCTGGCTGTTGGAAGGGGCTTTCCTCTTTACTGCAGTTTAGTCTGCGTTGGTTTAATTTGAAAGACTTGTTGCCTCTGAGTCAAAACATAAAAATCCCCTTGGATGCGCTGTGGTGTTCGCTGCCTTGGGAGCTGCTGGCGCCATCTCTGGGGGGGTCCCTAATCCTTCCCTTCCTGCCGCAGCCAGGTGGGTGAGGCTCCTGGGTCCTTAGATCCCAGGCCTCCACCTCCCCTCCTCCCACTTCCATGCATCTTCTGGGGCAGACACTCAGGGCTGGATGTCAGGATGACTCCCCATCCTTATCGATGTTGCTGGCTGCGGACCAGCCCAGCCCTCTTTGTTGGGAACTCCCTGGCAGACCAGTGGTTTGGACTCTGCAGTCTCACTGCTGAGCGCCTGGGTTCAAGCCCCAGTCGGGGAACTAAGATCCCTGCATGGCCAAAAATAAAAAAGAGAAACAGCAAAAACAGAGAAAGCAGCACCCCCTTTGTCCACCCTTTGTAGAGGGTACCGGGGGTTCCATGAGCTAGCTGCCTCCAGAGTGGCTGTTTCTAAGATGGTCTGCAGGGGTTATAGGTAGAAATTAGTAACTTTGTTTTTACTTTTATCATCTCTGGTTGAATATCTGGGTTTTTGGTGTGCGTTTCATAATGTACGTCATCTATTGATACAGAGGTATGTGAGTTTAATATGTGCCCAATATATGTCTTTGGGGAGATATCTGCTTTAAAGCTAGCAGACGGGGTGCATAACCAAAAAAAGGCTGATACATTCAATGAGCTCTGGTTTGTGAAGGGAGGGGGCATCACTGGGGCCCAGGGAGGGCTGTGGTGGGGCACGTGCGGGTGCAGGGGACAGAGGGTGTGGCCGGGGGGTGGGCAGACTATAGGATCTTGGCTCCTTCCTGTGTTTTGGTCACTGTGTGTCATTCAGGTACACATGGAGGCCTGGGCCTGCTACAACAGGCTCTTGGAGGAGTTTGTGGGAGAAGTTTGGCTCCTGTAGACACCATGATAGACACCATTTCTTTTATTTTTTAATTATTTGTTAAAGTTACTAATTAACTTGGCTCTACCAGGTATTATTTGCAGCATGCGGGATCTTCAATTTTCATTGCGGTACATGGGATCTTAAGTTGTGGTGTGCAGGATCTAGTCCTTGACCAGGGATTGAACCCAGACCCCTTGCACTGGGGGAGCAGCATCTTAGCCACTGGACCACCAGGGAAGTCCCGGTGGCACCACTTCTTAAGTTCTAGATCAAGGGTTCCAAAACTCTTAAGGGCCAGAGTGTAAATATTTAGGCCTGTTAGAACTACTTGACTGTGCTGTTACAGCAGGTGAGCAGGAATGCCAGAGGCAATGTGTAAACCAAAGGGAGTGGCTGCATGCCAATAAAACTTTATTTACAAAACCAGGCAGTGGGCCAGATTGGCCCACGGAGTCATTGTTTGTCAAACCGTGGTCTAGATTAAGAGGAGAGATGCAATGGAGGTTCAGAACCAGCCAAGATTACCCACCAAAAAGCACGCCTCTGACCTTGCTCCACTGGACCCACCCTCAGGAGACTTGGGGGCAGGGTGTGGCCCAGCCAAGAGTCAGTGGAGCAGTAAGCAGCCCCTGACATCCCACTGGAGAGCACTCAGCTGGCAGCACACTTTCACACCTTCTTTAGAGCCAGAGAAGTGTGGCCTTGGGAGGAGGCAGAGCCCTGCTTATCCTAGAATCGAGAGTAGCAGAGCCAAGAGAGATTTGGAGGCCCTCCAAGCTGGAGTCCCTAGGGATGTGGAGGGGAAAAGTATGTAAAGAACATCCCCTTCTCTTCCAGGGTGGGAACCACTAGAGTTGAAACCTGCCAAGCTGGACTTCGCCTGCAGGACTTCTCAGAGCCTTGAAGATGCTGATGGGTTCTCTGACTCTCTTGGAGGGAATATAATATTTCCCCAGACTTAGAAACAATTTTTCAGAATCTGTCCAGATCACTTTAGGGAAGAGCTGCTTTCCTTCAACCTTCTGTTTTATAGACCTAACGGAAACCTAATGTCCAGAGAGGCTGAATGTCTTGCTCAAGGTGACACAGGAGGCTGGTGAATGGGTGCTGGCTTCCTACTCAGCCACCTTCTTCCCGGCGTGGCCTTGCCCTGACCTGAAGTCACAGGTATGGGTGTCCCAGGTTGTGCTTCTGGCCACAAGAAGATGACTTTGTCCCAAGAATGCACTATATTCTTCTATCCGAAGCCTGCTCTGTCTCTAGGTTTCTTAATCTTGCACTGTTGACTTTATGGGCAGATGCATTTTGTAACATCTCCACCCATGAGATGTCACCCCAGCTGTGACCACGAAAAATGTCCCCAGACCTGGCCAAATGTCCCCTGGGGGTAAAACCACTCTGGTTAAGATGCACTGAGCCAACATGTGTGGAGCCTACATTTGCTGGAATTGTTGATAAATGGTAGAAAGATCTGTGGGAGTGCAGGAGAGTTCTCAGGGCTGGGGTGGGGGTGGGGGGGTGGATGGGGCAAAATGGGGGAAGTGTCCCAGGCAAGTTGCTGGAAGAGTCCTGAGTGTGTAAAGCAAGATGAGGGAACAAGAGGTGGTTCAGTTCTGTATTAGGGTCAGGTGAAGACGAAGGTGAGATCCCAAATGGATGGAGGGTGTGTGCCCTATGGTCAGAGGACTTCACCGCAGCGCTGGAGGGGAATGACCCTGCATGCAGCGAGTATTCTGGAAAGGTGACGAGTCTGGTGGAGGGGACAGATGAGGGGGTGCAAAGGACAGTGGGCTGGAGATTGTTCCAGGAGGTGAGCATGACAGCCGATTGGAAGTCAGCTGGAGTCCAGGAGACCTCTTGGACCTCGGCCTTGGAGGACAATGGGCTTGGGTGCAAATGTGTGTGATGGAAGGTGTGTGGAGAACATTCTGTGGGTAGTATCACCTACAGACTTTATTCTTGAAACTTTGATGTTCTGAAGCTTGTAGAGTTTTTTTCTGGGCCTGATGCCTTAGAGTCCAAGGAGGAAAATTGACCCAGATGATGGACAGGTGGTTCAGAATAGTCTGGGAACAGGTGTGCAGACAGAAGGAGAAACCTGACAGGCTGAGTGGGTCTTGAATCACCGTTTGGGGTACACAAGGTTTTAATCAGCTCCTGGGTATCTGCATTAAGGCACCAGTCACACAGGGAGGACTTGTTTCAAAGCATAACAGGACGGACTTCCCTGGTGGTCCAGTAGCTAAAACTCTGCCCTCCCAATGCAGGGGGCCTGCATTCGATTCCTGGTCACAGAGCTAGAGCCCACATGCCACGACTAAGACCTGGTGCAGCCAGATTTAAAAAAAAGGTCTAATGATTATGGAAAGGAAAGGGACTGTGCCCATGGACGCAGGGGTTTAAGGTGATGGAGAATGTGCAGAGGGCTCTGGAGGGTCTGCCTGGTTCAGTGGTGACAGCCTTCCAGGTGAGTGGACGGTGTGGAGTAGCATGGAGACGTGTGTGAGCCAAACTGGGGGAAGGGAGCAGCTGGAGGAAGGAGGGAATGTTCCTAGAGGAGGCAGTTCTGTGGCAAAGTGGGCTGAGGTCAGTGCGGGAGCAGCCTTTGGTGCCCGTCTCAGATGTCTGTCCTTGTGATCATGTGTGGTCTAAGCAGAATGCTAGAGACAAGGTGACTCCCAACAGCAGACACTTCTGGAGGCTGAGAAGCCCCAGGTCAGGGAGCTGGTAGTGCTGGTGTCTGGTGCGAGCTGTCTTCCTGGTTTGCAGACAGCTGCCTTGTTGTGTGCTCATGTGGCAGAGAAGATCATCCCTCTCCTGTTTCTTTCATAGAGGCACTAATTATATTCACAAGGGCTCCACCCTCATGATCTAGTCACCTCTCAGAGAACCAACTCCTAAAACCATCACTTTAGGGGTTAGGGTTTCTACATATGAGTTTTGGGGGGACACATCCAGTCCATAACATATTTTTTTGTCTTCTTTATTCCTTTTTATTTTTATTTTAATTTATTTATTTTTTAATTCTTATTTTTACTTTATTTTACTTCACAATACTGTATTGGTTTTATTCCTTTTTGATTTAAATTGAATTATAGCTGATTTACAATGTGGTGTTACTTTTGAGGTGTAGAACAAAGTGACTCAGATATAGCCATATATCTGAAAGAACACATCTATTCTTTCTTAGGGCTTCTTAGGTGTTACTAGTAGTAAAGAATCTGCCTGCCAATGCAGGAAATGCAGGTTTGATCCCTGGGTGGGGAAGATCCCCTGGAGTAGAAAATGGCAACCCACTACAGTATTCTTACCTGGAAAATTCCGTGGCCAGAGAAGCCTGGCAGGCTACAGTCCATGGGATCCCAAAGAGCTGGGCATGACTGAGCACACAGACACACACATACACACACAATTCTTTCTTTCTTGAATTCTTTTCCAGTATAAGTCACTACAAGGTGCTGAGTATAGTTCCCTGTGCTATAAATAGGTCTTTGTTTATATATTTTGCATAGCAGTGTGTATCTGTTGATCCAAACTCCTAATTTTCCCCCAGCTCTTGGTAACCATAAATTTGTTTTCTATATCTGTGAATCTGTTTCTGTTTTGTAAATAAGGTCACTTGTATCGTTTTTTAAGATCCACATATAAGTGATATCACATGATATTTGTCTTGGTCTGACTCACTTCACTTAGTATAGTCTCTCGGTTCATCCATGTTGCTACAAATGGCATTGTGTTTCATTCTTTCGATGGCTGAGTAATGTTCCACTGTATTTATGTACCACATTTTCTTCATCTGTTCCTCTGTCAATGGACATTTGTTTCCTTGTCGTACCTATTGTGAATAATACTGCTGTGAACACTGGGTTGCGTGTGTCTTTTCAAGTCATGCTCTAGCATGACAGCATCTGAACCATTTTTATGTGTCTAGGTCAGTAGTGTTAAGTACATTCACAGTGTTGGGCAATTATCACCAGCATCCAGCTCCCTAACTCTTTTCATCTTGCAAAATTGAAACTGTCTCCGTTAGAGAAACAAACAGCTCCCTATGTCCCGGTCCCCCAGCCTTTGTCATCTGCCATCCTACTTCCTGTCTCTGTGAATTTGGGGTATTCTTGTTACCTCATGCAAGTGGAATCACGCAGTATATGCCTTTTTGTGACTGGCTTATTTCACTTATCATGATGTTCTCAAGGTTCATCCATGTTGTAGCCTGTGATAGGAATTCCTCCCTTTTGAAGGTCAGATGGATCTACACGTTTCGTTTATCCAGTCACCAGTTGATGGACACTTGTGTTGCTTCCACCTTTTGCCCATTGTGAATAATGCTGCTGTGAATATTTAGGTGTACGATATCTGTTTGAGACCTTGCTTTCAATTCTTTTGGGTCTATACCCAGAAATGAAATGTTTTTAGAACCTCCATACTGCTTTCCATAGTGGCTGCGCTGCTTTACGTCCCCACCAATAGTACACAAGGGCTCTAATTTCTCCACATCCTTGCCAACATCTGTTCTTTTCTAATTCATTTAACTTAAACCTTTTAACCCAAACCTTTTATGGAAGGGTAAGACACCCTGAGTAACTGCATACCTTCCTTCCTGCCTAGGCATATATGTATGTGTCTTTGGGGACACCATTATTTGCGTTTTTAAAAAATATTTGGCTACACCAGTTCTTAGGGCGAGCGGGATCTTTAGTTGTAGCATGCAAATGCTTAGTTGCAGCATGTGGGATCTAGTTCACTGACCAGTAATCAAACTCAGGCTCCCTGCATTGGGAGCATGGAGTCTTAGCCACCGGACCATCAGAAAATCGGGGGACACCACTGATTAAAATGGGCTTTCCTTTCATAGTCTACCCTGTTGTTCCCACTGAATGCATGTGGAGATGCCCCCAGGCTTCAGTGTGGTTCTGCCTTGTTCTTTTGATTGCTGTGTGACGAATGGTTCATGGTACAGATGTGACAGAGTTGGCCACCTGCCACCTGGTCAGTCATTTGGACTGGCAGGAAATGGCAGTGCCTCTGTAATAAGCACCGGTGTAGATATCCTCTGTCCAAGTGATTTTATTCTTGTGGCCCACGCTCCAGGAGCAGCATTGCTGGCTAAGCCCTCAGTTCATTTCCCCAAATCTGCGAGGTTCGAAGTCCACGAGCCACACTGGTGCACAACTTCCTCCTCTGCCCATCAGTAGGAGGTGCCATCTCTCTACTGACAGTGTAGAAATCTGGGGCAGGGGGTGCAAGGTCATGGGTCACTTATTAGTAGTTAAGTTTTTGTTTCCCTGTTTACCAGACAGGTCAGGTGGTTTTTTTTGGTATAAGCTTATCACTTGCATTTAATTTTTATTCCTGAGTTGCTTCATCAGGTCCTCTGGCCATTTGACCATTATGCAGTAAAAGGACCAGAAGCAAATGTGACAAGCTGTTGACAGGGGTTCATTTTAGTTGCTGAAAATATGTGTCTCTTTGGTACATGTTTGAGTTACATATTTTCAAAATTTAAAAAAAAAAAAAGACTAATATCTAAATGAGTGTTTTAGGAAGATCCAGTGGGGTCAGAGAAGTGTTGTGGGCAGGGAGACCAATTTTGGAGACTCCTACACTAACTTTGCAGGTGATGATGACTTGAACCATGAGAGTGAGGGACAGATTTGGGCAACTCTGGGGGGTGGGATTTCTACCATTTGATGATAATGCGGAAAGCCAAGAAGAGGGGGAATCCAGGAAGATGAGGGGTTTGAATCTGGGTGACTGACCAGGAGAAGGAGGACAGAACTTGGCAGAGATGTAGAGGCTGGGAGGGGGCCATGTTTGAGTCTGGCAGGAAGCTGTGTGGGATGCAGGGCAAGGTTGCCGTAAGGTTGCTGTTCAATAATGCGGTCGCCAATTTCAAGGGGAGATGCTCCCTGGAGCGGTGAGAGCAGAGGAGCCCATGGAGAGAGGAACATCTGTGATTAAGGAGAGGAGGAAAAACTGGCGAAGGAGTTGGGTGGGAGCCTTGCAGAACAGGGAGCACACTGTCACAGAAACCAGTATTTCAAGGTCAAGGTCACAGTCAGGGTTTTCAAATGCAGTTGCAAGGTAGATGCTTTTTCAGGCCATTCAATGTATTGATCAGGAGGTCCTAATGTGGAGGAGCACGTTCACTGAAGTGTCTGGGGCCTGAAGTCAGCTTGCTGGTTTCTGCAGCCTGAGTGCACAGAGGGTGACCGAGGTCACAGGAAGTATGGGCGGCTGCAGGAAAAGAGCCCTGGCACCCAGCTCTGTGCCATTCTGGTTTGGTTTCAGTGGTGCTTCACCCGTAAGTGTGGACTGAGCCGCCCCTGGGGGCCGTGCTGGGCACCTGCCACCCCAGGTGTCCCAGGGTCCTCGGGGGAGTCCAGCAGAAGCTGCCTTCCTCTTGAGAATCTCGAGTATCTCCTTGTGTGCTATTCAGTGTCTGTTCCCGAGCAGCCTCAAGGGACCAAGGGAGACATGAGTCATTTCCTGGATAGCAACCTGTCCCAGCTTCTTAGCCGTTTGAGGCCTGGCCTTTCCTTTTTAAGTCCACCTCTGTTTCCCGCCAGCGCTGCCTCCTGATGAGGTTTGTGACGCACCTGCAGTGAGAAGCAGCATATGAACACCCCCACGGGTATTCAAGTCCTTCTTATTCCAAATGAAAAATAAGAGAGATTGGCCAGGCTGTTCTAAGGAACCCATTAGCCAAGTAAACGATGACATTCTGTCTCTGCCGACTTTGCAGCATGACTTCTGGGACAGCAGGTCTATGTGTGGACGGCTTTGGCTGGCGGTTGGCTTAGAGATGCTGATGAGGTGGGTCCAGAGGTGGTGGTCAAACACCGTAGCTTTGTCCAGCATTTGTTGCCGTAGCGTCAGAATAGAGGGACCCACTCCCCTTTACATCACTTTTTGTATCTCATATTTTTTTCCTTCCTTATTTTCATGTAAAATGAAGCACTTTTTAAATTGTGGTAGAGTGTACATAAAATTTACCATTTTAACCATTTTTAGATTTTGTTTGTTTGTTTGTCTGTAGATTTTTTTAAATTGAAGGATGATTGCTTTATAATCTTGGTTTGCTTTCATACATCAACATGAATCAGCCATAGGTATATATATGTCCCCTCCCTTTCGAACCTCCTTCTCACCTCTCACCCTTTCCCACCCCTCTAGGTTGTTAGAGAGCCCCTGTTTGAGTTCCCTGAGTCATACGGCAAGTTTCCATTGGCTATCTGTTTTATATATGGTAGCGTATATGCTTCTGTGCTTCCCTCATAGCTCAGCGGGTAAAGAATCTGCCTGCAGTGCAGGAGACCCGCTTCAATCCCTGGGTTGGGAAGATCCCCTGGAGAAGCAAATGGCAACCCACTCCAGTATTCTTCCTAGAGAATCCCACGGACAGAGGAGCCTGGCAGGCTCCTGGGGTCGTAAGAGTCGGACACAACTTAGCAACTAAACCATCACCATGCTTCCACACTACTCCATTTTATCCATTTTTAAGAGCACACCCCTTGATGGTGGCATTCAGTGCATTGTTGTACAACCATCACCATCATCCACCTTTGGAACTTTTTCATCTTCATGTAATGGGCAACTATGTCCCCATTAAATATTAACACCCCATTCCCTTTCCCCGTGCCTCCCACCTTTCCTCCTTCTGTAAATTTGACTACTCTTGATACCTCATATGAGTGGAATCACACAGTATTTGTCTTTTTTTGTAATTGGCTTTTTGCACTTCGTATCATGTCCTCAAGATGCGTCCACTTTGCAATGTGTATCAAAATTTCCTTCCTTCCTTTTCTTGGCCACCCCTCAAGGTTTGTGGGATCTTAGTTCCCTGTCTAGGGATCAAACTTGCATCCCCTGCATTGCAAAGTGGGATTCTTAGCCACTGGACCACCAGGGAAGTCCCCCTTTTGCGCTTTAAAAGAAGGTTATGGTTCTCTGGTTCTGCGGTCAGTGGCTGGAAGATGATCTTCAGAGTTCAGATCTGCTTACCCAAATGTCATGTAGCAATAAGACCCTGATGCTGGGAGGCAGGAGGAGAAGGGGCTGACAGAGGATGAGATGGTTGGATGACATCACCGACTCAATGGACATGAGTTTGAGCAAACTCCAGGAGATGGTGAAGGACAGGGAAGCCTGGTGTGCTGCAGTCCATGGGGTCGCAAAGAGTCGGACACGACTGAGTGGCTGAACAACAACAGTAATAATTATAGCCACCACTGAAACCCTGAATACACGTGAAAGGCAAGGTGCCCAAAAGCACCCCACACAATGAAGGCCATGTACACGTCAGGTATTGTCTGAGCAGGTGCTCAGACTATGTTCTGGGAACTTTTTGGCCTCTTCAGGTATATTCATTATCCTTTTTGCAGATTAGGTATTTATCATCTCATTTTTTCAGGTGAAAAATTACAGTTGCTTTCTCATGGTGTTGATTTAAAGCGATATTTCTCAGAACATAAACACACATCAAGCTTTCTGTTTATATAAAAGAAATGTTCTAATTCTTTCTTCCTGGTTCTTCACTTACCTCCCCCGAAGTACTTACGGAACATCTGCACCCACAGCTCTTTTTGTTAAGCTGTGCAAGGGTAGCTGCTCTGTGGAGAGAGGGGATGTCACTTCTCCATTCCCAGTGTTTTCTGGTTCTATCCGGAAATCCAGTGGGGTGCTGGCTGAACTTAGGAGCAGGCTTTCTTTTTGAAACTTCATTGTATTTATTTATTTTTGTCTGTGCTGGTCTTTGTGCTTTGCGGGCTTTTCTCTAACTGCGGCGAGCGCGGGCTGCTCTCCAGCTGCAGTGCTCAGTCTTATCGCGGTGACTTCTTTTGTTGCAAAGCATGGACTCTCCTGGTGCAAGGACCTCAGTAATTGTGGCCCATGAGCTCCTGGGCTCTAAAGCACAGGCTCAATAATGCCACACGAACTTAGTTACTCCAAGGCATGTGGGATCTTCCTGGACCAGGGATCAAACCCATGCCCCTGCATTGGCAGGCAGATTCTTAACCACTGGTGTGTGCTTACTCGCTCAGTCATGTCCGACTCATTGCGACCCCATGGACTGTAGCCCACCAGGCTCCTCTGTCCATGGGATTCTCCAGGCAAGAATACTGGAGTGGGTTGCCATGCCCTCCTCAAGGGGATCTTCCCAACCCACAGATGGAACCCAGGTCTCCCGCATTGCAGGAGGATTCTTTACTGTCTGAGCCACCAGGGAAGGCCAAGAACACTGGAATGGGTAGCCTATCCCTTCTCCAGGGGATCTTCCCGACCACCGGACCACCAGGGAGGTCCTGGGAGCAGGCTTTCTGATCTGTCGCCTCCCTGTCTGGCGCCTGTGCCTGAGTCCAGACATCTCGTCATGACATTCAAGGTCTTTGTCATCCAGACTATGTTCCCTGCCCCTCTCTCTCCCTCTCTCCAGTTACTGCTCAAAATTCCCAAATGCCATTCTAATCTCCTGACCACCCTTTGGGTCCCAAATACACCTCCTCACTTCTGTTTGTGATGGGGGAAGAGTTCTCTCACAGCAAGGGTGGTGTCTGTCTGCTTCCTCGCTCAGCTCACCCTTGGTATTAAAATCCCAGCTTTGGTCAGAACCTCTCAAAGGGGATGTCCCTGAGAGTCCCACCCCACCTCCACCCCCACCTATCTCAGCAACCCTCGAGGTCGAGCATCCTGCTTCTACTGTAGCTCTTTGAAGACATCATCTCTGCCGGGAAGCAGTGGGTACCAGGCAGTTTGCTGGCCTGTCGCCTCCCCGCCACTCCCACCAGGCTCTGCTTTGTGGGACAGACCATCAAATTTACCAAATGGCCCGTTAGTGGTAAGAGAAGAGCAGGGCTGTGTTAAGAAGCTCTTTACTGTTTCCTGATGGCTTAAATTTTCCTTCACCATGTGAGGAGAAAGACTACAGGAGAATGCCAGTTTGTGGATATTTAAACAGAAAGTGGCACTGAGTGGCCTCTTCCCTAGCCAACCAGGCTCCTGGTGGGTACAGCAGCCATGTTTGCCATGCCCAGGTCCTCAAAGGGAGCCAGGAATGTGTTGAGGTGGGGATGCCAAGTGGGGGTCTGGTATCTTAGCCCAGGGATGCTTGGCCCCTTCTCTTCCCTGTCTAGGATCAAAGTCAAACCTGGATGTCTGGAAGAAACTTCTCCATCAACTCAAGTGAGAGGTGGAGGGGTCTTTCTGAGAGTTTCTGTCCAGTTGTCCCAGAAATGCTCCATTTCAGTTCTCAGCATCTCAGAGCCACGTCTGAGACTCTAACCGCAATGTTAACTCCCACCACTCAGCACCCTCTGAAGAACAGTTCTATGCCTCTGGGGCAGGTGAGGGCGGGGACTTGCCCCTGGGTCCCTCTGAGACAAGCAGAGAGAGACTAGGCCGGGCAGCAGGGTGACCAGGTACTCAGGTGAGCCAGGTCTTTACCTCCAAATGTGCTGATTTGATTTTTTAAAAAGCGGGGACTCCTCAAGGTGCTCAGCCTGTCTGGTGAAGCTGCCGCTGCTGCTTCCAAAGCATAGCCCAGGCTGGTCCTTGCACCTGTAGGAGCCCAGGCTCCCTCCCTGGGGCCACTGGCTGAACTGGTCAGTGAGGTTGCTGACTTGCTTTAGCTTCAAGACCTCCCTGGTTTGGAGACAGGAAACTCTTTGGGAGGGGGCAGGGTGAGGCTGGAGGTTGGCAGAGGTGCACCCCAACCTCTCACCCTGCCCCGCTCCTCTGAGTGCCTTACTGGGGAAGGGTTCCCCACTGAGTACCACGGGGGAGGGGGGTGCAGCTCCCACTCAGAGCCTGAGCCCCGCCCTCCTGATGGGGACCCTGGGCCAAAGCAAGTCTGCTGAGGCTGTGGGGCCTCCACCCTCCTGCTTCCCATTCCTCTGCTTCCTTTCCAGCTTCTTTCTCTGTTTGTCTCTCTGTCTCTTTCTCCGCTTTCTCTCTGTCTCTCTGAGTCTCTGTGTCTCTCTCTTTCTCTGTTCTCTGTCTGAGTCTCTGTTTGTCTGTGTCTCCACCTCTCATATTTCTCTCTGTCTCTGTCCTTGTCTCTCTGTTTCTCTCTCTGTCTTTGTGTGTCTCTGTCTCTCTTTTTGCTTCTCTCTTTCTCTCTGTCTCTCCAAATCTGTCCCCTAGGAGATCCGTGAAGCCAAGGCCAGCGTGGCTTCTACAGGATGGGAGAACTGACCAGTGGGGTGGGGTAGGGGAATTCAAGAGGGTGAGACAGGCCCTGTTTGTCTGGCGTTTGGACCTGCCGCCACGTTCCCCATCTGAGGTCAGCCATCTGGCCCCAGAAAGGTGCCGCACCTTCCCCATGAGGGAGCAAGGGGAGAGGGAAGCTTGAAACCAGTGCCTGCAGGACATGGAGGATCCGTGGTGGGGGCGGGGGAAACCTTTTCCTGCACGTGCCCCCACCAGGGGGGACCTGGAGATGGGGCTGGGTGTCACTCAGCCCTCCCCCTCTCCACTGGGGGCTCCCCACGGTTTCTGCTTATGAGTCTGGGGTCACAACCAAAACCCCAAGCTCCTGGATGTCTTCTCAGAGGAGGTCTGTGACTGGCTGAGGGTCCCAGGTCTGCTGAAAGGCAACAGTTGGGGATGAGTGCCCAGGCTGTACCTGAAGCACCCCCGTTCCCTGGGGACAGTCCTTGGGGGATGGCCATGGTCTGGGCACCATCCTGGCAGATAGTCCATCAGCCCCAGCTGGAGCCTGGCAAATGAGCTCTTTACTCTTTGCTGGTGAGTTTCTGTTAGTTTCATGACAAGTTGCTTGGGGACAAGAGAGCTGGTTGTTGCTTTCTAGAAGGGATCTAGGAAGGGGGATGAGGCGAGTCTGCCCCTGCAGGCTGGCCAGGATTCTGGAACATGCTTTGGGCACTGAAGTGGCGCGCTGCCCACCTGGGACTGTGTGCCCTGCTTCCTCTGAGACTCCAGCCTTGCTCTGCTGGGGGTCCCTGTGCGGCGTGGAGAGAGGGTCCCTGGGTCTTGAGGAGGACGCAGCAGCAGCAAGAGGGAGGGAATGGCTTACAAACCAGCCTCCCCTTGGGCCAGCAGCCTCCCTTCTGGAGGGCTTTTAAAAACTGGCCGATTACCTTGTAATTGTTCCCAGCAGTGAGGAGCCAGTCCAGTGTTTGTTTTGCCTTCTGTGTTCTCCCAGCCAGTGGTAACCAAGGGCCGCTTCCCCTTGGTGACGGTGGAGCTCACTCTGGCCAGGGCTGATCCAGCCGGGCGAGGGAGGCCTGGGGACCCGCAGGGCCCGGCCACTGGCAGGGAGGCACCCTGCTCCTGGGGCACCAGCGAGCTGCCTGCACTCCACTTCCGTCTCCCCCAGCCCGGGGATCGAGGGCTTCCCTCCTGGAGCTCCCCCCTCTCTGGGCACTGGCCCGAAACATTCCAGAACTCTGCCAATCCTCCGGTACGTGTCCGAGAGACCATGAGGCCAATACTGGCGGGCGGGCTGTGTGGGAGTGGGTCGTGGCCAGGGTTGTGGACCTGGGCCAGGGTGCTGCTAGGGGCCAGGGATGACCTTCATTCTAGATTCCGGCAGGATCCAGGGTCCTGAGCTAGTTCTGGGGGAGATTTTTGCAGGGAGATGGAGACCTGCTGTGAAACAGCCCAGGTCGTGGAGGCCAGCCAGGGACAGCTCCGGGGCCGAGAGGGCCAGGATTGATCTCGGATGGCCCGGATTCGGGTCGGGTGGGGGTTGTTTGAAGTGAAAGCAAGGGCTGCAGGTGTGGCTGCAAGAAAGCATGAGGCTCCTGAAGGCTGCGGGCTGGCTTGGCTAGTTGGGGAATCGGGGCTATCTGGAGGAGCAGAGAGAGCTGGGACGCAGAGGAGGGCCTGGAAGAGGTGTTGCCACCGCCTTGGGCTTCCCAAGACCCCGATCAGCCAAGGGCTTCTAGAACATCGGGGGCCAAGGAATCCATAGCCTGTTGCGTGCACCCCTCGCCCTTGTGGGTCTAGCGAGGACAGGGCCCTGCCAGGCTCTGCCTGTGACTTCTGTTAACTTGTCAGCTTCTAGATTTGTTTTCTTGGGAGTCCGTTATGTTTCAGGACTGGCTTCCTGGAATGGGCTGGATGAGCCTCTGTTTTCTTTCTTTCTGATGTGTTTCCTGCCAACCTCTGCCTTGAGGACCCAGGCCACAGCCCCCACCCACCTGGGCACAGAGATCACCTGTGATAGGGCTGCTCAGAGGCAGTCGGCTGGGGCCAGGCCCAAGACTCTGCATTTCCAACCAGCTCCCAGGCAATGCCTCAGCGGCAGACCCATGGGCTCCCCAGGTGGGGTCGAGGGGTGGGGGTCATGACCAGATGCAGGGCACTCGGGGTGACTGGCTCCTTCGCTGCTAAAAGGATCACTTCCCAAGGAAGGAATCATCTGGCTCCGTGTGCAGGATCTCAGGCATGTCTGGTTTTCCGTTTGGGGGCCTGGAGAGGAGGTGCTGTCAGTCAAGATTGGGGTACCTGGGGGGTGGGCAGGACACAGGGGGACCCCTGCCCAAGCACCTCTGTCTGACTTTCACAAGGATTTCTTCCACCAACCCAGCTGCCGATACTACTTAACCTCAATGATTCATTGAAGTGCTTTTCAAGGGAAGGCGTGTTACAGAAACGTGGGTCCCAGAGGCTTGTTTTGTTGGCAGGTCTTGCCGCCTCAGCAGAAAAGAGGTGCTTTTGATATGGGAACGGAAACTTGGGACAGCCTTAGAAACACGCAGTGTGTTGGGTGGGTTGGGGGGAACAAGGTCCTCCTCTGGTTACAGGACGGCGCTGCCCCGGGGCTGGCTGCCCCAGCTGGGCACCAGGGAGGGGTCCCCATGCCTGGGTCTGTGGTCTTGTGCCCCCATAGCTGTGACGAGGCTGCCTTCCTTGACACTGAAGTGTGGGGGACACGTCCCCTGCTCCCCATGTCGCCTGTGAAGGTGACATGCTGCTGCTGTGATTTTATGGAAGGTCCAGCTTGCAGAGGAAATACCTTTCTGAGCGTGTTCTGTCTGGAGTCGCAGTGCAGCCCTGCAGAGGCGAGCGCATGAAACAGGCATGTGCAGCCCTCACTCCTGCTAGGTACTGAGGCCCTGGTCCAGCTTCACTGGCCCATCCTGGGCTCACTTGATTCTGAAGTATGGCTGACAAGCTTGCTGGGCAAAGCCAGTGCCTCCATCTGGCTTCTTCCTCCCTCTGCCCTGATTGCCATCCTGGATCAGCCCATTAAATAGTTATTGGACCAATTTCCCTTTTTTCCATTTCCCCTTTCTTCCTTTTGTATCTTCATATGTGACAAGCAGACCAGATTCACCCCAGATTGAAGTTGCTTTCCCAAGGAACTTCTCCGGACGTATCTGTCCTGGCCCCCTGGCCCCAGAGAGCACAGAGGCATGGCAGACCCACCGCCACTGCTGGAGCCGGCACATTGTGGGGGGAGCGGCATGGGGGATGAGGTGGGGGCACTGGGGGATTTCAGCAGAGGCAGACAAAACCATGGCTGGCTTTGAGCAGCCTCAGCTTCAGCATCACCTGGGAGCTTCCAGTGGAGGCCTCTCTGTCGCCATTAGTGAGCTTGACGGGGCGAGAGGCGGCCACAGAGCTGGGTCATGGACACCCCAAGGCAGCTGTTCTCTGGGAGAGTGCTGAGTTTGCAGTGGGGGATGGGTGTCAGAATTTGCATGGCTGCATTCCACCCCTGGAGAGGAGACACATCCTCAAGAAGCCCTCCCTGCCTCCCTCCCTCTCTCCCTCCCTCCCTCCTCCTCAGACCATTAAACTACACATACATGGCCACTGTGGCTCTTAAGTGCTGAACTTTTTTAAGTGGTGGCATCCTCATTTAATCCCTAAAGCAAATCAGTAGGATTGAACAGTCATCATCCCCATGTCAACAGATGAGGAACTTGAGGCTCAGAGAGGTTGGAGCACTTGCCCAAGGTTGCCCAGCTTGTGGAGCTGAAAAGTTAAACCCAGGCAGCCCAATTTCAGATTGCAGCCTTCTCCATCTTTGTAGTCTTCTCCCTTTTTCCTTGATCCACCCTGTTTTAGTTCCAAGAAGTCTTCAGTAGAAGCCTCAGAGCTACCCAGATGAGGATGCCAAAGGGCTGTGCTGGGCCCGGCCTTTGGGGTCATTACAATCCACCTACATTGGGGTCATTACGGCCCGCCTTCATCAGGGTCGTCACGGCCCGCCTACACTGGGGTTCATCATGACCCACCTACATTCAGGTCATTATGGCCCACCTACCTTTTGCATGTTCAAGAATGGGTTTTTTCCCCCCAGTATATCCAGTATCACCAACTCAATGGACCTGAATTTGGGCAAGCTCCAGGAGATAGTGGAGGACAGGGGAGCCTAGCATACTGTAGTCTGTGCTACAAAGAGTCAGACACAACTTAGTGACTGAATTTCAACAATATATCTAATATTGATATTGTTTTTTAATTTATTTAAAAATATCTTTATTTATTTGTCTGCACTAGGTCTTAGTTGCGGCATGCAGGATCTTTAGATGAGGTTGCAAACTCTCAGTTGCAGCATGTGGGATCTAGTTCCCTGACCGGGGATCAAACCCTGACCCCCTGCATTGGAATCATGGAGTCAGCCACTGGACCACTGGGGAAATCCCTGATACAGTTTAGAGATACCTACTAAACTCACAAGAGACTGATGTATAAACCTGAGGCCGGCCACTCAGGTAGCATTAATGTTTGCCTCTGAGAGGAGCAAATGGGAGGCATCGAACCAGAGCTCAGGGAAACTGGCAAGTGGCCCTCATGATTCGTGCCTCAAGTTTTGTAGTCTGATATCCCTGTTAGGCCAGGAGTAGACCAAACAAGAGCTGGAGTCATGGGGCCTTGGATTAGACCACTGGGCTCTGCATCTGTGTCTTCACTCACTGCCACCTTTAAAGCTTAAGCAGCCCTTTGCTTAGACAAGGTATGATATGATGTCTCCTACGGGGTTATGGGTTTCCCAGGTGGTGCTAGTGATAAAAAGTGAAGTGAAAGTCGCTCAGTTGTGACCCCATGGACTATACAGTTCATGGAATTCTCCAGGCCAGAATGCTGAAGTAGGTAGCCATTCTCTTCTCCAGGGGATCTTCCCAACCCAGAGATTGAACCCAGGTCTCCCACATTGCAGACAGATTCTTCACCAGCTGGGCCACCAGGGAAGCCCCAGTGGTAAAGAATCCGCCTGCTAAGGTAGGAGACATAAAAGATTCAGTCTCGATCCCTGGGTCAGGCAGATCCCATGGAGGAGGGCATGGCAACCCACTCCAGTATTCTTTTTTTTTAAAATTAATCTATTTATTTTAATTGGAGACTAATTACTTTACAATATAGTGGTGGTTTTTGCCGTACATGGACATGAATCAGCCATGGGTGTACATGTGTCCCCCATCCCGAACCCCCTCTCACCTGCCTCCCCATCCCATTCCTCAGGGTTGTCCCAGTATGCCGGCTTTGAGTGCCCTGTTTCACGCATCGAACTTGGACTGGTGATCTATTTCACATATGGTAATATACATGTTTCAGTGCTGTTCTCTCAAATCATCCCACCCTTGCCTTCTTCCACAGAGTCCAAAAGTCTGTTCTTTATAGCTGTGTCTCTTTTGCTGTCTCACATATAGGGTCATCATTACTATCTTTCTCAATTCCATATACATGTGTTAATATACCATATTGGTGTTTTTCTTTCTAACTTACTTCACTCTGTATAATAGGCTCCAGTTTCATCCACCTCATTAGAATTGATTCAAGTGCGTTCTTTTTAATGGCTGAGTAATATTCCACTGTGTGCATGTACCACAGCTTTCTTATTCATTCATCTGCTGATGGACATCTAGGTTGCTTCCATGTCCTGGCTATTGTAAACGGTGCTGCAATGAACATTGGGGTACACGTGTCTCTTTCAATTCTGGTTTCCTTGGGGTGTATGCCCAGCAATGGGATTGCTGGGTCATATGACAGTTCTAGTCCCAGTATTTTAAGGAATCTCCACACTGTTCTCCATAGTGGCTGTACTAGTTTGCATTCCCACCAACAGTGTAAGAGGGTTACCTTTACTCTGCACCTTCTCCAGCATTTATTGTTTATAGACTTTTTGATAGCAGTCATTCTGACCTGCGTGCGATGGTACCTCACTGTGGTTTTGATTTACATTTCTCTGATAATGAGTGATGTTGAGCATCTTTTCATGTGTTTGCTAGCCATCTGTATGTCTTCTCTGGAGAAATGTCTGTTTAGTTCTTTGGCCCATTTTTTGATTGGGTCATTAATTTTTCTGGTATTAAGCTACATGAGCTGCTTGTATATTTTTGAGATTAATTCTTTGTCAGTTGCTTCATTCACTATTATTTTCTCCCATTCTGAAGGCTGTCTTTTCACCTTGCTCATAGTTTCCTTCATTGTGCAAAAGCTTTTAAGTTTAATTAGGTCCCATTTGTTTATTTTTGCTTTTACTTCCATTACTCTGGGAGTTGGGTCATAGAGGATCTTGCTGTGATTTATGTCAGAGCCACTCCAGTATTCTTGCCTGGAGAATCCCATGGACAGAGGAGCCTGGTGGGCTATGGTCCATAGGGTCCGAGAGTCAGACATGACTGAAGTGACTTAGTGTGCATGCACGCACATGGGGTTATATCTAGTTCAGGCTACACTCTGGATCCTACCGCTTCCACCACTCCCGCATCCAAGCTGCATCCTTGCATTGAGTTCCTAGCTGGTCTCTGGCCACCAACAGCCTCTTCTCAAACCAGCAGCCAAGAGCGATTCTGTTAGGAAGGAAGTCAGGTTGTGTTCTCTGCATGCATAAAGCCCTCTGCTTGTTTCTCATGACACTGAAGACAAAATCTGAAGTTCTTCATTGTGACCCTCAAGGCCTGGTGTGCCTGCCCTCTGCACACCTTGCACCACCTCCCTCCACAGCCTCTTCCTCCTCCTGTTTGTTCACCTGACCTGCCACACATGCTCACACCTCAGGGCCTTTGCACATTCTGTTCCTTCTGCCCAGGACACCCTTCCGTTTGAATACTCACATGCTTTTCTCCTTTGCTTCCTCCAGGTCTCTGTCCATGTATCACTGTATCTTTCCTCACCACCTTCTCCCATCCCTTTCTCTGTCCTTGCTACTCTGCTTCATTTTTCTTTGATACTTATTACCTGGCCCCATGTTAGATATGAACTTGGGCAAACTCCAGGAGATGGTGAGGGACAGGGAGGCATGGTGAGCTGCTGTCCATGGGGTTGCAGTGAGTTGGACATGACTTGGTGACTGAACAACTACAACAGTGTTCTATATTCATTCAGTCAAGGCTTGTTTGTTTAGCACCTGCTTTGTTTCAGACAATGTTCTAAGCATGGAGCCTCCCATCTTGAGCACAACAGATAAAAATCTGTGTCCTGAAGCTCACATTGATTGTTCAGAAGATTGTTACAATGGCTATATGTCTTCCTCATCAGACTGTAAGCTTCTTGAGCACAATGATTTCTACTTCTATAGTATGTATGTTGTTCAGTTGCTAAGTCATGTCTAACTCTTCTGCAACCCCCTAGACTATAGCCTGCCAGGCTCCTCTGTCCATGGGATTTCTAGGCAAGAATATTGGAGTGGGTTGCCATTTCCTTCTCCAGGGGCTGTTCCCAATTCAGGTATTGAGCCTGTGTCTCCTGCATTGGCAGGGGGATTCTTTACCACTGAGCCATCAGGGAAGCCCTATAGTATGTATATGTATAATGTATATAGTAGGTGTCTAACAAGTATTTAGGGAATGAATTCCAGCCCTAAAGCACCTAATTGGACTTGGCTTTCCCAAATGCTCATTAGCTGAACATCTGCAGGCCACCCCTCAGGTTGGATCATTTCTGCAGTTGTCTGTCTTATAGGTTTCGTCAAGGTTTGCCAGCTTCCACCTGGGGAAGATGCTTTCTGGCAGAGTAGGTGGAACATTCTCTAGCTTTCCCAGGCGCCAGTTCCCAGTTTTGAATCATCCACTTTATTGAGGTTCTCGGAGACTAAGGAACAAAGAAAGGGTCTCAGGGAGCCCACGCTTCCCTATGGGGGATTAGCAGGTGCGAAAGCAACTCAGATATTTATGAGCACGTACTATATACATGTATGTCTCCTCTTGTGGTTCAGTGATAAAGAATCTGCCTGCCAGTGCCAGAGACACGGGTTCGATCCCTGGTCTGGGAAGATCCCCTGGAGAAGAAAATGGCAACCCAGTCTAGTATTCTTGCCTGGAGAACCCCACGCACAGAGGAGCATGGCTGGCTACAGTCCATGCGGTCGCAAAGCGTCGGGCATGACTTAGTGACCGAATCAATCAAGTATTTACGTATATAGGCCTGGAGCGTGGCCTTTGGGGCCCATTTTTCCGTGTTTACCAGGAGTGAGTCTGGCCAAAAGGGGGTTGTGGGAGAAGGTAGCACCTGGCATGAGAAACTGAGGTCTCTCCAAGTCCGAGCTATGATCGGGAACATAGACACACGGGAACGCAGAAACTCCACCCACGAGAGCGGGTTTGCATGCGGCGGCAGGTCCAGTCACACTGTGCATTAGCCTGGGGCCTGCCTGGCCTGGACCAGCGCCCTGCGCTGTGGCATCACCATGGCTGGCAGGTGGGCGCCGATGTCATCGATGGGGAGTGAGCGGGCGCTGAGTGGACTTGTAACACACAGTAGCCTCTGCCAGTTTGGAGTGGCCTCGGGGTGTTGAGCTGCTCCGTAAACAAGCCAGAACCTGGAACTCCGGGTGTTGTCTCTCCTCAACCTGCCTCCTTCCCGGAGTGGAGGATGTGTGGATGCAGGGTCTGGTGACCTCGGTTCTCATACATCCTCCTCCTCCAACCAGTGGCACATGTGTGCGTCTGTCGATTTGTCTCCTCCCCGCACCACATCACGGATGCAGGCACAAGGATGCAGGCACGCTTTCTGGATTCCCCCAGAAAAACTCCATCCACAGGTGCTGTCTCAAAGCAGTGGGGCTGCCAAACCACAGCTCTGAGCTCTTTCTTTCCTAGGAAAGGAAGGGGGTTGGGGGGGGAGTGGAGAACTCAGCTCTAGAAGGCTCTTTGCTCCTTACTAAATGGCAGTCCACTCCAGGACTATTACCTGGAAAATCCCATGGACAGAGGAGCCTGGTAGGCTACAGTCCATGGGGTCACAAAGAGTCGGACACGACTGAGCGACTTCACTTCACTTCACTTCATGAGGCTCTTTAGCCCTGTCTCCCTGTGTCACTCTGGCTGAGGGGCCTGGTTCTGCCCGCTGGGTCTCCACAAGCTCTGGGTTCCTCTCTGCCCTACGGCCCTTCCCACACCTACCTCCTGCCATGTGGATTTTGGAGAAGTGCATAGTTTTCATTCATTTGTGTTTTTTCATTTGTTGTGACATTCACGTAACCGTTTTCAAGAGGACGGTTCCGTGGCTTCTAGTACCTTCACGATGCTGTGCAGCCACCACCTCTGTCCAATTGTAAAATGCTTCACCCACCCCCCGCCCCCCATAAAAGAGACCCTGACCCCTTAGCCTTCACTCCCCCTTCCCGTTCCCCTGGCCCCTGGCAACCACCAGCCTGCTTTCTGTCTCTATGGGTTTACCTATGCCGGCTGTCCCGTAGACGGGAGCACCACTATGTGACCTTTCGGATCTGCCTTCCTTCCCAGCATGAAGGATTTGAGGTCCACCCATGCTATGACAGGTGGCATACGTCAGTCCTTTTCTGCTGTTGATGGCTGAGTGACAGTCCATGATATATGTTTTCCGTTTGTTTATGCCATCATGCATTGGTGGACATTTGAATTCATCCATTTATGGTTTCACAACAGCAATAGGACAACAGTAAGGAACCCTGAAAGAAAGGGAAGCTCGTAAACTCATCACTCGAAACATAGAAACAATTTTTGCTGCTTATTTTCCTCTCTGTTCACACATGTGCCTGTATACTTTTTTCTAGACTTTACTAGCAGGGCAGATACAGTTGTGTCCTTCCTTCCACTTAAGATTGTTGTTCATTCACTAAGTCATGTCCAATTCTCTGTGACCCCATGGACTGCAGCACACCAGGCTTCCCTGTCCTTCTCTCTGAGTTTGCTCAAACTCTTGTCCATTGAGTCAGTGGGTGATGCCATCCAACCATTTCATCCTCTGTCACCTCCTTTTCCTCTTGCCCTCAATCTTCCCAGCATCAGGGTCTTTTCCAATGAGTCGGGTCTTTGCATCAGGTGGCCAAATTATTGGAGCTTCAACTTCAGCATCAGTCCTTCTGATGAATGTTCAGGGTTGATTTCCTTTAGGATTGACTGGCTTGATCTCCCTGCTGTCCAAGGGACTCTCAAGAGTTTTCTCCAGCACCACAATTCAAAAGCATCAATTCTTCGAGGCTCAGCCTTCTTTATGGTCCAACTCTCGCATCCGTACGTGACTACTGGAAAAACCATAGCTTTGACTACATGGACCTTTGTTGGCAAAGTGATGCCTCTGCTTTTTAATACACTGTCTAGGTTGGTCATGGCTTTTGTCCCAAGGAGCAAGTATCATTTAGTTTCGTGGCTGCAGTCACTTAAGATAGCAGACCTTTTCCCTTGCCCCTCGTACAGCGATCCTTTCAGCTAGCATCTTGGACAGCTGTGTCCATCTCCATAGATGTGCCAGCTGGGGAGACCCCTTCCTGCCTCCTCACCTCATCCCTCATGTGACTAGCTGGCACCATGGGAATCTGGTGCCCAGACCCTTGTGCTTGCCTGGAAGTTCAGGATGAATGTATTCGCCACCTGTGGGTCTGCTGTGGTCTCCCTTGTTGAGTTATCAGCTCAGGTGTTCAGGACTTTCCAGGCTGACAAGATTGGAGGAGGAAGGCCAATAGCTTACAAGAGGAAGTTTCTGCAGGCCATTGTATCTTTAAAGGATATTTAAGTCCCTTTTTTTCACCAACTGGCCTGTGAGGCCCAGGGATTTGCTTCTTCCTTGGCATCCTGTTGAGTTCCGTGAAATCTCATCCAGGGAACCATGATTAGGTTGCACTAGGAGACGCACTGCCCCATTCCTTTTAGAATCTTGCTGCCCAAGTTCACTGGCTGTGGTCCATTCAAGGTCCAGTGGACAAACCTTCAGCCCAGTGAGTGCAGAAACTTGTGAGCGCCTTCAGACCCCACAGTTCCAACAGCAGGAAGCCTGATGGTAGGTTACTTTCACATTGGATTTTCTTCTTCTAAAAATAGACAGTGGGGTGGGAGGTTCTGAGGTCCAAGATTTTGAGGGCAATGAGAGGAGAGGTGGCTGTGAACTAAATGGGAAGACACACAGGAATTCCCTGGCAGTCCAGTAATTAGGACTCCTTTCAATGCTTCCTTTGCAGGGGGCATGAGTTTGATCCTTGGTTAGGGAACTAAGATCCCACAGTCATGTGACACACCCCCAAAAAAGAAAAGTTACCAAAATTGTGATAATGGAATATTACATAGCTACTAAAGCATAAAGCTGATGTAGGCTGGAGCTAATATATTATGACTTAGAAAAAGCAACTTGGGTGTAATGTGTGTGGTGTGATCCTTTGCTGTGAGTGGACAGTCCCTGTATCTGTGCTAGAGTAAGAGGGTGATATTTTATTTCTCTGTGATTTCTTATGAGCTTATGTGGACTTCCCTGGTAGCTCAACTAGTAAAGAATCTGCCTGCGATGCAGGACACCCTGGTTCAATTCCTGGGACAGGAAGATGCCCTGGAGAAGGGATAGGCTACCCACTCCAGAATTCTTGGGCTTCTCTGGTGGCTCAGGTGGTAAAGAATCTGCCTCCAGTGTGGGAGACCTGGGTTCAATCCTTGGGTTGGGAAGATCCCTTGGAGAAGGAATGACTACCCACTCCAGGATTCTGGCCTGGAGAATTCCATGGACAGAGGAGCCTGGCAGGCTACAGTCCATGGGATTACAAAGAGTCTGACATGACTGAGCTACTTTCAAAAAAAAAAAAAAAAAGAGCATATATAACACTTGAAATATTTCAAATCAGGACAGAACAAGAAATTTTTAGAAATGATAGTCATCAGTCCAAGCTTGTCAGTTTTCAATGTGGATTTGAGATTGCAAAATCTTGAGCTGTAATTCCTTTAAACCAGCAGTGTCCTAATCTCTGGAGGGCTCATTAGAATGCCGACCCCAGCCCCAGCATGCCTGATTCAGGAGATTAGGGTGGGGCCCAAGCATTTGCTGTCTCTAAGGATGACACTGATCTATTGATCCAGGGACCCTGCTTTGAACCTGTGGCTTCCCTGGTGGCTCAGAGTCTGCCTGCAATGAAGGAAACGTGAGTTCATTCCCTGGGTCAGGAAGATCCCCAGAGAAGGGAATGGCAACACAATCCAGTATTCTTGCTTGGAGAATTCCATGGACAGAAGAGCCTGGTGGGGTACAGTCCATGGGGTCACAAAAGAGTTGGACACAACTTAGCGACTAAAGAACAGTCTTCTTAAAGGGAGGTAGGAGAAGGCAGGGAGTGGCATGTATTAAATACCTACTGTGTACCCCCAATGCTATGTGAAGTGCTTTAGCTACGCTGAATGCCGCTCTTCCCCCTCCTTTTACACCCGAGGTGGTTTGAGAGCATCACCTGAGCCTACAGGTGGGATAAGCAAACACAGGCCCCTCTAGCTCTCAGCAGCCAACCTCTCAAATCTCTCTGGGAACTGATTCCTCTCTCAGCCTCACATCTCTCCTTGGTCTCCCTCCTGCTTATTCCTCCTGGAGGGACATGGGGTGACCTATGGGGCCACTCTCTGAGGTGACCTTTCCCAGTTGGCACGTCCCATTGGAAGAGGCCAGAGTGTCACCTGCTTGCACTCAGGTCCCTAGGCCCTAGAGCCTCGACGTGGTCAGGCTTCGCTCTGGGGTTACCGATGCAGGCGAGTGGAGTTGCCCTAGGCCTCGTCACAGGCCACACGGAGCTAGAGTGAACAGGTGAGCGTGTGTGCTGCAGGCAGCCGGTGCAGAGAGGACCCTTGTTTCCCCGGGGAGCCTTGTCCCGGCGCTCACCTGGGGAAAGGCGAACCCCACCTCTCTCGAGGCTGGAGCACACTCCCTGGGACCAGCAGTCCACCGGGGTTTGTGGGCTTCTGCCACCAGCCAGGGTAAGGCAAGGAGGGACCCGCATCCCTAAACCTTCCCCCTTGGGCACCCGTGGGCTCTCCCCTGGGAAGTGGCTGTGACATTGTCCTTCACGCTCCCTTCCTGCCCCCTTCCCATGGACACCCCTCCCCCGTCCAGTTCCTGCATGGCCCGGGCAGACCCAGTGTGACGGACCGCCCAGCCTGAGTGACATAGGGAGCCCCACCATCCAGACTTCCTCCCCGCTGGGCATCTGCTGCTGTCTCGGAAATCTTTCTGGAAGGTCACCGTGTGTCATTGTCACTCAGCTCCCTCCCAGGAGCAGAGCTGCTCATGTGAACGGAGCCGTTGTCATCATAACCTCGACTCGGCTGCAGCCATGACTTTTTTTTTTTCATGATTTTTGGTCTCTGAATGAATGTGAATGTTGTTTCCCAGAGGCCAGGCTCAACTGATTCGAGCCCTTTCTGAAAGTGCCATGAGTAATCTGGGTCCTTCCGTAGGTGTTTACGGCAGGTGCATCTTTTGGTCTTTTGAGGTCAGAGGCTAGAGCTCCAGCCCGTGTGGGATTTTCCTCTCCAGAACCACTCAACAGAACTTTCCAGAAAGGTCCAATCCTTTTCATTGATTCTGGGGGCAGACGCTGACTTTTCTAGTCCTGCTTGAGCAAGAAGACAGCTTTCCTGGATCTTCCTGGGTGTCTCTCCTCAAGGCTATAGGTGCACGGAGTAGAGGTGGTGATGGCCACATAACATGGCTTTTGTCCTGCAATTGGTGGCACCTTGGCCCAGGCTCTGTGGTCAGGCTTGCACGGAGCACACCCTCCCTGGGTGCTCCCACCACCGAAGCGTGTTCTTGAGCCCTTACTCACGAAGCACAAACCCCAGTTAGCAGACAGAGCGTGGCAGCCACTCAGCCTGGCTGCAGAAGCTGTGTCCTGATCTAATAGCCCATTGCTCAGGCCTCCTTCTCTTGCAAAATCCTTGGCTGCAACCAGTGCTGTGTGAGGTGGGGAGGCGGAGGGAGGGAGCTTATTTGATCTGCAGGTGAAAGGAGGCTTTATAAATAGGTCACCTTGTTCCACATCCTGAATTTTATTCTTTCCCCATCACGTGTTGAAACAATGGTTTTACTGTTCTGGGGGCAGTCGGACGCACTGGGGGGGAACTGAGCTGAAAGCGAGGTTGGGTGTTCACCTGCCATGACACAGTGACCGCCTCTGTGTGTCCCCTGCCTCCCCACCCCGTCCCATCCATTTGTCACCTATCACCTTGGACGTGTCTCCAACAGAGGGTATTGCTCGCTCAACAAACATTTTTTGTCTTTAACAACGAAACAAAAGGGTAATTTTTAGCAGTTCCAATTGATCCGAAAGTGCTTTTTTGGAAGGCGGAACTGCGGAGTTGCTGATTTAATTGAAGGGACAGTGTCGTGTTCCCAGCAGGTGCTGAGGGCACTGTCCCAGCTGCGTCAAGGTTGGTGGCCTTGCCCCTCTCCAGCCTCTGCCCCCTGGAGGTCCTCCTTCCTCATCCCCCAACCTGGCCTTGGCAGAGCACAGAACCCCGTATAGCCACCATGGCTGGGTCTCCCATCTGAGGATGGCGCAGGTCTTTTCTTGTTTGGAGCCCGTGGAGACAAATTGTTGTTTTTCAGCCGCTCGGTCGTGTCTGACTCTTTGCAACCCCATGGACTGCAGCATGCCAGGCTTCCCTGTCCTTCAGTATCTCCCAGAGTTTGTTCAAACTCATGTCCATTGAGTCAGTGATGCCTTCCAACTGTCTCATTTTCTGTTGCCTCTTCTCCTCCTGCCTTCAATCTTTCCCAGCTTCAAGGTCTTTTCCAATGAGTCAGCTCTTCGCATCAGGTGGTCAAAGTATTGAAGCTTCAGCTTCAGCATCAGTCCTTCCAATGAATATTCAGAGTTTATTTCCTTTAGGATTAACAAATAGCTACCCCAGTTTTTCTGGGAAAAAATAAAATTCGAGATGTAAAAGCAGTGCAATTAGAAGTCTTGGGAAAACTTAGTGTAGAAATACTGTCCTCTTTTGGGGGGGATGGCTCCAGAGCTATAACTGGGAATTCTTGTCCTGTATTTTAAATGCCCTGCTGTCTCCTTCATGTATATCTTCCTGGGTAAATTAAGCATTTACCCTGTGCTTGCTTTATAAGAAATGACACACATGGAAAGACTTTAGGAGTTGCTTTGGGAACAACTTGCTCTTGTGAATGTAGTGTGTTAAATCAGTATTTGTCCACCTTTTTATTCTTTTTTGTGTGCTTAAACATGCTTTTCATTGCAAAACAGAATACATGCATTGAATTTTTTTTTCAATTCAAAGAGTCCTTAAAGTTAATGCATCCCACCCCCACATTCCAGGATTAACTGTTGTGACAGTTTTGGTGTTTATTCTTCTAGACCTTTCTCTATGCCTACAGACAAATGTGCAGAGATAGCATTAAAAATTCTGTTCTTACAAACACCAGTTCGTGCTCAGCATGTTTTTCTCCAATTTGTTTTTTAAAATATAAGTGTCATGTTACATGTTACGTTAAGTCAGCACATCTGAGGGGCCACCTCCTTCTCTCCACAGCTACTGGAGTTCATGGTGCAATGGGCATCTTTGCCCACATGTCCCTGTGCAGGCCTGTAGCATTTCACAAACAAGACCCCTGGAAGAGTGGTCAGTGGGTGATTGCAGCATGTTTTACACCTGACTGGAGACTGTTACGTGGCACCTGTATGCCGAGAAGCATGTCCCAGGTGGAGTCTGTCTGTCTGGGATACATGCCCACACCTGTACGCAAACAGCCTTCTCCCCACATCTTCTCCTGTTCCTTGTGCCTCCCACAAGGCTCACTGGTCCCTCTGTCACCGATAGAAGCCTGTTAGCATTACTTTCCTCTTGCATAGTGAAAACCGTGGGTGTATCCAACAGGTGTTCTCAACCACGTGTGCCCAGGAGACAGATATCAGTGTGCCCTTCCCTCCCGCTTCAGAGAGGATTGCTGCCTTAGATCAGTAAAGGCTGGGTACCCTTCTCCCGGCCCAGGTCTTGGATTCCCAGACAGTGGGCTTCAGAGATGCTTCTGACTCTTCCCCACTCACTGGGGGGGTCACTGTCCAGCTCTGGGCTTCCTTCCTGGTACGTCCTCCAATTCTGGATTTAGTTCCCCTGCCCTCTGAGAGCTGAGAGCCCACCTGGAGGAGCCCAAGAAGCTGGAGGGAAGGTGCTGTGTGAGGCTTTGGTCTTCCTCCCGGTGGAGAGCTGTGGCTCCCAGCAAATCCTCTCCCAAGCCAGGCTTTGGGATAGGAGTGCTGTTCCCCAGACTCTAAGCCAAGAGCACATAATTGGCTGCTGGTGGTGACAGTGGGCGGGGTTCATCCACTTAGCACTGGGGGTCCACCTGGAATTCCATTGTGGATGGGCAGCTCTGGTGGGTTCTTAGAGTCCCGGGCCACCCCGTCCCAGGAAAGATACTATGTGGAAGGCTTTTGCCTATTAGACTGTCTGAGACACATCCCCTTTCACAGTGAACCATAAGCTGACTTTTATCCCAGTAAGGATGATGGGTGTGGCATCAGGTGGGAGGGGCGTGTTCACAGTAGGTGGAAAATGTCCATCAAAGTCAACCACAGGGCTTTGAAGACATCCCTCCCCTCTGTTCCAGAGCTTTTTTTTTTTTTATGTTTATTTTTAATTTTTAAAAATATTTATTTATTTGGCTGTGTCGGATCTTTGTTGCAGCACTTGGGATCTTTAGTTGTGGCATGTGGGATCTTAGTTTCCTGATCAGGGATCGAACCCCAGCTCCCTGCACAGGGAATGTGGCGTCCTAGCCACTGGACCACCAGGGAAGTCCCTATCTCAGAACCTTTTATCTCATTCACTCTCCTGAAAGTAAATGCAGACTCCATGAAGCCTTGCCAGGCTTCTAGTGTGGCGTGTGTGTGTGTGTGTGTGTGTGTGTGTGTGTGTGTGTGTGTGAGCTGTATCCCTCTGTGTCCCTCCTCAGGGGAAAGCAAGGGCATCTGCAGTGCCAATGTGTGAATCGCAGTGTCCCCGCCTGTGACTGTGACTGCCCACCGCTCCTGCTTTCCCCACGCCCACCCCCATACCCCCCAGGGTATGAGAGGAGATGGAACCTTCACAACCACATGGTCTGCTGTGATCCTGGGGATGGTCTTTCCTCTTCGACACCCACCTTACAGAAGAGCAAACTGAGGCTCAGAAAAGCGTCAGATGAATCTCAGGCAGAGGGCTGAAGATTCGAAGCCGCAGGAGCAGGGCTGGCAGAGGAATGATGCAGAGTCTGGAGGCGAGGATGGGAAGGAGCCTGGGGGGAGCACCCTGGCAGGCCATAGTCCCAAAAAAGAGGGCTACTGGGTCCCTGCGGCCACATTTGAAGGTAGACAGGAGATGGAGAGCAGGCAGGTGGCTGACTCAGACAGACAGCTGACCAGCCACTGAGAGGTTATGCTGTCTTTTCTGACCCCTTGTTCTGGGGCTGGGCTGACCTTGCTGCCACACGATTCCTCCCAGCAAACATCTCGTGCTTTCCTGCTGCCGTGATCCGTGTGTGGGGTTGGCCGACTACCTCCTGGTCTGCTCTTGTAAATAAAGATTTATTGGAGCTCAGCCAGGCTTCTTTATTTATGTGTTGTCTGTGGCTGCTCTCAGGCGACAAGGCAGAGCTGAGGAGTTGCACAGAGACTCTTGGGCCCACAAAGCCTAAAGCATTTACCAGCTCTCCCTTGACAGAGAGTTTGCTGATCCTGGTCCGACTGTGTTGTTCAATCACTCAGTCGTGTCCGACTCTTTGCAGCCCCATGGACTGCAGCACTCCAGGCTTCCCTGGCCTTCACCATCTCCCCGAGCTTGCTCAAACTCATGTCCATCAAGTCAGTGATGCCATCCAACCATCTCATCCTCTGTTGTCCCCTTCTCCTCCTGTCCTCAATCTTTCCCAGCATCAAGGTCTTTCCTAGTCATTCAGCTCTTGGCATCAGGTGGCCAGAGTATTGGAGCTTCAGCTTCGACATCCGTCCTTCCAATGAATATTCAGGGTTGATTTCCTTTAGGACTGACTGGTTTGATCCAGCTACAGTAGGGGTTGCATGTGTGCACAGGCCCAGATGTACTAGCCCATGAGCTCCCTCTGTCCCTGTCTACCCCTTTCCCCCGACCACCCTATCAACCCTTCCCTCTCTCCACCTCTGACTTGACCTCAACCTCCTTGCTGTGGTCCTTTTCCATCCCCACTCATTTCTCCCCAAGTATTTTAAATTAATGTGTTGGAAGGACTTTCCCACCATCACCCTTCCTTCCCAGGTCTCCTCTCCCCCAACCCCATCCCTAGCCTCCCCCTCATTCTCTCCACCTGCTCTCACGGGTAGGCTGAGGTGGGATCTTTGACCCCATGAGATTGAGGGAGAGAGGCCCTTCCTGCTATGAGGCTTGAGCCAGCTGACAAGAGGGTGATAGGCTGGAGGGTGAGAAGAGTAACCTGCTTGCTGAGATAAGGAGGTCCAAGCACTCCCACATGGGCACTTCCCAAGAGCCTGCCTCCCAGGACCCCTGGGCGCCTTGAGGATGGGGCAGCTCTGGGGATCTTCTCCCAGCTGATGAGAGGAAGACAGCTCCAGGGCAGCCAGAGACCAGATCGGAAGCCAGTCTCACTGCAGATCCCTCCTGTCCTCCTGGTCCTGTGGGTCCCTGGGTGCCCGGTGGGGAGGCCAGTGGTCCCAGGTCGCCAGATCTTCTGCAGCCAGTCCCTGCCCTCGTCCCCTGGCAGACACTTCATCTTGCACCTCAGAGGGAAAATGACACGCCAACTGCAGTCCCACACTGGGCTCCCTTGTGTTGTCCTTGTCCCAGGCACCATCTTGCTCGTGGGAACAAGTGACCCTGTGACGCTTCTCCAGCAGCCAGGCACCCATGGCCTCTTGCCCAGCTCTTCTGTGTCCTCGTTTAGTCCTGTTTATGTAGCCAGGAGTCTGCCTGCTCCCTTGTCTGGTCAGTCCTGGGAGAGCGTGAGAGCATGCACGCTCAGCCATGTCCGACTCTGTGACCCCCATCTACTGTAGCCCACCAGGCTCCTCCATCTATGGGATTCTCCAGGCAAGAATACTGGAGTGGGTTTCCATGTCTTCCTCCAGGGGATCTTTCCTACCCATGGGTCGAACCCATGTCTCTTGCATCTCCTGCACTGGCAGGTGGATTCTTTACCACTGAGTCACCTGGGAAGCCAGTCCTTGGAGCGTATCCCCCAAACTAGGCAGCCAAGAGTCCCTCCCATGGACCAGGGGAGTGGGAGGTAGGGGTTGTGATGGCAGGAAGCACCCTCTCTCTTGAATGAGGCTCAGGAAAACAAAACAGCTCATGATTTCCCCTTCCTCAAGGTGGACATGGGGACTGGAGTGGGGGTGGTGACCAGAGTCCTATCTGTCCCACATTTCATCCCCTCCTCCCAGTGCTGCCGATGGAGAGGACAGACTCTCCCCTCCAGCCTGTGGCTCTGATCTCCCTTAAAGGACACAGGGATGTTGTAGCCTGGGCAGAAATGAGTCGTCTTGGAGACGGACTTCTTTCCCAGATGGGCTGTGGGGACTGGAGGAGCTAAACACTAGACATCAGTTGAAGAATGTGGGTGGGAGAGGATGGCTGTCTAAAGGTGGGTCCAGAACCACCCAGGGGTGGCAGTGAGGGCCCTGTACCCACCTGATTCTGGGCCAGCTAGGTGGGGGCATTGCTGGAGCCACTGGAGCCACTGAGTCAGGAGTTTTATGCCCACCCTGGGGTTCCCTTTCCTAGTGTGAACTGGTGGTACATCCTCGGAGGTGGCTGTGCTGGAAGAGAGAGGAGGGACTGGGAATCAGCATCTCAAACAGTTTCTGCTGCCACGCAGGGATTCAACTGCCCTCCAAACAGCAGGTGCTGGGAGTAAGCCTCCCATTGCTTTGACCAGAGAGGAGACGCCCACTGCCCTAAGCTGACCTTGGGATCAGGCCAACTTGGCTTTCCGCCCTGAGAAACAGTGGTGAGTTGGCGAGCCTCAGGCTGGACACCTGACACAGTTGGGCATAACACCTGCCCCCAAGCCCACCTCTCCACACAGACTTCCAGGTGCGTGGCCCCCTCCTTTATGCTAGCCTAGCTGCAGGACAGAGGGAGTGTCACTCAGTGCAGAAGCTCCGGTCTGCCTAGAATCAGATGTGATGGGAGGGACATGCCTGTATGATATATGAACCTAGTGGGTTTCTCCCCTTCTCTCTGCACCCCCAGCTCACCTCCCGTTTCTCCTTCCATCCCCTAGGCAGTACCGGATGCTCCGCATCACCTAGCGCCTCCCTTAGGAGTGCCATCCCGGCCTGATTGGAAACTGGAGAAGCGGCCCCGCCGTTGATGAGTTTGTCTTGGGCGTCGGTGACCAGGTGAAACGGGAGGCCAACATGGGGCAGAAGGTCACCGGAGGCATCAAGACGGTGGACATGAGGGACCCCACGTACCGGCCCTTGAAGCAGGAGCTCCAGGGTCTGGACTATTGCAAGCCCACCCGCCTGGACCTGCTGCTGGACATGCCTCCTGTGTCCTACGACGTCCAGCTGCTCCACTCCTGGAACAACAACGACCGCTCACTCAACGTCTTCGTGAAGGAGGACGATAAGCTCATCTTCCACCGGCATCCGGTGGCCCAGAGCACGGATGCCATCAGGGGCAAAGTCGGGTACACGCGTGGGCTGCACGTATGGCAGATCACCTGGGCCATGAGGCAGCGGGGCACCCACGCCGTGGTGGGGGTGGCAACAGCAGACGCCCCCCTGCACTCCGTGGGGTACACAACACTCGTGGGGAATAACCACGAGTCCTGGGGCTGGGACTTGGGGCGCAACCGGCTCTACCACGACGGCAAAAACCAGCCGAGCAAGACATACCCAGCCTTTCTGGAGCCGGACGAGACATTCATTGTCCCCGACTCCTTCCTGGTGGCCCTGGATATGGACGACGGGACTCTGAGCTTCATTGTGGACGGACAGTACATGGGAGTAGCTTTTCGGGGACTCAAGGGCAAAAAACTGTATCCTGTAGTGAGTGCCGTCTGGGGCCACTGTGAGATCCGCATGCGCTACTTGAATGGACTCGACCGTAAGTGTCCTTGGCTCTGTTTTTGGTGTTGGTGTCCCTGGCCTCCCTGTGTCTTGCTGGTCTTGGCTGGGCCCAGCTAAAAATTTACAGTTGTTGCATTTAAATGTCTTTAAGTAGACACCCGAACTTTCAGATCCTCAGACTATTGCCTTGCCTTGCCTTGCCTCTGATTAGATGGGATTTCTAGTTAGAGTCTGCAGATTGCATGGCAGCACCTCATGGCTGGATGGCAGATGGATGGATGGATGAATAAGTAAAGGAGTGCATGGGGGGGTGCGCGGGGGGTTGAGTAGATGGGTGGGTGGATGGATGGTTGAATGAATGAAAGGATCAGTGGATGGACTTTGACAGATGTGGTTTGTTTCTGGTTGACCTGCATCCAGGTTTGATCTGCAGTTGATCACCTTCTAGCACAGTAACCATCATATTATTGAGCTGGGCTTTGCGTCCTGGGGGTACTAGGGCTGCCCACACAGTGAAAGCCAGCGACCTCTCATTCATTTGACAGCAGATGCCCCCTGTACTCCATAGGGTACACATGTTTCTCTTTGGAGCCCTCCGCTGCCCATCTTTCCCTTGCTGCCCCTGGCAGGCTCTGACAGGGTGAGGGCAGTGAGCCCGCAGCCGGGTGGGGTGTCCACCTCACCTGTGTAGCCCAGCACTGTAAGTCCTCCTGGTACTCCTGGCAGGTGTGCATCCAGCAGGTAACCTCCCTGAGGAAGTTACCCAGACCTGGTCTAGGGAACCAGCAGGGCAAGTTCTGTGAGTCTGTCTCTCCACGAGTCAGGCTAGAAGGTTCACAGCCACATTTACCCTATGCAGGGATGGGCAGGGATTGGGAGCCCGGGACCCAGGGTCTCAGGGGACCGTGGCCTGTAGTCCTGCTTTTCTCTTCCTAGTAGAGAGTGGCCACAGCCCCAGGGAGTTCCATGCCATCCCCCTTTTTTGGTGACATTTATTTATTTGGCTGCACTGGGCCTTGGTTGAGGCATGTGGCGTCTTCAGTCTTTGTTGCAGCGTGTGAATCTCTACTTGCAGCATGCGAACTCTTAGTGGGATCTAGTTCCCTGACCAGGCATTGAACCCTGCCTCCAAGCATTAGGAGCTCAGGGTCTTAGCCACTGGACCACAGGGAAGTCCTTTAATGCCTGCTCTGTGCAGACAGATGAGTGAACTGTTGGGTCCAGGCTTCTGAGACTTGGTCTCTCCAAGAACAGGGCAGCCCTGGCCCCTCTGGAAACAGGTCCATCAGTGCCGATGCCGGGAGTGCACGGCTTCACTGCTCACATTCCCAGCTCCGGGACAGAACACAGACCTCAGAGCGGCCAGGAGGGGCCTGTTCCCCCATGGTGAATCAGGGCATGCACGAACAGAACTGTTTCCCTGCCGAGTCAGGACAAGGCTCGACGGTGGTTCTGCCAAAGCAGTCCTGGAGGCCCAGACAGGTATGATCGGTCAATGCCCTGTCAGCTCTGCATTAGATGGGAGGTCAGATGTCTTTGCAATTTTTCTTGTTTGGGAAACTTAAAGGGATGGAGGGGGAGGGGAATAGCATGGGTATGTGTTATGAGAAGCCCACCCCTGAGCTGGACCCAGGGTAGAGGAGGGAGACTGGAAGTACCCAGAGGCTTGAGCCCCCTCCACACTCTTGGTGTCTGATGAGGACACTCCTCTGTCCCCACCATAATGCCAGGCAGTGCCAGGGCCCCGTTGGCTTCTTGCCTTCTACTCTCCTAATCAGACATGAATGGGCCCCATTCTGCACTGCTGGCTGGCTTAGGAGGATCCAGATGGGAAACCTGTGAGGGTAAGGCAGCAACTCCAGCCGCTGCAGGGTGTTTGATCTTATGTCCTAGAAGGGTCACTTTGGCTGCTGTGTAGAAATGGAGGGGCCACCAGGAGGCCAGGGAGGAGCCCTGATGGTTGTCCAGAGGAAAGGTGGGGGTGGGGACGAGGGCCAGGGTGGGTACCGTGGACGTGGGGAAGTGACATTTGTGATGCTCATTCAGCATGTCACAGTGACTCTGCAGGTCTGGAGACAGGACAGTGGTCAGTGGAGTTGGAGCTGAAAGCTCTAACCCTGGATGAGGTCACCAAGGAAAGGAAGGAGGAGAGGGCTGAGGCTCAGCCCTGGGGCGAGTCATTGTTTAGGGTGGATGACGAGGAAGGAAAAGTGGAGTAGCTGAGGGGCTGGGGGGAGGAGGAGTGTTCTGGACACCAAATGAAAAAAAGGACAAAGTCATGCCAAGTCAAGTACCCTCAGCCAAGTCAAGTACACTCAAGACTTGTCCATCAGCTTTGGCGGTGAGGCGATTGCTGGTGACCCTGACGAGGGTCATCTGGATAGGGTGGGTTCAAGAGCCTGAGGAAGAGGCTGGTGTAGAGAGGAGGGTGGTGTGGTTATTTCCTGGGAGAACAAATGACCAGAACAAATGACCGCCAACTGGGAGGCTTAAAGTAACAGATGTTTCATCTCAGTTCAGGAGGCCAGGTATCTGAAACCAAGGTGTGGGCAGGGTCAGCTCCTTCTTAGGGCTGAGAGTCTGTCCTGTCCCAGCACGCCTTGGTCTGTGGACGCATCACCCAGTCTCTGCCTCCGCGGTCATGTGGCCTCTGGCTGTGACCTCTTCTTATAAGGACAGGGTTCATCCGACTCCAGGATGTGTGAGTGCTCACTCAGTCGTGTCCGACTATTTGTGACTTTATGGACTGTAGTAGCCCACCAGGCTCCGCTGTCCATGGGATTTTCCAGGCAAGAATACTGGGGTGGGTTGCCATGCCCTCCTCCAGGGGAGCTTTCCGACCCAGGGATAGAACCCAAGTCTCCTGTGGCTCCTGTATTGTAGGCAGATTCTTTACCGCTGAGCCACCAGGGAAGCCTTACCCCAATGTGATCTCATGTTAACCAGTTACATCTCCAAAGACCCTGTTTCCAATAGGGTCACATTCTGAGGTTTTCAGATGGACTTGAATTTGGTGGGAGGGGTGCTGTCCCACCCACATTTCCTTCCCCTCCCTGGGCTGCTGCCTTCGGGGGAAGATGAGGCAGTAAGAGACAGAGCCCAGAGTTCAGATGGTGGATATCTGTCAGGTGAGGTCAAAGGGCACCCAAGTCCCCTGCCCAGGAGGGTTTGCTTTACTCCCCAAGGCAGCTGAGGAAGAAGAGATGTCAGAGTCCACCCAGGGAACAAGGTGTGACAGGCAGAAGCCCTGGCCACGTCTGACCAGATACATCTTCTTGGTGTCAGGCCTGGACTGGGCTCTACAGCCTTCGAGCAGTCTTACTGCTCCCTGGGTCGTCTGGAAAGTTCACTCCCTCCTCCTCCACCCAGTCCCACTTCACCCAGCTGCCCGGTGCTGACCTCAGCAGGGAGCAGCTGTTTGCAGAGCAGGTCAGCCAGAGTTGTCAGAGTCCTGTGCACCCCCTCCCCCGCCTCACCCCACCCTGGGTGCTGCAGTGGGCATTTTGTCCTCCTAGTCTGCCTTCCCCCAAACGCCAGGTGGACCCTCCCTGGAAGAGTCCCTGCCCCAGTGCTGGGACCCTGGGCTGAGCTGGCCTGGACAGGGCCAGAGCAAAGGCTGTGTGTCCTTGCTTGACCTCCACCACTGTCCAACCACCTCTGATCACAGACCACTTGTTCTGACTCTTCCTCGGGGCTCAAGGTCTCTGGGGCTGAGGCTGCAACCAGAGGGGCTGCTGTGTCATCTTGCTCTTTTCTGGGAAGAAGGGGCAGCAATGGCCACTGAAGGGGGGAGACAGGGCCCAGCTTGGCTCCTAGGCCTGCCCACCCCACGCCCTGGAGATGCAGAAGGAAAGGCCTGTTTTTTTTTCAGCTGTGCTGTCTTCGTGGCTGTGAGGGCTTTCTCCAGTTGCAGTGAGCAGGGGCTACTCTCTAGTTTCGGTGCTTGGGCTTTTCATTGTGATGGTTTCTCTTGTTGCAGAACACGGGTTCCAGGGCACGGTGGGCTTCAGCAGTTGCGACTCTAGAGCACAGGCTCAATAGTTGTGCTGCACAGGCTTAGTTTCTCTGCAGGATGTGGGATCTTCCTGGATTAGGGATCAAACCTGTGTCTCCTGCGCTGGCAGGTGGATTCTTCACCACTTACCCCAGGCCTATTTTTTTTTTAAATATTTATTTGTTTGGCTGCACCAGGTCTTAGTTGTGACCTGTGGGATCTAGCTCCCTGACTAGGAATTGAACCTGGGCCCCCTGCATTGGGAGCATGAAGTCTTAGCCAGTGGACCACAGAGAAGTCCTAGGAAAGGCCTATTTTCAAGCAGCAGACCAGCTGTCACTCAAAGGAGAGTCCTCCTGCACCTCTCCCCCCAACTTTTAATGGCGCCTCCCATTATGGAAGCATTTCCTTGCAGTTCAGCATTTTCAAATTCTTTTTTTGGTTCCCAGGACCTGGGAGCTGTGAAGGTGGCAGGTGGAAATGTCTCTGAACTGGGCACTTCCTGACTTGAGACATACATCCTTGACCTCACAGACCTAAAGTCCATTCACCACCCGTGGACTGGACACAGAACCAGGCTCTGGGGCTGCGGGTGGGCATCTCTTGGAGAACTAGGAGGTGACCCTGGCCATGCGTGTTCAAATAGGCCACCAGGTGGTTGCTCGTCCTGGAGATGTGGATGTGGGCACGTGGCCTTGACCAGTTCCTTGTCCTTCTGCCCCCGGAAATAGCGCCAGCTTCACTTCCTGATTCCTGAGCCATACTCCATGCAGATGGAGCCAGATTCAGACCCTACAGCCTGGCACTCCCCACCCTGGGCAAAAGGACTGAGGTCGGGAAGACCTTCTGGGTCCTGGTAGTGACCAACCAGAATCTGTGGGACAGATGTTTTTCCTGGCATGATGTCCATGTCTATCTTTGGAGCTTTGTGTTCAGTTTCTGCAATCAGACCAGGACCCCGGGCATCATAGTCTTGCCTTCTGCAAAATCAGCAGTGGGTGGGGTGGGGGTGAGGATGACCTGCTGTTTAGAAACATTTCTTCCTGAGGGTGTTTATGAGCTGACTTGATACCCATTTAGCCAAGAGGTAGGGATGGGAACTCCTTCTCAGCCCTTCCCAGGGCCCAGCAGTCTCTCCATCATAGTCAGTGGCTTGCGAAGCTTTCTCAAGTGCCTTCAGACATGAGGGGAAGCTCCTCGGGCTGAGCCACATCCTTGAAGGAGGCAGTGCTGGAGGAGGATGGAGGAGAATTTCTGAGTAGAAGCATGCGTGCTCAGTTGCTTAGTCATGTCTGATTCTTTGCAACCCCATGAACTGTAGCCCACTAGGCTTCTCTGTCCTTGGGATTCTCCAGGCCAGAATACTGGAGAGGGTTGCCATTTCCTTCTCCAGGCGACCTTCCTGACCCTGAGATTGAAGCTGTGTCTCCAACATCTCCTGCATTGGCAGGCGGATTCTTTACCACTGCGCCTCCTGGGAAGCCCTCTGAGTGGAGGAGAGGAGCCCAATTCCCCACTCAAAGGCTCAGAGGACCACTCGCTCCTCATCCTGGCATTGCTGGCCTTCAGGAGCTCGGCCAGTGGGACTCTGGGGAGCATCTGGTCCAGACTCCTCGTCTTGCATCTGGGGAAGCTGAGGCCTGGGGGAAGGGAACCATTTGCTTGAGGTCAGGCTGCTATGCAGGTGAAGCTGAGGGGCCAGGTCTGGGGTCACCGAGGCAGGTCCAGTGAAGGAGACCAGGTCTCTGCAGACCAGCAGGTGGGATGACTCCATCCTGATCCACCAGGAGTCTGTGGGATCCTTGACGCAAACAGATGGAACATCGTTTAGTTAATCCTTCCTCCAGGAAAGGCCCTGATTCGAAGCTTTCCATGAAAAACATCTACCACTTCCATCCTGTCTCCTGGGCTTCCCCGGTGGCTCAGACAGTAAAGAATCTGCCTACAATGTGGGAGACCTGGGTTCACTTCCTGAGTTGGGAAGATCCCCTGGAGGAGGGCATGGCAACCCACTGCAGTATTCTTGCCTGGAGAATTCCATGGACGGAGGAGCCTGGCAGTGTGGCTGCATGGGGTCTCAGAGAGTCAGACATGACTGAGCAACTGACACTACTATGACTGTCCTGTCTCCTGGGACTGCCCAGGGGAGATAAAGAGCCATTGTTTGTCTTCTTTTAAAGCCTGGAATTTCATAAATGCCCTGTCAACACTAAGATGTATTCTTTTTTTAAATAACAGCTTCACTGTGATATAATTCACATGCCATGCAATTCACCCATTAAATTGCACCGTGCGGTGACCTCTAGCTACTAACAGCTGTGTAGCCACTGGTGTGGTCTTAGAACACTTTCATCATCACCAAAGGGAACCCCTACTCAGTCATTCCCTATTTCCCCAAAAACCACCAGCCTTAGGATTTGGTCTTCAATCACTGAATTTTTATTTATTTATTTACATTTTGGGCCACACAGTGCACAGTTTGCCAGATCTTAGTTCCCTGACCAGGGATTGATCCCAAGCCCTCGGTAGCATAAGCACCAAGTCTTAACCACTAGTATGTGATGTATGTGAAAGTCACAGCCGTGTCCAATTCTTTGTGACCCCATGGATTATATAGTCCATGGAATTCTCCAGGCCAGCATACTGGAGTGGGTAGCCTTTCCCTTCTCCAGGGGATCTTCCCAACCCGGGGATCAAACCCAGATCTCCTGCACTGCAGGTGGATTCTTTACCAGCTGAGCCACAAGGGAAGCCCAAGAATACTGGAGTGGGTAGCCTATCCCTTCTCCAGCGGATCTTCCTAGCCCAGGAATTGAACTGGACCACCAGGGAATTCCCAATGACTGAATTTTTAAATATTCTTTTTAATATTCTGAGACACACTGGTGAATATTAAAGAACTTTCATCTACTTTTTAATTGGTGGAATGGGATCTCAAGGGAAATGCTGGGGTTTTCTCAGTTTTTTGGTTTGACCTTTTGTTTTGTTTACAAGGAGGTTTGGAGAGGCTGTGGACGAGGTCACAGATCCACTCACTTCAGCTCTTTGTGCATCCAGGACCCCCTGGTGGGGGGAGAGACCCCCCCCCCCACCGCCCCAGCCGTTCATGTGTGCTCACCTGTACCTGGCTTCATGGGTGAGAGCAAGGAGGAGTCATCCAGGCATGGGGGGAGAGGAGATGAGCAGAGCCCATGACAACTCAGCAGCCTCTGGGGCCTTGGAGGGCATGACTTTCTGGTTCCTTCTGGAGCAGAGGGTTTATCTGAGATGCAGGCTGTGTGGAGCCTCTCTTGCAGGAAGCTAGGTCTTAGGCCCTCCCAGGGACACGAGGGCAGAGGTGCCCTTGCAGGCTGCTGCCAGAAGCCCCTTGGGATTCAGGTTCCTGACGCAGCTCTACCATGAACTGGGCCCCGACTGCAGGGGTTTGGATCCCAGCCTGTAATCCTGGCGCTTCGGTCCCCTCTGCACCTGAGTGCCCTCAGCTGTAAAATGGAGAGGAGAACCATCCCTGTGAGCAGTCGGGTTAGCACAGAATGATTCTCCTCCTGAAAGACCGAGCAGGGTCTGAGACTGGATATATGCAGGGGAGAGCCCATGAAGAGGGCCTCAAGTTCAGTGGCTTAGAGCTAACCCTGATCCTAACCCTTGATCCTTGTCCTGCCAGTGGTGTGGCCCTGGGAAAGTTATTTGGACTCTTATCCCTCAGTTTAGCCACTCCAGTGTTCTTGCCTGGAGAATCCCAGGGACGGGGGAGCCTGGTGGGCTGCCATCTATGGGGTCACACAGAGTCGGACACAACTGAAGTGACTTAGCAGCAGCAGCATCCCTCAGTTTCCTCATCAGTAAAATGGGGATGATGATCATGGTATGTATCTCCCTGTGATTATTAAATCATTCATAACAGACCATCATGGGGATTAAACGAGGGCTTACACGGGGGCCTGGCCCAGTGAGTTTTCTGTGTTGCTGCTGCTGCTGCTAAGTCGCTTCAGTTGTGTCCGATTCTGTGCAACCCCATAGACAGCAGCCCACCAGGCTTCCCCCGTCCCTGGGATTCTCCAGGCAAGAACGCTGGAGTGGGTTGCCATTTCCTTCTCCAGTGCATGAAAGTGAAAAGTGAAAGTGAAGTCTCTCAATCGCGTCCGACTCTTCACGACCCCATGGACTGCAGCCCACCAGGCTCCTCCATCCATGGGATTTTCCAGGCAAGAGTACTGAAGTGGGGTGCCATCGCTTTCTCCTTTCTGTGTTAGCAATTAATAACTCATTTAAAAGGTAAAATGAGACAGAAATCAAACCAATATTGTAAAGCAATAATCAGTCAAAAATAAATAATTTTTTTTAAAAAAGTTAAAATGAGGGAAACCTTTGGTGGTCCAGAGGTTAGGACCCCACGCTTTCACTACCGAGGGTCCAGGTTCCATCCCCTGGTTGGAGAACTAAGATCCCATAGGCCACTCTGCATGGCCAGAAAAAAAAAGTAAAAGGAGTTAATTTGTAGTTATCTGGGTATTAAAACTAGTATCAAAACTTCCATGGTGGTTCAGTGGCAGAGTCCAAGTTCCCAATGCAGTAGGGCCTGAGTTTGATCAACCAAGACCCTGTGCAGCCAAATAAATAGATCAATAGACATTTTTTTTAAAAACGTCTAGTATCAGTCAGTGATGCTATTGCTGCTGTTGTTGATGTTTGCTCTCAAACCAGCCAGAGCTGTACTAACAGACGTCCTCTCTCTCCTCATATCCGCAGCGGAGCCCTTACCGCTCATGGATCTCTGCCGTCGCTCGGTGCGCCTGGCCCTGGGGAAGGGGCGCCTGGGTGAGATCCACGCGCTGCCACTGCCCGCCTCCCTCAAGGCCTACCTCCTCTACCAGTGATGCTCCACCTGGGACCGCCATCACAACCCGCCCCCCCCAACCCGGTGCCAACTCACTGAGCCACCACAGCGCCACGAGCCTTGGACCGGCGTCCGAGGCGTGGGAGGAAGTCCCAACTTCCTTTTCATCCTCCCTGGCTGCCCCGCCGGACACAGACGGCTTTGGATACGGGCCCTTCTGCTCTCCTTCTGGACCTTGGCAGAAGTCCCCCGCATGCCGTATCACAGCCCCTCCTTGGAAAAAACACAGAGGATAAACTGCTGCCCTGAGCTCTGATCAGCTCTTGGGGTGGCCTGGGTGCTCCCCACACCTGCTGGGACCCCCCGGTGCCGAGAACAGATCCAAGGGGTGCGAAGAGGTGCTTAGATGAGGGCCAGCGCTGGCCCAGCAGGGCAGCCACAACGGGCGAAGCTCAGGATGTCAGAAGCTCACCATGGCCACCGAGGCAGAAACCAAAATGGGACCTTCCCTAGGCGCATGAGCACCCAGCATCAGTCCTGGCTGCCGGTGCCTCCATACCCTGTATTTATTCTTGTAACAAAAGCCATTTATTTATTCCATTTAGAAAGGACACTTTGTTCGGGTCACTTCTCTCTGGAGTGTTCTGTTGCTTTTCTTCCACCTGCCCCTTCCTGGGATGTGTGTGCCTCACCTGGCCCTTGCGCTGGGTCGTGTTTGTGATGTGTCCCCACGTGGGCACAGGGGACCTCTGTGTGGGCCCCTTGATCTACAGTTTCCAAGGGGCTCTGCTCCTGAGTGCCTGAGCAGGCCCCTGAAAGGGCACCTCACGTGCAATAATGAGTGTCTTAGGGACCTGCCTGCAAGGGCGGTGGCAGCTCCCTGCATCCCCCCAGACAGCCACTTGTCACTCAGGCTCATCCATTTTTGCACGTGGTTTTATTTTTTTAGTCTTCTGTGGGGTTTTTTGGTGTGGGTTTGGTTTCATTTTCGCTTTCCTACCTGAGATTTGCCACGTGAATACTCGGAAGCTCTGGCTTCCCCTGTCGAGGACCTGCCGAAACAAGACAGGGGGATGAGTGGGTCTGAGAGGCCAGGGGCAGGGCAGGATTGGGGAAACCAGAGCAGAGTTGTGTGTCCTCGAAGCCAGTGCCTGTCTCCGCTTGGTGCCCCTGTCCAGGCTCTGGGCTGAAGTGGAGCAGCCTCAGTTCATCACGGTGCCCCAGAGCTGTGGGGTGGGGCAGGGTGGGGTGGGGCGGGCAGCCTGCAGCGGGGGGGAAGCACCCTCCCTTGCACAACTCCCCCACGTAGCAGACCCCAGCACCTGCCACCAAGTCACCTTTTCTTATGTCTTGAAGTCCACCCTCTTAGAATCTGCCTTCTGTTCATTTCTGTACAGGTACAATAGATGACTTTATTTGTTTAAAATGTTTAATATATATGCATATATATTTGTCCATAAAAATTATGTTTTAAACAGCTGCTGTAGGGTACCTTAAAAAAAAAAAAGTCTTCCAGTGGAGTATATTTTTTAAAGCACAAAATTGGTGCCAAGACTGGGTGAGGAATGTAAATTTCCCCTTGCTATTGGGAGGTTTGTTTTTCCCCCAGTGGGTGGGAGGAACCGAACCTGAGACGTTTAAAGACTGTCCTCACTCCTGTTTCAGGGTGGGCCATGTTCTGATGAATGTTATACATGAGAGGGTCTCATTAGACAGATCCCAGCCTTATCGCCTTGACCCAGCCGTCACCCACAGACGCTGGACAAACCCCTGGGCTCCTTGTCGTCTCTCTGCACCCCCGACACCCCAGCTCCCCGAACCTCAGCCCCATCTGTCTTTCCTCTCAGCCCAGAGCCTTGTGGCCTGTACAGTTTTGAAACTCCTGTTCTATTTTATGATGGTTGATAATAGTCAGTAACCTAATAAAGGAAAGTTTATTACAATACAAAGGCGCTTTGGAGTCCCTCTTTGAGCTCTGTGCTGTGCTGTGCTTAGTCCCTTCAGTCATGTCCGACCCTTTGCGACCCCATGGACTGTAGCCTGCCAGGCTCCTCTGTCCATGGGATTCTCCAGGTGAAAATACTGGAGTGGGTTTCCATGCCCTCCTCCAGGAGATCTTCCCAAACTTTGATCTTTAGGGGAAGGGAAAGGGCATGACAAACCCCTCCCAGGTCCATGGTTTTCAACAACAGATAATGGGGTGACCCCCCAGAGCCCTTGGTGGAGGGTGGAGTGTCAACAGGGGTCCCAGATGGAGGAGGAGAATCCCAGAGGCATGATCCTAGAACATCCCCATCCTTTTCAGAAGTTCTTGAGCCTGTAGCTCAGAGTTAGGGACTCACTGAGCTAGTAGAAAGGATTCTGCACATCAGCAAGGACCCTTGGCTCATTGTTGAGCTGACTGTTGGCTTTTCAGAGTCCAAGCACTGGGCACTCAGCTAAAGGAGCTGGTCCTTCACCCATCTTTGCATCCCCAGTGCCAAGTGCACAGGAAGGCTGAATGAGCCCATTCTGCTAGCTGCTCCCCACTCCGCACCCCAGCGGAGAAGACAGGAAGTTCTGGCTTAGAGGACTGGTGACTGATGAAGTGAAGAGTCCAGAAGTTTACTAGATATGACCACACATCATGACTAGTTTCCAAAGAATTAACAAGAGTGCATTCTACTCCCTGCGTGTGTGCCTGTGTGCTCCGTCACTCAGTCGTGTCCAACTCTTGGTGACCCCATGGACTGTAGCCTGCCAGGCTCCTCTGTACATGGGAATTCCCAGGCAAGAATACTGGACTGGGTTGCCATTTCTCCTCCAGGGGATCTTCCCAACCCAGGGATCGAACTCCTGTCTCCTGTGTCTCCTGCATTGGCAGGTGGATTCTTTACCACTGAGCCACCTGAGAAGCCCTCAGCTCCCTGTGGGTACTTTTCATTCTAAAGGCATGTTGGGATCTGCTGGTGCTGGGCAAATTGCCCTGGTCTGAGGCCCAAGACCCTTGGAATCAAGGGCCCCTGTCACTTTCTCTGAGAACCTCCTGGCCAGCTTTCCTGAGACCTCTTGCATCAGACCCAGCTGAGGAATGTTAGTTAAGATGCTCATCTCTGGACGCTGCCTGAGATGGACAGAATGCACAGTTCTGGGACCAGGTCCAGGGATGCGTGACTCCCTCCACCTCCCCAGGTGACCTTCTGTGAGAGTTTGGAGACCACTGGTGGTGACTAGGTCAACTCTACTCCTGAAAAAGTTGCAGGGTAAAGGGAAATCCTTTCAGTGTGTGACTGGGTTGGACCAGCAAGGAGCCACATGGCCTCCTAAGTCAGACCTGGGTTCCAGTGTTTCTCTGACTCTCATGAGCTATGTGATCCTGGTGAGCCTCTGCAAAGTTGTGTCACCATGGTCCCCATCTCTGAGGAGGGTAGCAAGAGTGACAGAAGTCTTTAATTAAAATATGTATATATATATTTAAAGTTATTTATGTTTGCACTGGGTCTTTGTTGCCGTGTGGGGGCTTTCTCTAGCAGCCGTGATCAGGGGCTACTGTAGTTGTGATGCACAGGCTTCTCGTTGCAGTGGCTTCTCTCGTTGCAGAGCATGGGCTCTAGGCCCAGGAGCTTCAGCAGTTGTTTCACGTGGGCTCAGTGGTGGTGGAGCATGGGCTTTGCTGCCCTACAGCATGTGGAATCTTCCCGGACCAGGAATTGAACCTGTGTCCCTTGCATCCGCAGGCAGATTCCTAACCACTGTACCACCAGGGAAGTCCTATGACATAAGGCTCTAGAACAGAGCCAGACATATCAGCAAGTGTGTAAACACATGCTTTCATAACTCTTGCACCTCTGGAAAATGACAGTTCCCTGATTGGAATTGGTCTCTGAGAATGGCCCAAACGTTTCTCACCCAACTTCCTGAGAGATATGCTTTCTTCCCAGGTAAAGTCTTCAAAGATCAAGGTGGGTGTTGGGAGAAGGGACCCCTAGATGCCTTCCGCAGATGCAGTTGGAGGAAAGGGGTGGGCTGAACTTATTTTTAGGTTGGAGTTCATGTCTGGGTTGCCACTCCAACTTGCTTAGAAGGAGATGGCAGTAGGAGGAGAAGGGTCAGGGGGTGGAGAGGGGATGGGGGTGGGTGGCAGACACAGAGGGAAAATAAGGGCCTTTGTGTTACCGGGAGACTTCTGGGGAGCAGGCTTTCATGTTGAAGGGAACGGTCTTAATAAAACCATGGTGCAGACTGGCCCATGTGGTTGTAATTAATACCCTGACTTCAAGCAGGTAGCAGGCTCTCGGGCTTGGCCATAGATGGGAAGAGCCCCCTCCTCCCTCCACCATCCATCTCCTGCACATGACTCCCCACCCGCCCTCCATCCTGCTCCTCCTCGGCGGCGAGATGAGGAATGTGGATTTACTGAACCATAAAGTATGCCGGGGGAGCTGGGGAGGGGGCCGAAGACAGAGCAATTAGTTCATGCTCCGGTCCAGACACCCAAACATGGTTGGAGGCCAGCTGCAAGGAATATTTGAAATAAATGAGCTGCCTGGGGCCAGGAGTTTGCTGTGTTTTCTGTGCGGGGCCATGGCAACCAGGGAGGAAATCATGAGCTAGGGATTGGACTCTAGAATCAACAAATGATGTCCTGGCTGAGCAAGACCGGAGGAAGCCGCTCAGGGCTCTCCGAGGGCTTCTCGGGGTTCAGCTGCCGACGGGCAGGACTGCTCGAGTGTACTCCTGGTGGACTCGGTGGATTCCTGTCCCAGCTTCAGCCCTCTCTGCCATCCATGGGGTTCTGCTCTGACTTTTTCTTTTTTTCAAGAAAAAAGAAAGCTGACACCTCCCTGGGACCTTTCTTCCTAGTCTGGAGAATAGCTGCTGGTCTGATAATGCTATTCCTGGGCCAAAGGGATGTTCCCACTAGGAAAACCTAGGCCAAGGGCAGCTGGCTGCATGGAAGGTGGCACTGACCTTGCCCTGGGCTCTGTCTTCTCACCCAGCTCAGCAGCAGCCTCCTCTGTGACTACTTTGTAGGTACAAAAGGCAAAGGCCCCATGAATCCCTTCCCTGACTCTTCTGAGGTGGACCTCACAGCCATCCCTAAGAATGTGTCTTATAGAAGCACAGGAATAACAGGACCCCGTCTAGGGCCCTTAACTTGAAGTTCAAATACCTCCTGCTTCTGAATCATCTGGTGACCTCAAGGAAAAAGCGAAATCTCAGAAATGTTGATGCCACAGGTGGGATCTGGAATCTCCCTTTTGAAACACCCGTAGCTGACTGGGAGACATTGTCCTCTGAGACCCATGCAGACTCCCCTCTGGTCCTCTTTTCCTTCAGAGACCTGCAAGGAGCTGTGATCCAGAGGAGCTTGGTGAGCACTGGAATGGAAGGTTCCATGGGAATCAGCTCCACCCACTCTGAAGTGCAAGCAACAGCCCCAGAGAGCTGGGGCTGCGAAGCCAGCATCCTGCCCTGGCACAGAGGTGCTTGTCTTGGAGGAGTGAACAGGATGGGTCCAAGGGGAAACCTCAGGCCTGAACTTTGGCTTCGCCTGAGAAACCAGTACTGTGAAATCTGAACCAGGAGCTGACAGGCGCCATGACCCAAGCACCCCCCATCAGGGCCGGTCATTCCACAGATGCTCTCAGCTACTTCCCATGACCTTGGTGCCCACCCAGGACCACGTGCCCCATCTCCTCACGCCATAAGGAGCAGGCGTTCCACTCCCCCTCACACCTGCACCCCGAGGCCCCACCTGTTGAAAGACTTTCAACCCAAGCCCATTTATGAAGTATCTTCCCAAAGATTTCTGTTAAGCAAAGCAGCCGTCAGGCTGCTGATAGCTTCAGGTAGAGCCAACTTCAGGCTCCAAGTAGAGAACCTCACCTTCCCATTGGTCCATGTGTTGACAGGGGAAGGGCCTGGACTCCAGAGCCAGGACAGACCAGGATTGATGCCCAGCTCCCCTCCTCATTGCCTGTAGGGGAACCAGAGCCCCAGGAGCCTTGCTACCTCCATCTATGAAGTAAGAGCCATACTTTCCTGCTGAGGAGGCCCACTGAGACACTGTGTGCTTAGGGCAGGGTACATGAGGGTAGCCGGTACCAGGCATTCCTGCCTCACCACTTTCCAACTGGCTCTTTTTAAAAATTAAGCTGAGGACTTCTCTGGAAGTCCAGTGGTTAGGAATCCACCTGTCAATATAGGGGACACAGGTTCAATGCCTGGTCTGGGAAGACCCACATGCCTCAGAGCAATTAAGCCTGTTGTTGTTCAATCGCTCAGTCGTGTCCGACTCTTTTTGACCCTGTGGACTGCAGCATGCCAGGCTTCCCTGTCTTTCGCCATCTCCCAGAGCTTGCTCAAACTCATGTCCATCGAGTTGGTGATGCCATCCAACCATTTCTTCCTCTGTCATCCCTTCTTCCTCCTGCCTTTAATCTTTCCCAGTATCAGGATCTTTTCTAATGAGTAAGCTCTTTGCATCAGGTGGCCAAAGTATTGGAGATTCAGCTTCAGCGTCAGTCCTTCCAATGAATATTCAAGCCCATGCCCCACAGATGTCGAACCTGTGCTCTAGAGCCCGGGCCACAGCTGCTGAAGCCCATCTGCTTAGAACCTGTTCTGCAGTAAGAGAAGCCACTGCAGTGAGAAGCTTGTGCGCCACAACTAGACAGCAGCTCCTGCTCGCTGCAGCTAGAGAAAAACCCATGCAGCAACGAGGACCCATCACCGCCAAAATAAATAAATAAATGATTTTTAAAGAGCAGATTTGTAAAAACTTAAAGCACTGCCCAGCGCACAGTTAAGTGATCAATAGAAGCCGCCGATGTGATTATTCGCACACAGCCAGGGGTGCCCAGAGACCCTTGTCTGGGCTCCAGTGGCACAGACAAGATGAATGAGACTTTCCTGGGAAGGCATCGGGCAAGGCAGTCGGCTGGGCCTGGGAGCTTCTTTCCTTCTGGATGGAAATGAGGTCACTTTTCTAAAAATCAGTCTCATTGTCAGGGCGGCAGAGTACCCAGCAGTTAAGGGCAGCATGGCCCGGCTCAGTCTGTCTGAACCCGTCTCCACACTGTTTTCGTTTCTGGTTTCTGCCATAGTGAGCTACCAGACCCTGGGTGGTTTCAAACAGCATGCGTTTGTTGTCTTACAGTTCAGGAAGTCAGAAGCCCAAACTCCAGGTGTGGACAGAGCCCTGCTCCCTCTGGAGGCTCTCGTGGAGGGAAATCCTTTCTGCCTCTTCCAGCTTCTGAAGGCTCCAGCCTTTCCTGGCTGATGGCCACATCCCTCCAACCTCTGCTCCCGTCATCAAGTGGCCTGCTCCCCCTGTGTCTCCATGTCTGTATTATAAGGACAATTGTCACTGAATTATCCAGGATCCTTAATGCAATGGCACCTAAGACCCTTTTTCCAAGTAAGGTCACACTGACAGTTTCCAGGGTTGAAACAAAGACCTGTCTTTCTAAGGGCCATCATTCAACCCTCTACACACATCCTTAGAATGGAGTTCATAAGATACACACTCATAGGATGCCCAGAAGGATTTATGAAACAAACAATAACAGTGGAAATCATAGCCCAGTGCCAGACTGGGCTAGGTGTGGTGGGTGCTGCCACAAGGTGAGAATTCCCAGAGTTATCAGCTACAGCCCCACGGCCCTCCTGCCCCAGCTCTGATGGCCTATCCCATAAAAGCAGGTTGATTGTGGAACTGATAGATGGTGGACACCTAGGCTGAGCGTGGAAGCCCTGAGGCCAGGCTCAGGCCAGGATGTGGAGGGAACTCGGAATTTGACCATGGACAGAGGATGTGGCCCTTTCTCCCTGGGTTTCTCTCTGATCAGCTCCAGTGAGTTGGTGGTGTGGTCTGGAAAGTTATGGGCTTTGTTCAGGTGTCATCAGAAACTGAGGCCGGGCCAGGTGCAGGAAGCCCCAGTGCCCCATGCCCTGTGGACTCTTACTGCCCACCTCCCCATCTTTCTCTGGGACAGAGGGAGGCACTCCCACCCTGCAGCCTCTGCAGCCACACAAGGAAATGGAATGCGAACCCTGGGCTATTTAAAGAGCAGGAGAGCCGGGGGCGCGGCTGGGACCCGGCCAGGCAGGGAGCCTCAGGTCAGCCTGGGGCTCCTCTTTGCACATGGCTTGATTTACGGGAGGGCTGTGAGCAGCTCCAACTTCAGACACAGAACTATTTGAAGCAGCTGCCAGATGTTGTGTCTGAGTTGGGTTTTTACAAGTTGCTTACTGGTTAGCAGCCTGCCTCCCGCTGGAGTTCATCTTGCCCCAGCGGGTTTGGGGCCCTGGCACCAGCCCACGATGGGCCTTTGTTCAGCGGCCTTGCCTCTCCCTCCCGTGCAACCCAGGCCTGCTCTGCCTTGAGTGGAGCCAGGCTGGGAGCCTGATTCCCAGAGCATCCAACCTGGCTGGGGTGGCAGCATGGCCCTGACTTCAAGGTGTCTCAAAAGCACCAGAAGCTTGTGGAATGTTCCCCTGGAATACTGTTCAGTCACTAAGTTGTGTCCGAATCTGCAAGACGCCATGGACCACAGCACACCAAGCATTTACATCCTCCCTTGTATCCTGGAGTTTGCTCAAATTCATGTCCATTGAGTCAGTGATTCTATCTAATCATCTCATCCTCTGTCACCCCTTTCTCCTTTTGCCTTCAGTCTTTCCCAGCATCAGAGTCTTTTTCAGCAAGTTGGCTCTTCACATCAGGTGGCCAGAGTATTGGGGCTTCAGCTTCAGCATCAGTCCTTTCAGTGATAGGCAGGGTCTAAAACCAACCTTGAGACCCTGTGGACAGCTCTGCAATGAACGCCCCTTAGAGCAGGCCTTGCCTGCCAGGGCTGTCCCCGGGAGGTGTGGACCCAGACCTCACCCTTTCTTCCCAGCTCTTCCATCCTGGTCCCACTTTGGCCACTTGATACCAGCCTCTTCAAATGGAACATGGAAAACCACAGGGGCCCAGAGCTGAGACTACAGTTCATTTGGGGGTGGGGGGTGGTTCTGGAAGGTTCCCAAACCTCTGGAAATTCCAGTGAACCAGGGAAGTTCCAGGGAGGCACCAGTAAGACCAATCTTCGGATTGAGGCCACCGTGTCAGGTCAGAAGCCAACCTTGTCAAGTGGGCCAAGGTGTCCCCGTGCGAGACTATTGGGGTCCACCGAACTTGGGCTTGGGGTGTTGCTTCTCAGCCCCTCTCCGCTCCAAGGAGGCCTGTGGGGGAGTCACATGACTCAAGTGTACACTTCCTGAGGCCACTTGGAATGACTGCTCAGAAGCTTGCTCTGGGGCAGAGCAGGCAACCAGGGGAAAGAGTGGGGACAAGGGGCGGGGTGCTGAGGAGCCGGGAGGGAGGTTGTGCAATTAATCTTGTTGCATGTGAAAGCACACTTGTGTCCGTCCAGGAATCCCGAAGGCCTCCAAAGTGGACACAGTGTTCAGTCCACTCCTGAAAGTGCCAGCAATGTTTTGTCCACTGAGCAAGAGAACACCCACAGCTGGCACCCGCATCCAGCTCTCCCTTAAATGAAATGCCTCTGGGGGCCTCGCTGGGAGGAGCTGGGTGGGACAGGGCTGGGGGCACTTACCGGGCCCTTGGGGGGGGGGCCTGCCTTCCGCCCCGCCCCCCCGCCCCGTACAAGGGGAGGCTCCCCAGACTGCCTGTTCTAGTAGTCCTCAGGGACCCACCTCCAAACCACTCTTTCCCAGCCCTGCTCACTTTTAACTTCTGACTCTTCCAGAGAACTTGAAAGAGAGATGGCAACCAGGGCACCTTCTCTCCAAGAGCCCAGGTTCCCTGTGGCAGAATTTAGGAAGCCCCCAGGCCCACCCGCTGCAGGATGAGGCCCGCAACAGTCGAAAGAAGCTCAAAGAGACCCAGGCAAGGTGGGTACAAAGGCTGGAATTTGGGGCTTAGATTTAGAATATCAATTAC